>NW_020954598.1:4426464-4493847 GCF_900497805.2 Vombatus ursinus
CAGCTTTCTGCTTCCCTTCTAATCTTGGTTGCATTGGCTTTGTCTGTGCAAAAGCTTTTCAGTTTTATGTAATCAAAGTCATCCATTTTGCATTTAATAATGTTCTGTATCTCTTGTTTGGTTGTAAATTCTTCCCTTCTCCATAGATCTGACAGGTAAACTATCCTATGCTCTCCTAGTTTGTTTATAGTATCAGCCTTTATATCTAAATCCTGTACCCATTTTGACTTTATCTTGGTATAGTGTGTAAGATGTTGGTCTATGCCTAGTTTCTGCCATATTCTTTTCTAGTTTTCCCAGCAGTTTTTGTTAAATAGCAAGTTCTTATTCCAAAAGCTGGAGTCTTTGGATTTACCAAATAGTAGATAGCAGTAGTCATTTACTACTGTGTCTTGCATACCTAACCTATTTCACTGATCTACCACTCTATTTCTTAGCCAGTACCAAGTAGTTTTGATGATTGCTGCTTTATAACACAATTTAAGATCTCGTACAGCAAGGCCACCTTCCCTTGCATTTCTTTTCATTAGTTACCTTGATATTCTGGAACTAAAAAAAGGCTTCTTCCGGGGCAGCTAGGTGGTGCAATGGATAGAGCACTGACTCTGGATTCAGGAGGACCTGAGTTCAAATCTGGCCTCAGACACATAACACTTACTAGCTCTGTGACCCTGGGCAAGTCACTTAACCCCATTGCCTAGCCAAAAAAAAAAAAAAGGACCTCTTCTAAGAGATATCACTTGAGTTGAACCTGAAGGGTTTTGGCAGTTCCAAGAGGCAGCAGTGAGGAGGCAGAACATTCTAGGTATGGAGAGACAGCCTGTGCAAAGGTGTGCAGGGAGGAAATAAAATGTGTATGAGTGACTATAAGTAAGTAGTTCATTTTGGTTGGAAAATTGAACATGTGAGGGAAAGTAATTTTTGCACGTAATTGTTTGCATATTATCTCTGTGAGAGATTAGACTGTGAGCTCCTTGAGAACAAGAACTAATTTTTTTCACCTTTGTTTGAACCCCTAGCCCTTAGCACAGTGCCTGACACATCGTAGGCACTAAATACATGCTTGTTGACTTGAGTCGACCAGCATGAAGAGATAGGCTGGAGTCAGATTGTGAAGACTTAAATTCCAGATTGTGAAGATTCTGCACTTTATCTTAGAGGTAATAGGGAGGCATTGAAGGTTCATTAGTAGGGAGTGACAGGGGTGATATGTGTGCTTTAGGAATGTACATTTGGCAGCTATGTGAAGGAAGGAGCAGAGAAGGTAGGGGTGGGCAGTAGACACAAGGAGATCAATTTGGAGGCTATTGAAGTAATCCAGATAGGAAGTGAATAGGTCTCCCTTAATTTTTGTTGGACATATTGGTATGTACTGGGTATGTAGCAGATTTGGGTTCTGATGCACTATAAATACAGGCTTAGCTACCATACCTGTGACATTAACATCTCCTTTAGCTTGTTGCTAGGATATCTCCAAATCCTCCTGATAACAAAGCTTGCTAAGGTGAGCTCCCTTCCCACTGCTGTTTACAGTAATTCCTTTGGGAGCCCCATACCTAGGGAGGTCAGAATACGTAGTGTTGGAGCAGGAGGTCTCTTTCACCTCTGCTCACACTGCCTTCAATCATAGAAAGAGGGGAACAGAGAAGCGTGGTAGGGCTTCAGAAAAGGTTAAAGGGATGGTGGGGGAGCTGTAGATGTCAAAGAAGGCTTCGTTGAAGGAATGTAAAAGTACTTTATACTGGACTTCAAAAAGTAATAGAATGTGGCTAGGCTGAGAGGAGTAGAGGAGGGGATCACTACCACCAGCTGGCATAACCTCTGCTGCTCCTGCTCCAAGCTAGTCTGACAGAAGAAAACAAGATCTTAGCTCATTGGGGAAACCAACTGTCAAAGCAAGACTACATGAGCTCAGGGAAAGCCCAGCCCTTCACACAAGATGGAAAACAGAACAGATTTGCATACAGTCTGGGTGAGGTGGGAAATATAAAGTGCTTAGGTGCTGATCGAAAAAGAGGATTCATGCAGTTGAAGCATCCCCTTCCGTGGCAGCCAGGAGTAGGTAAGCTCTGATGCTGCTGATCTGACCTAGCCAATTGTCAAGATGTGGGTCAAGTGCCACCTTCTGCAAGAAGCTTTCTTGATTGTGCCCACCCTCCTAAACTACCTTGTACTGAACCACTTTGTATGTATTCTCTTTAAATTGGCAAATATGCTTATATATGTACTTACTGCTCCCCATTAGAATGTGAGCACCTTAAAAACAGCGATTGTTTCATTTTTTTTGTATTGACATAATTAACACAGAGCCTGGCACATAGTAGGTACTTACTAAATGCTCATTGATAGATTGATTGTTACAGAACAAATGAATACTGAGAAACATGTCTGATTATCAGGGGGAGCCCTTGTAGGCCTGTGCAAACCAGGGACCTTTGTGACCTTAGTGTTGGATTTTTCCCCTTCCTGTCCATTCATCTGAATCAGTGTGACTCCTGCAGAGGATGAATCTCATCTTAGCATTTAGTGGGACAGCAGGAATCCTAACAGGGAGAGGGAATGTAGTAACATAAGCAAATGCATGACTGTAGAATGAGCTTGACCTCTTCAGCAGACAATGGTTAGTGTAGAGGAGGGAAAAGAGACATGTAGTCTAGGGCCATATCCTGAAAGTCCTGGAAAGTTAGTTTGAGGGGCTGGGTCTGGATCATGATACCCCCAAATGTTTCTGGGTCAGGGAATGACATGAAGAGAAGAGTGCTTTAAGAATGTTAACCTTGAATGAAGGGTTAGGCTGGATTGGAGAGGCTCGGTGGCTGAGGTGGTACAAGGGGTAAATAGGAGGGAGAAATAAAAGAGAAAAACAAAACATATCATTGTTTGAAGCCTGGGAGACTGTGGGGATAGCATTCTCAGTAATAGGAATAAGGATGTTGGGAGGGCTATTAATTGAGTCTTCCTTCCACTGCACCTTGCTGCTTCCAAGGAGTTAGGAGACCTGGGTTTTGTCTGCAGATCAGCTACTAGATAGATAAGTAGATAGATAGATAGATAGATAGATAGATATAGATATATAAATATATGTCACTTGGGCACCCTTAATCTTTCTATAGGCAGCTAAGTGATGCAGTGGATAGAGGGCTAAGCCTGGAATCAGGAAGAAGTGAGCTCAGATCTGGCCTCAGACACTTACTAGCTGTGTGACCCTGGGCAAGTCACTTAACCCTGTTTCCTCACTTTCCTCACCTGCAAAATGAGCTTCAGAGAAGGAAATGGCAAACCACTCTAATATCTTTACCAAGAAAGCTCCAAATGGGGTCACAAAGAGTCAGACATGACTGAAACAACTGAACAACAACCATCTTTCCTGGCCTCATCTATAAAATGACAGGGTTGGACTAGGTGATCTCTTAGGTGACTTTAGACCTCAGATGCTAAGGTTCTAGCTTGCTACATGGAGAATCTTCTGCTCTGCTGTTCAGATAATTTGCAGTGCAGGTGAATAAGAGATAAATAGCCACAAGAACTGTGTACAGGTGCAGACAAGCATACAAGTAGGAGATGAATTTCAGCTCATTGATGGCACAGCTCTCCCTGCCAACTATGAATCAGCCTCCTAATATTTTCTTCTGAAGTTAGGCGTCTTCTTCCTTTTGTGAGGCCTGATATTGATTAGACAGTGGAAAAAAGCAGGTGTTAATGGCACAGTCAATCATTGAGATGAATTTAGCCCAGGAACACTCAGGCAGCAGACCATTCACAAGTCCCATTAGAAGCTGGCCCTGTGGTTGATAGTATTTGACCTTCTAAGGTACAAACCAAATGCCAAGAGGAGTTTCTTCAGACTATGACTCATTCCATGTTGGTCTGTCTAGGCCATGTGGTTTTAACCTTTTCTGTGTCATGGACCCCTTTGGTGGGCTGGTGAAATCTATGAGCAGCTTCTCAGAATGTCTTATTCCTTAAGTTCCTAATCGAAGGAAATGCTAAATTTTAGTTAGAGATTAGTGAAAATAAAGATGTAATTTTTCCCCCATCCAAATTCAAGAACTTCTTGAAATCTATTCATGAATGTTGACCCCAGGTTAAGAACCCCTCATCTAGTCTGTAGAGAGCTGATTTGTATTGCTGAGTAATTCTATGCATTTTCTTTATTAATGTAGCTAATTCCCTTCCCTTTGCCCCTACCCCACTTTGGAGTTGGAGTAGAGAAAGGGGAGAGGGGATTCATATCACTGTATAAACAGTGCTTTGTCAGGATCACCACCAGGGCCCCAAGTGAAGACTGTGAGAATGTTAAGGATGACTCAGTTGCCTTTGAGAACAAAACCCCAGAGGGAAGAAGCAAATCTGAGCCCTAATGTGCTTTTCTATTCAAATTTTAAAAAAAGATTCAGTTCAAGCACCTCTTGCTACATGAACAATCTTTCTCAAACCCCCAGCTGCCAGCATCTTCCCCTTCCCAAACTACCTTGTATTTATTGTGCATATACACGTCCCCCACTGACAGAATGAATATACACATCAGTTCTCTCTGGAGGTAGACAGATTTTCCATCATGGGTCCTTTGAAATTGCCTTGAGTCATTGTCTAAGTCTTTTACAGTTGATCATTGTTACGGTATTGCAGTTACTTCATGCAATGTTGAACTGATCTTGAAGGAAGTGAGGGATTCTCTGAGATGGAGGTGAGGAGGAAATGCATCAGCAGCTAGCACATAATAGGCACTTAAATAAATGTTTATTGACTGGCTAGTCAGCCAGAGATAGGGGATGGCATGGCGTATGTGATACCTGGAGAATTCTCACGTTTATCAGCAGGGAGGAGAGTAGGGTAAATAGAGAATGAGGTGTTTTGGTCAAATCCTGGAGATGGACAGTAAACACAGAGAAAGGTCAGGCCATTAAGGATTCTCAACAACCATGGTTATTTATTAAATACATATTCATTGAGCACCTTCTATGTGCAAGGCATTTTGCTAGCTGCTATTTAGGACACAAAGAACCATGGGACATGATCCTTGCTATCAGTAGCTTATAGCTTAATGTTTATCCAGCAATGGCTATGTGCACAGCACTTATGATGGATTACTGTTGTTGGATCCACTTCTAAATACCACCCCTATCCCTTGGAGGCTGTTGCTGTTCCATAGGGCCATTTACAGTTCCTGTTCCAAGGACTTCCCTTGTTCTGTGCTGCTAAAGGTTTAAATTACCCTGGGCTGTTATCTCTGTCTCTTGTCTCTTAGTATGCATTCATTACTACACTCCAAGTAATTAATGTTGTAAGTAAATTTGGTGCTATTGTCAAAGGCGCCAAATTGAGATCCTGGGAGACTGAAATCCCTCTCTTCTCCATCCTCCCTTCTGCAATCAGTAGCACAGGGTGTAGCTTGGGGAATAGCAAAGCAAACTCATGTGGCCTTTTTGTTAAATGTGCTTGACCAGGAGGGACTAATTGTGATGATTGGCTTCCATTCAAAGATAACTGAGACTTGGTACAGATTCTCAGCCCCATCACACTGTTGTTTAGAGGTCTGAATGTTTGCAAAGCACTTTGTGAACCAAGATACACTTATGAATGCAAGCTGTTATACTTTGATAGATCTGTGTTCTTAGTAAGGTGAAAATTCCTTTCAAGGATACAGATGTAAGTGTGATGCTTGTCTGTAGATGAATGCACTCAGCATGCCCTTGGCTTTCCCCCAGATCTCTGAACATTCTGTGGTACTGGGGAAGCTCTTGGCTGTTTCGGATCATATAGTTTCCGGGTCCCCATTATGCTACTTCCTGTGCACAAGTCCTCCTTGGCAATTCCCTGCCACCTATTCATCTCTCCATTGCCCTTGGGGTCACTGCCATTTTACTGCTTGGACTTGACATGTGGAAGGCACCCTGCCTTTTCTCCCTTTGATTTGCTGGTTCCTCCTAGGAGCTCAGGCCAGCCATGTCTTCACTTCTCTCCACCCTCATTTCTCTACAATGCCCTGACTCCAGGTACCTTCACCTTCATCTCCATCTCACCCCCTTTTCAGCTGCCTTCTATCTATTGTCTTCCTAACGAGAATGAAAGCTACTTGAGGGAAGGAACTGGCTTCCTTTCCACTTATATTTGCATCCCAGGGCCTGCCACATAGTAAGAGCTCAATCAATGCTTCTTGACTTGGCTTTACTGTGGTCATATAACAGCACCTAGCACAGTGCTGTGCATGTGGTAGGCATTTAATAGATATTTATTGAATTAAATATTGTTGTTTAAAAAAAGGATGGGGGGTGCAGAGCTGAGAATAGCTTGAGATCATTGAAAGTACTTGGTAGTTTTCAAATGCAATACAACCCACTGTGTTCCTCCTATTTGCCTACGGACCATTTGCAGCACTTGGTCATGTGATCTTTTCTATCTAGCAGTGAGGAAGTGGTCCTAATCAGGAGGCTTCCAGGGGTGACCACGGGTAGCCAAGGATTCAGACCCTTGCTCCTGGATTGGGTTTGGAAGAGGGAAGGGAACTGAGCTGACTGGCCTACCTGCCTGCTTTTCAGCCTCTGAATAAGTTGACTTTGCATTCAGTTTTGTTTTCAAAGCATTTTCACATCTATGTTCTCCTTCTATCCTTACAACCACCCCATGAGGTAGCTAGTAGGGTTAGGTGGTACTATCCCCATTTGATAGGTAAAGAAACTAAGGCACAGAGATTAAGTGATTTGACAGAACCAGGACTAGAACCTAGCTATCCTGGTGCTTAATTTATAGTCTTTTTACTCTGTCATCTTTATATTTTTCTATATCACAATATCCCCTCAGTTCTGATTCCTTATAGCCCTCTCCAAATATTACATTTAGTCCAGTGAGAGACTATAGCTGTTTTTCATCTGCTGTGTCTGTCTTCTTTCCTTGTCTTTTTGAGCAGCTGTTTTTGATTCATAACTCATCCCTTTTCTGATGAATTTCACCACATCAGTCACTTCACTAATATGCATGCATCACACACACACACTGTAATACCCAGGTGGGGTTGAGAGTAAGGAGCCCTGGGTTCCGGTCCTGAATCTGACACTAATTAGTTGTGTGACCTTGTGTGTATAACTTAATTTCTCTGTGCTTCAGATTTAAGTCTATTAAAATGGGACAATAATTCCTTTAGGATTATTGGAAAAGTAAAATGAGAGAGTATATATGAAAACACTTAAAGATTATAAAGCTAGGTGGTGCAGTGGATAGAGCACTGAGCCTAGAGTCAAGAAGACCTGAGTTCAAATCTAGACTCAAATACTTACTAGCTGTATGACCCTGGCCAAGTCACTTAACCTCTGTTTGCCTCAGTTTTCTCATCTGTAAAATGAGGATAATAATAGCACCTACTTCCCAGGGCTGTTGTGAGGATTAAATGAGACAATAGTTGTAAAATGTTTAGCCCAGTGTGTGGCACATAGTAAGCACTATATAAATGTCATTTGTTATTATTGTTGTTAGTAAAGCACTAAAACTATGTATTTTGGTAATTTTTTTTATTGCATCATGAGCTTCTCAAGGAGAGGATTATAGATTCTGTTTCTTTGGTACCACTCTCTCTATCCCATTCCACTGGGCCTATAATAATGCTGGGCACATTCAATCTATAAAAAACCTGCTGAAGTCTTTCAGAGGTAATATTCAGACTGGCACATAGTAAGTGCTTAATAAATGTTAGCTATTGTTGGCTGGTTGACTGATCAAAATGCTATCATCAACGTCTTTAAAATTAAATTGAAACAGGAAAAACATTGCATTCAAATCAGTCAGATATTCAAAAGCTTTCAATGGCTTCCTGTTGTCTAGAAGAATCAATCAATCAATCAAGAAGCATTTATTAAGCATCAACTGTGTTCCAGAAATGGCACCAGCCTCTGAGAATATAAAGACAAAATGAAAACTTTCCTGTCCTTAAGGAATTTATGTTCTATCAGAAAAGTACTTTTACCTGGACATTCTTGACCTTCCATAACGGGACTGCAATCTGTATTTCTAGCCTTATTGTGTACTACTAGAGATCAAATGAGATAATGCTTGTCAAGTGCTTAGCATGGGGACTGGCAAACAGTAGGTGCTATATAAATGCTTATTCCCTTCCCCCCATTTATTAGAGGCAGCAAAGTAGTATAATGGGTAGAGTGCTAAGATTGGCATCAAGAAAACCTCAATTTAAATTCTGCCTCAGATAACTTACTCACTGTGTGACCCTGCGCAAGTCACTTTCCTATTCCTAGTTTCAGTTTCATCTTCTACATGATGAAAGGGTTGGATTCCATGACGTCTGAAGACCCTTTGAGCTCTAAATCTATAAGTTTGTGCTCCTGATGCCGTTAATTTAACTTTATTTTTCCACTAAACTGGACTGACTGCCTGTCCTGTGCTCTCTTCTTGCTGTTTATCTCATCTGTACATTTACTCAGGCTTAGAACATATTCCTTCCCACCACTATCATCCCTTGAGATTCCTTTCTTCCTTTAAAGCCCAGTTGCAGGTACTGGCTCCATGAAACCTGCTCCTGTCCTCTTAGCTAAAGGTCTCCTTTGCCTCTTCAAAGGTTCGCACAGTATTTGGAATTTCTAATATATTTCATGTTGTATCAAACTTAACTTGGGGATAAGTGATATCTGCTGTATGAGATGGCAACCTCCTTGAGGGCAGGAACTGAGTTGTTTTTTATCTTCTTGTCTCTAGCATCTAGCCTATACTTTACTTTGTACCTTGTTATGTTGTTAAGTTGCTTTTCAGTTGTGTCAGATTCTTTGTGACCCCATTTGGGGTTTTCTTGACAGAGATACTGAGGTTGTTTGCCATTTCCTTCTCCAGCTCATTTTACAGATGAGGAAACTGAAGCAAAAAATTTTAAGTGACTTACCCAGGGTCGCACAGCTAGGAAGTGTCTGAGATCAGATTAGAACTCAGGAAGATGAGTCTTCCAGATTCCAGGCCCAGAACTCTAGCTGCCACCTAGTTGCACCCCCTCCCCCATACACAGTAGGTGCCACTAGCTTCTCCCTCCCCGTACACAGTAGGCGATTAGTAAATGTCAGTCGTCAAATTGAATTGAACCAAATAACTGAGTTCTATAAAGAATGCCTTTTGCATCATCTTGTAGAGGCAGCTATGTGGTACAAAGCCCTGACTTTGGAATCAGGAAAATTTGGCTTTAAATCTTGCCTCAGATATTCACTAACTGTATCAAGTCATCTAAACTCTCTCTGGGTCTCAGTTTCCCCATCTGTAAAATGGGGATAATAAAAGAGCAACTATCTCACAAAATTATTTTGAAGATCAAATGAGGTAACATAATATAAAGTGCTTCGCCAGCCCAATGAAGCATGATGTATATGCTAGCATAGATAATAAATTAATAATTATAGTATATAATATGATCAATATTTTATTACCAATACCATGGTAATAATTTAATAATAAATTATTATTGTCATAGGGTTGCCAAAAGGATAGGTGTGTTTAGTTTTATGTCAAATGGAGAGAAACTGAGGTTGGACCTTTGGGGAGGTGTCAGAAGGGATGGTGTTCTGAAGTTGCTTATCTACATGGCCAGTCCCATTTCTATTGCCATGAAACTTCCCGATCACTATAGGACTGGAGCATCTCATCGCCTGAATTAAAGGACTGCTGTGGCAAAGACAACCTTCGGCTCTGACAAATGGAGCTTGATGTCTCTGTGGTTCAAAGAAAAAGAACTCAGCATTCGGATCTTTCTGAGTGTTCACGTCCCCTCATGCATATCCTGCTTCATGGTTTTCCTCTTTAAAGCCATCTGCTGTGGAATTAACATATCTGTCACCCAATTCCATTTATCAGCTCAGGTCACTGCACAGTAACTCCTCAAGGCAGTGCTGCCTCTTTGCGGTATTTTAGTGTATCTTCTAAGTCTAAAATGGTAGGGTGGGGATGCTCTTTGGTAGCCAAGTGGCACAGTGGATAGACTGCTGGACTTGGAGTTAGGAAGATCTGAGTTTGAATTCTGCCTCAGACACTAAGAGGTTTGACTCTGGGCAAGTCACTTACCCTCTCAGCCTTAGTTTCCTCATCTGTAAATCAAGGTTAATAAAAAAGCACTTATCTTAATCAATTAATCGATAAACATTTATTAAGTGTTTACATTGTGGGAAACACTGTGCTAAGTGGTGGAGTTGTTGTTGTTATTGTGTTTGTCCTTTGTTCTAGTAGAGGACCATGACATCAGGGAGGTGATGACATGACTTGCAATTGACTTTGATTTGAGTGAGGGAGGGCTGTGCAAGGTCACCAGCCTCACTTTCTCCTCCAGAGCCATCTGGGTCCAGTGGGCAGTTATTCATCAAGACGACTAGAGATGGCCCAATGGAGTTACAAAAAGAGCCAAAAGACATTCCTTGCCCCCAAAGGAGTTTGCAGTTTAATGGGGAGACAGCATGCAAACAAATTGGTATGAAGCAAGCTATATACAGGGTTATAAAGAAATAATTAAAAGAGGGACAGTGCCAGAATTAAGAGGGATTGGGGAAGGCTTCCAGTAGAAGGTGTGATTTTAGTTGGGACTTAAAGGAAGCCAGGGAGGTCAGTAGTTACAGCAGAAGAGAGAGAGCATTACAGGTATGGGGGACAGCCAGAGAAAATGCCCTGGAGCTGAGAGATGGGAGAGATGGAGTATCTTGTTCATGGAACAGCCAGGAGGCCAATGTCGCTGGATCAAAGAGTACATGGCAGGAAGAAGGTGTAAGAAGACTGGAAAGGTAGGAGGGGACTAGATTATGAAGGGCTTTGAATGCCAAACAGAGTGTTTTGCTCCTGGAGGCAATAGGGAGCCACTAAAATTTACTGAGTGAGGAAGTGACATAGCCCTACATTTTAGGAAAATCACTGTGAAGGCTGAATGGAGGAGAGAATGGAGTGAGGAGAGATTTGAGGCAGGCAGACCCACCAACGGCTTATTGCAGTAGTCCAGGCATGAGATGATGAAGCCTGCACCAGAGTGGTCTCAGTGTCAGAGCAGAGAAGAGGGCCCAAGACAGAACCCTGAGAGACACCTCTGGATCTGGAAGAGGATCCAGCAAAGAAGACAGATAAGAAGTGATCAGAGAGATGAGAGGAAAACCAGGAGAGAGAAGTGTCCTAAAAACCTAGAGAGAAGAGAGTATCAAAGAGGAGTGACCAACAGTGTCACAATCTGTAGAGAGGTCAAGAAGAATGAGGATTGAGAAAAGGCAGTTGGATTTGGTGATGAGGAGGTCATTAGTAACTTTAGAGAGAGCAGTTTTGGTGAAATGGTAAGGCGTGAGGGTCAAATGAGATAACTTTGCTTTGCAAATCTTAAAGTGCTATATAAATGTCAACTAATAATAATAATAATTAATATATATTAATCAGCAGGATAAATTGATTACCCTGGAATGGTACTAGGCAGACCAGAAAGAATTCCCAGTTTTGATTCCATCTCTGCTCCCAAGCTCAAGGATTGCTGGGAGAACGCAGACCTGACGTCTATTCAAGGAGACTTCAGCTGCTCCCCCCAAATTTGTATCTCTTATGGTCTCTTTCCTATGATAATTCTTGAATCTGGGCAGAATGCAGTAGAATTCCATCTCTAGGAAGTTGTGAAACCATCTGTCCCAATCTGTCTAAGCAGTTTGAGGGCTCTGGGGAAATTTTCACCAAAAAGTTACACAGGCCAGACACATATAAAGCAGTAGGCTTTAATTAGGCTTTAATTCACATAAGGGAAGATTCATTCTAACATGAGATACATTGGGGTGGGAGCATGAAGTGACTGGGGCAACATGGGAAGGATACAAATATTGAGGATACCCAACCTTGGATATGATAATCTTCATGCCAAAAGTTGCTGAAAATAAGATATAATTTTCTTTTCCCATCCTAAATCCCTGAAATCTGTCCATGGATGCCTTGGGTTAAGAACCCCTGATATCACCGATCTACAAAACTAATCATCTCAACAAAAGCTCAAGACAGTGGGAGAGCCTGCTTTAAAGATGCATTTCTCTCCTTTTATCCTACTGCTTTCCTGACATATGCCTCCTTTGAGGTACTATACATACCTGGGCTGAGCCATGGTGGTCATGTGGGGTATAGAATCATGGAACCATGTTTATTTGAGGAGGCTGGTAAGGGGATGAATCCTCAAAGTGAATTGATAAGTTCCCTGGAGGGTTGGAGGGATGTACCTCTTGTTCTCTGGCCTTTAGGAGGGGCTCTGTTCCTTGGGGTGACAGGTGCAGAGAAGCAGAGCAGGTGGGAAGGCACCTGAACTGGCTAGGCCCGGGCTTCCTGCTAGAATGGCTTGGTAGAATTTGCAAAATGCTCAATGTGCATCATCTCATTTAATCCTCACAACAACCATTTGAGATAAATGGTGCTTGTTTTATCATCTCCATTTCATTGATGGCATCAGTTAACAAGCATTTACTAAGTGCATACTATGTGCCAGGCACTATGCTAAGTACTGGGGATACAAAAAAAGGCAAAAGATAGCCTCCAAGAAGCTCACAGCCTAATGGGAAAGACAACATGCAAACAACCATATATAAATAACCTGTATATGGGATAAATTAAAGGTAATAAGCAGAGGGAGGCCACTAGAATCAATTTAAGGGTGATTGGGAAAGGCTTCCTGTAGTTGGTAGGATTTTAGGTGAAACTTGAAGGAAGCCAGGGAAGCCTGGAGATGGAGAGGGTGGGGAAAGTATTGTGGACATGGGGGGACAGCCAGTAAAAATACCCTGAGTTGGGAGATGGACTGTTTTTTTGAGGAACCAGCAAAAAGGCCAGTGTCACTGGATCACAGAATACATAGAGGAGAACTGGAAAAGTAGGATGGGGTTGGGTTATGATGAGCTTTGAATGCCAAACAGATGATTTTATCTTTAATCCCTGAGATGAAAGGGATCCAATGAAGTTTATTGAGTGGGAGAGTGGTGGTGATGGTTAGATTCTACATTAGGAAGATCTTTTTGACCGCTGAGTGGAAGATGGACTCGAGGGGGAAAAACTTGAGGTGGGGAGACCAACCAGCAGTCAATTGCAATAGTCCAGGCATAGGGGTTAGGGGATTGTACCAAGAAGGTGGCAGTGTCAGAAAAGAGAAGGGGGCATATGCAAAAAAATGATATGAAGGAAGAAGAGAGGAGACTTCAAACATATTAGATATGAGGGATGAAAGAGACTGAAGAGCCTAGGGCAACTGTAGTCCTTAGGCTGATACTGAAGTTTCAAGCCTGGGTGACTTAGAGAACGATGCTGTCCTCAACAGTAATGGAGAAGTTCAGAAGGAGGGACTGTTTTGGGGGAAAGGTAATGAGTTCAGCTTTGGACATGTTGGATCTAGTGGACGTCCACTTTAAAATGTCCAGTGGAGATGTGAGTCTGGAGGTTAGGAGAGAGGGTTAGGTCTCAGTAAGTAAATCTGAGAACCATCAGCATAGAAATGATAGTTGAATCCATGAGAGCTGATGAGATCACCAAGTGAAATAGTACAGAGGGAGAAGAAAGGAGGACCTGGGACTGAGGCTTAGACAGGAGAAGCTACTTGTATATGGTCACCAAACTGGTGAGTGTCTAAGGTAGGATTCAAACTCTTGGTCTCTCTTGGCCTTAAGTCCAAGGCTTTTACATAGAACATGGTTTCATAAGGCCCTTGAGAGCAGAGAGTATGTTTTATACCTTTGTACACTCTTACAACACCAAGTCCAGAGGTAGCCACGTAATAAAGTACTCAGTTAAAGTTGGCTGGCCCAAGACAGTATTTTCTTTAGAGAATAAACCCATTCCTCAATCCGTGGAATGAAAAAAAAGGGGAAGAGGGAAGGATAATAAAGCTTGTGCCTTGTGTTCTTGCCTTCCCAGTTAGAAGGGATCCAAAATCTTCCCCAAAATCTTATCATGAGTTTGCATGGATCTCTCCTTTCTCACTCATTTTGTCTTATCTCCCTGCTTGGTTGTGAGTTCCTTGGAGGTAGTGATTGTATGTATCCTTTTTGATCTTTTTATTCTCAGTGCTTTCCTTTTTTTGGACCAGATGAGTAAATTTTATTGAAACTACTAGTAAGGAGTTCTTCTTGGCCAGAGCAAGTCTGTATGTGCTCTGCAGTTTGGTATGGAGAGGTTATGTGACTAAGCCAGAGTCACATAGCTCATATGCATAAATGTCAGAACTTGAACATCGTCCTCCTGACCCCAAGGCTGGCTTTATCTCCGCTATGCCATTATGCCTTTGTCTTAACCTTACATCTAGTAGATGCTTGGTACCATTGAATCGCGCTGAATTTTGGACTGGTCCTAATTTTTTTCAGGTTACAAGCTCTGTATTTCAATTATATTAGTTCCTTGTACCCCTCACATCTTAACTGACAGAGTTATTATAGAAAAAAAAATTGTATGCTATAAAATGCCATTCATTGAGAGGTATTATTATTACTTCATATCTTCAATTCATTCAATAGACATTTATTAAGAATATAATAATACCTAACATTTATATGGAGTTTTAAGATTTATAAAGGAACTTACATATATTATTTCACTTGATATTGTAGGAAACACTATGATAAACACCACGAAGGAGAGTTAAAGTACTCTTCCTGCCCTTTGGTAATTTGTCATCTAATAAGGAGATAAACATACAAACACCAGTTAACTATAATTAAGTGGAAAGTGTATTAGAGAGTTGCAAAACACAGTGTGACCTTATCTATCCCTCTCTTCTTAATTCTTCGCTTTGGCAGTGTGGATTCAGAATGAGTGGAAACCTCCTAGATTAGGTAGAACAGATGTTCATCCATCATTTGTGGTCCTATTTCTCTAAAATAGCATCACTTGCTGCTAAGAAAACTGACAGCCAGTACTTTGAAGTTTGTAACAAAAATTAATGCAAATGATTATTTTCTCTTGAGCATGTTTCCTCCACGAAGGCCCTGCTCTGGTGCCTCACATGGTGGGATGGCAGTGACTCTGGGTTTTTGAAGGCTCTGCCCACAGAAGATAAGCTGACAGGTCCTATTAATGTGAGAAGACTTCCAATATTGAACCAGAGATGGACTGTGTGTTTGTTACCCAAGAACAAGCCTAGTTTATGATGGAAATGAAAAGTTGGCTGAGGAATATTTCTTCCACAGCAACTCATGACTCCTTTGAAGGGGTTGTGTTCTGTATCAGGGAAGGGAACACCCAGTCTGTGGAAATCATGACTTTGAGACCCTCAAAGAGGGTGCTTTTCTGTGTGGCTGGCCTTAGAGTAAGGAAGACCTGGGTTAAAAGTCCTGCCTTTGACATATAGTGACTGTAAGACCCTGGGGAAATCACTTAACCTCTCAGTAACCCTTAGCAACTTTCTAAAGTCTCTAGATTGTAGAGCAGTTGCTGATCTTTGCTTGGTGGAGAGATTTTCCTCACCTGGGATTCCTGATACCAATTAAATGACAAGGGTTTAAACCAGAGGAAAAAAGCCTCAACTTTTAAACTGCTAGGATAATTAAAATTTCATAGAAAGGAGCATAAAATAATTAAGCAGATTGATTCAGTGCAATTAAGTTATTTCTCATCTTACTAAAACACAATTACTATTGTGTACTACACTAGTGTTTCATGGAAGGCAGGCTTTAACACCTGCAAAGTCTGGTGGGAAGCCTCAGTTTTGAAGATACCTATTTCTGTTTGCCAAAGAATTGGGCTGCTGTAGTAAACTCACTGGTTTAATGATTTATCAGGGGAAATAAGTGTTTCTTGTTGAGAATATGATTCTTATAATAATAATAACAGTAATAGTTTGCTTTTATATGGTGCTTTAAGGTTTGCATAGTACTTTACAAATATTACCTCATTTGATCCTCACAACAACCCTGTGTGGTAGAAACCTCAGACACTGGCTGTGTGACTTTGGGCAAGTCACTTAACCACAGTCTGCCTCAGTTTCCTCATATGTAAAATGGGAATAATAATAATAATAGCACCTACTTCCTAGAGTTGTTGTGAAGATAAAATGAGACATTTGTAAAGTTCTTTGCAAACCTTAAATGCTACATAAACACTTGTTATAATTATCAATTTTATCATTATCATTATTATCGTCTGCCAATAAAGTGGTCCAGGCTTGGACCAATCGGCTTGTTGGTGGTTGCCTTCTTTGATGAAGACATTTCTCTCACCACCAGCCAACTCCATTCATTGGACCAAGAACCTCTGAGCCGCTCAGACCTGTAAGATGGCCTGCAAGCCTTAAAACATCCACCCCTACTTCCCTACTCAGGAAGAAATTACAGAACAGAAAAGGTAACTAGGAGCTCAGGTGCACACTCACCTAGTTCAGTCCATGGTCCACATGGGAGCTACAGCAGGGTACCAGGAAAGGGTGAAATCCATTGCTCCCCATTCTGTCCCCTTGGGGAATCTACAGTCAGAGCTCACTACCTGAAGAGTCAAAACAAGGGACTGAGGTGGAAGCAGCCTGTTTTGAAAGGTCTGTTGACTCATCCACATCTCAGACTCAACCACAATTGACGAGGTTGCTTTATCAAACATTTCCTGTGCCTTCTGACTCCTTCAACACCAGAAGCAGCCCTATGAGTTCATTATTGCCAGCTTACCCAAATGGTGAGCCAGCATGGGTGGTTGGCTAGAACCAGGAAGGCCAGAACCATTGTGAACATGATCTATGGGGTAGATTGAATGGTGGTTAATTAAATTCATTGTATTGGTATTTGACCCACAGTAGAGTTACTGTTCTAGCATCATTGCATCAAACATTTACAGAATATTTCAGAATACCCTTGGAGTGTTTAGCTTCCCTTCATTTGCCAGTATTCACAAAGTCAGTGAAGAGCTGGCCTCAGAGGGCTTGGATTATCTGAATCCTGTGCCTATCTGCATTCATTTAGCCAGGCAATTGTTAAATCTCTAGCTCGATTTGTCTTGTGTAGATGAAAGGGATGGGGGAGAAAGCAGTTAAAATGTTTTTTTTCTGTTTGTGGTGGGAATCGAGGTACAGCTAATACCTGCCCTAAATGTTGATTGTAGGGATGGTTTCCATCCAATGCAGCTGTGATGTTTGTTGATGCTTCCAAATTTACATTCTACAGTTTACCTTTCAGATGTTTGTTTCCTTCTCAAAATAACTGCCCTCCCACCCCTACCCCCTATAGTGTAAAGTAGTTGTGCTACCACCCTGCTTTAGTCCGAAACTGTAGGTATGCTTGGTTGAGATAGCAATGTTGTTTTTTTCCCAGATTAATGAGGAGTGAGTGCCTTTTATTTTCAAAAAAAAAAAATTTAATTAATTTATTTTTAGTTTTCAACATTTACTTCCATGAGCTTGTGAGTTTTCAACTTTCTCCCCCTCCCTCCCCTTTTCTTTTTTTTTTAAACTCAAAAGAATTTTATAAATAATTTAACTTAAGCATGATCAATTGCTAAAGAAGATGATTATTTTAGGGGAAAAATAAAGCCTTTTTCAAATAAATCAACTTGTATGATACAATTCATCACCTTTTCCTCAGTCCTGAACTTTTTGCTTTGTTAATTTAACCTGAATGTTAACACTGAACCCAGAATCCTTTGGAGTAACTTGCCCTTGGCCTCTGGCCTTGCTTGGTGTCCAAATGTACCTGAGCTGCTTATCTGCCAATGGCTGGCTGTGTCTTCTCTATTTCCATTACAGGCAGCCTATTTATCTTGCTCAGGCTCTCCAAGCTGATTAATTGAGAAAAATCCAAGTTGCACTCTCATGTTCTTTTGCTCATATTCTTTCCTCATATAAAGAGGAAAACAAGAAGAGGAAAAAAAACTTACCTAGTGACATGCTGCCTCTTTTCCCAACTGCCCATAGGATCAAATATACATTCTTCTTTTTTAGCTTTTAAAGCCCCTTCCAACCTAATCTGAACCTCCCTTTCCAGCCTTCCCAAAGTCTGTGGTGTAGTCAAACTGGCCGCCTTGGTGGTCTTCACATACCTCTCTATCTCCAGTCTCCATGCCTTTGCATTGGCTGTTCTCCAGTGCCTGGAATACACTCTCACGTCACCCCCATCTCTTGGAATCACTTGTTTACTTCAAAGCTCTGCTATAGTGACCCAATCTACAAAAAGGCTTTTCCTGATCCTGCAGCTTTAGTACGTTTCCCTATATCGGCCGTTTACCTTGTTTATTTTGAATATACTTCTTTTTGTTCATGTCTTTCTTGATAGGACATAAACTTTCTATGCTACTCCACAGTTAGGTGCATTTACACCCTAGACTTGCATTGTGACAAAAGCAAGCCCCAATCTGAGCATTTTTGTGTAGAGTTTCATATATGCTGAGCCAAAGCCAGTCATGCTTTGCTGTCTGCCAGACTTTGTCTTTGCTATCTTTTTAGCTACCTGAAAGATCATGCTGTGATCAGGATATCAGATTCCTGCCCGGTAGCAGTGTGCCATCATGTTACAAAGCCCCAGATGAGCTGAGAAGATCCAGGGGTCATCAGCCTACAAAAGCCAAATCATTGAGAGATGATGCCCAGCAAATTGCCTGGGTCCTAATGAGCAAAATCCTACATTCTAAGTGCTGATTTTGCTTTTTATATGACCAGATATCCCACTGGAATCTCCTTCGAATCATATGATCCAAGAATGTTAGAGCTGGAAGAGACCCCAGAAATCATCTAATCCAGCCATCCCATTATTCAGAGGAGGAAATTGAGGTTGAGAAGTGAGATATATGACCAAGGCCATTCAACTAAGTACTGGCAGTGCTAGGGCTGGAACTAAGGTACTCTGACTTTGCCTCAAGATAAGATGTCTGTTGGTTTATTGATGATGCTGGGATGACTCATTGGCTTTAGATGGAAAATTCATCATCATTAACAAACATTTATTGAATACCTACCTGTGACTCACTGGCTTGTTATGTGAACTGGAGCAAATCACTTCCATTCTCTAGGACTTACCTTTTTCATTTATACAGACAAAAAAAAAGAGGATATTGGGCTAGAGAGACAGTGGGATGTAATAGAAGCTTACACCTCCGAGTAGGAGAATTTGGGTTCAAATATTGTCTTTATCTCTTACTGCCTATGTGAAACTGAGCAATGACTTAACCTCTTTCTTTGTGTCAGTTTCCTCACTGAGAAAATGAGGGGATTGTACTTCTAAGGTCTGTTTCTTTTACTCCTAGTTATACTATCCTATTGTTAGAGATCTGTCACGCCCCTTTCAGTTCTGATCATTTTAAATCTATGATCCTCTGACCTCTAAGGCCCCTTGCTCTAAATCCTGCTTATTCTTCCATTTGTTGATGTTTCTCCTTTCAAATGACTTTGTATTTGTATATATTTTGTACAAAAAATGATTTTTGTATTTCATTTGTGTATATTTGTATTTATTTTGTAATTACTCATACATGTGTGTTGTTCTCCTAATAGCATATAAGCTCCTTAGGAGAAGGGACTGTTTTTAGTTTTTGTCGTTGTATTTCTAACACCTCGTATATAGGAAGCTTAGGTGCCTAATGAATGCTATTGAATAGAATTGTTGAATCTTAGCTCCTTTTTTCTATAGAAGCTAGTAAAAAGAAAAAAATTAAAGATAGTGCTAATATTTAATCATTTTGTGGTCAGTTTTCTATGTTTAAATTCAACTGTATCCCTTTGTCTTGTATCCCCTCTGAGCATTTTCCAAGTGCTCTGGGATTTGGAGGGATTAGTGCTTAACTTCACATTTCTTGTAGACTATCAAACGTTTTTGTTCTTCGTGATGACTAGATTATGTCTTCTTTGTTTATTTTGGTTTGTTCTCTCCAGTTTTCTTGGTAGTCGGGAATGGACACTAGAACCTTTTTTTCTTGTGGTTGATTTGTTTGTTTTTATTCATTTTATGTGCTTGCCTTTAGCCTTCATCAGCAGAAGTGAGGGTAATGTGTACAGTATTGGGACTGGGAGGTCTGTTCGAAGGAGCTCAGCCTTCTGTTGCAATCAGCAATGCATGGAGCGCCCTGTCTTGTTCTGAGAAGCAGCCCACATCTGACAGTTCTTCTCAGTCTGTGCCAGGAAGGTTGCTAAAATCCAGGGCAAGGGATAAATAACCCAGTCCTGAGATAAACACTCATAATCCTATTGACCCACTGGCATACACCCTGCCTCTTTCTGATCCTCAGGCATTGTTCTCATTCTGAACTCTATTCTGTTTGTATGCTGGTACCTGGCTTAAACCCTGAACCGTATCCCAAACCTGAAACCTTAGAGCCTCTGTCCTGGCATGGATTTCTGGATACTAACACTGGCCCATATACTAGGACAACACCTGTACCCTCCTGCTTCTTCCTTTAGATCCTGACCCCCGACCTGTATGCTTTGACCACTTTTATTTGTTGACTTCTTTTTGACTTGGACCACGGACAGAGATTTTTGAAGCATTGTTAAACCTTGATTGACCTGTGTCCCTTCCTTGTCTCCCCATATCTGGCTTAGTTATTTAAATGCTAATCCTAGCCTATTAATGATGCAGCAAAATATATTAGAAAGAATATTGGAGCAGGAGTCAGGGGACACCTGAGTTCTGAACCCACCATCACTACTTTTTTAATCCATGTGGTGAGGAACAAATTACTTAACATCTCTGAAGCTCGATTTTATATAAAATGGAGATAATAATAGCACCTATCTCATAAGGTCATTGTAAGGATCAGGATGCTACGTAAGTGCCATTTGCTGCCATGATTGTGCTGGTTGTTATTGTCCAGATCTGGTTAGATTCGGAACTTTTTTGATCTCAGGACCGGGCCCATATCCTTCATTTTGGAGTGATGCCGAGGGTTCTCACTTAAGAGTTTTTTCCTTCAGAATTCGTGGACCCATTTATGCAAACTAACCACTCCCACTGTAATTTCTTACCGGGGTGCCCATTTTAACTGCTCAGACCATTGGTCCTATCTAGTTTTGAGCCCCCTCCCCTCCTGACCTGCTGGGTCTTGCATGTCACACACCCCCTTTCTCCGGACCCCAGCACTGATGAACACCCCCTCTCTTTCTGCAAGATTCCAGAGCCAACCCTTATTACTAAATGAAACTTTGCAAGAACAAAGTAGATTTATAAAGGGAGTGTGCTCCTTTGCTCTTCATTAGTCAGACCACATTTACCAAACTTTTTGCTTATGTTCAAATGAGTCACATACAAGGAAAGGCAGTCCCTTTGGTGCTTCCACATGAATTCTTTCTGGTTCTTACATGGTTTATATTTCAAACCTTCAAAAGGTCCTTGTCTCCTTGATGTGGGTGTGCAGACTGAAGCCTTTCCGTGACATTATGGGTAGCTTTCATGAGTGAGGCCAGATCACCAGGACCATACTCAAAGCCTTTCTGTCTTGGGGTGAGAGTCAGGTCATTGGGTCATAGAGTTAGAACTATAAAAGACCTCAGATATCATCTAGTCCAAACCCCTGATTTTACAGGTAATGAAACTGACACCCAGAGAAGTGAATTGACCTGCCCCAGATGATTTTGTCAAGGTCATGGGCTGTAAGTGGTAGAGCTGAGCCTTTGGTGGGTTGATTGTGCAAATTTGTGCTGCTCTTGAAATCTTACAGCTTAAATATACTAAAATCAGAAAAATTCAATAGATCTCTATACATCCTAGATGCTGAAAATATTTGTGAATTCTTACCAGCCCCCAGGGCAGATCTAATCACCTATCAATCAATCAATCAGCAAGCCTTTATTAAGCACCTACTATGTGCCGCTGATTGTTGGGAAAGATTGAAGGTAAAAGGAAAAGGTGACAGCAGAGGATGAAATGGATAGAGTGTCATGGAAGCAAGGAACATAAACTTCGACAATCTTCCAGAGATAGTGGAGGGTAGAAGGGCCTGGAGTGCTATGATATGTGGGGTCCTGAAGAGTCAGACTCTCTTCAGAATGACTGAATGACAGCAACAAAATGTGCCACTAATCTAGGGCTGGGGATGAGAAATAAAATAAAATAAAATAAAATGAAATGCTCCCCAACCCTCTCTGAGCTTTCATTCGAATAGGGGAGATAACATGTATTGTACATGTGCCATTTGTACAAAATAAGGCTAGCCTGATTTTTGAGGAGAAAACATATCAGCTGAGGGAGTCAGAAAATGCCTCATGTGAAAAGTGGGGCTTTGGGGAAGGAGTCAAGAAAAATACATTTCATGAAAGTAAGTACTGTACATGGCACGACCATGTTGTGACACTTTATCTTGGCTGCGGGCCATGGAAGCAAGCTCTCCACTATCCAGACACCTGGTGGCAGTCAGACTACCTATACTGGTCTGTTCGGTCCTCTGGATACCAATACCGTAGCACTTTGACCACTTGCCTGTACATGGTGAGGGAGGATGTTATTTTCCAGGGGAGGTCACACTCTTCAAAGTTTTATGTGGTAAACTAAGAAAACATTTTTTTTGGCTTTGTTTTGACATAAATTAATCAATTAACAAACATTTGTTTGTGCTAGGCATTGTGCTAAGTGATAGGGATATAAAAAAGAGTAACAGTGGCTTCCCTCAAGGAGCTTACAGTCTAATGGGGGAGCCAACATGCTAAGCAAAAATCCTCCTGTTTGCCATGATAAACAGGGCAGTTCTCCAGATATGAGATTCTCTCCCCTTGTTCTGTGACTTTGCACAGACTGTTCCAACCTCTTTGGACAATGCTCCCTCTTTGCCACTGCCTCATAGATTTCCTGGTTTGCTTCAAAGCACAGCTCAGATGTTTTCTCCTGCTTAGGGCCCTTCCTGATGACCTCAGTGATGAATATTCTCTACCATTATTTATATTTGCTTATCTATATCCTAGTTATTTTCTCCTAGAAGAATGTAAACTTCTTGAGGGCAAGGATTATTTAATTTTTGCTTTTATATCCCCAGCACCTAGTACAGCCCTTGGCACATTGCAGGTTCTTTAAAGTGTGTATTGAAGAGAATGGAATTCCTGCATTAGGATTTTCTTATGTCTTATATCCAGAAGCAATTGTACTTTTATTTTTATCTTTGTTGTTGCTGTTGTTTAGTTGTGTCTGACTCTTTGTGACCCTATTTTGGGTTTTCTTGACAAAGATACTGAAAGGGTGTACCATTTCCTTCTCTAGCTCATTTTACAGATGAGGAAACTGAGGCAGACAGGGTTAAGTGACTTTTCCAGGGTCACACAGCTAGGAAGTGAATCAGGCCATATTTGACCTCAGGAAGACTCATCTTCCTGATTCCAAGCCCTGTACTCTATCCACTGTGCCACCTAGCTGCCCTGTGCATTTGTTCCCAAGTACAGAAACTGTGCTAGACAGTTAATGGTACAAGTGTTGTCCCTCCTAGGTAGAAAATATATTACATTTATTTTTTTTCCTGACAGAGTAAGGGAAAAAACAATAACAACAACAAGAAGAAGACTTTGAAAAAAAAAAACAACTCTTTACAATCTCCATCCTCAACCTCATTGCTGTAGTAACAAATGGAATCATAGAATGGCTACACTGGAATGGCTCTCCAGGTCCCAGAGGAGGAAGTTACTTAGCCAATGTTATAGCTAGTTAAGGGCTGAGGCAGGATTCACAGGCAGATCATCTGACTGGGAGGCCCAAGTTCATTCCACTGTATCATATTAATGATTAATCCCAAGCCCTGCTGCCACCCCTCCAGTCACGAGTCATCACAGGAAAATTGGTGTTAAGTGTCGAATGTATAATTGGCCTTGATGGTGTTGAAAGTTAAGCGCATTCTAAATGACTTATGTAGCTACAGATCCCCATGAGGTCTAGTTCCACTGGGCTAGGGTGCCTCCGTGACAGTTGATAGCAATAACTCTGCTTCCTCCACTCTTGAGAGTAGTAAAGAATGAAAAGTGCTGAAGAGGCGTATCAGCTGTGGGATAGTGAATGGAGAATCAAACTCATCCAGGAAGATCTGGATTGAGATTCTGCTTCTGACACATGTTGGCCATGTGCATCTGGGCAAGTCATCGAATGTCTCCATGATCTGGGCTACCTTCTATGACTATTAGAGCAGGTGCCACCTTGGTGGAAGAATTTTTCACTCTAGGAGTTCTTTATACCAATGACCTCACAGGCTGGTCCCAGCCCTCCTTAAATTGATCTGCTTTATGTCACCTGCCATTTATACTCTGTGGCCAACATGCTGTACATTTCTTTTTAAAATGTGAGAGTTCTCTGACTTCAGAAAGTTCTTAAACCATCAACCACTTTTCTGTACCATGAGAGTATACTTACCCCAAAGCCCAGAATCCTTGTGTCTATTGCTCAGGGCATGAACTCTTGGTCTGGAGACTTGCTGACCAGCTCTCCTTTTTTTTCTAAGCTCTAAGGTGGAGGTCAGCTATCTGTTTTTGCATCTATCATCCAAGCATTCATTCCAAGGCATTTTCATCATGTTCCCATATCCAATATTATAGCTTACTGGATATTGCAGTCTACAAAGGATCTAGAACTCCAAAGAATGCCCCTGTCTTATTGACAGGGAGACTCTAGGGTCTTTACATTTCTGGTGGCAAATAAATAAATAAATGAATGAATGAATGAATGAATGACAGATCAGCTTCTATAAAAGAAGAGAGATTTCCCCTGATCCAGACACCTTCTCCTTTTTCTGACCTTCCCCAGAGCCCACCCTATCTGTAGGCCTTCCCTCCTACCCTGTACGCTGATTAGGGATGTGATTTTCTCTTATTAACAAGAGAGTCATTTTAAATACTCTTAATTTTTTTTTTTTAGCCTGGCAGCAGCCATGTTTGTTTCCAGCATGCTGGGTGGTGAGTCTATAATTAGTTGTTCTGAGGGGTGGATTTAGTCAAGGATGATATTTGTTCCATGTGCTGCTGAAAGCTTGAGAACGCGTACATCTGGCACATTCAGATACACCGTGCTTCCGTATTGTGTCCCTGTCCTTCATTCCTTGTAGGCCTATAGAACAGAAAGAGAAAAGAAACTAGTTTTCTTTCTTTTTTTTCCCCCTCCTTGGTTAAAAAAGCTCTTCTGTGCTGGATCCAGACAGAGGACACGGGTTCATGTTTTCCCATGTCCCCTAGAGCGATAATGCCAACCCAAGCTGACTTAGAATGGAAACATCAGGCCCGTTGCCTAGTGGAGGGAGTGACTTAGTATGCTGGGCTGCCTATGAATGTTTACCGCTCTTAATTAAGCATGAGGTTACACTTAGCCTTCCATTTACAATTACAGCTGTTTGAAATGTCAGCAGGTGTGTGCCGAGGGCAGTCATTTAGCTTCAAGTTTTATTGGAATTGAAAACAGCGTGAGGAAAGGGGGGAACTGTGCTGCTGATGGTGTAATTGCCATCCATTTCAAGTGGCTGGCATGGAGCAAGTCCTTGAACCTGGAGTGAGGCCAAAGGTATGGAAGGAGGCCTAAAATGGACCTTCAGTTCAAGTTGAGAGCATAAAAGAAGCCCTGTATCTGAGACAAAAAATAAAACAAAACAAAACCAAAAAAAAGCCAAGGAATAGCTAAGCCATTGGCAATGTATATTCATCGCTAGTGTTCCAAAGTTGGCACCTTCTCTGAGTGAACTAATGAGGGCTCAGACTTTGAATAATAGCGTGACCTTCTTTCTAGGGTGCCAGTGGCATAAAGGACCCAGGTTACTTTTTTTTGGAGAGTTCCCTCCCCCTTCCAGTTTATATGGCTTGAGCCCTAACCCAGGAACCTGAGAGAAATGCATGGAACAGCTCAATAGACAAGCATCTGCTCTCTGCCTGCTTGCCTGCTGGCTGTGTTCCTTACAAGTTTCATTAGGCACTATTACAGACAGCAAAATCCTCCAGGTACCTTGCATTCCCAAATAAGTGTGAGGACTCCACGGGAGTCATGGAAGCCTTCCAAGGGCTGCCCCCATGCCCAAAGCCCTGACTTCGACTGTCCTTGGCTAAGCTGCCCCTTTTGCCAGCATCTGTTCTTAGGATACTTATTGCACACTTTGCAGCTTTTCATAGCTGCCCTGCTGACACCCCACAGAGACTGAAGAAGGGCAAGGATACTTTCCCACCCAGTGGAGATACAATGGTTAGTGGAAAGGGTATTGAATGTGAAGTCACAGCAGGTGGCCCTTGACACTCATGGCCTGGGAGATCTCCAGCATATATATCACATAATCTCTTAGAGCCTCAGTTCCCTTATATGCAAATGGAGGGGGGACAGAACTGAATGATGGAAGCTCTAAATTGATGATTCTATGAAAGCAAGAACTTGGCAAGTCACCCCCCCTCCAATGACCATGAATTATAATGCAGCTGTAAATAATACAGTTATCTCTTCCATATCATGACTTTCCCCATTGTTGTTTCCATATATCACAGGTCAGCATTAGAAATTAAATGGGAATTTGGGGAGTTTGGGTGAAGTCGTAGATGACATGCAAAGGCCATCAGATGACACAGAGCCTATGACCAAATACTTAACCCACATTTTACAATAAGGTGCTGTGAACATCCCATAAAAGAAAAAGAAAAAATTCAGACTTCTTCTGTGGTACAAAGGAAGGGCCAAAACATTTTACACAGATTGTGGGGGCACCATGCCCCTAGCCCCTGCAGTGTGGAAGGGATAACTGTCAGGCGAATTGAGAACCTAGAGAACCGTAGACCTGTGGTGTCAAAATCAAATTAAAACAGGGGCCACTAATCTATACATAAGGATTCCTGCAGACCCCTTATTGACTTAGTTTTAAAATGTAATATTATCTACGTTTGATTATAAGCTCTTTGAGGGTAAGGACTATCTTTTACCTCTTTTTGTATCCACGGTGCTTAGCACAGTGCCTGGCTTTTTATTGATTATTTTATTGATAATAAATGTTTATTGATCAATTAGGTTTGTATATCTGTATTGAGCTAGAAAATCTCTTACTCTTTCCTTACATGCCCCTAATAAATGTTTATTGATTGATTGATTGATTAAATTGACTATTGTATTTTTATTTATTCATTTTTATTTAGGGGCAGCTAGGCAGCACAATAGATAGAGTACGTGGCTTGAGAAAGGAAAACTTAGTTTCCTGGGTTCAAATCTGACCTCAGACACTTACCAGCTGTGTGACCCTGGGCAAGTCACTTAATCCTGTTTGCCTCAGTTTTCTCTTCTGTAAAATAAGCTGGAGAAGGAAATAACAAACCATTCTAGTTTCTTTGCCAAAAAACCTGAGATGGGGTCACAAAAAATCAGACATGACTGAAAAACAACTGAACAACACCATTTTTATTTATCTTGTTAAGTATTTCCCAATTAGATTTTAATTTGGTTCAGCCCACTTGGGAGTATTGTGGATCACACGCAGCCACAGGCACTGTATTTGACATCTTTTCCCTAGACTCTTAATCTGCCAAGGGAGGTAGAACTCCTTGTCTCTCATTATGAGTTGATAAGAACATCCATAGGGCCCTTTCTGGTAGGAAAATCATCATCTATCTCTGAGCATAACCTCTTAGAGCTCTTGATATTGTCTTGGTTTTGTGTAGCATGTAAAATTGTAAGCTGAAGGACCTTAATAAGAAATAACATTAAGAGCAATGCTGATGAAGGACAAGAAAATCTAGGTTAAGTGTTAGGGGATAAATTAAATTAAGAAATGAAAGACATGAACACTAGAGCTGAGGTATGCATGACTGAGAGAAAAGGGAGGTGCCTGAAAGATCTGAGATGTCCCAGACCTTAAGATTGACATAAAGAGACTGAAGGTATGGGGTATTGGTAAAAGAAGGCTGGGTTTGGAGTCAGAGGCCCTGGGTTTGTATCTTGACTCTGGTACCTTCCACCTCTGTGATGCTGGAGCAAATCAGTTCCCTTCTCCTGTCCTCAGTTTTCCCATCTACACAGTGAAAGAAGTGAATTAGAGATGATTTCTAAAGCCCTGCCACCAGCTCTAAATCTATGATCCTACGACCCTAAGGACAGTATTCTATATGGTTCAGAAGCAGTGCAGATAGGGTATTGGGCTTAGAGTCAAGAAGTTTATTGTTGTTCAGTTGTTTCAGTCATGTCCAACTCTTTGTGACCCCATTTGGGGTTTTTTTTTGTCAAAGATACTGGAGTGGTTTGCCATTTCCTTCTCCAGCTCATTTTACAGGTGAGGAAACTGAGGCAGACAGGGTTACAGACTTACCCAGGGTCACACAACTAGTGAGTGTCTGAGGTCGGATTTGAATTCAGGTCTTCTTGACTCCTGGCCCAGTGCTTTATCCACTGCGCCACCTAACTGCCCCAGAGTCAAGGAGAGATGTGTTCAAATCCTTACTCAGACTGTCATTAGCTGGGTGGTCCTCTGCGTCTCAGACTACTTCCTAGGATTTATCTACTAAATTAGAAATGAGTATTATCTGAGAAGTTGCATGATGTTAGGCAAGTTATTCAGTTTGCTCAGGACCTCAGTTTCTTCATCTGTAAAATATGGGAGTAGGGGATCTGTAGGGTCTGTTGTAGCTCTAAATCATATTATCCTGTTTTGTATGTTAATAGCAATACCATACCTATATAGGACTTTGTAAGGAGGTTTGCTATTTTAATTCTCTCATTTAATTCTTGCATTTAATACCTCATCTCATGTAATTCTTACAACAGACCTGTGCAGTGGGTATTGAAATACTCCAGTATTGTATCTGCTTTACAGAGAAGGAAAACACCTCAGGACAGCTACCAACTTACTCAGGGTCACACAATTAGTTAAGTGTCGGAGCCAAGGCTACCTCCGCCCAGGTATTTCAAAATCCGAGCCTGGTTGAAGGAGGAGCTAATGGATTTGGAATCAGGTCATTGGCATCAGTCTTTAAAGGGGTGGAGTCTTCTTTCTCTTGGGTCTAGCCTCATTTCTACAGACCAGTCCTGGTCTTACAGACCTGCATTTATTTGCATAATTGATAGGACCACTCTTTACAAAGCTGGATATAGGTACATGCAATGCCTTCTGCATATCTTTTTTCTTTCTTTTTGATGAGGCAATTGGGGTTAAGTGACTTGCCCAGGGTCACACAACTAGTAAGTGTCAAGTATCTGAGGCTGGATTTGAACTCAGATCCTCCTGACTCCAAGGCCAGCCTTCTGCATATCTTGAGGGAGGGCATTTCCAAGCAGGGGCAGCTAGGTGGTGCAGTGGATAAAGCCCTGGGCCTGGTATCAGGAAGTCTTGAGTCCAAATTCAGTTTCAGATACTTACTAGCTGTATCACCTAACCTCATCTATAGAATTGGGATAATAATAGTACCTACCTCTTATGGTTGTTGGGAGGAGCAAATGAGATAATATTTATAAAACATGTAGTACAGGGTCTGGCACATAGTGGGTGCTTAATAAACCTTTGTTATCTATCTTTCTTGTTACCTCTACCAAAGTGCCAGAGACAAAGCATCAATTCAGTTAAAAAGCCTCTAGGTGAAGGGCCTAGACTTTGCATTTTTTTTTTTTTTTTGCCGTTTTTAAGTTGAGTTGTGTGGCCAGGCAGCAATAGAAACCTTAGAAAATCCAAGTCTTTGTGTTCTGGATTTGTGAGCATGTCTCTTGTGCATTTCTCTGAAATGTGGGGTTATTGAGTAGACAATATTGTCTTATTAGGGGAGGCTAGAGAGCTGTCAAAATAATTAAGTGGGAAACCCAAAGCAGGCTCAGTAAAAAGTGCTGCCCTTTAGTCTGTCTTGGAACTGATTTGACCAGAAGAATTTCAGTGCAAAGCTGTCTTCTTGGTCTCGCCTCTCTCTCACCGATGAAACATTAAGAGATAATTATATAATTATATTTGCTTTGTTTGCACGTGGGATAATTTCTGAACATCAGCGGTTCACATTTCTGCAAAACAACAACAGCATAGAATTAGCCCAGCTTCCGTACCACCTTAATAGAAATGTCAGCAAATCAGCATTGATTTTCTTTGTCTTCACAAAATTTGGTCTGTATCATCTGGTAACTGGAAAATACAAACAATCACCTATGCCATTTTCCGTTCAAGAAGTTACCCCATTGCATTCTTTTCTGTTTGTTTTTCACAAATAAAATCAATATGGAGAGGATCTATCCTTTGTGATGGACAAAGGGGAATGCTTTTTGTTGCTTGCTCTTATAGAAGGATTCTTTATTAAATCATTGTTTGCTCTATTCAGGCAACCGATCGTGAAGCGCAATAATTGTCCTGAAATACAGAGATCTTGGGGGAGGGGGGAATGATTTGCCATTAGGCAAAGCATAGGAAGCCTTCAACTGCTCCACCATTGTGCTAAGTTTTCATAACAAAGGGACAAGAAGGTTGTAGATCCCAAAGATCTCTAGTTATTTTGTTCTGGCAATAAGTATATCACTGCTTCAAGTCCGAAAGCATTTAATGAGGGAACATCAAAAGTGGAAGGAGATGATGAGTGGAAACAGCAGTGGATTAGGAGTCAGAGTCTTTTGGGTGCTAGTCCTGAATCCACCATTGGCCATGGTTATGAACTGGAGTACTCCTCTTATTTTCCAATGTTGAAATCACTTCTAAAACTGCCTCTCCTTTGAGATCCACTTAGATGATGGGGATTGTCATCCCCATTTTACAAGTAAGGAAACTGAGACTCAAAAAGATTGTGACTGATTCAAGGTCACACAGCTAGTAAGGTCTCAGAATCACAGTATCTCTCGCCCAACTCATACTGGAACAAGAAGCCTCTACAAATCTTGCTTGACAGTTTTGCTTAAAAGACCTCTAGCAAGGGGAAGTTTACTGCCTCTCCAGGCAGCCCATGCCACTTTGGGACAGCCCTAAATGTTAGGAAATGTTTCCTTACATCAAACTGAAATCTGCCTCTCCACAACTTCCACCCAGTGGCCCTGGTTGTGCCCTCTGGGGTCAAGTAGAATGAGGTTGTTTCCTCTTCCAAATGTCAGCCCTTCAAATACTTTAGCCAGTCCTTTTGAGATGTCTGCGAAATAAAAATAAATGTTTCTTTCATTTTTGTTGCTCGCCTCCCTTTAAAGCTCTGTGTTTATTTTGCTTATTGCTGTATATACAAAATTATATTTATATGCTAACACCAAGAATATTTGATAGGATTAGCAGAGGGGGAATTGAGCCTGAAAGAGACCTAGGGGTCACAAGAAGTGGAAATGAGGAAGGGAAATATTCCATTCATGGAGGACAGCCTGAACAAAGTAATGGAGGTGGGAAATGTCGTGTCATGTGTGGAGAACATAAAGGAGACTAATTTGATAGGGGGGAGAGTAATGTGTAATCATCCTGGAAACAATAAGTGAATCCAGACTATGAAGGACTTTAAATGCCAAGCAGAGGAATTTGTAGTTTATTCTAGAAATAATAGCAGAGGAGTGAGAACTGTGGTTTAGGAACATTCATTTCTCAGCTATGCCATGGATGAGAGAGAGAGAGAGAGAGAGAGAGAGAGAGAGAGAGAGAGAGAGGAAGAAGAAGAAGAAGAAGGAGGAGGAGGAGGAGGAGGAGAGAGGGAGAGAGGGTGGGAGGGAAGGAGAGAGAGAGAGGATAAATGCAGAGAAAACAATTAGGAATCTTTTTGGACTAGCCCAAGCAAGAGGTGATGAATGGGACAGAACAAGGTTAGTAACTGGGTGGACAAAAAGCAGGGGATAGATGCAACAGGTAGAGTGGAGGAAGACTCAGTAGAACTTGGCTATTGATTAGCTATAGGGGCTAGGATAAATAGAGCAAAATGCTGAGGATGGGAACCAGATAGTACTATATACATTATATCCCATATATTCTTTTTGAAAGACTTCTCTTTTAGGGGCAGCTAGGTGGCACAGTGGATAGAGCACTGGCCCTGAAGTCAGGATGGACCTGAGTTCAAATCCGGCCTGAGACCAAACACTTGACACTTACTAGCTGTGTGACCCTGGGCAAGTCACTTAACTCCAGTTGCCCAAAAAAAAAAAAAAGACTTCTCTTTTTGAGAAAAGTTGACTTGATTGGATACCAGATATGCATCTTACAAAAAGCATAGAGCATATAGCCCCTCTCCTCAAGGAGATTATAGTGTAGTGGGGTATGAAGCAAATCACTGTGAAGCCATGAACAATTAATTAGATGCTAGATTTTTTGTACTTAACATGGATAAAAGAGGAGTCCAAAGAAGAGAGAGAGACAATACAGTTATCTCTTCCACATTGCAACTTTCCCCAACGCAGTTTCCATATATTGTGGGTCGGCATAAGAAACGAAATGAGAAGTTTTGGGGAAGCCACAGATGACACGCAAAGACCAACAAACAACACAAAAAAAGTATCTTTACAGAACATTGACCTACGTATAACTTATGACCAAATACTTAACCCAGACTTTATAATAAGGTATTGTAAACGCCTCATAAAAGAAAAAGAAAAAATTCAGACTTCTCTGTTAAGAAGGAAGGGCCAAAAATTTTTACACCATTTATCCAGATCACAGGGGCACTGTGCCCCTAACCCTGGCTATGTGGAAGGGATAGCTGTAGTCTGTAGTGACTGGAGAAGGCTTTGTTGAGTAAATGGGACTTAGATTAAGCCTTAAGTTTCTTTTTTTTTCCTTCTTTCAAAAAATTTTTTTGGATAACTGAATTTCAGTATAATTGGTTTCCTTGATAATTCTATATGTTTTATTTTATGTATTTTAAAGCATTCAGAGAAGGGGCTTTGCCAGACTTCCAAAGGGATACATGTCCCAAAAAAGGATTAAGAACCTCTGCCTTAAAGGGTTATTATAAAGGGAGAGGGAGGGTTTTCACAGAAGGAGGAATATAGCATAAGGAAAGGTTTAGAGGTAGGAAAAACCTGCCATGTTGGGGAACAGCAAGAAGTCTGTGGTCTGTCAGATGAGTAAGGGTTGCAGAATATTGGGAAAGAAGGTTGACTTGATTAGGTTGGGACAAATGAAGAAGGACTTTTATTTATTTTTTTAATTGAGTTATTTTTTAGTTTTCAACAATCACTTCCATAAGCTTTTGAGTTTCAAATTTTCTCCCCCTCCCTCCCCAAGACAGCATGCAAGAAGGGCTTTTAAAGCTTGACAAAGGAGTTTAGACTTATCATGTGGTAGGCTTATAAATTCTTCAGCCAGGAGGGATGTGATAAAAGTAGTGTTTTGATAAATCAAGATGAGTCTGGCTAAAATACAGAGAAAAGATTAGGAGGGAAAGAGATTGTGTAGCAGGGAGGCCCACTAGGCTCTTCTGGTAATCCAGGGGTGGAGTGATGACAGTTTGGATCAGGGCAGTTGGCATTGGAAGTTAAGGAGTGGGAATAACTGAGAAATCTTTTGAAGGAAGAAATAACGAGACTTGCAGCTCAGGTACCACCTTGTATATGAAGCTCTCCCAACCCCCTGCCCCCAATTTAGTGCCTGCCTTCCCTCTCAGACTTCCTTGGATTTCACTACCTCAGATTTAATCTCTTTGTATTCATTCCATATATACTTACATACATATACTTCTTATCTTCCCTAAAAGAGTATAAGCTCTTTTTTATCAGGGATTATTTTAGCAGTTAGGTTGCATGGTGGATAGAGCACTGGACCAAGAGTCAGGAAGACCTGAGTTCAAATCCAGCCTCAGACATTTGCCAGCTGGGCAAGTCACTTCCCCCTCTGTGGGCTTAAGTTTCTCCCTCTATAAAATGGAGTGGTTGGACCGCATAGTTTCTGAGGGCCCCAGCTCTGGGACCCTATAAGTTTGGGTGTCAGTCTCCAATGGCAAAATAAGGTGAAATGGAGACCTTCCATCAGGTAAGTCAGGTGAGAACCTCTGAACAACCCCTCAAAACCTTCTGGTGGACCACATTTTATAAATAGAGGCATTACTCCAACCAAGGGGACCATGTCACAATCCCATCATTAACATACTGTAAGCAAGAGAAAGAACAGTGGGGTGCTGTGGCTAGAGTCTTGGATTTGGAAGTAGGGGACCTTGGTCCAAATTTGAGGCAAGTACCTTCACTTCTCTGAATCTTATTTGTCTTTGCTCTAAAATAAGGGGATTGGGCTGGATGGCGTCTGAGGCCCTGTTCAGCTCTCAATCCACGATCCTAAAAACTAAACTCCCTCAAACCCCACGAGAATGTGGCTTGGTCAACTGCCCATTTCTGCCTTTATTTCCGGGGAACTGACAAGGTGCCTGTATTGTTGGTTCTCCTAATTTGTTTTCATTAATGGAATTCGTTTTATCTATATGAATATTGAAGTAAGACTTTTCATTACTAATGTTCAGCAGAGGTAACCACTGGGTCAGATTCCAAGAGCTGGAAACAGCGAAAAAAGATTCACCCCCTCCTACATTACCCCACCCAAGGACCAAAACATTGCTAATTATAGTGATTTTACCCCAACAAGTATTCCCTGCTTCTTGAAAAATTGAAGATGGAGAGTGGAGATCAATCAGTCAATCAAAAAGCAATTATTAAATACCTGCTTTATGCCAGGTATTGTGGTAAGCACTGAAGATAAGAGATAAAAATTAAACCAGTCCCTACCTTCAAAGAACTTCTATTTTATCGGGGGAAATAATGTATGCGCATTATATGCATGGATGTATATAATGTATATATGTATGTACAAATATTTCAGTTGTTAGTAATTTTTCAGTTGTGTCCAACTGTTCATGACCCCATTTTGGGTTAGATACTGGAGTGGTTTGCCGTTTCCTTCTTCAGCTCATTTTACAGATGAGGAAACTGAGGCAAACATGGTTTGCCCAGGGTCACACAGCTAGTAAGTGTCTGAGACCAGATATGAACTTAGAAAGGTAAGTCTTCCTGATTCCGGGACTGGAGCTCTATCCACTGTACCACCTAGCTGCCATATACAAATATACAAGTCAGAAAGGAAATGCAGTTGAAAAAAGGATTTGATGCCACATGGCAAGGAGCAGGGGTCTATTGTCAGATTCTCTCAGCACCCCAAACTCATGAACATCACATAGCATTTATCTACTGGAGTTTTGTCTTCACCACTCTCCCTAGCATACTGGGGATGCCTGAACACCAATTCGAGATAGAGTTTCAAGAAGAATGAGTAGATCACATCTCTGGTTTCATTGTTTCTTCATATATTCTACTGTGATAGGCACTCTTCATACACTTGTTTTTTCTGTGTGGATAGTTTTTTGAGGGATTATGGATCTCCTTTTAAGAGGTTTTGTATTGTCCTGGGACTTGACATCATCCACAAACAAGCTTCTGGAGCATCTTACCACTTGTAAGGAATCCCACTTTCAGTTTGGACTCAGTTCACATCCTCCGTACGTCAGAGATTTTTATTGAGCATTTGACTCTCTGTTTTATGACTTAGCTGATATTAATTATCAGGGGATAGTGAAACAAAGTTGTCTCTCTTCTATGCTTCAAGGAATCTTAGATGATTTTTATACGTTGTACCCTTTTTGAAGAACCTTTAAAGTTATACTTTTCTCTACCATATCTATAGCATATAAACATCTATAGAAACTTTATATAAAGTATATAGAATACGTAAAGTATATAGAAACTATATTTTATATATAAGTATATAGAAACTTCATGGCTTTTTTCTAATGGTCTTATTAGACATTGGAGCTAGAAGGTGCCTTAGAGATCATAGAATCATAGATTTATAGCTGGAAGGAACCTAATATATAGGGTTCAGTCCCTTTAATTTACAGACATGGGAACTGAGACCCAGACAGGTCTATCGAGTAGCCCAAGGATACATAGCAAGCTAGTGGCATTGCTGGTCATCAGAGATGTCGTCTTCAGGGTCTCAGAAAGACGTTCTATCCATTATACCACACAAGCTTCCAGTCTTGTCCTTTTCCGACTTCCTTATAACTTTTTATGTTTCTTTGTTTTCATTGTCCTGCCTATTAGATCCACATACTCTTCATTGTGTGGGTAGCATTTGCTTGGATAGAAAATGACATTTGGTATTTCCCAGTTAATACATGAACTGATGTTATTAGCAGCCCTCTTTGTTCACAGTAGACAAACTCAGGAGTATTGTGCAAAGTGTGTTTCCATTTTTCTCATATAATCAAAGCTTTTTCCCTATCCCTCCCCCTACCTTCGGCCATACTTTTTTTTTTTTTAAAGAATTGGCATCAACCTAGATTACTGCCATTTAGTCATTTAATAAAATCTGGAATCCACATTTTCCCCCTCTTTTACTGTTATTGGGCCCCACTCTGTCGCAGTGCATACAGTTTCTGAAAGGAAAAGTAGAACAACTGCCTTGGGTGTCCACATCTTTTCCCTTTTTAAAAAGTAAAGCCTGGTCTCAGGAAGGACAAAATGTTCTTCTGCGTGGAAGTTGAGGAGGGATGGCAGGGGCTGTTTCTGGTGGAGGGGTTTTTTTAGTAGAGGGGTATAAGGTAGAACCCACTGACATTTGTGCTGGTTTGGGGCCATATCTCTGGTGTAAATAAAGTCTGGAGCTTGTTGTAATGGGCTGTTATATTCCCAGAGTGAAGTGGGGCTGAGTTGGCTCTCCCCAGAGCCTATCTTAGGTCTTTTCTTTGTTGCTGTTACCTTCCCTGCCCTTGATCATTGGTGACTTCCATTTGCAATCAGCTCATAGCCTCCAAACAAGTGTACCTCCCTTTGAGAGAAATTCTGCCCAGCTATACTGAAAATGACCAGAGTGTGATGAAGGACCATCTCAATACCCCATCCAGATTGGAACATTCTAATTACAAAGAGGCTTCCAAAGGTGTTTATTTATAGCTGTTGGTGAATCCAGCACCAATGAAGCTGTGTGTGTGTGTGTGTGTGTGTGTGTGTGTGTGTGTGTGTGTTATACACAGACACAGAGAAACAGAGAGACAGGAGACAGAGACAGAGAGAAAGACAGAGGTGAGAACAGAAGCCAGCAGGTTTCAGGTTCCCTAGCAGTCCTCCTGTTTGCCAGGCAGGAAACCAGCTGTGCCCCCATGTGACCATGGCAACAGCTTATGGTTTGGTCTCCGAGTCTGTGATGACATATTCAACCCTGCTATTGTCAGAGGATCTAATTACATCAGAGACAGTGCTAGCCACATAGGTCACATTCAATGGTGTTTCTTATTTAATCAGTTGCATTTAAAGGCAAATAGACTTAGAAATGCAAATAGACTTGGAAATGCATTTTCCCCTTTGTTCCCTGCTCCAATGCCAATTCCAAAATAGCTGCTACTTTTTGTTTGAAATAATGACCAACCCCAATTGTTTCTTTTGTCCTTCTCCTCTGCAGATGTCGTTCCTATGAAGACTGCTGTGGCTCAAGATGCTGTGTGCGGGCTCTGTCCATACAGAGGCTCTGGTATTTTTGGTAGGTTGCTGCTCTTACTACGTCGGGGTACCTGCCTGTTACTCATTAGAGAGGCAGTATGGTCATGGATCAAGAGTCAAGATTGGAGTCCAGAAGGCTTGGTTTCAAATCTTACCTGCGGGGGCAGCTATGTGGTGCAGTGGATAGAGCACCGGCCTTGGAGTCTGGAGGACCTGAGTTCAAATCTGACCTCAGACACATAATAAATACTTCCTAGCTGTGTGACTGTAGGCAAGTCACTTAACCCCAACTGCCTCACTAAAAAAAAAAAAAAATCTTACCTGTGATACTACCGATGACATCCTGAACAAGTCCTTAAATTCTTTGAACCGCAGTCTCTTCATCTGTAAAATGAAGGAGTTCAAGTAGATGACTCCTAAGATCTCTGCTGGCCCTAAATCTATGATCCTTAGAATCCGTCCACTGCTTCTGAATATGACCAGTTGCCAACTGTGGATAAGGCAGAGTCCATCTTTATTGCTACCATTAAACTCATCTGCCTTGCCCCCTTGGGTATTGTGTTATGGACAATCTTTTGTACAGGGAATAAAATTTTCATATGAGTACTTTGGTGTTGACATCATGACTAGTCATGCATGCCCTTTGGTACCCAAAGAACCATGCTGGAAACTCAGTCCTATTCCCATGTCCTTTAGCTCTTCTCATTAACTCACTTCAATACTCAGATTTCAAAGGTGTAGACACTGCTTCCCACACATGACTGTCAGTAGACAGTCTTGATGAGTTGTTGTGGCCTGAAAAAAAGAATGATCATTTAGCTTGATGGTAAGGAACTTTCATGGCATTAAAGCTGATTGGGTCTTGGACCCCAGACATAATCAATTCCCAAATCCTCACCCAAAGCCTTCCTAGCTTGATAGAACCTGCCAGCACCTGATGTCCACTGACACAACCTTTTAGAACCCATGGCCACCTAGCTTTCCAGAGCTAGGACAGATGCTGTCGAGGGAATCAGTCCTAAATCCTTCAGGGCCTGAAAATGGGAAACTGCTTCATATTCTCCTCTTGACCAATTTCTGAAGTAAAGTGACTGCTGAATAGCCTAAGTGGCTAGAGAAATTACTATTCAGCAAATTAAGATACATACTAATTTCATCATCTTAAGTTTCAGGTCACCTGAATTTTTTTTCACACTGAATTAATTCAATTTAACAAATATTTATTGAGTGCCTATTATATACAAGACTGTGCTAAGCACTGATGCAGATACTGAAATGAGAAAGGATGAATGCCTGCACTCTAGTAGTTTCTAGTAGTTTACAATTTCCTTAATCTTATGTATTTTCCTTATGAAGCTTTTGCATTTTTTTTTTGTATTTTCAAAAGTAAGCATTTATTTTCTCTCCCACTTCTCCACCAAAAAAAAAATTGGGAAAAAAAAGAAAAAAAAAAAGAAAAGTCATGTAACAGATATGCATAGCATATGCACAGTCAAGCAAAACCAACACATCCACCATGTCCAAAAATGTATGTCTCATACTGCATCCCAAGTCTATCACTTCTTTGCTTGATGTTAGCTTTAGGGCAGTGGTGCTGGTAACTCCCTGTCTGTATTGCTGTGTCACCATTAAAGGATTCACTCAGGAGCCAATGATAGTATACTTTGAGGGGGAGACGATACAATTATAGTTTCGAGGCAGGATGAAACTGCATCCTTATAGAATGTCCAAATAAGAAATAGAGCTTGATTTGCAATTAGGTATTTTCAAGATCCAAGAATCATGACTTTGGGTGGAAATGTCTCTTTAAGAATTCGTTTGATTTTGTGAGTCATAGCAAACAAAATAATGGTGTATTGGTTGTTGTTGTTGATGATGATGCTTCTTTCCCATATGCCAGGGATACTTGGGCATATCTGGGAAAGGGGGAAATAAAAGAAACTTTCTCTTACACAGAAAACATCTGTCAAGCACCTATAAAATACTGTGCTGGGCACTGGAGATATAAAAATAAAAAATAACTTCATCTCTACCTTCATGGAGTTTACAGTAGTAGTGGATGGGTACACAGATAAAAATTATATGAGATAGAATATAATAATAGCAAAGGAGACATCCAGACAAAGTGCTCCTGGAAAGTTTGAGGAGGAAAATCACTTTCAGCAGGATGTAGGATGAGGGGAGGGGAAAGGGAGATATAATAAGGGAGGACTTCATGGAAGAATTGACACTTGAACCTTGAAGTAAGTGAAGGATTTCAGTAGGTAGAGACAAGAGGAGGCAAGGGATACTGAATTTCCACCATGAGAAATGGGTCACATTTACACATGAATGAAAAAGCAATTTGTTAAGTACTTACTACATATCAACCTCCATGAAAAGCTCTAGGGGTATAAATACAAAAGGCAAGACAGTCCCTAACCTCAAAGAACTTACATTCTAATAGAGGAAGATAGCACTTATGGGGAACCGTGGTGGCTACGGAAGGGTGTTTTCATCTGGAAAATCTCAGGGATGGCTAGTGAAATCATAGGGTAGTCCTAGGATGGTAGTGTTGATATGATTACTTTTCCAAGAGTTGAAGGAGGCAAGGCTGGGGAAAGGGTATTCATGACGTGACATGGCATAAAGATGCCCAGAGAACGGCATGAGGTTTTGAGTCAAATTAGAGATGGAGAACTCTTACCAGTTATGGGTTCAGAGTCCCAGGATGGGAGCAGGAACACTGGGACAAAGGGTGGACTGAGGCAACATGACATGAAGTTGGACCTGAAGATGGAAAGAAGCAGGAGACAAGAAGATGTAATTAAAATATACTGGGAATAATAAAGGGAGGTTGGAACTGAATTGTGGAGGGCCTCAGATGTTGGGCTTGTACTAGGCAATGAGGACTCTTAAATGTTTTTAAAGGAGAGTAAGATGGTAAGATCTGAACATTACGAAACTTTCTTTGGCAGCTGTATTAAGGTTAGGCTGGATGCAGTAAGACAAATTAGATGATGCAGGTAACGGATGATATGAGCTTGAACTCAGGTGATAGCTGTATAATGAGGAAGGGGATGGATGTGTAAGATCAATCAACAAACCTTTATTTTGTACTTACTATGTGCCAGGCACAACGCTAAGTGTTGAGGATGCTTAGAAAAAAGCCCTGTCCTCAAGAAGCTTACATACTGATGCATATGCTTCAATAGAATCTGGCAACCAATTGGATGAGGAACATTAGAGAGAAAAGGGAAGAATGAAAGATGCCTGAGATTGTGAACATAGATGACTTGGAGGAATTTGGGCAGGGTCTATAGTCATTTTTGTATCTCCACATGACTATAGAGTCATCTCCATAGAGTGATAATTGAAGGGGGTGAGATTCCCAAGGAAGGGAATGGATAGTCAGGCCATATTAAGAATGTACTATATGCCAGTCACTGTGCTAAGTACTGGGGTACAAAGACAAAAAACACATGAGTCTTGGCAGCAACCCATAGTTTAAAAGGACCCTTAAAATGAGCCAGTGAAGGATATAAAGAAGGAACATTCATATAGGTAGGAGGAGAAGCAGGAGAGAGTGGCATCATGAAACCCCAAGGAATAAAAGATATCTAGGTTGCATCCCATGTCTGTTTTCCTGTTGCTTTTCGGTCTACAATTATTGTGCTGCTGTAAAGGTTTGGGCTACACAATCGCTCGAGACCTCATGGAGCCTGAGAACTTCTGTCCCAAGAGGCTTCAACAGCAACCACTCTGACTTGCACAGAATTTCTCTTTCACATAGGGACCCCCACTGCCAATTTGTGTGATCGAGGGAAGCTCCTGAAAGATAAGGTGACATCCCCCTCTTACTTACTTAGCCAAGTTTTTCCTTTCATTTTAGTGCTTTGGGTTCTCCTGCTCTCCTCTACCATCAGTAGATTCTCTTTCCATATAGGTCATTTGAGGCAAAATAATTTTAGAAATTGCCAGTACCCTGAGCCGGAGGGCACCTGTCTTGTCTATTATGCTACCTTGGCTAAATGTGCCAGTTACAGTCTCCTTGGTCCTAAAGTGGTATCCCTCATGGCCATTGAGGTGCCAGGAGGCCAGCCTCCCACATAGGATGGGATTGATTTCAGGCTCTCATTCCTTCTGTTATAGCCGTCGGCTGTTTTGATGCCTGACATAACCCAGTTAGAGATTTGTTTCTTTGGTTTAGGGCACTTTGTTCCAGCCAAATACAAATAACCCTGGTAGTGATAATATACTTAAGCCTTAGCAGTTCTAGTGGGTTACAACTCCAAAGAATCAGGGAATATTGGCGCTGGAAGGGACCTTAGTGTATACAGACACTGTAATCCTAGCTCTGTGACTATGGGAAAGTGAACTCCATCTCTCAAAACCTGAGTCTGCATGCTCTAGTCAGTCAGCCAATCAACCAACAAACATTTATAAAGCATTTACCATGTGCCAAGCACTGTGCTAAGTGCTGGGGATACAAATAGAAGCAAAAAGACAGTCCCTGCCTTCAAGGAGCTTTTAGTCTAATGGGGAAAAACAATATATAAAAAGGAGCTGAAAATCAGATTGGAGAGGGGGATGGAGAGAAAGGTACCCAGTGCAGGGGCATGGTAGAAAAAGTTGTGTGGAAGAGTTGGCACTGCACAGGGCAGCTAGGTGTTGCAGTGGATAGAGCACTGGCCCTGGAGTCAGGAGGACCTGAGTTCAAATCTGGCCTCAGACACATAAATCACTCACTAGCTGTGTGACCCTGGGCAAGTCACTTAACCCCAATTGCCTCACCAGAAAAAAAAAATTGGCACTGCAGCCTGGAGAGGAATACCTGTAAAGTGGAAATGTGGTCCCAACAACAGACTATGTTTGCTTTTAAGGGACCAGGAAGGGAAGTGGATTTGGAGTCAGGAGGACCTGAGTTCAAATCTGGCCTCAGACACATAACATTCACTAGCTGTGTGACCTGGGGCAAGTCACTTAACCTCTATCTGCCTCAGTTTGTTCATCTGTGAAATGAGGTGGTTGGACTAAATGGTTTTTTAACCACAGTACCCTCCCTTTGGCCTTGGGCTCCTAGGATCATAGATCATAGAGATAGCTAGAAGGAACTCCAGAGACCATCTAGTCCAGCCCCTAATTTTATAGATGAGGAAACTGAGGTTGTGACTTGCCCCAAGGTGGTAGACATCAGAGGCAGAATTGTAACTTTGGTCTTCTGACTCCTGAGTCAATGGTCTTTCCATTATATCACACTTGAGTCAGTTTTCCTGACTGATACCTGATTCCACAAGAGGAAAACAAAACCTGGCAGAGATATCTGGCTGCCTTTTGATCTGTTAGTCATGTTGGTTAATATGATCAGAAACAGGGGAACCAGATAACAGGGGCCCTTTGTAAAGAAGCCAGCCAAGACATATAGAAATGTTATCATAAAGTATAGATGGGTTGAGTTACCCCAAGTCTGGGATGAGTTTATATTAGAATTGAGAGTTGCCCTGTAAGAATCTTGTAAGGGATTCTTTTTTCCCTGAAACATCAACATTTTGGTTTTATGTCAGGATTCTTACAGGGATATTTTACTCCCAGAAAACATCAATATTCTGTTTTATGTCATGTCTTTTATGTTTTATGTCATTAGAGGGATCATGGTATTTGGAGTTGGAAAGGACCTTATCAAGGTCCAACCACGGACATTGTGCCTTATTCAAGATACCCCACAATAGCAACTAATAGAGTTGGGATTCAAAAATACACCCTCTGATTTGAAACTTGGTGTTTTTTGTACTCTGCCATAACAATAGTTAACACAGATGTGCCCTACAGGGATAGGAAAGGCCTCATAAATATTAATCAAGTATACAAGACACGATAAACAGTAAGTGTCTGCTATTGCCAGGCATTGCAGTAAGCACTGAGGACACAAAGAAAAGGTCTTGCCCTCAGCGAGCTCCCAATTTAAAAGGAGAAGACATAGAAACACATAAAAGAAGCTGCTAAGCTAGGGGGTGGGGTGGAGATGGAGGGTATCTGGCACTGGGGCAGGATGAAGTCCTACAGCCAGGTGGGAAATGCTAAGGTGTCTGCCATCTGTCTCCTCCTTAAATGGAAGATTTTGGAAGAGTACTCCAGTGTCTGCCCTCTTGAACCAAAGGGAGGGAGGAGCCCCAGGGGCAGGGGATACTAAGGAGGTAGGTGTCAGAGTTCAAAGCATCTGATCACTGACCTGCTTTCTCTTGGTATTGGACCTGCTGGGCCAGGGCCACTAGTAACCTACAAATGTGGCAATAGATAAATCAGATGTAACAACTTAACACGTATGGGACAGATTCCTCTTCCTGTAGGTGAAGATGCCCAGAAGAGCTTGAAGACTGCAATGATGATTGATTGATTGATGATGTTCTGTCCTCTTCACCAGAGTCCTCTATAACTATCTCACCAACCACCTGGCAGCCCACATCAGAGAACATAACCTAGAGGAACTTCCATCCTGGGGCCCCTGACTCCCCCAGAACACTGTTGTAGGAAAGGCCTGATTCCTAAAACTGCATTCCCTCCTCTTTGGCTTCCCCAGGCTCCTCAACCACAGTCTTCATGCATTTGCTTTCTCCCCACCCCCCATAGGTCTAGGCCCATGAACCATGATCACATCAACTCTGCCATTGACCTTGGATTGGGTTTTTCCATCTAGTACCCTACATTTCCTCTACATTGCTGTAACTTTCCAATGGGAGTGGCCATCTGTAAGCTCCTTGAAAGCAGTGACGATTTTTGCTTTGTATTTTCATCCCTAGTACCTAGCACAGTACTGGGCACAGAATAAAAGCTTAATAAAAGCCTTTTCATACGTTCATACTGAGGACTTTTCTCACAACAACTTTGTGAAGTGGGTAATTACAAGCATCCTCAGCTGACAGATGAGTAAGATGAGGCTCAGAAAGGTTAAGTGATTTGGCCATAGTAACAGAGGTTGTTAATATTAAAGCCAAGATTCAAACTGAGTTTTTCTGACCCCCACCCCAAAACTCTTTTTTTCCAATACCCCTAGATATCCCAGACTGCCAGTGCCATGCCCCAGTCATGAAAGTATCACTTGATTTCTCTTCCTCCCAGGACGCATGATTCCTCTGGTCTAAAGCTCAACCCCACCACTGTACACTGCTCCCACACCAATTACATTTACTAGACATACACAGCCCTTGCCTGAAATTGGGCTGAAACACCATTGCTGGCCCAGTGCAGTGACCGCAACAGCTCCCTTCTGGCTTCAGGTACTAGGCAACAGGGTTTCCCTCAGCCCCTTTAACTGTCCAGGAAATTTTCTGGTTTCACTTTAAAAAGGTCATCTGTCCTTGATCCAAAACAACAGTTTTGAAAAGCAAGAGGGAAGAGTACTATCCTTGATTAGAAAATGCAGCTCACATCCTATGGAAGTATACCCATTTATTGGGAAAGGAAACAAAGGGCTGGTCTCCCCTGTATTCTGGTTTGCAAAGTACAATAGATTGATAGAAAAAGCACATTTGCTCCTCTGAATTCCGGGAAGGTCTCCAAGACAGGACTAACAATGAAAAGGAATATCTCACAAACAATCAAACCCGTAACTCACAGCACTTCAAAGAACTATAGCTTCTTATTAAACTCCCTCTGCCCTCTTCTCAAATCTCCCTTATCTCTTTCTTCCCTCCCGTTTTTCATCTTCACATGCTCCTTCCCTTCATCAACTCATTTTTTTTTTCAAATGCATTCTGCTCAGGACTCTTGCCTTCAAGAATGAGCGACCATATCTACTGACAAGTATCTCAGCCCATAACTCTCTCTTGATAGTTGCTAGCTGGCCCTGTCTCCAGCCTGCTATGTGCTTTAAAAAAAATTGTTGAAGAAACCACCAGTGAGCCCTGGTATGAATTTCTTTAGTTCTTCTGATGGATATGACAATGTATTGTTTCACTTGTTGAGGAAATAGTAAAATGTCATCTAAGAGAGGAGAAACTGAAGTAAGTTGGAGCTTTTGCCAAGGAAAAAATCATAACTGGAAACCATAGGGTGATAAGCTTCAGAACTGGAAGGCTTAGATGCCATTTAGACCAATCCTCTTTATTGGATTGATGAGGAAACCAAGGGTTATAGAAGTGAAGAAACTTGCCCTTGGTCAAGCAGGGAGTAACAGAGCTGAGATTTGAACCCAGGTCCTCCCAACTACAAATCCAAGGTCCCTTCTACACGACCATGCTGCCTCCCTTCAGTCATTACAGTTTCCATTTGGAATGACTTAGACCCCGAATGTTGAGCAGGAGTACCAATACTGAATGGGAGGGAAATGAAGGAGTTTGGTCAAACAAATTCTTCCATCTCTTCCAGCTCTAAATCTGTCACGCCATTATGATTGTGTAGTTCATATTTCTATAGTAATATGCTACAATACATAAAGCAAGTTTCCTCCCAACAATCCTGTGAAGGAAATGGTACGAACATTGTTAGCCCCATTTTACAGAAGGTGAAACTGAGAAACTCAGAGGACTTGCCCGTGATCACATGACTAGTGAGTGTCAGAACTTGCAATTGATCAAATTGAAATTGATTAAAGTCTTCTGGCTTTAAGAGTAACTGGTAATTCCCATGCTGTAGGAACTCAGCTGTCACCTGAGCAGAAATCACTGGCAACTCTAATCTTTGCTCAGGTATTAAATTCTTCTCAAACTAGCCCAGAGTATTCCATATGATTATCATTGTGTCCACTTTAGGGAGGTCAGGCTTTAAAGGAATAGCAGTTCCACTCTGGGATCTCAGCATCTTGTCCGTGGGATTTGTGTTACAGAATTGCATATGAGAGGGTGGATCAGACAAAGAGTGAACCAACATATCAGTTTTTAGCTGAGTATCCTGAAGGCCATCCTTCAGCATGCCTCGGATCCATCTGTGGCCTGGGACTGCTCCACTCCTTGATTGGAGCTGACAGATTTGTAATGAAAAGTCTCACTGAGGTTTCATGATTTGCATTTGACCTCATCAAAACTTTTCTCCTTCCTTGCTGCTGTTTTCTTTCACTCTTGTATCTTCTTTAGGGTAGATAGTTGCTCTAAAATATAATTATGGACCAGTCATGGAGACCTAATATCCCACAGTAACCCACTGATTATAATGATTTGGTGGGTAGAGTGCGTCTGGCTCTGGGGAATAATTCACATCAGACCTTTGGGTCCAATCATCATTGCCATCTACTTGGGAGAGCAAAAACCAGGGATAAGAATGTTTAGGTTTCCATTGTACTTTGATATTTACAAGTAACCCAATGAAGCAGGAAGTAAAAAAATTCTAAGTCCCCATTTTTCACATGAATAAACAGGCACAGAGGGCCTCAAAGTAACTCACCTGTGGTTACATAGCTAGGAAATGATAGAGCTCAGTCAGGAATATGGAGCTTTCACTTTCAGTCTCATGCTTTTCCCATCAAACTATGGTTCATTGATCCAGCTCTATCCATGTTGGGAGACTACTTGGTATGTATTTTCTTCTTCCTTTTTTCCTGATGAAACACCATAAGATTAGATAGGTCAATGTCCTAGGCATCAGAAAGACATGGTTTCAACTCCTATCTCAGACATTACTTATATGACCCTAGGGAAGTCACTTTTCCTCTCTATGCCTTAGTTTACTCATCTGTAAAATGAAGGGGTTGGATTATGGTTTTGATGGCCCTAAATCTATTATCCCTCCACCCAATGTTTGAGATTTGTAGCACTGAATACTAAATGTTAATGTGTTCAAATATACATATATGTGTAATTTTAGATCATCAATCACAATCACTATTTTTCAAAAAAAAGGGCCTTTTATTTTCTCAACAAAGGCTATCCCCTTAAGAAGTGAGGCAAGACATAGACAAATACAGGCAGTTGTATTGATTGACCTTTGCAACAGAAGAATGGAAAGTTGAGTAGGCAACAAGATTGATTTGTTTTAGAGAATAGTGTACCCAAACATGACATGATAAGTGTTTTTTCATATTTTGATTATTTAAAATCTTTGGGCTTACTGACCGACTCATTTGATGTCTTGGTTAGTTTTGTTGAACTAGTTTTTTTTTTTTAATCTCCCTTATTCTCTTCAAAGTTACAGGGGGTGGCTCTCTGAATAAGGGAGAAGCAGGGATATATTTAGCAATGAAGATGATGTGAAGACAAAAGATACCAAACTAGGTTTTTTTTTTTTAATCGTAGGGCTGTGGGTCAAAGGGAAAGATGAGGCAATTTGGTCCTGGTCATTCCTTTAAGTCCAGCCATTCTCTTGCTGTTTAAGTTTATGCTCGTGTCGGAGCTTTCTGATTAGGCTGATGACATTGGTCCAGAGGCCAAATGAATGGGCAGAGAAGTCGGACTCAGTATTCCCTGAGCCAGGCAAAGCTCATCACAATGTTGCCTAGCAACCCCTGCTCTAGATCCCCAAGGATCAAGAACAGCTCAGAACCTGAGCGTTGCTCTACACATTTTCTTGGATTAAGACAGTACTACCATTGAGGGTAAAATGCTATGGGTCTGCCAGGGTTCTTCTGGATCCCCTGTAACCCTCTTCTTCAAAGGTAGTGTTTCTGGTAGCTTATGTTGACAGTGAGTGTGTCCCAAGGGAATTCAGCAGTGGAGCAGAGATACTTTTTGAGGAGCTGTGATCTTCATCTTTCAGGAGCATCCTAGGTCCACCTTTCCTGCATTACCACCCCCCCCACTCCAACCTCCAACCTCTAACCCAGAACCCACACCAACTTGCATTTTGTCTCCCTCTTCCTTCAGGTTTCTTCTGATGATGGGTGTTCTCTTCTGCTGTGGAGCTGGCTTCTTCATTCGCAGGAGGATGTACCCTCCACCACTAGTCGAAGAACCAACATTTAATGTATCCTACACCAGGCAGCCCACTAACCCAACAGCAGGTCAGCCAAAAACTGTTGCTGTCATGTTCCCTTTTACCTTTGAGTGTGTACATTTCATTCACCTTGTATGGCATCAGTAGGGCTTGTAGGAGGATGATGTTGCAGAATACACACACATATACACACATGCAATCACACACAATGAATATAAATTCAAGCTTCATCTTTTAAAATTTCCTAGCAGGTACTGGTTGGAAAGTTATTTCATGGCGTGATTTTTCTCATATAAAGGGGAATATGACTATGGCCCCCAATGAATGCCCAGCTCTTTCCCAGAAATAAAGGAAGAGGGCATAAGAATTCATATAGGAAAAACTTGCTTTTGTGAGTTCACACAAACTTGATTTAATATTTTTTGGATCCATGTGAAAGCTGGTTTACTCTTCCCTCTGACCCTTGCAATCAGTCAGTCAACTAATACCTACTATGTGCTAGGCACTGTGCTAAGTGTTAGGGATTAAAAAAAAAGGCAAAAGATAGTCCCTGCTTTCAAGGAAATGGCAAACCATTCTAGTGTCTTTGCCAAGAAAACCCTAAATGGAGTCACAAAGAGTCAGATATGACTGAAAATGACTAAGCCACAAAGTTTCAAGGAGTTCACAGTCATATTGGGGAGACAGCATGCAAACAGCTGTATACATACAAGTTATAGTCAGGATAAGCGGGAGATAATAGACAGAGGAAAGGCATTAAGGGGGATCAGGAAAGACTTCTCATAGAAGGTAGGATTTTAGCTGATACTTGAAAAAGGAAGCCAGGGAATCCAGGAGGTAGAGATGAGAAGGGTCAAGCATAAGAAACAGCTATTGAAAATGCCCAGAGTCAGGAGATGGAGTGTTATGCAAGAACAGCAATGAAACCAGTGTCACTGGAGAGGAAAAAAGGTGATGGCCTCTACTCAACAGCAAATATGAATTTACATGGGATGCAAAGAATATCTTTACTGGAATTTAATTCATTCACTATCTCTGTTTGCAGAACTTTCTGGCACTACGTCCAAGACATATGATTCTCCCATGGAACTATGGTTACTATCATGATGAATACTCTTAGGTAGATCAAATCCTACAGGTCAAAAGGAAATGTTGGGAAACAATCTGGATAATGCAGGAAGCATAGATTTATTTGTCCATTCATTCATTCACATTTAGTTATTAAATACCTCATACTTAACTTCTTGAGGTCAAAAGGAAATGTTGGGAAACAATGTGGATATTGCAGCAAGCATAGATTTATTTGTCCATTCATTCATTCATTTACATTTAGTTACCAAATATCTTATACCTAACTTCTCAGTGCTCCAAGAAACTCTGTTAAAACTAAGTTACAATTGCTGATCTACATTGGTGGGGAGAATCCCCACAAAGAGAGTTCTTGACACCGACTTATAAATACTACATAAATCTGTACAAAAGTTTTCCCCAAGAGGAAAACAAAATGTGTGATCTAGTCCATATGAATGTCCATTACACACTGGAGAACCTGGATAAGATGTTCATGTCATCATTCAACCAATTTCGCCTCTTCAGAACTCTGGGATAATCTTTGGCTCTTCTCACCTTCACTTCTCATCTTAAGTGGTCAATAATTCCTGTCAATTTCACCTCTGTAATGCCTACTGCATACTTTCCCTTCTATCTGTCCCCCCACTCCTCACATCACTTGCCATTATCCAAGGCCCTCACTGCCACCCACCTCAACTATTGTAGTAGCCATAATAGCCACTCCTGCCTCAACTGTCTTCACTCTCTAGTCCATTCTTTATAATCCAGTGGAATGTAAACCTCCTGGGGGCAGGGTCTATTTAATTTTTTTCTTTCATCTTGCTAAGAAGGGCAGATTTATGACCAGCAGGTGCTATCCTAGTCTAAGCCACCTGAGATAGGGAACATACCCTAAAGCAGAAGTAGTTATAACTAGACAGCAGTTTAATATACACCCATCTTATATAACCACATTTCTTGGTAACCTAGCCCCTGTTCTCATCGATCTCTTCAGGTGGCTAGGCCATTCCACTGACGAAGGCTGGTTTTGCCAAGAAATATTTCCTGCTTATGTCCTGGATGAGGTTAGACACTTGGTTAAAATGGAGTTCAGGACCTTGCCATTAAGTCTTCTCCTGACATTTTAAGCTCCTCCTCTCCTCACAGCCTGGTTCTAAACTAACTTTTCAGTCTTATGTACTATTCTAATTTTCCAGCCAAACTGAATTATATTCAATTTCCTTAGAATTTGTTCTGTAGTTTCCCACCTCCTACCTTCTACCAACTAACTGTGTGACCCTAGGAAAGACAATTAACCTCTGACTGCCTCAGTTTTCTCAACTGTAAAATGAGAATAATAATAGCACTCACCTCACGGGGCTGTCTTTGAGGTTCAAATGGGATAATATTTGTAAAACACTTAGCACAGTGCCTAGCACACAGTAGGTGCTATATAAATCCTTATTCCTTTCTCCCTTTGTTCAGTCATCCTCTGTATCTAGAACATTCTCCTCCCAACCTCAGCTCTTCTTGTTGCCATCCTGTGGACACATCAAGGACCAGCTCTGTCATTACCTCCTCTCTGAAGCCTTTCCTGATGATCCCAGATAGAAACATACCTCACTTAGCGGATCTCACAGCTCATTATATTCCTGAATCTGCATCTCCCCCTACTGGTCTAATAACGCCTGGAGGGCAATGATCGTGGAGTAATTATCTTTGTTTAGCTGCTGGACAGCTAGAGGTTTCCAAATTCATTTGGCCTACCACCCCCCCTTTAAAAAAATTACTCAGTGCCCCCTGGAAATCTACTTTCTTTAACCCTTTAACAGTTTTTTTTTAAGTAGGTCGTTTCAAACTCCTACCACCCCTCTAGATCATTCCAGCCCCCTAGGGGCAGTATCACCCACTTTGGGAATGTAAGGCTAGCACCATGCATTGCGCATAATAAGAAATTAGTAACTGTGGTGAATGAAGAATGAATTCACCAGACCTCATCTGGAAAATTGTCATAATTTTTAAAATGTTCCTTGTAGGCAGAGCTAAAAAAACAGATAGAGTCATAAAAATCCAAAATTGGAAGAGTCCCCCACCATAACATGCCTTACAACTTTCACTGAGTTGAATTGAATTAGAGAATGCAAACTGAATTGGAATCCCTCTGGTTCCATATGCTTAAGGTTGCATTTTCACATTATTTTCTGTCCTGGTGAGTGACACCATGGCTTAATAGAGAGCTGGTCTCTAAGCCAGGAAGACCTGAATTTTAACTCCCCTCTCTGACACATACCACAAATCACTTACCCCCTCAGTGCCCTGGGTAACTCTCTAATAACACAAAGTTACAGAGAAGATGCCAATCTCCATTGCTCAAGAGAGTGTCCTTGTCTGGGAGCTCCCTATATTCATGAAATCATAGGTCCAGTTCCTATCCTGATGGGAGGATGTTCACTCTGAAGTCATAGTTAGGAAGACAGTGCTGATGATAGATACAGACAAGGGGAGCATCTATTCTCCAGACCTCCTTTCGACTCTCCTAATACTACTGCACCTTGACTCTCTTTGCTATATGAATTCTTATGCCTTCTTCCTTTATTCCTGGGCAAGAGCTGGGCATTCATTGGGGTCCACAGCCATTTTCCCCATTATATGAGAAGAGACATCTTGGTACGGTGAAATGAGTGCTGAATATGGAATCAGAGGACCTTTGATGGTTGGTTGTACTACTTAATACCTGTGTGAACTCAGGCAAATTGCCCCAACTTTTGGAGCTTTGGTTTCCTCATCTGTAAAATAGAAAGTTGAACTAATTGGTTCCTTCAATCTCTATTTCTGTCATCCTGTGATTTTAAAGTAGTAATTATACTTGGGACTCTATCAAACACCAATGCCAAAGAATTGAAATGCTGAGTCTCCTGGCACCATAACGTTTCAATATTTATCAGAGTGTGTCAGGAAATTACCTGCATCATCTGGGTTGACTATGATGAATAAATTGTACAAATTAGAGCTGTGCCCCAAGGTCTGGTGAAGTGCATAAAAAGTTGAGTCAGGGAAATGGGGAGGTCATCCCTCAAAAGATAATTTTTAGAGTGTCCTGGCCAAGTGATAGTGCTCCAAATGGATATCAGTCTGATTATCATGTTTGAAATGGAGCTGTGCAAATATGGAACCTAAATGTCCAGGGGCTCCCAATTGCCTTTAGGATCAAATACAGAATGCTATTTGGCATTCAGAGTCCTTCATAACCTAGCTTGCTCTTACCTTTCTAGTCTTTTTACACCTTACTCCCCAACACGTACTCTTTGATCCAGTGACACTGGCTTCTTGACTGTTCCATGAACAAGACAGGCCATCTCTCATCTCTGGGCGTCCTCTCTGTCTTTGTGTCCTTATGGCCTACTGCAGTGTGTGGCACATAATAATCATTTAAATAAATTCATGCTGATTTGGTTTATTGATTGGTTACTTTCTGAGGATGGATTTGGAAGCCCTAGGTTCAAATCCAGGCTTTTAAAAAAAATTATCTATATAACCTTAGGCAAGTCATTTACTTCTTCTGGCTTTGGTTTCCCTACCTGCAAAATATAAAAGTTGGGACTAGATATTTAAGTATCCTTCCAGCGAGGAATACTTTGATCACTTATGAAGTATTTACTTAGTACCCATGTGAGCACGGCACTGTCCTAGGTACTGAATGGCACAGAAAGAGAAGTAAGACATATTTCTTTGACTAGAATGTTAAGACCTTGAGGACAGAGTCTTAAGGCAGACACATTAATATTCAATACAAGATACTTCACAGTGCTCTTTGGTGCAGAAAGGGTCCATAGGAAGAAGAGAGTTTATCCTGTTTGATGAAAATGAGAGTAGGCCTTCTGATGGAGGTAATATTTGGAATGAGTCTTCAAGTCTAAGAAAGATTTTAGTGAGGAGAGATGAGGATGACAGAAGATGAGCATTCTGAGTACATTCTGATAGGATCAGGTACTCAGCTACCGCTCCCCCAGAGGCACAAAGTTATCACAGAGCAATTCCTAGTGCTGGGATGTGTGCCAGTATTCCAACATGGGCACATGCACTTGATCACAGACGTTATGAGCTTTCCTTAGGGAGTCACATGGAGGACATGCCCTCCTGGTCAGGACCCATCTCCAGTGGCATTTTCTGAATGAAGCTTTTCCTGATTTCCCCAGTTGCTAGTACTTCCCTTCTCCCCCCTCCACTCCCTCCCTGAGGTTAGATTATATCAGCTCTATATGTCTCTTATCTATACCTAGGTAATATATGTGCATACTGTTTCTCTGTTAGAATGTAAGCTTCTTGAGGACAGAGATGGTTTCACTTTTATCTTTGTATCCCTAGTGCCTAGCACAGTGCCTAGCACATAGTAGGGACTTCATAAATGTTTATGGATTGATTGGTCACCTTCTGAGAATGGATGGAACTCTAGACTAGTGGTTTCCCAAGTATGGTCTGGGAACCCACAGGGGTCCCTGAGACCCTGTCAGAGGGGGTCCTTAATTTTAAGAGCATAAAGGGATCCTGAGACCAAAAAGGTTGAGAACAGCCTCTGCCCTAGAAGGATAAGCACAGAGAGGAGAAATTCAGTATCCCTAAACTTCTGTAGCCTTGTTACCATTCTCCAAAGGGAGTCTTTTTCTTTTCTCTCACCAGCTCATGCTTGCGCACTCTCTGTTCCCTAAATTATAATCATCCACCTGAACAAACATGAGTATTGGTTGCTTATGTCACTTTTCTCTTCTCCCATATGCTGGCTGAATACAAGCCTCTTATGAAGAACGTGGAATGCCAGTTAGCTTTCCTGGAACACTATACCTTTTTCCATCTTTTCCCCCTTGGCTAAGATGTATAGTCTTCCTCACTGTGCTAATAGGAGAAAACAACCAAGTCCTCCAGCTAATCAGGGGGCTTTTAATGGAGAGGAAGGTTTTGGGGTTTTTTTATGAATGTAGGCAGGGGTAGGGAATAAAATGCTATCCTATGAAGCAGTAAAGGCAGAAACTACAAGCATATTTCCAGATCTCTTTGGGTACATTTGCCAGGCAGATATGGGTCAAGGACCCAGGATGAGCCACTGTAACTGCAGGTCCCATGGGATTGCACCAAGATACCCCCAAAGGGATACCATTCCTCTAGGCTGACTCAGTTTCCAAGACTGTTCAAACCACAGAAACTCTTCCATCCCTCTTTTGCAGACAGTCTCCTCCCACCGAAATTACATACAGTCTTGATTTAGAATGAAAAAGTACAATTAGAACTGATTGGGAAGTATGGGTTTGACCCCTCAGTTTCTCTAACTGAAAGATACAATAGTTGAACTACCAGTGAGTCAGGGCTTCTGCCCTGTGCCAACCAAACACATTTCTAGTCTGTGATTTTTTTTTTCTGATGAGCAAAAACCTTTACATGTTTATGTTCATCCTTTTTACTGGAAATAGCAGTTTATTCACTTCCCATTGTCCCCAACACAAACTAGTAAAGTATTTGGAAATGGGGATTTTTTTTTCAATGAGAATTGCTAAATCCCACATTTCCTGAACAAAATGATGGTGTTCAATTTGTCACCAGCCTGTTTTTCTTTGATGGAATTCGGTGGGAAGATGAAATGTGAAAAGAAGATGGTACCCTTGGCTGTAGTAGTTCCTTGGTTGTATGTCCATATGATTGATTCAAAAAGTATCAGTTGACTGCCTAACAGTTATAAAGTGCTGTGCTGGGAAAACATGGAGATATACAGGGCAGTCCCGGCCCTCAAGGACCTTACTGTCTAGAAGGAAAGATGAGACACATGCACAAAAATCTCTAGTCAATAAAGCAAGTCAGCAAGCATTAAGTGCCTACTATAGTGCTAAGCACTGAGGAGCCAAAGAAAGGCAGAAACAGCCCCTATTCTCAAGAAGCTCATAGTTTAATAAGGGGACTACTTGCAAACAACTATGTACAAATAAGATATACTAAGGTAAATTGGAGATAGCTACACTGAAAAGCACTGTCGCAAAGGTACAAAGTGCTTCACAAGTTCAAGGAGGGAAAGTGGGTGGGTAGATGATTGGTTCCCCTGCTCCCCTGGGTTAGGGCAAGGCAGCAGGGTAACAAATATCGAGTAGATGAAAGTTGAACAAGGGAAAGGTTGTGCAATGGAGAGCACTGTTGGCTGTGTGAGCTTGGGTGAGTCACTTCCTTCTTGGGACCTCAGTTTCCTTATTTATAATATGAGGAGGTTAGACTCGATGATCTCTTCTGTCCATTCCCACTCTAAACTATGATTTTATGAGCAGTAAGTTGTAGTAGGAGAAGGGAAAAAAACAAGCATTATATATGTGTGTGTGTGTGTGTGTGTGTGTGTGTGTACGTGTATATATATGCATATACACATACATTATATATACACATACATACACACAGTACATATACACATACACACATTCACATATCTGTATATGTATATGTATACATGTACATATATATGCATAACTATGTGTTTATTTTACATCTATACATAGTATAGGTATATGTATTATATATGCACACACATACATTGTGTACCAGGTGCTGTGCTTATCACTTTATAAATATTATCTCATTTGATCCTTATAACAGCCTTGAAAGGTAGGTGTTGCTCTTATCACCAAGGCAAACCATGGGCAAGTCAGTGGATTAGGAGTGGTCACATGCCTGGGTTCAAGTCCAAGCTCTGACAGTAATTTACGTGGTGATCTTGGACAAGTCATAGCCCATTGTGTTCCTGAGTTTCTTCCTCTGTACCAGACTAGACAGGTTCTCAGACTGCTTCCAACTGTCTGAATGATAAAAATTTAGCAGTTTACATGTTTCTTGTGCCAGGAGGGAGACTAGGTCTGTTGACACTGCATCCTATTTGCAAGTTTAGGGGAGGAGGAATTTGCAGTTTTCTTGGATCAGTGAATGCATAAGTTGAGGGGCCTAATGTATATTAATGAGGTGCTAATCATTTCCCCAGGATTTTTTTTTAATGCCAAAACTCTTTGATCCATTTGTCTAGGGAAAGAGGTGATGAGCGTCTTCTTACAAAAACTTGTAATGAAAATGTAAAGGATTTAAAAAGTGGAAATGGTCTTGCTTTTTTTTTTTAAAGTCAGACTGTTTGTTTTCTACTGGATTATCTTCCAATGAAGTTAATATCATGTATTTCCATTAAATGAGGAAAGTGTCCAAGGTACTGAATAGATCAAAGCACAAAGCAGCCTCTGCCCAGGGGCTCATACACATATTTTAAATAAATAAACCCAGGGAGCTTGCAGATGTTTTTACAGATTGTATATTTGCAGATTATAAATATTCATTTGGAGATTTTCAGTTCCTAAAACAAACTGTAAAGTCGCAAATCTGGGATCCTTAGTAGTGATGAATATTGAAAATGAAAAATAGCTATGTTCTGGAGTGTTTGCATGAGCTAGATTATCCCATGATGCCCTCATAGATCTCCTCAGCAGGGAAGGGCTCAAATCACCCAGGCCATCAAGCCTGAGTCCCTTTTTAGTTTGATATCACATCAGAGTGCTGAGTAGAGAGCAAAGGGAAGCCTTCTTCCTTACCTCAGTATGGAAAGGAGAACCTGGATTTACAGAGGGTCTTTTAAGCAGTGGGTTTTGACCTTCAGTCATAAGCTCCCCAAAGGCACAAAACCCAGTGTCTGAGCCAATCCTTCTAAGGATATAGAAAGAAAATTCTCTTTCCGCCTTATTCTCAGCTCAGGGCCTGTTAAGGACCTTCTATAACAACTGAGCAAAGACTCCATGAGAGAATCAAGTGAAAACACCCTATAATATCCCACAAGGGAACATAATCTGACTCCTTCCCAAACATATATCAAGCCACTACCACTTCTAAGGCTCTTTTTTTTTGTGGGTTAGGCAATGGGGTTAAGTGACTTGCCCAGGGTCACACAGCTACTAAGTGTTATGTGTCTGAGGCCGGATTTGAACTCAGGTCATCCAAGGCTAGTGCTCCATCCACTTCACCACCTAGCTGCCCCCTTAAGGCTCTTTCTAAGCTTCAAATGCAGTGAAGGGAAGTGATTTGATTTCCTTCCCTAGCACCCTACTTCACCCTGTAAGGACATGCTAGTCTGTTCCTTGCCACGTAGGAGAAGAATGCAAGTTCTTGGGTATCCTAGTGAGAGTTATTAAGCTTATGACTTAGTTTTCCAATCTATCAGGCATCATATGTTTAATCCACAAATGTTTATTGAAAGCTTCCTATATGTAAAGTACTTGTAGAAGGTTTAGTAGTATCAAATAAATGAGTTCATCATGGTTACCAAACATGGCTATCACAGAGATCCCACGAGGTTAAATAACTAATCGTTTCCTAATAGGGTAGGTAGTATCCTGGTTTGTACTTTAGCTGCTTCTCAGAGAAGGATGCATGGGGTGTTCAGGGAGGACTAGCGCCTCTGGAGTGGGGGCTTGCCAAGTCCTTTTCAGGGCTGTGTATCTACCTTTGGTGTCCACTTTTCACTCAACTCTTAGCCATGGTTCTAAAAAGCTATAGCATGCACAGTGGCCACACCCTAGTAAAACCATCTTAGCAGATGGGTTAAATCAGGTTGAGGGTAATTTACAGGCCTCAAACCCATCGGTAAGTTAAGGGAATATCTGCTCCAAGCATGTGAAGACTTCACCTGGTGGAATGGGCGGATGAGAATAATTTGTTCTAATGGCCATGAAGGTGACTGAAACAGGTGCATGGAACGCTTAGAGTTTGGTCCGGTATGGAAGATGGCAAAGTCATCCACTGTATCCCGGGCCATCACCATTGGACTTGGATGACCGTGGAAGAGAGAAAGTAAGGCTAATGACTTTGAACATCTCTGCCTTACTTAAATCCAATTCACATGCAAGTCAAAACATCACACTCTACTGTGATTGGTCCCCTTCAGAAACAAAGAATGAACAATTTCTCAGAGAGTATTTAACCTACCTATTCATTCTTCCAGAGGTTTCCATCTTTCTGGGGTCAGTAATATGGCATAATAGGACAGTACTGGAGTTAGAGGAAGGTGACAAAGCCCCCACATGTACTAGCTGTGTGACTATGGACAGGTTACCACCCCTCTCTGAACTTCATCTGTAAATGGGGCAGAATAATACTGATACTGTCCACCTTGCAGGGTTGTTGTGGATATTTTGCAAACCTTAAAAGTGCTCTGAAAGTCTGAGCTCTCATTATTTGAGCCATCCTCTATCTCCCTCCCCACTACCTCCCATTACTTTGATTTCTTATGTCACTAGTTTTATTTATTCAAGAATTGAAAAACCCAATGACAAACCTATCAGGAAATTCCCTCTTGAAGCAGGGAAATTGCATTTGACAGTGGAAATAGATGATCAAGGTCAACAGGTAAGTTGACAAATTGCCTACTTAAAGATCTTCATAATAATGCTCCTCCACATTCCTGAAATGATTGAATGTCTGAGGAGCAGAGGACATTTCTTCTCTTTCCTTCAAAGAGGCCTACTACCCATGCCTGCTTACTTAGTGTGGTAGGGTGCTCTGAAGTAGGCTGGCGTGAGTTGGCCAACACCTTGACTTCCTAAGTGATGATTACTAGGTAACCAATAGGGATCCTTTTAAAAAATGCCACTTTGTCTTTATAACTGAGCCCATGAAAAAAGACTTCATTAAACAAAAGGTTCATCCAGAAGGCATTTTCTTCAAATAGTAGAAAAGGCATTGATCTGTTGTCAAGAGGACCTAGGTTCAAATCCTGAGTCTGTGAGGAGCTTGCAACCTTAGTGCTACATGAATGTGAGCTATCATCATCATCATCATCATCATCATCATCATCACTGTCACTACCTGAGTGATGTTGGGCAAATCACTGAATCTTTCTAGGCCTTGGTTTTCTTTCCTTTTAAATTAGAGACTTGAACTAGGTGACAAATTAGGACTTTCTAGCTTTAAAGACTCTGAAACCTCAGGAGCACTGATATCTGTTTACAGATGTCTTCCTTAAGGATAGGTTAAAGGTAAAAGCCTGACATTCTGGGTTTTTTGCTTACTTCTGTCATTGCTTCTGAATAAATCACTTTCTCCTCAATTGGCCTCCATGTTCTCATCTGCACACTTGGGGGATTGAATTAGGCACTTGCTTCCAAAGTTCTGAGGGGCTTTGACATCATCAAGATGCCCAGTAAGGCATTTGCCCATCTTGGGGGAGGGATAGTGCCCGAAAGAAGGAAAGAGAAAAAAAATAAGTTCGGGAAATAATCATTGCTTTTATTTATATAGTGCTTTAAGGTTTGCTAAGCTCCGCACACATGTTATCTCATTTGATCCTCATCACAACCCTAAGAGGTAGGAGCTATCATTAGCCTCATTTTACATATAGGTGAACTGAGGCTGAGAGAGGTTGAATAACTTAAGGTCACATCGCTAGGAAATATTGAAAGCAGTATTTGAAGTCATGTCTTCCTTATCCAATTGCCATTCAGCTGCCCCTGTAGCCTTTGTTTATATTAGGTCTTCTCTGGCAATGTTTCCAGCGGATTGGTTTTCCTCCCTTGGTCCATTTTGATTTTCCCAAACCACTCCCAAGATTCTGAAGCACCCTTAAAGCAAAGAGTTTCCTGAAGATGTCCAATAGAAGACAGGGGCCTGGTAAGGAAGGCTGGTTCTCAGATGGGCCTTCCCCTGTGTGTCCTTCCATAAGGGCTTTCTACTACATAGCATCATGAGGCTTCCTTAGTATCGTGTCAAATTCAGCAAGATTTTGTGTCATTAAGCATTCAGCAGATGAAATGGAAGATGAAATTATTTTGATGAATTTATGAATGCCTGATAGTGGAGCTGTCCAATAAAGGGAAGCTAAATTAGCTGAGGTGTCTTTTTTTTTTAAGCTTACTTATTAGTTCCTCTCAGGTCTAATTACCCATTTACATACAGCATGAATATCCAGAGTGTTCCACTATTGTTAAACCAAGCTTGGTAATAATGAGAAGTTATATGTTTGTCTCTACCAGCTGAGAATTTAAAAATGTATGTCTGAGTATCACTAGCCATTTTTTAAAAAGAATGATAGATTTAGAATTAAAAGGTACCTCAGAGGTCATTAAATCCAACCCCCTCATTTTATGCATGAGGAAAGTGAAGCACAGAGAGGTTAAATAATTTGCCCAGTATCACACAGCTGGTAAATATCTAAAATAGGATTTGAACCCAGGTCTTCTGGCTCCTAAGTCTCATTCCCTATCCACTAGACCATAATGCCTCTCAAAAGTAAACAGTACAGCTCTTACAACCAATACTTCAAGCAAAGAAAATAAGTTTTTAAAAAACTCATTATTTAATCCCAGGCAATAAGTATTTCTATAACCCCAAAGTTGGAAGGAAGTCATTTGATCTACTGCCCTCCAACCCTCAACCCCTGACAATGCATGAATCTCAACAACCATTAAGTGGTCCTGTAGTCTCTGACCTTCAGTGATGGAGAACTCACACCTATTCCATTTTAGAATACTCCTCATTGTTCGTCAGGTCTTTCTTATATTGAACTAAAACCTAGAATTGGCCTCCCTGTGACTTTTATCCCTTGGTCCTGGTTCTGCCCTCTGGAACCATTATGGAGAAATCTACTCCCCTTCCCTATGACAATCTTTAAAAAAATATTGAAAATTGAGATCATGTCCCTCCCTAAGCATTCTCTTCTCATATGATTGCCTCCTTCCTCAATACTTTAAGAGATGAGTGATTTCATTGGTGTGGGTCCTCCTGAAAGGGATATAGATTGGAATCCTGAGTTAATGAAATCTGTTAACATTCCTGTCAGATGTCTCTGATGTAGTCATCCTCATCTTAGAAAGAAACACACAGAGACAAAAACAGAGGGAGGGAGGGATGGGGGGGGAGAGAGAGAGATACATAGTGAAAAATTAAGATGACATTAAATGATTGTGGTTTCCTCAGATTGAGCTAAGAGGTGTGACTTCAGAGTAATGAAATATAATCTCATGTGCCTCATGGAATCAATCTGGTTGCTTTGTGAGGTTGGTACAGTGATACTATGTTAAGTTGACTCGACTGGACTTTCAGGGGCTCAGTTTCTAATCTCGGCTCCCTCTCTATTCCCACTCATACCTGAACTAAAAATGCCTCTCCAGCCTCCCTCCACGTAATCCAGTGGGAAAAGTGTGGATTTGGAGAAAGAAGAGCTAGCTGCGTTCTAATGTTACTGTTGTTCTCTGCCGCTTTCTGTGTGATGTTGAATAAAGCACTTTGACTTCTCATCTTTGAAGTGAGGGGGATATGGGAGAAGGCTTTCCAGTCCTAATAGTCTAGGAATCTAGTTTCTCATTATGTAGGTATCCAAGTGCTTAAGCTGTTGGTTGTCTTGTAGAAGAGGCAATCTTTTGGTTGACTGCCCAGAAAACAGAACAAAGAGTAGTGGGTGATAAGTGTTTGACAAATGTTTGTTGATAAAATAACTGAAGTGGCACAGGGATAGAATTAGGCTCCTTGTCAGGAGAAACTTCCTAATAGTTAGAGTTGGGTTGTCTCAAGAAGTAGTGAGTTCCACATTAGCAAAAGCCTTCCAAGGGAGAGTGGATGATACATCATCTAGGAATCGTACAGGGGCATCTACTTAAAGCTAGACTGGATGTTGTATGAAATCCTTCATTCTAGTCTCTTTTATTTTACAGCTGAGGAAACTGAGACTCAGAAGGGTGACTTACTCAGGGTCACACAGATAGGAAGGAACAGAGTTTGAATCTGAAAGATCATCTGTCTCCCAGTCTACAGTACCCTAATGAGAATGGTGTTTGGGGGGGAGGGTTTCTTTAGAGTTATAGACTGTAACCAGAAGACCTCTACTATTCCTTCCAACAATGAGATATTTACATACTGGTGCCAGTACCATTATTCTATCCTCATATGCCAGATTGGGGCAGGATGAGCAATTGTCCTGGACTGGTTTGCCACAGATGCCCAGGCTCATTTAGCAACTTCTCTGTCATTTTCTGGTTCCCTACTTCCAGATCCCAAATATGACCAAAAAGTCGTTCTTAATTTCTCATTTGCCTTTCCTCCATCTCTTACTCTTGTCCTTTTTTGGACTCTTCTTGGCCTATAGCACAAACTGTAAATCAAACAGTTCCTTTCTACTAGAAGCCTGCTAAGGAAGAAAGAGCCCTTTATGTTTTTTTGGCTACAATCTAATGGGTAGTTTTAACTACCAAACCATATTTCCAACTGTTTCCATTTCCCAGAGTCCATTCTGTTCCATCAGGCAGCCGTTATAGAGCAGTGATAGATTCCTACTGGCTTGCCGAGATGACTGGGTATTCATCCTTCAGTTTCTTTGGTTGGCGAGAACTCTAGGCAAAAGCTGTCAGAGCTCTGAAAAGAGGAGAGAGAAATATAAAGCAAGCATGAAAATTAGGGATTGGGATTGCTGATTTTGGAGGAAATGAAGCAGTGCCCCTCAGGCCTGGGGAATTTATCATGTAATATTGAATTCCCAATCCATGGAAATTGGTTATCAGACCAAAAATACATTAAGGGCATCTCATTTAAAGCTGGCAAAAGCTCTCTCTCTCTCTCTCTCGCTCTCTCTCTCTCTCTCTCTCTCTTTCTCTCTCTCTCTCTCTTTCTCTCTCTCACACTCTCAAATAGGTACAGGGTTGAACACATCTCTGAGGGAAGACTTTGACAGGAATATAATGTTAATTCCTTCTGACCAGTGGCTGGGGTGAGGAGAGGAAAGAGAATAGGATACACATTTCCCCCTCTGAGAGTCAGCTGAGGAGACAACTTGAATTCCTTAAAACTCTAAGAGGCAGGAACTACTATGCACGACTCATAGAATCATGGATCCAGAGTCAGAAAGGACCCCACAGCCCATCTAGTCTAGCCCCTCCCTTTGTTTGAGATTCAGGACCATGATAGGTTTTTGGTTCATCATTACTAGTAGAGCCATCCCTTGAATTTTTGTGCCCCAAGCTAAATGCTGTTCTTTATGGTGTATCTGCTTTGGGGAGGAAACAGAGAGGAGTTCCACCTCAAAAGAGACATGTCTAGACCCCCTGTGACCCTACCTTTTGTCACAGCAGTGTCAGTGATAACTAGAAACAGTACTCAGGATGAGCCTGATTCTCTGTACCAAAGATTGGAGACTGGTATGGTGTAGGGGCCCCCTTCTGAAGCTTTCAGTGGGTGTGAGAAAATCTACCTTCCCAAAGACTTATCTTCTTCTGCTACTCTCGTCCAAACCCTTCCATGAATTTTCCATAATTGGCCTATCTGACGTGATGAGGACCTTCTTCTGGGTTCCTTGATATTATATGGAAACTATTGCATTGTATGGACTATCTGGTTGTTATATCAGCCAGCTTGCATGGTGAATAGAGTAATATACTTGGATTCAGAAAGACCTGGATTCAAATCCTACTGCTGACACTGTCTTGTGGTCATGAACAAGTCACTTAACCTCTGAGTCTCAATGTGCTCATCTGTAAAATGGGATTAGTTATATCTTCCATTTCTGTCTCACATTATTACCATTAAGCTCAAATGGGATATAACATATCTATGATGTTTTACAAACTTTAAACACTATAAAATGCCAATTATTGTTACCATTATTATTCTTCCTCACTCCCAATACTGGGCTAGCCCATATTGTTTCTAATCATATATCTCTTTGATGTTATTTTTTACACTGCTTTTTGCTCTGTTAATTGTTGGTAATAATAGAGGCACCTAGTTCCTATTTTGTTCCTTCCTATGGAAGGCAGGATATGCACATACTGTGTTTTGAATAAAGAACTAGAATGCAGGCATCAGACTAAATTCTGATAGCAATATGTTTCTTCCAAGGAGATTCAAATGCTTTGCAACGCTGTCATTTATTTCCATCATTTCCTCAAGGTTAGTGTTAAACCTCCCCCATACCTGTGTTTGTTTGTTTTTAAACAAATGGATACATAAACTGAATTAACTGAAGACTTGTGTTCAAATCCTTACTCTGCTGTTGTTTGGTCATTTCAGTCACATCTGACTCTTTTGTGGCCCCATTTTGGGGTTTTCTTGGCAAAGATACTGGAGTAGTTAGCCATTTCTTCTCCAGCTTATTTTACCTATGAAGAAACTGAGGTAAATAAGGTGAAATGATTTGCCCAGCTCACACAGCTAGTGTCTGAAGCCAGATTTGAATTCTGGAAGATGAGTCTTCCTGACTTCAGACCTGGCACTCTTATCTACTGTGCCACCTAACTGCTCATCCTGGCTCTGCTACTTATTTATTATTTCTAATTTTGCGTGAGTCATTTTCCTGGGCTTCACTTTTCTCTTCTATAAAATGAAGTTGTTGGACCAGTAGATTTCTAAGGTTCCTTCCTATGACCTAAGCTGCACTATTAATGCCTGGGCCAGTATAGTTCTGTATGACCCTATGTGCCTATGTCCATGCTTCTATGCTATGACATACAAAAACAGTTGACGTCCCCCTATAGATTTAATTTTTTTTTTATTTTTAGGCAGTTGGGGTTAAGTGACTTGCCCAGAGTCACACAGCTAGTAAGTGTCAAGTGTTTGATCTAAGGCTGGATTTGAACTCAGGTCCTCCTGACTTCAAGGCCAGTGCTCTATTCACTGTGCCACCTAGCTGCCCCCACCACCTATGGATTTAAAGGGCACTACACAGTACCATCTGTCCCCAAATACCTTTCCTGCTTAGGATCATACATCATAGATTTTAAACCTGGAAATGATTAAAAGTCATCTAGTCCCACCACTTCCTTTTACAGATGAGGAAACTGAAGTTCAAAGAGGGTAAATAATTAGTCCAAAGTCAAACAGCAAAGGTCAAAAAGCAACTAGGTGGTGCAGTAGATGGAGTGCCAGGCCTGGAGTCAGGAGATTCATCTTCCTGAGTTCAAATCTGTCCTTAGATACTTACTAGCTGTGTGATCCTGGGCAAAATGCTTCACCCTGTTTACCTCAGTTTCCTTATCTGGAAAATGAGCAGGAGAAGGATCCAGTATCGCTGCCAAGAAAACCCCAAATGGGGTCACAGAGCATCAGACATGACTGAAATGAAGTAACAACGGGAAGAACCAGATTCAGGCCCAGTTCCTCTGATTCAACATCCAGTATTCTTTCCAATTATGATGGGGTTTGATGATAATGATTGACAGTGTTATATACACATGCAAATACCATTTTAAAGCCAGTGGGCAGATAGAGTTGCCTCATTAAGAAACCATCAGCCAGACTCACACAGATGGGCTCATTCCTCTCCCCAGATGTGTTTTCCACATGCATATCCCTGTGTAGACTTCTCCTATAATTGTACAATACCCATGGGTCATGAGATGAAAGGCAGGTTAATATTTGCAGAGCTCCAGGAGCGAAATTCTGATAGTATGGTAGCAATTTTTTAAAAGTTCTTTGGAGAGAGAACGTACTAAATGGGCAATAACATCACAACGATGCTGTTTCTCATCCAACTCTAAAGACAGCATCTGCTTTTTATTTGCAGACATCGTTGTATCTAGTAAGCCCTGAAAAACATTCTCCCCTGATGCCTTTTTTTCCTGTTGGAACGGATAAAATTGTATTGCTGTTATTTTTTCCCCCATAGCTGTCAATCTAGTTACCTAACAGTGTCAAGGTCAATGATCTGAGCATCGTTAGACTTAACCCATGGGTTGTCAGTCGTACTAGCTAAACCTGACTTAGGTTTATTAGTATGTTAAAATGGAAGGAACCTTAGGCATCATCGAGTCCAACCCATTTTAGAGATGAGCAACTGAGATCCAGAGATAAGTGACTTGCCCAAGACCACACAGCCATTATGTGGAAGAGCTGAAAGACAAGCCCAGGTCTTTGGACTTCAAATCCATCAGGTTGTTATTTTTTGTTTGTTTGTTTTTTGCTGTACCATGCTGATGTGAAACCTCCTTGTTTTAATCCTGACAAGGGGGGAAATAAAATCATGGAACTTTAGAGCTAGAAAGAACCTTATAGGGAACATCAAGTCCTCATCCATATTATCCTGCAGTGAATTTAGAAGCAGAAGGTCTGGGTTCAAATTCCAGTTCTTTTACTTTTATCCATTTGACCTCGAGAAAGGTCATTTCACATCCCTTACAAAAGATGTCCTTATTTATTAATAAAAGGACAGGGCTAAGTGATTCCTGAGGATCTCTCCAGCTTCACGTCCTGTGATCCCAGGACCGAGTCGTTGGAATGGTGGAACGTCATGACACACTGGACCAACTCCCATAGGTAGAGCTAGAAGACCTAGGTAGAAATTCTAGCTCTTCCACTTACAAGCTTTGCAACCTCAGGCAAATCATTTAATCTCTCTGAGCCTTAGTTTTTTTATCTGGGAAATGGGGCTAATAATTCCTATTCAGGGAACCTTTGGGCGATGTTTGAAGATGAAGCAAGATGATGGATGTAAAAGCTTATAGTAAACAAATACCACCACAGAAGTGCCAGCCTTCAGGAACCCAGGTAGCCCTCCTCATGCAAGTGATTAATCATGTTCAGCATCCTGGTTGACAGATGAAGAAACTGAGGTTCAGAGAGGAGATGACTTGTATAAGGTCACATGGCCAGAAAGTAATAGGACCTGTACTAGACTCCAGGTTTCCCGATGCCTCGTCCATTTGTCTTTTGATTACCACCATGAAACACGGTGTAAGAGGTCAGAACAGAGAGCCAGATAAGAAGAGTAAATTCAAACTCCCCCTGATGTTGCAGAGAGAGGTTTAAACTTGGCCTGGACTGAAAAGTCTGCTATGTTTGACTCACTGGTCTTGACCTAGAGTTGTGTTATTAGCAAACTCTGCCCTTTGACTATCTCACTTACTCCAAATATAAGTTCTCAGGGCTTGAGGTCCTACCTTGGAGGCAAAGAAGGGCCCCCTACCCTCTGGAGAATCAGCTTCTGATCAGGCCCTTTTGAAACCCCCATGTTCCATGAACCCTGTGCAATCCAGTATCATCTTTTACTATTGATGAGGATATTGGCAATTTACATTAACCCTTGTGCTTTCTCTCCCTTCTTAGTCTAGACTAAGAGATCTTAAACAGGACTCCAAAGGAATTATTTTGTTGCATTAGAATATTTTTTCTTTCTTCATAGTGATACTAGATTAAAGCTTGATACAACTGAGTTTCTATTCATATAGAATAATACATTGGGTACAGAGGCAAATGGTGCAGATTCTAAGAATGAGAACAA
>NW_020954598.1:4493921-4507354 GCF_900497805.2 Vombatus ursinus
AAAGGAAAAACATTTACTAAGTGCTTTCTCTGCATGAAGCATTAAGAGCTCGAGATAAATAGCAAATCCAGAGTCCCTGCTCCCCAGGAGTCACATTTGAAGAGGGGTAGAGGATACGTCAACCAAGGAGACTTCATGTTTATGCTCAGTTCTTGGCAGATGGCAAAGCTAGAGAGGACTTGGGCAGGGAAAACAGCAGGGCAGATGGCAAGACCCAAAGGAGCATGGGGAGTGATGATAGGGCAGGTGAGCCCCCAACCAAGAGGATAATGGATTGGGAGTGGGCTCTCTGTCCCCAGTTTGTAGATGAGGAAACCGAAAAAGAGAGACTACGGGATTGCCCATGGGTACTTGGGCACTAAGTGTTGGAGCTATGCTTTCAGCCCAGGTCTCTTTGGACCTCACAGGGAGATACTGAGTCATGCTGTTTTTCCATTGCACTACACTGCCTCTCACATGTTATTGGATTGGTTTTCACATTGCTCATGAAACCACAGAAAAGAAACTAGAAGGAAATGTAGAGATCTACTACAGCTTCCTCATTCTACAAAGGAGGAAACTGAGGCCCAGGGAAGAGAAGTGACTTCCCTAAGGTCACTCATGACAGAGAATCCAGGTGTCTTAGTTCGCCATTCCAAACCTCTTTCTAGTCTATCAGTGGAAGTAGGAATGTCCTAACAATTATATTATTTTGCACTTCCATTTTTAGGGAATGGAAACATTCTTGTTTCACGAACAGAGTGGCATTCAAGTTGTCATTCCTGATCTTATCTCAACGATCTCCTCTCTGACTTAGCTGCTGTTTCTTACATGCAGCAGGTGCCACCTCAGTGTTGGGTGAATTGAATAGAGTTAAATTAACAGTCCAGAGGGAGTTTCAAAGTGTGATACAGTGAGCGCTAGATACAGACAGCTCCCGGCTTAAGTATGTTCGTATATTGGTGGATTCTTCTTCAGGGAAAATGAATTTTGAGTTCTCAGATAATAAATAGGAGTGAGCCCACAAAAGTCAATTTACCTCATGATGTAGCTGAATTAATATAACACTAGATGTAAACAATGTTAGAGAAGGGACCTTGGTTTTCATTTAGGCCACTGTTTTCAAAATGTTTTTTTTGCATGTCATCTTCTCCATTCAGTTGTAAGCTCCTTGAGGGCAGGGACTGTCCTTTTTGTATCTGACTCATAGTAGGTGCTTAATAAACGTTTATTGATAACTGATTTCCATTTTATAGATGAAGAAACTAAGGCTTGATGACAGAAGTGATTTGCCCAAGATCACCCATTTAATTAGAAGCTAGCAGCAGGCCTTAGGTCTACTGTCTCTTTGTCCAGTAGCTTTTACCCTGTAATGCATTGCCTCAATCTCCTCCAGTATTTTGAGGGGCAAAAAATAAACAATAAAAATGTGATCCTCACATAATTCTTACTCCTACTACTTCCCCTCCTTCCTTTATTTGAAAGAGCAAGAAGAAACTTCCAGAAGAAGCTTGTCTTACTAAAATATTTTGTCCTGATCAGAGAATGTGTGAAAGGAACAATCACTGATGGGGGAGTAAGGGAAAGAGAAGTTGGTACCTACTCTTTTACAATATACCAATCAGCTTTTTTTTTCCCCTCTCAATTTATTTTCATCTCCCTCCTACTTCCCTGGGCTAGAGGTCTAGTAGTGTTGCTTTCTAATGCACCTCCAATCCTGCCGAGACAAACCATTAAACTAAGGTCACAGCTGCTTATCCGTCCTTCTTTCCCTGAAATAAATAAATGCGTTTATGTTTCAAACCTGAAACTTGAAAAGAAAGTACTAAATTTAAAAGTACCCTGTATGTCATCTCCATCTGTGGCTAGGAACTTAGCCATAATCTTCCTGCAGTCATTCCCTCAGATGGCATTTTCCAAGAATATAAGGGAAGTTGAAAGGGATATCATAGCATGCCTAGATTCCAGTTAGCTTTGCAATGTGTTGACTTTACTACTATTCTTGTCTAAGTTAGAGAAGAGACTTTCAAAAATTAATGAAAATTGCCAAGGTGGGAGAGGGTCGAGTCCAGAAGTTCTTTCATCAGTCCTTCAACTCTAGACTTTTTGAGTTAAAATGTCAGGGGAGGTGGGGGGGGGGGCGGAATCAAGGCAGGAGTTTCAAGGAAGAAGGAATAGTTCCCTGATTCTGAGAGCAGAAAAACATTATGATGGATTTTTTTTATTTATGAGAAAATATTAAAATTGACATAAAACAAAAAAAACAACCTGAAAGTAAATCAACAGTGTCAGCTAAAATAATAATGGTAATATCAACATTATAATAATGATAGCTGGCATTTCTATAGCACTTGAAGATTTCCAAAGCACTTTACAGATGTTATCTGATTGGATTCTCACAACCCTTTTGTCAGGTAGTTGCTATTATTGATCTCTGTTTTACAGATGAGGCCAAGAGAGGTTAAGGCAGGTAATATGCTGATAGCTATAACCCTGAGGGATCATTACTGAATCTGGCTGCCTTAGATGCTTTAAATCTTAAACATGAGAATTGGAGAGATGAAAAATAGCATTTTGGTAACAGGGTATAGATTGTCATGATAATAAGGTTTCGATTCAACTTCATATTGTCAACACTTAAATTCTAATTCCATCCATCTTCCAACTATTATCAAAGGCTAATTGAGAATTCTGTAGTAATTTGATTCACTTAAATTGAACAAACACTTATTACATGCCTAGCAGGAGGCAGCTTGGTGTAGAGGAGATTTAGGAACAGGCTTTGGAGTCAAGAAGTCTTGGCTATAAGTCCCACCCTCCAACACATGCTGGCAATGTGGCCTTGCATAAGTTGATTAACTGTCCTCTCAGTAAATATGCCAGCTGTTTCTCTAAGACTAAGTTACCAAGTAGGTGCCGACTTGCATTGGTACAGGGATTTCCTCTACCTGGAACTCTCTGCACTAATAAAATCACAGGTCTGGTCAAAAGAGGGGGGAAAAAGTGCCTAATGCTGTGAATGAGACTCAGTGTTTAAATAAAACAGTCCCCAATGTCATGAAATTTAAGGGAAGGCTCTAAAACCTTCACAGTTTGCTGCAGTCTGTCTTTCATGGCATCTGTACTCTGTGCATCAGTATCCAGTGTATTATTCTGTAGTAACGTAAATTCAGTCAGGTGCCCATATTAAGTGCATACTCAACTTAGATGTGGGGAAAGGGGCCTCTGGATCAATGGTGACCCCAGGGGCTCTGGTAACAGGGGGTTCAGTCTTCCACAGGAGCTGATGGTAGCTGTCCCAGTTCTTCATCACAGAGCCGTAGTCAGTCTGGGTCTCTGGCAGGTTGCCATCCATGTTTTGTGTTGCAGTCTGACTTTTGCAAGGTCTGAATTTACTGTGGCAACAGATGTGGTGAAGAAGAAGGAAGGAAGAGGAAAAAGGGTAGTCTCAAGTAGGAAATACAGTTGGGAAGGGATGGGCTTTGATGTGATGATGACAGACACCTTCAAGTCTAGGAAGTGTCGGGACATTGGAGGGGATGGATGGAGGACCATTTGTTGTTAAAGGATGTGTGTAATTCACACATCCTTAAATCAGAGAGACTCATTGTGTTGTATTATAAAGTAGGATACATGTGTTCAACTGTACAGGGAAGGGGATATCTACCATCAGTCTCTACAGGACTGAGTAGATAGTCTCTTTTCCCAAAAAGTGTGCACCAGAGATTAACCTGCAAAGCAATTCTGCCAAATTCCCTGAATGACTCTTTGCTCTGGAATGACTTCCTGTGGGTACCATTCCATGTGGGTCACTGCTTTGTTGCCAGTGCCCTATCAACTGTTTCTCAACGTCCTTATGTTCCCTGAATTTCTTAAGACTCATGGTATAAATCCACACCCATAGCAGGATATTCATCAATCTGCCAAAGCTGATTTAGAGCTAGGAAAATGTCAGTCCTAGAGCATTCTGACACATTGTCGAAATGTCTTTGCTTTGGAAGATCATCTGGCCCACAGGGATGGTGTTAGAATAAATGAGGGGATCTGCCATAGATCCAATGCTTGGCACTCCTTGAAAGCCGACATTCTTTACACCTAAGGCATTATTACTGTGCTGTCAGACATTGCAGAAAACATGTCAGAAATGAGAACACACAGCGTACATACAGGCGCCTGCCTCCATGAAAAGCTGGATTATAAAGATCTCTGGGGCTTCAATTAGGCACAGCTTGTCCACAAGTTTGAGCTCCCTGTTTGCCTCAGTTTGGTTATGGTTACCCCCAAGAAATGTATGCTGTGTCCGTGTATTTGTTAATTCAGTGATTCACTGAACAAGCATTGATTATGTTCCAATTGTGTTCTCAGATTCCTAGATTTAGAGGTAGAAGGGAACTTGGAGACCATCTAGTCTAGCCTCCCACATTTTGCGGATGAGGAAATGAGGTCCAGAGGGCTTAAGTGACATGTCTAACTTCAAGAATACTAAGTTGCAGAGGTGTGCTATTTAAACCCAGCTCCTCTGACTCCAAATCCAATCATTTTTCTGCTGTGCCCAGATGAGGTTGAACACGATTGAAATGACTCAACAACAACCACAAAAATGAGAAGGTTGGAGTAGCTTGGCCTGTAAGTCTATGGTCCTTTGACATTTCAGAATGATAAAATTTTAGAACTGGAAAGGAGCCTTAGAGACCATCTGGTAAAACCCCTTCATTCTATAAAAACTGAGATCCAAAAAAGTCCCCTAGTTTGTCCAAGGTTGCATTGCTAGGTAGGGGTGAAGGTGGGATAAGAACCCAGGTTTCTCCTGAGTTCAAGCCTGGAGCACTTTGCACCATTATCATCTTGTCCCTTGAGGAAGGAAGGAAAGACGAACATTTCCTCCTATCCTACTCTCAGTTCTCTGGCCACCAGAGTATGTAGGTGAAAGTGAAATGATGGGGTGTTCCAGTTTCCTTCCTCAGGCCCAGGAAATATCTGTGCAGGGGGAAGCACCATCTCCCAAATCCATCCCCATCTCATTTCCTCATTCCGGAGAAAAAGGGGATCTCTAGCAAGGGAGGGAAAGCTAATTGAGGGCTCCTTTACTCATGGGTACTGCTCTTCCCAGGCTTGCCAAAGATGTTCATTGGATAGCATCTTTCTCTGTAAACTGAGGCTAATCTGGATGATTTGTTACCTCCTTCCCTGGGCAAGTTAGCTAATTACGGGTTGTGATGGGTTTGTAAATCTATCCAGCCTAAGAATGTTGAGTGACAAGTGAGAATGAGGCCCCTCAATTTATAATCATTCCACTTGTACTTGGAGAGAAGAGCTCTCATGAAGCAATTACAGGCATACAGTGTGGGAGGGAGCGGGGACCAGAGGTGTCTTCAATTTTCAGTGTAAATCAGTGGGCATTGCTTAAGTGTTGATCATGGGCCAGACCCTTTGCAAAGCCTTAAATGAAATGATCTCTGCCCTCAAGGAACTTCTATTAGGGGAACAATGTGTATACAAATACAGATGGGAGGAGTTCCCAGTTATCCAAAGATGTAAGGAATTGGAACCAGAAAAAGGCCAATTTAAGTGAATCCTCTCAAAATGAGGACCAACCTTTCATAGTAAATGGTATTTTTTAAAAAAAAGAGCTAATTGGCAATTTATCTTGAAATATAAAATGAAAAAATATGAAAACAAGTTTAATTTATCATATTTAGCACAAGTAAGGTTATAATTGAAACTGTGCTTTAATCCTTAGAATGAACCAAGTGTTAATTGGGGGAGGGGGTTTTTGGCATAATTTTTCTGGCAAAATTGTATGACAGCACATTACAACATCCTTACTTATGACTTATAAAGATGGCTATTTTTGGAAAAATATATTCCAGGGTTTCATCAATTTTCCCAAGGAGCTTTTCTTAATTCTTTGATATGCAAATTGTTCTCTTTTGAAGTGCCTGAGTAAAATCAGCCAATTAGAAAGTAAGAGAGTTATGGGGGGGGGGGTTGACTGGGATAGACATTTTTGTTTAGGGGGAAGAATGCTTGAATGGGGACTAATTTTCTAAGTGACTAATTCATTAGCAAATATTTTTCATGTTTTGCTTCCCAAGACTTGTAGGGAGGTAGTTTGACATAGTGGGAGAGCCCTGACCTCTGAGCCAAGAAGACCAGGGTTCAAGTTCACCTCAGTTGACTCTGGACCTGGAGATAGTCACTTAACCTGTACTGGGAGAGGGAGTTCCCTTCACAGATTCAGACCAAGACAAAATACAAAGTCGGAAGTGTGGGATGACTTGGATAATGAATATTTGGATAAGAATCTCCTGTAAATGCAAGCTATGTACTAATATATACTAAGTAATGTTGGAGTGTGGGGCATCAGTTACTGAGGTGATCAGGAAAGAGAAATGGGAGGTGTCATGTGAGCTGAGTCTCAAAGGAAGTCAGGGATGCTAACAGATGAAAAAGAAGAAGGAATGCATCCCAGTCATGTGATAAAGTCTGCTCAAAAGTACACAGGTAAGAGTTGCGGTGTCACTGTGAAAGGCCAGTTTGGTTGGAATATAGAGGACAACTAAAAGGAGTCATGTGCAGTAAGCAGGGATAGCATGGTAGAAAATGTGCTATACTAGGAACCAAGAGACCTGAGTTCTGGTCCTGGCTTTGCCATTCACTAACAGTATGGCTTTGCACAGGTTCTCCCTGGGCCTCAGTTTCCTCATTAATGACCCTTTCAGCTCTGACTGTCTTTCATCCTTTTGGGGAAGGCTTTATTGTTGTGCCAGATGCCCAGCTAAGATCGCAGGGTTAGATCTAGAAGGGGCCTTAGAAGTTATCTCAACCACCCCACCACTACCTCATTTTACAGATGAGGGATTGTGGTCCAGGGGAGTTACACCAGATTACGCAGCTAGCAAATAGCAGAGAGAGGGTTTTAACCCATGTCCTGAGACTCCAAATCCAGCAATCTTTCCGTTTGTGCAATGATTATATCCTTTTTTCCCCCATTTTCTTTCAGGAGCCCAGCAACCAGGCATGCCGTATTACACTGACCCTGGAGGAGCTGTGATGAACCCAATGGCGATGGCTTTCCATGTCCAGCCCAACTCACCCCAGGGCACCCCAGTTTATCCACCCCCACCGTCCTACTGCAATACGCCACCTCCCCCCTATGAACAGGTGGTGAAGTCCTCCAAGTAGTGGTGATGGAAGGTCAGGTGATTTGATGCTGTAGGAAGAAGGCACCATGCGGTAGTCACAGGGAGCTGAGGGAGGGGGCCTCGGCATTTCGGAGATACTTGTCCTTCTACCCTCCCTGTCCCCATCAATGTTAGTCACAAGGAATGATCTTATGGGCTGCTTGTGGGTCCATTTTCCTTTGATGTCTTCAAAGCAAGCACAATGCCCCTTCTGAGGGTTTTATGGAGACCTCTCTTTTAAAGTCACATTGTGTGTGTGTTTGTGTTTTCTGTTTATTTATTGTTTCTGTTTGTTTCCCCGGCTGTTGAGGCACCAGGGCTGAGTGCAGTAGTTGTTTGGGGGTCTGTCAGGGCCACGAGACATTTCGGTCTGTGCACTTGGGGCAGCACCACTCAGTGGTCTTCTGCAGATCTGGGAGGAGGAAACACAGATCTATAGGGAAAGCTAGTCCAAGCAGCCCCCGGAAGGCACAGATCTTTCTTTCCTGGTTTTAAGGGCAGAGAGGAAACAGCAAAAAAGATGGGGCCTGGCATTTCCATGACAAGCTTTGTTCTGCTGGACAGAAAGGTCCCTGGCCTCAGGAAAACTCAGGTCCTGCTCAGCTCAACCTCTGACCTATCCACTGGTGGAGAGACGAGATGTGTTGGGATCACCTGTTGGCAGCGGCTGTCCCGTTAGCGATTCTCCCTTTGTGGCATTGATGTCGAAGTTGTTCATGCTTCTTTCTTATGAGAGTGGGAAGAGGGGAGACGAGGATATCCATCTTAAGAAGCCTCTACATAACTTCACCAACTACATTAACACCCCAAACATTTCATGCTGGACGTAAAAGTAGACTAAAGAGCTAGTAGGTCATACTTCATGTAGGGTAAAGATCAGGACAAAATGAACTACCCACTGATAGCCTGAGGTTCTCCAGAAATCACTAAGGGATTTGGGAATTCCTACAAAAACTGTCTCTGGCACTTAGCCATAGATAGGCATGGTAATGTGTTTTTAAAGCCAATGTCCTTGGGGAAAACAGCTTCCCTTCACCTAGGGCGTATTGGAAAGACCATTCCCATGGGATGATGACGATGATGACCTTGTAGTCCTTCAGTAAGAACTGTGAATCTGAAGGAGAGAGAGCCACCTCTGGACTGATCTTATGTTGGTTTCCTATGTCTCCTGTCAGCCATCCCACCCCTCCCTATGCCCAAAGCTCCCCCTGTTTCCTTCTTGGAAGCAATGCTGTTCTCTGATAGGTCTCTGGGTAGAAATTGATCAACAGCTGCTGAATGATCACTCCTGGGTTCAGAGGCATTTAGTAAAAGGTATTCTCTGAAACTGTAGAAAATGACTCCCTAATGGTTTTCTAAAATAATTTTTATTGATAGCATTTGTTTTTACGTCACCTACATTTCCCAATGAGTCCCCTCTCCCCACAAGAGCTTCCTGTATAACAAAGAATAGAAGGAAAACTAACCAACAAATTGAAAAAAGTCTGATTTTATATGCAGTATTCCACACTCATAGTCTCTCACCTCTGTAAAGAAGTGGGTCCCATTGTGTTTTATATGTCTTTTGAAAGCAAATAATCAAACTCCACAAGGTTGGGACTTTTTCTAAGAAAGCTTCCTTCCCCATCTTGTCATCGCTAATCCCGAGTGAACCCTCTCTGAGGGCCAAACATTTCTATTTCTTACATTACTTCTCTTGGGAGCCTGCGACCACCCCATCACACAAACACCAATGCTGGTGCCCAAGTGTGGACAGTCAGTCAGCCATTAGAGTCATAGAGACACAACTAGGAGTCTTGGTGACTGTGCTTATTTATTAGCTCCGAGGCAAGGGGCTTCCTAGGGATCTCAGGCCTAGTCTCTGGGGCTCTCAAATAGGGGAGCTCTAACTGGGAAAGAGATGAGAATCCTGAGATTACAGGTGGATTTCTGAAAAGCACAAAAATCTCTAAGGATTTTCTTTTCCCCGGTAGTTAAGTCAGCATGAAACCTGAGGCAGTCCACATGTGATTTAATTCAATCTCAGGATATGCTTCAAAAATATGACTTGGTGGGTAACAAACATTCACTTTCCTAGGCCCTGGTCTCCAAGTCCAGTCCAAGGGGATGAGACCCTCAAACAAAATGTTTTTCTCTAGGGTTGGTTAAGAGAACTCAACTCAGATGTTGCCCTGATCTATCACTTAATGCCAAAGGTGAGACACAGGCCACAGAACACCCCTCCCATCCACCAGGTATTTACTTTTCCTTACACGTGGAAAATACCTTTTTGAAATTGCTAACTGTAACACTTGAGTAGACAAGTTTCTGAGGTTTATTCTTTGCATCCTAGAAAAATTAGCTCAGCTTCCTATATCCAACTCTCCCTAGAATAGGAGTTTCTAACCTTTTTTTTTAATGTCAGAGACCCCTTCTCAAGAATAATTGTTTTTAAAAATTTATAGTTTAAGAACTACATTTCAGTTAGAGATTACTGATAATAAATCTGGTTTTTTTTTCATCCAAATTCATACTGCATCCTTCCCCGAGCTTAAGAATCCCTGCCTTATGGGAATTTTATGTGCAGCACTGTGTTTTGAGGGGACCCATACGTATCTAAAGTGAAGTCTTCTTTGGGAATCAGAGTGTTTTAGGGAATTCTATTTTGACAAAGACACGCTAACAAAAAGAAGGAAGCCCCAATGGATGGAGATGAAATTTGCCCTGCAAGCTTGCTGCCAGGAACCATGGCCACCCTGGGCTGCTTCAGGTTTCTGGAACCTAGCCAAGGTGCCCCCAGACTCATATCCTGGATGTGAAGAAAAGGACTACACAAGGTTCCCACCTAAGGAACAAACCTTTGGGTCAAAAAGTCTACTTTTCTCCTGGTTATGTGTGCAAATATACAGAAATGCATATAGGCATAGACATATGCATATTAATATTTATACACACCTATTTTGAACAAAGAAGCAATGTCATCGGGCTGGCTCCAGATCCACACAGTCCAGCTCAGTAGCAGTCAAAGACCCAAATGGCCATGAGGAAAGCTTTTTGGGTGGGGAGGGGTGGGCAAGAGCCCTAAGATACTAGAAGATTGGTGGTGGTCTACAGTTTTCTATATTATTATACGTGCAAGAAAAAATGTTTTCCCAGAAATATGGGGCAGCACCCAGTTACAGTAAACTTTGATACTGTATATTGAAATTCAACTTCTGGGGAAGTTTTCCTACAGTTCTCATTTCCTCTGTTAATGTCGGTGGATTCTACCCACCTCTTCATCTTTTAACAGTGAGCTCAGCCTCCTAGTGTGGTGAAGTCATTTAGCCCCTATCTAGCGATACGGCAGAATCCATAGGCAAAACCCCAAAGTCCCTTATAGGTTCTGTGCATGCTTTTCTTCTGCAAAACTTTTGATGATTTGTTTCTTTTTTTCTTTCTATTTTTAGTAAAAAAAAAATAACAATAATAAAGTACCTTTTGATAGGGTCCTGTTTCCTATGTATGCAAAATAAAAATGAATTTGGGTGTGTGCCTCAATTGTTTTGCTGAACACAGGGAGTGAGGTTCCACATATTTATTAGGCACCTGCTGAATGCTAGACATGGGAGATTCAGAATCAAAAATGAAATGGTCTCTGCTCCTGGGAAGCTTATGTTCTATTGGAGGGAATGTTATATATATAAAGACAGTATAATAGAAAGAAAGGAGATTTAAAAAAAAGATCCAGGCCAAGTGGTCTGGGAATCTCTGAGATGGGAGGGAGTGTTAACTGGGGCAGGTGGGGGAATCAGGAATGGTCAGTCAGAGAAGGTGACATCTTAGCTGAGTCTTCAAGAATTGTACGAGGTAAAGATGAGAAGACTGTGCATCCTAGGCATGATGGACTGCCCTGGGGAATGCATGGATCATGGCACAATAGGGAGAGTCCTGAATTCGGAGTCGGAGGACCTGAGTTCAAATACTAGTGCTACTCCTTGACTCCCTGAAAAGCCTTGAGCAAAACACTTTGTCTCATCAGGCATTAATTTCTTCATCTGAAAAACAGGGGGATCTGATGGCCAACCACATATACTGTCCTTGAGTTGCAGATCATATATTTAGAGCTTGAATGGATTCAGAGACCATCTCGATCTAACCCTCCATTTGAGAGATGAAGGAATGGAGGCTCATGGGTGATGAGTAAGTTGCTCTGAGATTCCACAGATATGTTAGAGATGAGAGAATTTTTTTTTTGTGGGGGGGAGACTTGATCTCTCTATCTCACCTAGGTTGAAGATTCAGCAGCTACTCAAAGGCTTGATCTCACTTCTGATGAGCATAGAAGCTTTGACCTGCTCCATTTCCAACCTGGACTGGTTCAGCCCTCTGGCAGCCTGGTGACCTTCCTCTCCCAAGGAAGAGATCATCATATTGGTGCTGGACCTAGTGTAGACAGCCCGCAGACCTTAAATACACTTCAGCTCAGAACTCCTGTACTCAAGCCATCACCTAACGTACATCTCTCCAGTATCTGGGACTACAGTCTTGCATCACCACACCTGGCAAAGATGAGATTTGAACCTCTTATTTCTGAGTCATCCATCTTTCCATTGTAGAAGAATGGTCTTGATGACCTTCAAATCTGTCATCTTACGATCTTAAGTCATCATGTAGAGTGATTGGGGAAATGGGTAATGAGATAGAAAAGGTAAATTGTGATTAGATTGTGGAAGAACTGAAGAATGTATTTTATCCAAGAGGCCATAGGGAGCCATTGAAGGTGGTGGTGGTAGTGGTGGTGGAAACAGTAGCATGATCACACCTGTTAGGAATGCTTCTTTGGCAGTGGTGTGGAAGACAAATTGGAGAGGAGAAAGACTTGAGGCAGGGAGGCCAGGTAAGATGGTAGAGTGAGTAGTGATGAGGAAGCTTCTAGATCCTTTTCTCAGGCCCCTTGGACTGTAACTGAGATCATGTTACATTTCTAATACTTGGCTATCCTGATGCTCATTGAACCCTTTCCTGCTCAGACAGTCTTGTAGGGGCTTCATGGGTCTAGCACAGTGTTCTTCATGGTGCTTAACAAATTCATGCTGAATGAATCAAAAGCACCAAAACAACAATACCCATCAGGCCCAGCAGTTGGACTGTGGGCTGAGCACTTCTCTTCCCTTCTTGTTTACTCTGTGGGGCCCTGAAGTCAGACCTGCAACCTAGCACCAAACCAAGATCTTTGCTTAGAGTCATCTCTGTGATACATAGAAAGGGAGATAGGGTGGAATCATAGAAGGAGCCCTAGATTGGGCCTCGAGTTCTGAGCTCCACTACTGATAAGCTGTCTGACCTTGAATGGGACACTCTTTTGGACCTCAGTTTCTTCTTCTGTAGAAAGAAGAAACTTAGTGTTCTCTAGTCTCTTTTACTCTGATGTGCTTTTCCATTTTTCTCAATCGACAAGCATTTATGAGACAAAAGTGAAGCAGTGCCTGCCCTCAATGAGCTTACATTCTATCAAGGGAGACCACATAGGTACACACAAAGTAGAAGGTGATTTGAGGAGGGTAAACACTCAGCTGGGGGAGGAGGCAGATCAGGAAAGGCTTCATGTTTTGAAGGAAATAGATTCTAACAAAAAGAGGTGAGCGGAAGAGCGGTCCAGGAATTGGAGACCACCAGTGCAAAGAGAGGGAGGTAGGAGTGTTGTGTGTGAACAGCCACGAATGTAAAGTAGAGGGCCATAATGTATAAGAAGACTGAAAAGGTAGGAAGTAGCCCAGGTGTGAAAACCTTTAGATGTCAAATAAAGAAGTTTATATTTGATCCTAGAGATGATACAGGGTGTTATCTTAGTTGATTGTTGTTAATGAAGAGACCTATCAAGCCATTGGAAACTCAAACATCAAGTCAGATCATGGAGCACAGAAACAGGCAGAACATTTTCTGGATCATAGGTCATAGATAATAGAGCTGGAAAGGACTGTAGAGATAATGTTTTTTGATAGGGGAAATTATGCTTGCTTGATCTGCCTGAGCTCTTTGAGAAGGGCCATTAAAAATCAACAAACATTTATTAAAAGCCTACTGTGTACCAAGCACCCTGCTAGGAGCTCAGGATGCAAAGGCAATCTCCCTGCCCTCAGAGAGCTCATATTCTGATGGAGGAATACAACCGGCATATCTAGAAGGCTATGCAGAACAGACAGATACAAGATAAAATTGGTGAAGGTGGGAGGGAGGCGCTAGCAACTGAGACAACTAAGAATGACTTTATATACAAGGTGGTGCTTGAGCTGAATCTTGAAGGAAGCC
>NW_020954598.1:4507379-4521447 GCF_900497805.2 Vombatus ursinus
GTGTGTGTGTGTGTGTGTGTGTGTGTGTGTGTGTGTGTGATAAAATTAGACACCAAAGTCTATTTGGTGGCTGGTGGATCTAGAATTTAATCTGTAGTCAGGGAGACCTGAGTTCAAATGTGGCATCAGATACTTACGAGCTGTGTGACTCCAGGTAAGTCACATAACCTTTGTCTGCCTCAGTTTCTTCAACTGTAGTTTGGAGATACCTCCCTCACAGGGTGGATGTGAGGATTCGATGAAATGATATTTATAAAGTGCAAAGTACACTACCTGGCACACAGAAGGCACTTATATACTTTTTTTTTTAATGGGAAGTGAGGGAGAGGGGGAGGAAAGGAAATACATACCATCCTTTGTCTCATTTGACCTTCACAACAACCCTGTGAGACAAGGCCTATGTTTATTTATAATCTCCATTTAACAGATGAGGAAACTAAGGTTGAGAGGTTAAGTGGTTCGCTGAGAGTCTTATAGCTAGTGTCAGAGTTAGGATTTCAACCTAGGCCTCTACTGAACCCAAGTCCAGGACTCTGTTCTAGACCAGTTGCCTCTGAAGTGCATGAAAAGGAGGTCAGGTCATCAAAGACAGTTTAGAGACAGTACGGTATGATGGACAAAGCTGCTGGTCTTGGAGAGGTGGAAGGTGAACCCAAGTGCTCACCACTCCAAGACCAGCACTTGGTCCATTGTTGCCTCAATGGGGATGGTCAGTCAATTCACATTTATTAAGCACCTACTATGTGCCACGAGCAATGTTAAGTGATGGGGATACAAAGGAAGGCAAAAGGCGGGTGCCTGCCCTCAAAGTGCTCAGAATATACTGGGCGAGACAACATGCAACCAACTATATACAACCAAGCTAGATATGGGATAAATTGGAGACAATCAACAGAAGACTCTGGCATTACGGTAGGCAGGAGAGGGGATACACCAAGTTGTGAGCATATTAATGTAAAGTTTTTTGCTAAACTTAATGATGTGCAAGAGAACTATGACAGAGCATTGTGTGTCACAAGAGGTAGAACCCTTCCTCTTATGAGAGGAGGGAGAGGGGTCGTTTCTAGGGTGGAGGACAGCTTCATTCAGAGGGCATATGAGCTGGCTTTGGAAGACAGGCAGGAGAAATGGACATTCATGGCCTCAGGGAAGAAATGAGAAAATGGAAGTCCCTTCTCTGTAGTTGCGGAACGGGTATGGGTGCCTGCACCGCTAGGTGGCAGTGGTGGGTAAGTTGGTTTTTGGTGCAAGAGATGGTTGACTTGCTGGGGAGCAGAAACGGACAGTTACAACTGAGGTAAAAAACAAAAATCAATAAAAATAAGATTCCACAAAGCTAAATAGGACCCCAGTAAGCAGAGATGAGGGGCAGGAGAGGGAGAGAAGCACAAGAAAACTGCCTTCTAGTTCCTCTGGCATTAGGCAGTCCTATAGCCCGGAAGAATATGAGACAATAGTATTGCCCCAGGTTTACAAAAGTGTATTTTAAAATCAAGCTGAGGAAGAGATTAGCTAAGGTAAGTGGGGAAACTGTAGCATTGGCCATGAAAGCTCAGTGGCTGAAATTAAGCTAAGTCCCTGGAACATCTGTTAGGGTTTTTGAGGGTTAATTTTGGCTTCAAGCCCTGACCTCAAACCATTCATTCAACAGCTGTTGTTTTTGTTTTTGTTTTTGTTTTTTATATGCTTTGCCTGGAACTGACGTTTCTGTCATGAGCACAAATGCAGGGCTGGGTAGCGGCAATTATGCTTCATTCCAGATGAATGCTTAGATGATGACTAACTCATGGAGAAGGCCTCCTCACTGTCCTTGGGGTCCCAGTCTCTCCTACTTTTCAGCTCCCCGTAGAGAGGCAGCATGGTGCAGTAGGCAGAGAGCTGGGTTTGGGGGCAGAGGCTTTGGGTTAGTAGCCTGGCCCTGCCCACCAACTGCCTGTGTGACTTTATGAGAGGGACCGTGTCAGTGTGGGCCTCAGCTTCCGGTTGAACAAAGTTACCTTCCAGCTCTACATCTTGTGAACCTCCAAAGCAAAGAGAGATAGGCCTTCTATGCTGTGCTGGGGATATTTTTAGGGTGTCAGGATGAGGACTGGACCATAGACTAAGGTGCCATGTTTTCCCTCTCCTCTCTCCTCCTGTCCCCTTCCTTCTCTCCCTTTTTGCATATACTTTGTATTTCCTTAGCTGTGATTAGCAGCCAGGTGGTGCTCACCCATTCACCAAGTTTTTGGGTCCCTAGGAGTCCTACCTGTGCCCTGGGAGTTTGCCCATGTACTGCTAGGAGGAATTCCTGGGTTAACCTTGTGGTCTCTTTGCTTCTCCCAGAGGCAGTGGCTTTCTATCAATCAGCCCTTTCTCTTCCTATGGGCGGTGTCGATGTTTTGAGCCCCGAACCCCCACCCCAATAGGCCAATCCTGCCTCTTTGCTGACTTGCTCTAGTTTAGTAAGGCCAGTCATTGGACTTTGGCCACGAGGAGCTGATGCTTCACAGAAGCAGAAGAGTGTGCTTAGATACTCTGTGTAACATTTATTCCTAGCTTAGACTTGGTAAACAATTAGAATAATGATGAAATAATGACTGAAACATTTACTGAGCAACTGAGATGCTGCTGCTTTCCTAGACCCTAAAAGTCCCACCCCATCCCAGACATAGGATTGATCTGAACCCAGGAATCCTAGGAAATATAGAGTCTTCTCTTGAGCAGGAAAAATAACTTCAACAAATGATTTGGGGAGTTGGGGGGGTGGGAATAGCTAACCATTATAAGGTTTGACTCATATCCAGCAGTGCTAGTAATCAGGTAAAGAAATGTTAACTCTGGACTTGGGCTAGACTGGGGATTTGGGTGTAGGTCATGGAACTCAGAATCTAGCATGAAATAGCCTCATGACGCCCGGTGCCTTCCTTGCTCCTGGCTGTCTCGTCGCTAGAAGAAATGTCCAACTTTTTTGACTACAGGTAATCCATTGTAAAACTGGACATGTGGACACAGTGGTGAGCAAGGAGAAACTTTGCTGCTCTGATATCCCCTTCTTTGCACAAAGTAAGAGCTTAATAAAGATCGAATTGGATTAATGAGTTCTGTCATCAAACTGTATGGCATGCTACAAAATTATCCCTCATTAAAAGGATCTGTTGCTTTCCTGTTTTTAATTTTTTAATTATTATTTTTTGGTTCCCCCACTTTGCCCATGCTGGAAAGTATGGGGCTATTTAAGGACCTAATCCCACTACTGGTGAGCCCGGGAGCTCTGACTTGCTACAGTTATGACTTGGGCCAATTCACCCAACCTTAGGCATACTTGTACACTAAGGAGCCTGCCCCTCCAAGGAGCTCAGCATATTGATGCCTAGCTTAGTTCAGATACCTGATCAGCATGGCCTACTGCAACTCAGAACGCTCCAGCTGGAGGTCAATCAGCTGCAGCCTCCCTAGTAGCTAGGATTACAGCTGTACGATAATGTCAGGCTGTTGCTTTCTTCTTGAAAGGTAAACAGACTTTTTGTTTTTATTTTGGATTCTTTGGAAATGTTAGTTATTTCCGGACCCTTCCTCCCATATTAGGGCAGCTGGGTGGTGCCATAGTGCACAGAGTTCTGGGCCTGGCGTCTTCCTGAATTCAGATCTGGTCTTTGATACTTCCTAGCTGGCTGACCCTGGGCAAGTCACTTCATACTGTTTGCCTCAGTTTCCTCATCTGTAAAATGAGCTGGAGAAGGAAATGGCAAACCACTCTGGTATCTCTGCCAAGGAAACCCCAAATGGGGTTAGACATGACTAAACCACAACCCCCAATATTAATATACCGTTAAAAGGAAATGAAAATCTATTCTATAGAATGATTCGATTGACAGTACATGTAACTCTCTTCTTCTTGTACTTTGCAATTTATTAACACTGGATCCAACATTGTCCATTGCATTTTCTCTATGTGTCCATTGTATCTGACCTGAATGGAGTGATCTGTGTTAGCATACCTACAATTCAATGGAACACATTTGTTCCATTGTGCTCTGTTGTGTTCCAATGTGCTGGTTATGTGCAGAGAATTGTGTTAGTTCTGGAGGAAATTCAAAGTTGAGACAAAGCTTGGTTCCAGCCCTCAAGGTACTTCCTTAAGGTACAGGGATAACACCCAACCAACATAACTGAAAGATATGATAATAATAATAATAATAATAATAGCTGGTATTTCTTTGGTGCTTACTATGTGTCAGGCACAGTGCTAAGCACTTTACAATTATAATCTCATTTGATCCTCACAACAACCCTGAAAGTTGAATACTATTATTATCCCCATTTTACTGGTAAGGAAACTGAGGCAAACAGGTTAAATGACTTGCCCAGGGTCATACAGCTAGTAAGTGTCTGGGGCCAGACTTGAATTTAGGTTTTCCTAACTCCTGACCTATCCCCTGTGTCACTTAGCTGCACCCCCCCAATCATATTATGTAACAAGTACAACAGAAAGTCACAAATCCAGTGTTATGCAACATCTGAAGGGGACATCCTTACTGACTTTAGGCATTAGGAAGAATTTCTTGGAGGAGGTGCCTTTTGAGCTAGGCTTTTAAGGATGGATAAGAATTGAAGAGGCAAAAAGGAAGAAGGAGGGATCTAGGCAAAGGGACGAGTGTGCGGGGAAAAATCAAAACAAAACAGAGCAGCTAGGTAGTGCAGTGGATAGATCACCAGCCCTGGAGTCAGGAGAACTTGTGTTCAAATCCCATCTCAAACACTTGACACTTACTAGCTGTGTGACCCTGGGCAAGTCACTTAACCCCATTGCCTAGCAAAAACAAAAACAAAACAAAAGGAAGAGCGTGAAGGAAGGCATAAGGCAGGAGGATTCAGTGCAAATTGTGGGGACAGAGGAGCCCAATGAAGGCCACGAGAAAAGGCTGAAAAATTAAGACACCAGAATGTGAAGAAAAGGCAACACCAGGCAGAGAAACCTAAATTGTACTCAAAAGAAACAATTAAGCTGTGTAGTGATTCCCCCATGGGGGCCTTCAGGTCTTCCATTGCCTGCATTTAGGGGAGTCAGAAATGGAGAAACTTAGGGGATCATCTACTTCTACTCCATATGCCTTGTAGTAACTAAAGTCAGCCATGAGGCGTTGAGATGGGTCAGAGCCCAAGGGAAGGTGTGAATTGCTAGAGTCAGAACCCAGATGAAATTGTAAAAACGCTAGTCTTTCTGTTACCAGCTTCCCCGTAGGATCCTGTCTTCTCACTCTAGACCTACTCCTCTGTTCCTCTCTTACCCCAGATTCCCAGCATCTTGATCCTCCTATTCGATCTTGGGGCAGAATCTCATGCACTCATTCACACTGAGGCATAAATGCCTAATAAGCTTAAAGTATCATCACATCTCAGGGGTAGATGTTATTTTTAAGAGACTAACAATTTTTTCATGCCAAAGGAATCAATGTCTAATTGTGGAATTCCAGGAAATAGGATGCTGTGGAATAGGTTAGGAGAAGGGTTAGACTAAATGGTCTCTAAGGTTCCTTCCAATTTTAAATCTATGATGGTCTTTCCAGGGTCCCTGAAATGTTTCCATATGAGCAATCTACTTATTAGGAAAATCCTGCCTATTTTTTGACTGTGCAAGTCAGATGAAGAAAAGAGTTGATTTGTACAGCTATGAGATTCTGTGGTTCCCTTCCCCACTCAGGTTCCTAGACACAGGCACCCTGTGCTGTTAGATATCCTGCACCTACAAGAACTCCATTAGTAGAAACATTCCTTTTTAGAATCCATTGGCCTAAATCAGTATTAATGGATCTGTAAATGATAGCTGAACCCAAGTAATTCTTGGACACTAGTTCTAAGAATTCCCACTACACACACACACACACACACACACACACACACACACACACACACACACACAGCCTCTCCAATTAAGCCTCCCACACTCCTATAGACAAGAGTCAATTTTGTACCAAGACCCTTCCAACTTAATCTTCACCACTGGTAGATTTTGAGAAGTTAATTTGAGATTGTTGTCATCTGTGTGTGGACTGCAACCCGAGCCTATGGAAACAAAGGGAATTATGTCCCTCAGGTTAAGATCCCACTGGCTGCTTCAGACCTTCACTACTATTCTGTGACTTTTAAAGTCCTCCATTAGGAGATAAAATTCCCTTGAGAGATAGGTACAGCCCAAAAGGAATACTTACGCATTCGGGACACTGGCCAGTGAGATCCCCGTCCTTTGAGCGTGCTCTGATTTGACCTTTCTGGTGGGTCATACAGAGTGTGTCCAGCTATTCCCTGCCTGGTCCCAATCCAATGTGTGGAGATTTGGTGTGAGATGGGAGTGATGGCCAGGAGTGATGAGAGAAAAGGATGGTGGTATTGTGTGTGATGCAGAATCTTCTGACTGGCTGAAGAGCCAGAAGAACTCTGCTAAGCCAGAACTACATGGACATACTAAAGGCATGTTTATATCAAAGGGGCCCCATTACTGTCCCCACCTCCTCCTATTTTTCTTTTCTTTTTTTTCCTTTAGGTTCCACCTCAACCACTGTGTAATAAAACACCACTTTGATGCCAGCCACTGGCATCATTGACTGATCAAGGGGAATCAGGGAACTTGGGTCCTTCTGGGAAAGTCACTACAGCTTCCAGTTCCCTGTTGCAGAAATGGAGGAACTATCTCTAGGTGCTCCCCACCTTCCTGAATTGGGAGAGGCCAATATTGAGACGGCTTTGGCCCAGTTCACTTAGGGCTCCAGCACCATGGTGTTGACCAGGTTAGCATCTGCCCTTACCCAATTCAACCTCTGGGCCCCCTAGACGGCTACAAATCACAGCCTGGCCTCTCTACACAATCAATAAGTTAGCTTGCATTAGTGTTTCTGGAAGACAGAAATGAGGGGTTATGGGAAGGAAAACTGTCTATACCTCTGCCCAGCACACCCACCCACTGAGGCTTCTTCTGTCAGGTGCCCAGTATCTTTTCATTGTTTTTCCTTCCTCTTTCCTCTAATCAATAGATTTATCTCCAAAATAAAGCCCTGTTTCAAAGATTTTGTTGGAGGAGAAAACTCTGGCATTTAACAGCAGTCCCTTCCCAGTGTGGCAGCCAAGTGATCCATTATTTTCTCTCCTGTCTCTTCATGAACATAGTTAAAAGCAACAAACCCGAGAGAACGTCAAGTTCTCAGTCCACATTGGTAAAGACACAAAATGCTAAAGTCTTTAAAAATTGGATAGAATTTTAATGGAAATCTTTCTAAACTTTATTATACCCTTCTTTGCCTCCATAATAATAGAAATAATTCACTTTAAGATTTGCATACCCTTTTCCTCACAACTAGTGTGACATAGGTAAGGTAAGTAGTGTCCTTCCCATTTTATAGAGGAAAAAACTGAAGCTCAGAGTCGGGAGTCACCCAGCTAGGAAATGGCAGGTCCAGGACTCAAAACTGTCTCTTGACTGTAAGTCAATGAGTATGGGTGGTTTTATTGTTTCTTGTTGAGTTATTTTAATCATGGCTGATTCTTCGTGACCCCATTTGGGGTTTTCTTCGCAAAGACACTAGAGTAATTTGTCATTTCCTTCTCCAGCTCATTTTGCAAATGAGAATCTGAGGCAAACAGGGTTAAGTGACTTGCCTAGGGTCACATTTATAAGACGTGTCTGAAGCTGGATTTGAACTCAAGAAGATGAGTCTTCCTGATTCCAAGCCCAGCTCTCTGTGCACTATGGGCCGCCCTAACTGCCATTTGCAAATGCCCCATTTATAAACTTCCCTTAATAATAGTTTATATGTCTCTTGTATTAGAAGCAACATGAAATAAGAAGACTTGCTTCAGAGACAAGAAGACCTATGTTCAAATCCCATCTCCAACACATAAGGGTTATGTGGCTTTGGTCAAATCATTAAACTCTCTGCTCTAGGCAATTATCTAAGATGAAGGTGCTGACCTACATTGGTGGAGGGCATTTCCTTGTACAGAAGTTTCCTATGCCAGTGAAATCACAGGTGCAGTCCTTATCCCTATTTACATAGCTCTTTATGGAAGTATTTTTCTCACAACAATCCCATGAGGTACATTATGCAATATACCTTATTTAACAGATAAGGAAATAAAATCAAATTAGTATTTGAAACTCAGCCCCACAGTTTACTAGCCATACTTCACAGTCAGCAGCTCCAAAATCAAGAGCCAGGGGGGCTTTGGGAAATGTGAGTGAAGTGAGAGAAGGATGAGGAGTTACAGCTCAGCTCTCCCGCCCCACCCCCACCTCCCCCCCCCATACCCCCCACCTAAGAATGCCCTTTGGAGTCAAGGAAGACAGAACACCATCAAAGGAAGAACTCCAAGCTTGGGCTGTTTGTTTCAGCAGGGCCAGGTTGATGGAGGATACAAGGATCTTGGAATGCCAGAAAATTTCCTGGAAGGGGAGGGGCTCTTCCCTAGAGCTCAGCACAACAAATACCAGGTTTTAATGGAAAGAATTTGAGATTTCGGCTCGAAAGATATAAAAGACCTAAATTTGAATGTTGACTCTACTTCTTAGTAATTATGTAGGTTCGGGCACTTCTCTCTGGTTCTCAGTTTCAGTTTCAGAAACTTCTCAGTTTCTTCCTTTGAAAAGTGAGAGGATTGAACCAGACCTCTAAGTGCCTTTCCAGCTCTGACATTCTGTGATGATGAGATATCTATCTATAATATGAGTGAATTGCTAGGTTGCCAGTCATGTCACAGAGCACCCCCTGGTGGACAATAACTGTAAAGGCTAGTTCTCATTCTCACCCACAAGATGCTCTGAAGTGGGCTTTAACTTTCTTGGGCCCCAGGGAAAAGTAGGAAATTTTGGAATTGGCAGAATTTATTCAGTTCCAACCCTTGTCTGTTGTTGCACACCCTTTCTCTCCATTCCACCCCTCTCAACAGCCTTCATTTTGTTGTTCAGTTATTTTTCACTAATGTCCAGCTCTTCATGACCCCACTTGGGGTTTTCTTGGCAAAGATAATGGAGTGGTTTGCCATTTCTTTCTCCTGCTCATTTTACATATGAAGAAACTGAGGCCAACAGGGTGAAGTGACTTGCCCAGGGTCACACAGCTAGGAAGTATCTGAGGCCAGATTTGACTCCATGCCCTGCACTTTATCTACTTCACCACTTGACTGTCCCTTGAATAGCCTAGTGATCCCCAAACCACCCCTCCTTCATCCAGGTCTTCTGCCTGTTAGTCCAACTTCCAAAGTAACTTAGCAGAGTTGCTGACTTTGGGCCTATTTCCTTTCCCTGTATAAACTCACCTTCAATAAGTGTTAGTGGCTTTTTCACCATGTGTAGCCCTTGTCGATGTTTTCCATGTTTTGCCATAGTCCTCCATAGGGAGTAGACTCAGCTCATGGAAGGCCTTCCTCTTTTTTTTTTTTTTGTTTTGGTTTTGTATCTTTCAGAAATCAACAAAGTCCTTGGGCCAGTGAAAAATCTGTCATCTTTCACTGTACCCATTTGTTTTTAGTTCAATTCATCAAATTAAAAATAAAGTGAATATCATTAGTCAGGGTGATATTGTGAGGACTCTGACATTTGAGTATCCTCTCCAGTCCTAGAATTGATTTAGCCTTTCCTGTTGCCTGCAGGCAGGACTAAAAACAAAGCTGACAGTAGGGAATCCTCTTCTTGGGGCTTTTCGAGGAAGGAGAGTCCATAGACAATCTAGTGTAAAAGATCAGAATGTCACAGATCTCCAGCTTTAAGGAATCTTAGAGATGAGCTAAATCCAATTTCCTCATTTTGCAAAGGAGGAGCCTCTGGGTCTATTGTCATTCCAATACAGTAGTCCTCTAACAATTGTTTCCTCAGTTCGCTCTCAAACCCCAATACCCTGCTCCCTTGATCCACACACTACCTTCACACACTGAAAAGTTTCTAGCTAGACTCTGCTACTGGAAAATTCTGGATGAACCCTCTTATTGTAATACTTGGGGAATTTCCTTATTCTATTGGCTTATAGTCTTGACCTCCCACACCTGGAAAAATGTATCCCCCTTCACCTCCCTGCTAATATACTGAAACTCATTCTCTATTTGCCAGTGTGCAGTTCACAATATGGCAGAAGAGAGTTTTGTTAAGAGGAAGGAAACAAAGCAGAAAACCCAGGATGAGCAACCGCTAATTCAGGAGTCATTTATTTTATAGTTCTGAACATGAGGACTTCTCTAGTAAAATCAAGGCAAGGATGGATTTCATGTTTTTCTGTCATCTCCCCCATGAACCACTGGTTCCAAATCCTCCAGACTCATCTTCTATTTTAGCTACCATTGCTCTCACTTTGTATGATGTCTTTTCCTCTAAGCCCTTTCAGTTATCTAAGCCCTAACTCATCATAATATATACATTAAATATGCATATATCTGTATCTATGTAGATATAGATATATGTTTCCTCCTTTTCACTCAAACAGGAATGATAGGTAGAAGGGGAAAATATGCCAGCACTCACCACCCTAAAATGTATTCATAGTAAGATATGGAAAGACTACTGGATTGGAAACAAAGAGACCCGAATTCTGGTCTTAGTTGTGGAACTAATGAGTTATTCGAACTTGAGTGGGCCTCAGTTTCCTCAGTTGCAAAATGAGTGAACCAACTTGTGCTACTTTGAGCCTCAGTTTTCTCATCTATAAAATGGGATTAATATTTGCTGTAACAATTGCATAGTATTGTTGGGGGAAAATAGTGTTTTGTAGAACTTAACATGCTAGATCTGTTGGAGTTATTACTATTGGTCTTTTAGGCTGTTGCCCAAAATGCACTGAGGAATAAGGCACATTCATTGTCCTTAAGGAGCATTCAAGGAGAGAAAAATTTTTTTAAAGTCTTGAGATTTTAGTGGGCTATAAACTTATATGAGTCAACAATATGATATGACAAACAGAAAATTTTTTAATTTCATTTTTTTAATCAACAAAAATTTATCCTTTTTCCTTCTCCAACCCCCAACCCCAATTGAGAAAGAAAGAAAAACAGAAGCCTTGTCACAAATAAGAATAGTCAAGCAAAACAAATTCCCACATTGGCCATGTCCAAAAACAAATCCACTTTGAGTTCATCACCTCTTTGTCAGGGTGTGGGGGGGGGATGAGAGTGGGATAGCATGTTTCACTATGAATCCTCTGAAATCATGACTGGCTATTTTGTTGATCAGAATTCCCAAGTCTTTCAAAGTTCATTGTCTTTTTAATATTGTTATTGTGTAAATCGTTCTCCTGATTTTGCTCACTTCATTCTTTATCAGCTCATGCAATGTTTCTCATTTTATCTAAAACCAGTTTCTTCATCACTGCTTTCTTGGCACAATAGTATTCCCATCACATTCATGTACCATAACTTGTTCAGCCATTCCCTGATTGATGGGCACCTCTTCAGTTTCCAATTCTTTGCTATTATTACAAAAACTGCTACAAATATTTTTGTAAATAGGAGTCCTTTTCCTCTTTCTTTTATCTCTTTGGGAAACAGACCTAGAAGAGGTATTATTGGGTCAAAGGTATGCACAATTTATTAACTTTGGGGTCATAGTTCTAAATTACTTTCCAGAATGGCTGGACAAGTTCAGATTTCTACCTACAGTGCATTAATGTACCTGTTTTCCCACAGGCCCTCCAGCATTTGTCATTTCTCTTTTTTTGGGGGGGGGGTGTTGAACTTTGCCAAACTGATGTGTATGAGGTAAAATCTCAGAGCTGTTTTAATGTAGATTTCTCTAATTATTAATGATTTAGAGTACTTTTCATATGGCCATTAATAGCTTGGATTACATCCTCTGAAATCTGCTTGTTCATATTCTTTGACCATTTGTTAATTGGGGAATGGCTCTTATTCTTGTAAATTGGAATCAGTTCCCTATATAGCTCAGAAATGAGACCTTTATCAGAGAAACTTAGGTAGCCAAAGTTAATGAAACTTTAGGCTATATCAAGAGATGCACAGCATCCAGGACTAGAGAGATGACAGCCCTGCTATGCTCATTTTTATAGCCATGTCTGGAGTACTGTTTTCAATCCTGGGTATCACATTTTAGGAAAGACATTAGTTAGCTGTAGTGTATCTAGAGGAGAGCAATTAGAATGAATAGTAAATACCCTTGTGATCATACTATATGAGGACTGGTTAAAGAACTGGGAATTTAGATTGGAGAAGAGATGATTTGGGGGTATGGGGACAGCATGACAACTGACTTCAAGTACCTAAGGGGACATCACATGGAAGAGGGATGAGACTTGTTCTGCTTGGTACCAAAGGGAAGGATTTGGAACAATGGGTAGCATAGTAGGAAGAGTACTGACTCTGGTTTTTAAGGACTGGGGTTCAAATCTTGTATCTTCTATTCAACATGACCTTGGGCAAATAACTTCATCGCCTCAGTTTCCTCATCTGTAAAATAAAGGGGTTGTATTAGATTGCTTTTGAGGTCTCTCCCAACTCTAAATTGATGCTCTTGTGATTCCAAGTGCAAAGGCAGGTTTAGACTTGATGTAAAGAAAGACTTCCCAGTAAGTACAGCATCCCAAAGTGAGTTATTATCACTCTCTAATGGGGCTTAGCGTCACTGGTGACACCTCTTACCATGTCAGGCCCCTGAAAGTACAAATCTAGCTGTCTAGATTAGTGGTCAAGGTTTGATCCTGCTAAGTGGAAACTTTGAACATTTCAACCCAATCCCACCTGTCGCAGTGAAAACACATGTTTCTTATTGTTCCATCCTCACCAGAGACTGCAAAGTTCTCTTAAAACATCTCATAACATGCTAGGTCATAGTGAATGCTGAATTTTCACTAGGTAGAAAATGTTTCAAGAGAAGCCAAAACCTCCCAGCTGCAGTTTCAGCACAGATGTTAAGTATCCACAGGGGGCCAGTAATGGACCGCCTGGCAAACAGTCTGAAAATGTTCCCACTTCCTACCCCCTTGCTTCCCAAAGAGAATAATTCTCATTCTTACCTTCGCCCCTGCACCGGCATACTTTAAGTGAGATAGGGAAGCTCAGGACATCCCTGTCTCCATCCCCTCTCCTCTTCCTCCACTTCCCCTTATAAGCAAGCATACCTAGGATGCTGTGCTAGCAGCAGCAGCAGCAGCCTTTACTGCCTGAATTTCAAACCATAACATCATTATCCTTGTTAGGTGTGTGTTCTTTTCCATGTTCCAGAAATACTTCAGACAGGCAGCGGGATGGACTACTTAAACACCACACTCTGGATCTGATGCACAGTGACTTACTCTAAATTAGAAATTCTGTCCAACCTTGTTTTTTTTTTGTTTGTTTGTTTTTTTAAAAGGGAACCTTAGGAAAGAAAATAAGATAGATGCTGGTGCAACTGAAGCTTGCCCTTGCCAATAACTTCCCCTATTGTTCTTATATAAAAAATGGCAGATGAGCCATTCTTAGTTAATTCCCATTATCATTGAGAATAAGCTGTTTGGTGAATGAAGCTTTATTGATAAGGTGGGAAGGTAGCAAGCATGGAGGTGCAGTAGCTGTTCCTCGGTCTCCAGTTTCACCACTTTTCAGCTGTGGGACCACAGGCAGGGCAATCAATCTTTCTGAGCCTCATTTATAAACTGTAATGATAATCCTTGAAACACCTACCTCACAAGGCTATTGGGAATGTCAGAAAGTTCTAGAAGTCTCTGAACTGCATCTTCCAGAGACCCATGTGTGAATTCGCCATTTTCAGGGGGGACAGTTTGAAAGTAAATTGTAAAAAAATAATAAAATAAATAGAAATAAAATAAAAAATAAAAAGGAAATTTTATTATACTATGTTATGGAAATTCTCATTTTGTTCCACAAATTATTTGAAAAGGAGGGAAATTGGGACTCTTGTGAGAAATCTGATGGACAATACATTGACTAGAGTGGAAGTGAGGGAGAGGGGAAGAAGAAAACAGGGAATTGCACCTAGTTAATATCAGCATTTGAAGCTTGAGGTTATTTTCCCTCCATGTCCTTCCAATGCCAGTGGCTCTGGCATGGTCTAGGCCTAGCTGGCTCCTTCTCCTTCTCCATAGGTCTTTCTCTTCCA
>NW_020954598.1:4521475-4569391 GCF_900497805.2 Vombatus ursinus
GGGGGGGGGGGGGGGGGGGGGGTCCCATCTTCCTTTTCATACCCTGCTTGCTCAGAGATGCTCATTCCTGTACAAGGTTCTGGGAGCTGTAGCTCAGAGACCTCAAGAACACCATTACCTAAGAGTGTTACAGAAGTGTGAAATACTATTATTATTATCGCTAGTATTATGTACTGGCTTCCCTTCCACTAAAGTATATAGCAATGATTTTTTTTTTCTAATGACTGAAATAGAGATACTCCATTGATATGTGGTTAATATGAAAGAGAAACTGTAGGCAAGCCTTGACTAACGCATGTAAAGAGTGTTGCTGTTATTTCTCCAGAGAAGGCTACTGAGAACACTGTGGCTGACTTGACGTGGCTAATTTTAAATTGGATTGCACAGATCATTGGAAAGGCTATGTTGATCTTAATACCCAACCTGGCTGTCTAAGCTCTAGGTAGTTGCTTTCACCTTAAATTAGTGCCACTGAAAGTCTGCCCAGGAATTCTTAAATTCTCTTCCCACTTTGAAGGGATTGGGGAGAATACTTCCTGTGGTGCAGCAGTGCAGCTTACTGAGAAACCTCCACTAGATTGACTGAAATGACAATGGATTCTTCCGACTGTAGGAAAAAGAGCTGCCTGTGCATAGATTTCATATGTGCCTGTGACTCTCTCTAGTCACCCACTTGCTTGGATGTTCAGAAATTTTATTTTCAAGTCAGAATCAACCTCTTAAGACAAACTCAGTTGCCGGGGGTGGGGTGGGGTGGGGTGGGGTGGAGGAGAGACAGAGATCTCAGGATGCTTTGTGGCCACTGATAGGGAGGCTGTTACAGGAAGAAGGCTGTGGGACAGAGTGAGGAACAGGGTGGGTCACACCTGAAAGGAGGGGAACAGTAGGGGTATAGTTGCTGTGGAGGGGCAGGAGAATATTTCCTATTTTAATTATTCTTGCTAACTAGGTGTTAAGCTCAGTTATTTTCAATTGCTATCAGAAGCGTCTAAATTTGAGCACCCTAGGAAAACCTCCATTTGTCCTGTCCTAGTTACAGCTCTGCTACAAACACACCTTCTGCCTCCTACTGCTGAGCGGGCTACTGATGTTTCAGATGTAAGGCGATCAACCAGAAAGCGAGCGGGTTTTCTGTCCTGTTTTTCTCCTCCTAAATTGACTTATGGCTATGTAAAAGCCCAGTGCTGCAAGGCCGGTGGGAAGAAGGGTGAATGGCCAACCAGTATGGGAAGCAAAATTATGAAAGTGCCTGAGAAGACTGTGAAATGTAAATATAGGTGTGAAATATAGATACAGGTGTGAAATGCAGGGATAGGCATGAAATATAGATACAGATGTGAAATGTACACATAGGTGTGAAATGCAGATATAATTAAAAACCTCACTCTCCTTCATTGCTGGGGTTTGCCGTGGTCAGGGCCAACTCCAGACAAAATTGTGAAGCCAGAGCTGTTTCCTCCCGACCCTCCTAGACAGTGACGGTACCTTGGCAAAAATCAGCTATATGGAAAGGTTTTGATTGTCATTAGTATCTCACAGGTGAAGCATATAATGCAAATACCCCTGGGTGAAGTAACATCATAACAGTTACACTAACTGTGCTAGGAAAGATTAAAGGATTCTGACTCCAGTGGGGAAGGGGATTGGGCTTATCTGTCCCTCTCCTGAGTAGACCTGTTAGGTCACCTCCTAACTAAATAAACTCCTATCATGTCCAGGATCAAACACAAACTCCTCTGTTTGGCATTTAAAGCTCTGCACAATCTGGTCCCTTCTACCTTGCTAATCTTGCAGTTTGCTCCCCTCTACAAACGCTATAGTTCCTTTAAGGAATTCTTGTAGACACTTGATATTTTTTGCTTACACATTTTTCCTTTTCAAATAATGTTTCAATACAAGAGAAAACATCCAAAGTAAAACGATCAGTAAATTGTTGTTGTTCAGTCGTTTCAGTCATATCCGACTTTTCATTACCCCATTTGGGGTTTTCTTGGAGAAACTGAGGTGGTTTGCCATTTCCTTCTCCAGCTCATTTACAGATGAGGAAACTGAGGCAAACAGGGTTAAGTGACTTACCCAGGGTCACAAAGCTAATAAGGTCAGCATATTTCAACACTACAAGTGTCCATGAACTTAAAAACAAGTTTAAAAAAAAAGATGTAAGCAGCCAAAATTGATGCTACAAGACCCATAACATTTACTCTCAGGGGAGCGCTCAGGCCCTCACTCAAAGACCCCCTATCAGTTTGGATATGCTAACAAGTTTGTTACTAACAAGTTTGTTATCTGATCCACAGACTGGAAGTAGGCAGCAGAGTGGATAGAAGGGCAATCATCAATAAGAAGTGATGGAATACTGAAAAACTCTAACCATGAGACAAGAATATACCTTCCCCAACTCCAGCCCCATTGGGAGGCCATTTAGTGGAGTGGCAAAGCATTCCATGCACTTATCAATCCCTGAGGGCATACAAGCAGCACAGCTGATCACTAATTTTGTTTTCACTTCTGAACATGTTTTTATTCACTTGCATATATGTTGGATTTATTATCCGTTTACAAGGTGCATCTCACCAAAACAAGCTTTTTAGGACATCATGAAGCCATAGAAAAAGCACTGGATGTGGAGTCAAAGGACCTTGGCACCAGTGTCGTCCGTGGCCCCCAGTTTGCTTGTCTGGAATGAGTACCAGATGTCTTCTCAAATCCCTTCCAGCTCGAAGGTACCACCGTCCTCATCACTTTGGCATCATTCCCAACTCTTTACTCTCATCCCAAATAATCAGTCCCCAAATCTTGTCACTCCTACCTTCACCTCTCATCAAGCTCCCTTCTCTCCATCCATTCGGCCACAATCCTAGCGTCAGGCCTGAGCACTTGCTGCCAGGCTTATCGTAATAGCCTTCTAATTGGTCTATGTCTCTGATCTCTCCCCATTCAGCTGCCTTGCTCCCCTCTCAGTGAACTCTAGCCATTCTCTATTGCCTTTAGCATCAAATAGGAAACTCTTCTATATGGCATTTAAAGCTCTCACAACCTGGTCCCTTTCTACCTTTCAAATCTTACATATCATTCCCCTCCACACATTCTACAAACCAGCCACCACACTAGCCCACTAAAAGTACCTTCAAGCAGACGCTGCTTTTCCCATCCCCATGCCTTTGCACTGGTCATTCCCTATGCCTAGAATGTTCTGCCCCCTCACCTCCACCTTAATTTCCCCAACTTCCTTTCAGATGTAGCTCAGAGCCCTTCTGTGGGCCTTCCTCAATTCCCCCACCTTCTACAGCCTTCCCCACTGACATTACCTTCATATGTTCCTAATGTACATAACTGAGTTTCCCCCTACAGACTGTGGACTTCTGGAGGGCAGGAGTTGTTTTCACTTCATCTCCGACCTTAGCACAGTGCCTTGGCACATAGCAAGTGCTTAACGAATGTTTGTTAGACATTTTGGTTCCTGCCTTTGTAACCCCAAGGCTAGTACTTAAGCGAGTTGCATAAGGAGGTGATTAATATTTGTTGAATTTAAATTCAGTCATTAAGGAAAGACAATTGTGTTTGGTATGTTGCATTTAGGAGACAGAAAAAGTAAATAAAGCATTTTAGAATTTTCATCTAAAATATTAAAATTTAAAACAAATTTTGCCATCTGGTTTCTTTTTGTCTTCCCCATTCAACTGCAATCTCCTTGTGAACAGGAATTATTCTTTATGCTTATTTCTGCAGTTCCTAGTACAAGGTAGGTACTTGCTGGTACACGGGAGGTAAATGCTTGTTGACTCCCTGCAACAGTTGAATCAATAATATTATTTCTGAAAAGGAACAGGGGGGTCAATTGCCCTATGGCTCCACTCAGCATCCCTGGGACATCCCAGTCTCAAATACCCTTCTACTATGTGAATTGTCTTCCTTAACAGAGCACCTTCCATGAAGGCAGGGACTGACTTGCTTTTTGTATTTATATGCCAGTGGTTAGTAGTGACTGGCAAATATTAAGTACTTAGTGCTTTTTCATTCATTCATTCTCCATTTCCCACTGATATTGGAGTTACATTAAAAAATCATAAATTTAAACACAGGTACATTTTGTAACAAAAAGAAGCAACTAAGGTATCTTCCCTAGTTGACTTTATTCCTTTCTCTTACCTATAAGGGAAAGTCCCGGATAGTCTAGATTCCACTGCTCTGAACCAGACCAGACTTTTGGGTGTGGAGCCAATATGCAGGAGGTGAGTAGTCTTTGGACCACACCTGCCTCATTAGTTTTTCCACCTGTGGTCCCAAGGTTTCCTCCCTTGCTTTCCTGCCAGAATCTTTTCCTTCCAATTAGATGCCAAGGCCAAATACTCTAACAGGATGGATGGGGGGGGAGGGGTGTCAGGTGAAGCAAAGGGCTAATAATGCTCTGACAAAGCTGTTGGGTGCATTCAGCTGCTAAGAAAAGCCTAATACCCCTTCTGTCTTGCCAATAAAACATTATTTTAATATTGTAGAGTTTTGCCTGTAGGGCTCTACTGCTTAAGAGTGATAAATTACCCAGGGAAACTTGAAAGGAGAGAGAAAATTAGACAAGGGAGAAAAAATGCTTTCAAACCATCTTTTGTCTCTTCCTCTACTCCCACCGGCTCTGGCCCTTACTGACTCATTCTGGATTACTGCACTACTTTTCTAGCTGATTCTCTCTGGTTCCAGGTTCTCTCCAGTCTGTCACAAACACTTCCTCCAGATCTTCTTCTTCTACCCCTTCCCCCCCATCCATCCCTTAAGCTCTGAAAAATTTACAATGGTCTCCCATTTCCTACCATGTGGTGCAATGAATAGTGCTGGGTTCGCCCACCTCCACCTGACATTATATGACCACGGGCAAATCACTTAATCTGAGACTGTGTTCTCACCTATCAAATGGAGAAAATAATACATACAGTAGTAACTGGACAGGTTGTTGAGCCACTCAAAGGAGGGAATGTATGTAAAGCACTCTGTGAGCTTTAAAGTGCTAATATGAATACTGGTTCTTAAGTTAGTAAATAAGGAGTTATAGTAGCCTCTGTTATCGTCAGAACTTTTCAACCTAACTTTGCTGACCTTCCATGATTTGACCTCATTCTACCTAAACTTATTTCCTATTGCTCTGCTGTACTCACCCACTGCTCTGAATGTCTTGGCTTTCTCTTCTCCCTATCCAATCCTACCCACCCTTCAAGATTTAGCTCTAGGATATTCTCTAACTACCCAAAGGTCTCCATGACCTTCCCTAAATCACACCTTGGCCTGGCACCTAGTAGGCACCTATCTTATTGAAATGGATTGAAAAATGAATCGAGTCTTCAGAAAATTTTTTTAAAATATTCAGTAATATAATTCTTCAAGAAAAAATGCAAGAAATAAAGAAAACTCAAGCCATCACCACACACAAAAAATATTTTTACTAATGAAACCAAGTAACTAGTAGACATCACAGTTTTTCCTAATTTTCAAACAGTATAATGCACTTAAAGCATTGGTGTTACACAGCTGTGAACCCCAGAAAAGCCATATCCTCACCAATGAAATGGGGATGCCGAAATTTTAGGAGTCAGTAGACACTCTCATCACTAACTACTAAATTTAAGTCTTTAAATGACCCACCCTTTGAAGCAAATGGTTCTGTCTACTTGCCTTCCAATTAATGTGTGGCAAATTCTGACAAATATCCATGTTAGAAGACACAGGGAACTGGGAGTGAAGGAAAAAAATAATGCAACTACTCACCACTTTACTATGTAGGAGTGTGAATGTTGGCAACTTCCCTCCCCCCTCCTTCCCAAATGAAACCCTGAAAGTATATTAACTTTGCCAGGTTGAAAACTTGTTTTCCACATCAGCTCTTTGGGGTCAGTCATTCATTCAGCAAATATTTTTGTTAACCTGAAATAAACATAATTATTCTACTTCATCAGGTTAGCCCCTGATTTTTCAAACATAAATGGAAATGAACAAGCCTAAATACAAGGAAATCCAGTTAGACTGAACCTTCGGTGTTAGTCTGGAGGTCTCTATCATAACCAACATCCTTAGGGGAGTGTCTCTTCATCTTGGCAAGGATCTCATTTTGGGTACACCTAAAGTGATTCATTCCATTTGTCCCTTCTCAGTGGTCCACTGAGAGGACAGAAAGGTCATTCTAAAGATGGTTGGCCTTCTATCCAGATCCCAGCTATTACTGTTGAGGAAGCTGGGCACAGACAAAGTCATATGGGTGGTAGGAGATCACCAGCAAACCCTGCAATTTGTGGCCACTGATGGGCTGGTAGTCTATAGTGAACTGGATGAGATTGTACATGATGTGTTTTGTTTTGCCAAACAACTGCTCTTACATCATTCATGACAGCAAATTATTAGTCTGAATCCTGATGAGACTGTACTTTGGTACATTGTTAAAAAAAAAAAAAAGAAAAAGTCAATGACTTAGAAAAAATACTGCAATGGCAAGAAGAAAGAATGATAATTTCAAAGTTATGGGGCATCTTTCATCTCTGTGGATTTCTACAAATTAAATAAATTGATTTGTGAACTGAGGTCTATCTATTCAGCAATTACAGTTGTGGCTTATGATTCCTATTAACAGGGCTCAGGAACTCCTCAGTAACAGTACATGGCAGGAAATTAAATTTAAACTGAAATGTATGTTATTTTCTATTTACAAAAATAAAATTCACAACTAGGGAAGAAAGCACTTGTGTAGGTTGTTCCTGATAATGGTGGGGCTGATCATCAAGAAATTACATTGTTCTTCCAAACCCAGAACATTCTGCCTTGGCAAATGTTATCAAGGTTATGTGACTTTGTATTATCTGTGAGGAACTAGGATGGGTATCTAATGGATGGGAAACAGAAATTACCAAATGGAATTTTTAAGATATGTTAGCCAAATTAGTAGCAGATTAAAAAAAAATAACAGTGCCTCAGTTTTCAACTGGTAATATAAAGGCAATGATACTGTCAAAATAATCTACATCTGTATTATAGAAAAATTATAGAGAATTAGGTCTGTATGTGAATAAACACAGTCATGCTATATTAAAATAGCTCATGAAATGAGAGCACTCAAAAGTTCATCAAATAATTTTCATTGTAAGTCTACAAATGGATTATTGTTTCTGAAACATTTTAATTACAGGGTCACTATGATGGTTTAATTAATGTTTTCCTTTGAATACTCAAGTGAAATTCCATTCACCGCTTTCATCATTATAACAGGTTACGAAATTCATTACTGCTTGAGGTTCAAGTGTAGACTGCTTTAATAATGCCTATTTTCTGTACGTATTCCTGTTCCTGAATTACTGACAATCAGATGTTGGTACCAACTATGCAGATGCTCTGGTGCAGGCTCAGCTTAAGATATTGCCTTACACACCATAACGTTAATTTAACTGAAGAGGGCCTTGGGAACTAGGATCATTGCTACTACTACAAATAAAATTTGAGAATTGCATCAAAGGTGTGTGAATTCTCTACTAAAAACAGGAATGTCACTAGGGGTTATAGGGGGGATAGCTACAACTTAGTCCAAGTAAATCCTAAAAATACAGAGACTTAAGTGCACACAGGGGAAATTCTCAACTGTTTTATGAGGAGTTTCCAAAGAACTCTTCCCCTACCTACTAGTGCTCATTTTAAATTCTTGGGGGTGCCCTTCTCTCATGATAGCCATGAGAAAATACTGCTCAAATGAAAAGTGCCAACAGGAAATGGGAGGAGGAAGGGAATACACTCACCATATTAACATAGTTCCAAGCTTCTGAGCTAAATGGACATCATACTGCATTTTCCTTTGATGTAAATAGGGAGATTTTGTGTGTGCGGCTGCTATTAACACTCATGCGAAGGCAGCATTGGGATTCACACAAACTGCACAGCTCTGTCTCCGAACAGAATAACAAACTCACACCTACGGACAACACTAAGAAACATGCAAACACCAGAAAGAGCCTGAAGGGAACAATGGCAAATGAGTTTAAGGGCTTCATATTTTACACAACTGACAGTAACGCTGCAACAAAACACCAACGTGGCGGTTTCCTTCGCTCACGCTTTTCATGGTCCTTTGGACAAAGGGGCAAGGATGGATGCTGACTTCTTTAGGATCCAAAGTTGGTTCTGTCTCAGGCACTACGCAGCTGTGTTGCTTTTGATACAAAGGGATGTTTTCAGCTGTCTTTTTCTACCCTTTTTTCCCTTTGTGGAGGGCCAAGTTCAAATGCTGGAAAGCGGGATGTCTCTGGAACCAGGATATCTGACAGAAAGTGAATAGTGCCGCCCATACCTGTAACACACAAAATATTATTCTCTTTACAAGAAAAGGTGCTATGACACTTTCTAAAACACAATCTCAAAGCACATTCTTTAAAATTCATGAATCTCAAGCACTTAAAAATAAACATAAAACCAAAATTTAATAAGTATAGTCTATAAAATGGAGAGCACCACTCAGAATAAAGGTAAATGAAGGGAACAAAGAAAAGGAAATTTTTTGAAAGGGAGTGCTGGGAAAAAAAATTCTTAAAGTAAGAGGAAACATGTTTTAATTGGATAAAAGAGGAGGGTCAAATGATGTTGAGAAAGAGATTAAACACAAAAGAAATAAACAGAAGGAAAAAATGTGAATGAATTAAATAACCTAATAAAATTAATGAGAGTGGCAGAATGGATAAAAAAAATAAAGTTTAAAATTTAATTCTTCAAAGTGAATATTCATCTTTTTTTTCTTCAGAGCATGTTTTTCAAAGCAGAAATAATGTCTAGGCTCTAATGAGGGTGTAATTTAACATATAATTATACATGCCGTCTCCATCCGAAGAATGACAATGTCTTTAGCTTGAATCTTAAAGCTGTAAGATAAGGTTCTTCAGCTGGCCATGCTCTCCACACCCCTGCCTCCCCCTTGTTTCTATTTACTTTGTATACGTTTTATATTTACTTATCCTGTAGTTGTTTCCCTCATGAGAATGCAAGTTCTATTTCTGACTTTGTTTACCAGAGCTCAGCATATTACCTGGCACACTTAATAAAAACTTGCTGAATTGGATTGAATTGGGGACAAGTGATATTTCTACAACAAAGGAGGGCTCTCTAGTAACTACCAAATTCTGGGAAGAAAACAGAAATGAGAATAACGGTTAGCTGACATTTCTATAGTGCTTTTCCTATACAAAGAGCCTTACTTATCTCGTTTGGTCTTCACAACAATACCATGTGGCAGCTACTACAGGCACTGAGGTATCTTCATTTTAATACAGATGAGAAAACTTCAGCTCAGAGAGGGTTTACATGACTTGTTCCTGATCACAAAGTACCAGGAGTTGGTCTAATTTCCTGCCTCCAGAACCAAACTAAGACCAATGGCAGAACTCACAGCTCATTATGAAGAAGAACCTCCTAAGGAAGGAAGCTCTAAGAAGATGAAGTCGGTGCCCTCCTCAGACAGTGAGCTCCCCGTCACCGGAGTTACTGAGGCAAAGGCTGCAAGAATAGTCAGGGATGCTGTAGATGGGATTCATGAGTTGGGGCAGAGGGTCAGAAATGATTCTGAAGGTCTCTTCCAACTCTGCGATTGTTGTAGTGTTTTCAGGGAGCAAAATGCAAAATTTTCCCCAAATGCAAAAATTCAACCAGCTCTGGATTTCATTGTCTTATTCTAAGCAAACATGTTTCAGAACTGCACTTTCTATCCTTTTAAGGCTTGAAGAGGCCTGGAACATGTCAGATCCACTGAACTGAGATGATAAATAAACTTCTGCAAGAGAGTCAATCAGACAGGCCAGGTTACAGGCAGCCAGTTCCTCTGGGGCAAACAAACCATGTGTCCATGTAGCCCCATTAATTCTTCACCAGCTTTCCGCACAGCAAGAACTCATCCGCTCTTAGGTGACTGACTAGGATGGCACACATTCAGGTTTCCCAATCAAAAGGGGGAAAACTATACTAAATTTATCAGATAGAGGTAGAGTTATATTTAGAGGCAGCTAGGTGGCCAGATGCTAGGTCTGGAGTCAAGATACTTAACAGCCGTGTGACTTTGGGGCAAATCACTTAACTTGTTTGCCTCAGTTTCCTCAACTGTAAAATGGGGATAATAATAGCATTTACCTTACAGGATTGTTATGAGGATAAAATGAGACAATATTTGTAAAGCACTTAGCACAGTGCCTGGCACATAGTAGGAGCTATATAAATGCTATCTATTTTGCTGTTGTTATTATTGTTATTAGTAGCATACTATTTCCTCCTAATCATTTGAAGCTTTACTGGTAGTTCCACTTATTTTCTAGAAAGCTCTGGGCTTTGCCTAAATAGCTAATAAGAGAACATTTCCAAGAAGAAATGAGTCACTGTACACTTTAGGCACATTTGAGGACATTCATGATTAATAAATTCTTGTTCAGATGGAATGATTTCCTTACTAAATACTATGTTTGACAGGGACTTCAAATAATCATTTAAATTCACTCCCTTGGCCGAAGGAGGAGGCCACAAAATCATAGATTTAGACCTGGAAGGGACCTGATAGGTCATATATAGCCCAATTTCCTCATTTTATGGATAAGGCAAATGAAACCCATAGATGTTAAGTGACTCAGCCAAGGACATACGGGAAGAAGTGTCAGAATTTGGATGTGAAGCCAGATTCTTTAATTCCATATCCAATGCTCTGACATAGGATGCATACAAGTCCACTGTTTTAATTAAGATTTTCAAGCTCTCTCAAAATCTTATGTCAATTTCCCCTCACCTTCATATACATACAGAAAATAATCAAGTCATTCCTAAGACTCCACTTTATTCAAATTAAACAACTCCAGTTCTTCATAGAAGTGGGTTTTCTACCCACATGTTTATCTTTGCTACCCTCTTTTGACCTTCTCTAGTTTTTTTTTCATATTCTTTAAAAAAATTGGTGCCTGAAAAAATGGACTCATTACTCTAACTGAAGTCTCACAAAAAAAAGTTCAGTAACATGATGGTTGTCTTTTTTCCACAATAATATTTTATTGCTGATTCATATTCAACTCCAAGTTGCTCTGCAGGAAGCTAGGCAGGAGGCCTGTTAATGTCTTGCCGTTTTAGGTAGTTGTAAATTGGTTATTTAATGATTTGTTTCATCAGTCTTGTGATCTTTTCATTTCTCGTGACTGATGTCAAGCTGATTTAACAGTAATTACCAGGGCTGTCTTTTTCTTTTGCAGCACGAGCACAAGACCAATAAAATTCATATCCATTCACATACAGAAGTAGTATGCCACAGAGCTAATGTGAAATGTTCATCATAAAACCCTACTACTTTAATTTTCCCATATTTCCACCTCTTTTTAAGTATACTATGTCTAGTTTTTAAAAATAATTTTGTCCACGCTGCACTGGGGTTTCAGTTAGTTCAGACACCAATCTTATTGCCCAGGGCTCTGGTCACTATCCTCAATCAATTATCAATTGATCATTGAGCTATATGCTGGGCACTGTGCCACCTACTGAGGAGACAAACAGGAGGCGCAAAACACACCCTATTTTCAAGGCACTTTGATTCTAAAGGAGGAAACAAGGACATAAACAAATACATACAGATCAGCTGTAAAGAGAATGAATACAGGGTAGTTAACAACAAAGGTGGGGTAAGAAACTCTTCATGTACAACGTGGTGTCTGAGCACCCAAAGTGACAGGGCTGAACTGCCTGGTGTCTGAAGTCCCTTTCAGCTCTGAAGTCCGAAGGAAAGGAAGGACTTTGGGAGGTAGCAGTGAGACAGGGTATTGCTGTCCTGGAATGGAGGAGCAGGAGATGTAGGGACTGGAATGACGTCCAATGAAGTTATGAAGAGTGGCTGGGGCCAGGTGGTGTGAGGCCCAAGTCGTGATATATCTACCACTTTCAGAGAGAGAAACCAAGAGAAAGAAACACCGGAAAGTGGGGCAGCTAGGTGATGCAGTGGATAGAGCACTGGCCCTGGAGTCAGGAGGACCTAAGTTCAAATCGGCCTCAGACACATGATACTCACCAGCTATGTGACTCTGGGCAAGTCACTTAACCCCAACTGCCTCACCAAAACAACATACAAAAAAAAAAAACCCCAGAAAAGTGAAGGGTCTATTTCTTCAACTATGAAATGACACATGTCTGTATATACATTTCACAAAGTAATGGGAAATTCCAATTTGCTATAAGAAACAGCTAAGTTCCCATGCTCGGGCACAAATTGCAGTAATAAACTCATTTATGTCACTACTTTATTTCTTAGCATTCTTACTTATGCAAGAAAAATGTCCATCCTGCTCATCCTCAGAGAGAAGTAATGGATTTCACCTATTCACATTTTAAAGCATAAATGTTGCCTCCTTTTCTCTCGGCAATCCTTACCTTCAAAGAGTGAGTAGGGTCTGTCAGGAATACGACACCCATGTGCTCCATAATCTAAACACCACTCTGCAAACTGCAGGGAAAACAACAAGGAAAAGGAACATGTTTTATACTAGAAGAAATGGATTCAAAAATACTTGTTGAAAAGGCCATTAAGATGGCCTAATATCAAGTAACCTCAATGAAGAAGCAGGAAACAGAACATTGTACACAGTAACAGTAACATTGTGTGATGATCAACTTTGATAGACTTAGCTCTTCTCAGTAATGCAATGATCTAAGACAATTACAAAAGACTCAGGATGGAAAATGCTATCCATATCCAGAGAAAGAACTACTGAGTCCGAATGAAGATCAAAGCATACTATTTTCTCCCTTTTTGTTTTGTTTTTTCTGTCTTGTGGTTTTCCCCTTTTGTTCTGATTTTTCTTTCACAACATGACTAATGTGGAAATATGTTTAATAAGATTGTACTAGCCTATATCAGATTGCTTGCTGTCTTGGGAAGGGGGGAGGGGAGGCAGAAAAAAAATTTGGAACTCAAAATCTTATAAAAGTGAATGTTGAAAACTATCTTTACATGTAATTGGAAAAAAATATTAAGTGGAAAAAAAATGAAGGAGGGTAGGAATTTTGAATTTGCTGTACAAAAGGAATGGAGTAGTTATGCTGAAGTACGGGTAACCAAGCTTTATGGCCATTTTCAAAGATAGAAGAGATACCAACCAGGAACAGCGTATTTGTGTAGGCAGACCCAATGAACCCACAGTTCTCTAAGTAGCACACAGTTAGTGGCTAGAATGTGCAGTGCGACATACTTGATTTGGTCCAAGGTCCAGAGCCACTCAGGGCTCAAACTTATATAGTTTTTAACAAAGAGCTCACTTACCTCCCACTTCACCGGTAGAGTGAAGCTATGTGGTAGTGTGGTCCTCTAGGAAGGAAACGAGGGGTAGGGAGACAGGAAACTGAGCTCTTACTGCGCTATAGCAAGCAATCAGCTGGGGAGGGGGGGAAGCTCTTAATCTCCAGATCTGTTAAACCTTAGCATATGTACATCCTGAGACCAAATCAAGTTACAGAGTTAAAAATAACTGTAAAAAGATGTAATTTAGGCTTTAATGCCCTCAAAACAAGAGGTTTTTTTTTTTTGCAGTGATTCTTAAAGTGTTTTTGTCTTATCCTTCTTAGAAATCATACATTTTAAAATGTGATATAATTTACATTTTCTTACTGAGATTGGTGATTGTTAATAAACCGTAGTCTTCATAACTGTATGAATGTGTAGATTTAAAAAAAAAAGAAACAGTAACTGTATAGAAAATAAAAAGATCAGAAGGACCAAAAAAAGAAGCAGGGAAACAATTTTTTAAAAAAGTACCATATTAAATCCTCTGGATAGCTCCACTGAAATATGAACATATTTTTAGTATCTGAACAGTGTGAATTCAAACAAATTCCATTTTCTGAGTTATGATTAGAGGAATCAAATTTACTTTTTAATTTCATTTGTACATTACAATATAGAAAAAAAAATGTCATTAAGTATCCCTTTCTAGGGCAGACTGGAAACTGTTATACTATAGTTATATTATAGGTGGCTACATTCTTGAGGTCAATAATTTTGTCCATTAATTGTGTTTCATTTCTCTTTGGGCTGTTTCATGGTTTCTTGCAGGTTGAAAGATCAATTAAAATTGTTTTCTCTAACTATTCTGTTCATTCTTCCTCACCCTTTTCACATATACTGACAACAGAGTCAACTCTTGAGAAGCTGGGAACAGCAAGTGAAGAAGCACTTTATGGAATTACACATTCTTGCCTTATCATTGCCAGCAGGGGGAGTTCAGAGGAAGAAAAAGGAGTTGATGGGAGCAGAGGTTTCGACTACTGACGATAGAGGTTTTGAAAGATTTTTTTTATGAACTTAGTTTATGAACTTATCTTAGTGTTGTAAAATTCCAGAAACAGCTGCCTTAGAACTGCAGGGACTACAAGGACAGGGGGTTGCTGTGTAAAACATCACAATTGTCTGGGAATTAGGGTTAGCAGAGGGGCGGAAAGCAGGGAGGCAGTCCTGGAAGTGATGGTGCAGGGCAGAGGTCAGTAATGGGAATGGTGCCCTGGCCGCAGGGAGCACTCACACCCACAGAATTGAATCGGTAGGAGACGGCCTTCTTGACAAAAGCCAATCAAAAGTTCAAAAATGTCAAAAGAAGAAACTTTTAGAGACTTTGAGAGAAGTTTCAACTTTTTAAAGTAACCGATGCAGTAAGAACACAAAGAGCCTCTGACTTACTCGGCTGTGTTCCAAAAGTTTCTACATTGTTTGGAATTCAGAAGGCATTTTCCCATTGAAGTAACGTTTATAAATTATGGTTTTATTCCCAGGTCGACACATAAAAGTCTATTTAACCCATAGGGTAAGAGTCACCTTGTATTAAAGTACCATAAAACCAAATTATCATTTATGACAATGTTTTCATAAGAGAATTGTGCAGTGCTGCAACTGGGGAGAGCAGGAAACTATTTGCCTCTGATCTGGTCCTGAAAACGGGGCTTGCCCTTGAAAGAACACCAGCTCTGGAGTCAGAGACTTGGGTTCAAGTCACATCTTTGATGCTTACTATTTGTAACCATGGGCAAATAGCTTATCCTCCCTGGGCCATGGCTCCCTCATCTGGTTACCCTACATGGCCTCTGAAGTCCCTAGCTCTAATGTTCAAGCCTATGCTATGAATCTTCTAGGCAAGGTAAGTGATCCACCCCCAGTTTCAAGTCACCAGCAGCAGCTTCTGTGGCTTGAAATATAAAACTGGTAGAATAGAGTCAGAAAGGAGGTAGGAAAGGGGAATTAGAATTGGAGTGAGTACTGAGGAAATGAAATGAAATAGGGAATACTGGGTTCCTACCATGTCATTTATTTCCTTGATTTTTTTTACTACTAGTTTGCATGCTGAAATATTTTAAACAGTTACACAACTTGTTTTTACATAATACTATTTTAATGGAAATATCAGTTTTAGGAAACTAAATGATACAACCAGAGAAATGAGCAAGATATACAATTCTCTTTGCTTGTTAATTATGGTGAACCTGAATTCAGGTTCACCATAATTAACAAGCAAAGAGAATGAGCAGATTGTCAGATTTTAATCTTCCATCATTATTTAAATATAACAGAATATTTTTAATAAAATATTACAGTAAATTAATAATTTCTAGTGGTTCCCCCCCCCAAGAAAGTCAATTTTTAGCAAATGTCCTCTGTAAAAACAAATTTTTACTATGTAAGATCACAAATGGGTATGGGCAAGTCCCCAATAAAAAGGAAAGCACCATTTACTTACATAATAAGCATTTAAATATTTTTTAAAATGTTAAGAACTAAAAAGTTAAGTAATTTCTGCCACAATGAAGTTAATGATAAAAGGAGATAGTTTTCTTTTTAGACCAGCCCTTCAAGTCTAACTTAGTAAGTGTTCTGAGACATCTGCCTACCAGGACCGCAAAGAGTTTTTTCTGCCTTCTTGAAGGTGTATCTCAAGTTGTAGTGAAAGCCTATGCAATGCTATTAAAGAGCTTTGCCTTCTTCGTACTCTTAGATACAGCATTTATTTTCTTAATAAAGAACCTGAGAAGCAAAATATGAAACACATCTGGAGTCCCATGGCAGCAGAGCTGAGGAAGAAAACTCAGGGGTGCTGGCTCTCAGCAGCAGCCCAACTGGTCTTCCTTTCATTTTTAAAAAACAGCATTAAGAGTGGGTCCCAGAGACAAAGCTCTCATAAAGAGAGATTTCGTGTCCCCATGTGCTCTTGCTTGGCTGAGGGCCACGTCACCGGCTTATCTTGCACTGTGGCAGTGCTTGGGTTGATGTTGTCTAATGGAGCCAGGGCCCTTTTGAATTTACAGTCTCACAGAAATCACTTTTGACAGAAAAGGAAAAGGAATATTTTGTTGGCAGGTCTTTTCAATAATTACGCATAGCATGTCCAATATGTATAACACCTCATGCCAGGCACTGAGAGAGACACAGTGCTTTGCTAAGTACCTCACTACAGTATAGGACAGGGAAAGAGAAGCAATCTCAAATGGAGTGCAAGGAGAACTGAGGAGGGAGGGGGGATGATCTCTTCTGACTGGGGGGTGAACACAGAAGGGTCTGCAGTGATGGTAACAAGTGACCTGAAGTCTGAAAGGCTGAGAGTATTTTGGAAGGAAGGAAGGAAGGAAGGAAGGAACAAAGAAAGACAGAGAGAAAGGCATTGTAGGCCAAGAGGACCAAGATGGACAATCTGAAACTCATCCCTACAATGGCAAAGAGCTTTGGAAAATCAGTGAAGTGTAGGCGAGTAGTGGCCGATCATGGTGAAAAGGCAGGGCAAAACTAAATTGTAGAGGGTCTTGAATGACACGCTGAGATTTTTTTTAAAAAATATAATTGGGTAACCACTCCAGGCCTCTGAACAAGGGAATGAAATGATCAAAACTGTGCTATTGGAAGAGTAATCTGGTGCCTGTGAAGCACAGAACGGTATATGAGGAAATGAGGGAGCCTGGAGGCAGGGATAATGTTAGGGGGCTAATGACTACCATCATCAGTGGGTAGAAAAGTGGGCACAGTGGATAGAATGCTGAGGCTGCAGTCGGGAAGACTCTTCTCCCTGGGTTCGATGTGGCCTCAGATACTTACTAGCTTAGTTACCAGTAAGACGGAAATGGCAAACCACTCCAGTATCTTTGCCAAGAAAACCCCAAGTAGGGTCACAAAGAATTGGACATGACTGAAGATGACTGAACAACAACAGCACTAGTCATTCATTCAATAAACTAAGGCTCTAAAGATCAGCCAGAAAGGAATCAGTCCCTGCCCTGAAGGACCTTCCACACTTTAGGACGAGGCAATGGAGGCAGCAGGAGGAGATGGAGGGGAGAGAAACAGCAGTGGAACAAGTGATCCCACTTGGTGACTAACTGGTGGTGGGAGCGGTCTGCCCTGGGCGCCTGGGAGAATGATTAACAGCTGCAAGGGAAGGCAGGAGAAAACGGGAGGGAGGTGGGGGGGTGAAGGACGTGAGAAAAGGACAAGGAGCTCGAGGGGCTCTCTCGAAATCTGAGGTGCAAAGATGACGCCCGGGTGAGGCGGCCTTACCTTACAGGCTCTGTAGAGGTACTTTTTATCCTGAGTGAGATGGTAGAGGGACAAGAAGGAGTAACCATTTCCTGCCGTCCCATGGCAGATTCCATATCCTTTCCGCAGTAAGCCTCTCTGCCAGATGACATCACTGCATTCCATAGCATCCTTCAAATATTTGTCCTCCTTAAAGATCTGGAGAATTAAAAAGAGCAACAGATTTTTAAAGAAATTTCTTTTATTCTGATTTAGAAAATGCTTCTCTTGACTAGCTAAAAAAAAAATGTAGGAGTTATGCTGTGAACATGATGCATTTGAAATGGCATTCAGCAACATCAGGAACTTGTCTACAATCTCCTACCTCAGCATCTCCCTCCTCCCCCAACTCCTGCCATTTAAGAGATTTTCTCAAAGTCATTCTCAGGCCTTGTTTTGGCTATAAAAGTAAAAGAAAAAAAATCTGTCAGAACCTTCTAACTGAAAAGATGCCAGTGTCAGAGCCTAACTACTCGACACAGTTTGGAATGGGACCAAAGATGCTTCTGTGCAATCCATTATAACATCCCATTTTATGTAACAGGGCTACTTTGATGTCCAGGCTGACAGTTCATATTAATATTACCTTGCTGATGTAAGTACAATGGTACCTACACAGTGAATCCTCTGGGGAGAAATCCGTCATAATGAAAGTTGGTTGTGTTTATTAAAAAACACCACCCACTCCTGAACCTCATAAATCATGTGTTGCCATGGATGGCACGGCTCGACAACCACAGCTCTTGCTAAGCATGCACAGATGCAGCAGAGAAGGACAAAAATACACGTGTCGCACAGATTCTTTGTGTTTGTTCATACACGACAAAAGTAGCCAAGGTTGGCCCGAGGCAACACTGTGACTCAGGAACTGACCGCAGGGGTGGGCGTTCCAGCTCCTGGAGCTCTTTTCTCCCCTCCGAGCCCTCCAATGCCACATTCTCCGGCCCTCTAATCTCAGCACATTCTTGCCTTTTTGCTGCATCATTTACAACTGTTGACTAATTGATTCCATTTTATCCAATTTAGTATCAGCCCACATATTGCTGTGAATCATAGAAATTTAGAGCTCCAGGGGACCTCTCAGACCTTTTAATCTAATGCCTTCATTTTACAGATGAGAAAACTAAAGCCCAGAATGGTTTTCCCTGGGTCACACAGCTAGACAGTAGCAGAAGTGGGATGAGAACTCCAGGATCCTGACCCCTCATTTTGTGTCCTGTCCATTACACTACACAGTCACTATTAAACGCTTGCATTTTGTCTTTTACTTCCTACTCTGAAATCAAAGTCTGCATCCCTTGCCTCAGTGACCTGGGGGGGAGAATTTTTTTGGATGAACACATCCTAAAATCCCAAGGAAGCCTGGCCCTGGAAGTAGACTTGGATTCTCAGCATAAAGTTTTCTGTGTCAAACAGAGGTGGGGGTCAGCGAGGGCAGACTCCCTCAGCTTCAGAGGCAGGAGTCAAAGGCCCGGTCTAACTGTAGCTGATAAAAGCTGATTCCTGGGAGAAGGAGGTGGAGGGGGTGGGGAGGGCAGCAGAGAAGAAATCTGCTGCTGCCATCAGTCTGCTGCAGGAAATGGGGTTTGCCCTGTCTTAGCACAGGTTCTGGACAACATCAGACAAAAACTTCCTTCTTCCTTAAAAAGAAAAGGGCATATTCTGGTTATGACAAATTCTACCAAGTGAAAAACCTCATGACAAAGAGATGCTTACAAGTCCCAGCCAACTGAACAGTCAGTCTAATGAATTTGTTGTCCTTTTGCTATACATTCTGAACGTATAATTATTATGGCTGAATAAAATGCTAAAGACCCTTAATGACCTTTGACATGTTTTTCAAAATATGTTGGCATTTTTTAGGAGGGAGAAAGACATTTAATTTACTCTGGGATTAATCGAACTTGTTTATAAATGTAATAGAAACTGAGTTAGAAGGAAGAGAAAAGAACCGTCTTGTCTTAGGCGAGGTTAGGTAAGAAACTGAAATGAAGAACTGCTGGTAGGGTCTCAGAAAAATATTAAGGACTTGTAATCAGGGAGGCTTTAGGACAGAAATTTGTATCTACCAATTTGTATCTCAAGAGAAACAGGCTAAGTACTCTAAAGGCAGTAGCAGCAACACTAATAAGTCAACATTCGTTTGAAATTAGTATTTAACATAAATAATAGGCAATTATGCCAAATGGCTGATAAAAATCTCCTCCCTAGTCCCCAGACTCCTGATTAACACAAGATGCACTGTGCCACTGAGCACGGAAGAATCTTCTGTTCCTCTAAATGGGAAGCTGTTAACCTGCAGTATTTCTCTTTAGGCATAACTAAAGGGAAAGGTGAGAAATAATTTCAAGTATTTCAACAAAAAAGGCAAAAATCAGATTGAGAAATGAGTATATCTCACAACTATAAATACCACTTCCCCCAAAGACTAGGTGAGTTAGCAAAATTTTCAGCTTATTCACAAGAGCCTCAGGATTGGAATATCTAACATGCTGCCAACCCGGGGTGACATTCGAGGACAAGGCTGTGAAGTCTCCCTAAATACTGCCAGCAACTGACTCCAGCCAATGTGAGCTCTCCTTTAGTTTCCCCAGCAACAATAAAAAACATTCACTTGCTCACTCAAAATAAAGCTTTGAAAAATCATCTCCTGAGCAGAGACACTTCCAATAACTGGGCTTATTTAAGGGCTTTAGAATTAGAGGGAACGAGCACATTTCAGCATTCATTTATCCTTTCTATTCTGGCCCAGAAAAATGGGACAGAACCATGTCTAATTTGTAGACAAGTAAGAGAAGGGGGCTGACTTATGAACACCCCACTTACGTGAATGTCTGCCTTGGTTAGAGACTCACCTCCCTACCACTGCTGGGGGAACCTGAGGTCGCCATCTGTGCCCTGATGCTTCTAGGAATACCTAAACCCTTTGCTGCTCCCCCTTTCCCACAATTCCCCCACCCAGTGATCCCCTTACAACCCTAACTCCTGCTCCTGCAGCCTAATAAAGCAAGGGTGCAGCTGAGTGCTTATTCTTACATCAAACAAAAGGTGAATCTACTGGTTTGAAAACAAAAGTAACCAAGCGTTCTGCTTATTTCTACGATCCCTTTTGAACTTCTTGTTTGTATCTGGCTTGGACTTGGGACTGCATTTGCTATTTTAATTGCACAGCTTATTGGTGTTTATAGTGTTCTTGTATAAGTACTCACATTTTTGTTTCAGACAGATTATACTATTTCTCAGCTTAATATATGCCTTCCTTTTTATAAAAGGTATTTGTATCCAAGGGGGATCCTCCTCTCCAGTGTCCAAGTGCATTAGGCAATTGATCTAAGTCATCCAGAGCAATCGCTGGGTCAGGAGTGATGGTACCAACTGCTCTGGTGACAAATGATTCGTTGGGCAGCATGATAGCCTGACTCCTTGTTACCTGCCTACTTTCTCCAGTCCACTGGGAGACTGAGATCAGTGACAGAACAAGGTAGGAAGGATTGCCAGTGCCAAGGATTACTTTTAAGCAGGGCAGAGCACTCTGTTGATACACGCCACCCTTCAAAAGTGAATGTGAAATGAGGTTGTGGGCACACAGAAATCCATTTAGCAGCCAAGCTGCCTAGACTCTATGTCTATGCTGTATATTGAAGGATATCTATACAGATAATATCAGGCTGAAATATGTCTTTGGATGAATGCATCATGGTAGAAACACAGCTGCAGTTAAGCACAGGGTGGTATCCTTAGCTGAGGCAGCAGGACTAGGCAAAAGAATGAGTAAGATATTTTCACACGTTAATACTGAGAAGGGATGGGCTGGGTTAGTATTTAAATAGAGGAATTTTGAGGGAAAAAGAAACCTGGGTAACATGGATTCCCCAAATCCTCCCTTAGCCATTTCTTCCTTATACTAAAAGCCAATGGCCACCACTTTGTTGAATACTCCCTCTGAGTTATGCAAGGCCCACGTCAAACCTTTTTCTTTTGTTTTATGAGGATTCTCTATTTAATGTCCTTCAGTAAATGCCCTTTTCTGCTGAATATTCATGAAGAGTTAAGAAAGGAAAAGGAGACGGATTCTGGTCTTCTTTGATGGCAGATGTTTTACTTTCTTTTATGTTCATTCTCTTAACTACTGGCTAAAAGAAAGGGAGGCAGGCAGTGGCATGCAGTGGGAGGGCCAGCATCAGGAAATTCTAAGTGGGTTCAAGGCCTGTCTCTAAAACAAAATAGCAAGCCCTGTCACCTCCCAATGCCTCAGACCATTCTAAGACTGTCTAGGTTGTGAAGGAGGTCCAGGCCTGCATCAGTAGAGGGCACTTCCTCACAAGGAATTCCTAATGGCAATGCAATCGTGAGTCCCTGAAAAAACAAAAGATCTGAGAACATCAAGCTTCAGTTCTTTGCCAAGTTGATCAAATTTTTAGCATTTATCATTTCAGGCGAAAATGTGAATGATTACTCTTGTTAGGTATGACTTCTTTTTCACTCCTGTATCACAAAATCTTGCCACATAATCATAACCAATCCTCATGGAAACAAATGAATTGCATGGTTGTTGAGTGAAGTGATTCAGAATACTACCATCTCTAGTGAGAAGACTGTCCCAAATAAGGATACAAACCATGGAAAAGAAGGCTGGACAAGAGCCACTGTTCACTTTAACTTACAGGCGGCAATTTGTTCAAGCTGTTCATCAGGAATTCTTTTTAATACAGTATTGAAAAAGCCCTAGACCTTAACGTTACCTGCACTTATTTCCCTTAGTTCTCAGGCAGACACCAAAGCAACTTTAAATAAATGTACAAAGTTCCTGAATGGCAATATCATATTAAAATCTTGTCAAAAGTAAGAAAGGGGTAAAAAGAAAGTCTGTGAGCATGGATGATTAGAAGTAAGTCAAATACTGGCAGCTGGTGAAATATTCTAGCCCCTCATTTTGTTGTAAGCATCTCAGCAGAATGAAAACTGTGCTGTCATTAGGTTTTCCACCATTTATTAAAATGCTGCCAGTTAGTGAGACACAACAATAACCCAACTAAAAAAATAATTCCTACTTTCTTTGGAAAAATGTTAATTTGGAAAAGTCTATGTACTGCCCAAAGTCAAAACGAAAATCTACTTCTGTGAAGAAAAGGTGGTCATCTTTACACTAGATGTTCATTAAGAAAAGCGAAGACTGACCTTATAGGCTTGTAGAAGCACATGTATAACCCCTGGGGCACCATGGCACCAATGGACTAATCTATCCGTTTCATTACTTAATGAGGATGGATAATTTCCAGATCGGAATTTTTTATGTCGCACATAATCAACACTTGGCTTCACCAACTCCGTCAAGGTTTCCTGGTCCACATTAGATGCTGGCTTTAAAACAAAACAAGGCACACATTTATAATATATTCTTTTAGCATTTAAAAAAAGATAACTATGTCACAGTAAACAGAATAAAACTTCAACTGATTAGAATATTTGGCAAATAAAGAGTTTCTGGTTATTTTAGTTATCTGGTTATCTAAGACTTAATCAGGAAATCCTTTCTATTGAAACTCCTTTTGTTGGAAAAATCACTTTCCTTAAGAAATAATGAATAGGAATACAGAGACACATTGGAAGGCTTATATAAACATACAAAATGAATTAAGCAGAACAAAGGAAACAACACAATCACTCCAGCAATGTAAATGGAAAGACAACAACAAAACAGCTGAAACTAAATGCTCTGAAATTTTATAATGAGCAGGCTTGGACTCAAAGAATAGTTGAGAAGATACTTCCATTTGTTTTTGCACAGGTAGAGGACTATGGGTATGGGAAACTGCAGATGATGTCAGACTTTTTTGTTGGTTCGTTAGTTTTACTGAACTGGGCTCTGCCCCCCTCTTCCCTTTTTCAATTCTTTGTTATAAAGGTTGGCTCACAGAGAAGAAGAGTGAGGGGGCACTCTGGGAGAAATAGGTGCTGGAGATAAAAGTAAATACATCAGTACCGGAGTGTCCTCCACATCTCTCATCTCACCCTACATGTTGCTTGCCTGTTTTCCTCCTAAATGCCACATGAAGTAGCTATCCAAGGAGCTAGTCTCCTTCTTGTTTATCTTTTAGTATCCCAGACAACCCAAGTGTAACCCTGGAAACCCCCACTACTGTATCTCATTTTTGATGAGTGACTGTACCACTTTCCTTTCCAAGTATACATGTTCTCAATATTGTCTTTATCAATCAATCACCAGGGATGTATTAAGTAACTACTCTGAGCCCAGTACTGTGCTAGGCACTGGGGATACAAAGACAGTTTCTGTCCTTAGCAAGTTGACATTCTAATGGAGGAGATAACACACACATACAGAAGTACATACAAAACATAAACAAAACAAAGACAAGGTGATCTTGGGGGTGGTGGAAAGGAGAGCTCCAGCAACTAAGCAGAATTGAGAAAGGCCTCATACTGAAGGAAACTAGGAATTGAAAAGACAGAGGTAAGAAGAGAGTACATACCAGGCACAGGGGATGATGTATGGAGTGTTGTGTGTAAGGAGCAGTTAAGAGGACCAGCATGGCTGGACTGCTCAGTGCATGGAAAAGCAGGACTAGGCCAGATTATGTAGGACTTTAAATGCTAACTAGTGGAGTTTCCATTTGATCTTTAAGGGTATAGAGAAACAGCAGAATTTACTTGGGGGGGGGGCAGTAAGGGAGGGTGAGTTGAGATCTGCATTTTAGAAAAATCAATTTGGCAGCTATATGAAGGATGGATTGGAGTGGGGAGAGACTTGAATCAGGGAGGCCAATTAGCAGATTATTATCATAGTCTAGGCAAGAGGGGATGAGGGCCTGAACTATCATTGTAGCTGTGTGAGTGGAGAGAAGGGGGCGTATGCAAAAACTGTCAAGGAGGTAAAAATAAAAAGACTTGGCAACTGACGGTGTAATGTATGAGAATTAAGTGACACTGAGGTTGCAAATCGGGGTGACTTTGATGCCACTATCTTGCAGTCAGCTTACACTCTTCTATCCATCATTCTATCATCTGCTGCATGTGTACCTGCAGACGACCTGGCAATGAGCACTTATAATTAAGTGTAACAGGTCTCCCTACACCTCTTACTCTGCCTATGCTCAGTCTCTCTCTTGGTACGTGTGCCTATGACTGTCGATTGCCTTCTTTTTTCTCTCCCATCTTTTCCCTTTTCTTTTTCCTTCTCTCTACCCTTTAATAGCCACAAAGTAGACATATTTATTTTTTAAAGTGTTTTATATATTGAATAGTTTCAAAGAAAGTAAATATAATATTTAATATTTTTAAAAACTTCATAATGTATATTTCTCTTTTAAAACTAAGTTAACAACTAAATCATGATGCTTTTTATTTCTATGGGATATAACTCCTTGACAGAAAAAGATTCCCTATGTCTCATGGAGAACTGTAATTGCCCAGGGAATATAGAAATGACATAACTATTCTAACTACAAATGGTATTTTATTTTTTAAAAGACACATGACTTTAGTTATTCTGAAGATTTGTATATACTGCAAAAGATTTGGCAGGCTGGTCCATTTCCATGTTTATCTATCTTGTATAATTATAGCAGGTAAATAAATTATAGAGAAATGGACTCAGACCTGTGCTGGCATTAATTTCTTATCCTCAAAATTCTGCTGTGCAAGAATTATTTATATTGGTACTTAAAAACAATTGGGCAAAATTTAGTGTTTTACACTGCTACTTGGGGCATTATCTGTACCTCATTAATCATAGAAGCCACCACAAATACTGCAGCCTGGTAAGCCCTATTAGTTCTTGAATTAATAGGTACTTTTAAAGAGTGAATATCACAAAAAAAAGGTCAATCATTTTCTAACAAAAGTCAGCATCGAAGCAGATGGTCTGTTCGTTGACACATTTCCTGCAGTAAAAGAAATCTTTGCTTAAAGGTCAATTTGGTACCTTCACATGATGCTTCACTGAAATTGCAGAACAATAACCACTGAGAATTTCTCATCCCAAAATGGAAACCTAAAAATCAAGACCCAGCTGAACCCTGCCCCCCCCCAAAAAAAGATTTTTCTTTGGCAGAACTAGGAAGGAGAAGCAACAGATATGGCACTAAGGTAAGAGAGTGAGCGTCAAGAAAGTACTGCCCTAGAAAGCATGTCCTTGAGACCCTACAACTTGGAGGATGCACTTGGGGACTTGTGTTTAATTAATTTTGGATTATTTAAGGATGAGTTTTGGTGTGATCTACCACTAGTGGTATCTAAACCAGCTGAGGGTATTCTGCTGTGGCAGGGTCAAGATGAGGATTATGGATGGAGAGCACGGGAAGGGCTACTGAAAACAGGAGCTGATGCTGTCACTGAACATCTGCTGACAGATGGCATTCCTTCTGCCTAAAGTCTCTGTGACTCATTGTAGAGTGGAGGCCATACAAGGGCTGTATCACTTATGTGTGTGTTTCCAGGGCATGATCGTAGAAACATGGCTCTGAGGATTTAGAGGCAAGAAGCACAGGTATTTGGACAATGACACTTTCACGAGGATCTTAAGCAGCTGAATGTCTGCTGCCCGTCCGAAGCTTTCTACTAAGGCTTCACCCTTCCCACAAAGGTGAATCTGCTTCAGCAGTCTCGGCCTCTAATGACCTTCATCAGTGCTTGGGTAGACTTCATTTTAGTATTTCCTGGCTAACAAATGAACAAAGGACAAGTCTGAGTCTAAAGTCCTTGTTCCTATGTCTGAGAGAAGCAGCAAATCTTTGTTTCTAAACTCAGAATGGGGGAACAAGCTGTATGAATCACTTCAGGAGGCAGTGGGTCCCCCCTCCTTGGAAGTCTGCAAACAGAGGGCAGATGACCATGTATTGGTCATATTGTAGTACACATGGGTCAGATGAGGTAGCTGCTGAAGGTGCTCCCAGCTCTGAAATTATGGAACCTGATACAGCCAATGCAGCTGGAGAGGAACAGGAAGTCAAGAGGTCATTGATGCTCAGAAGGACCTACTGCCTTCTCCTCTCGGGTTGTTTCTAAGGGAGCTATTGCAACAGGTGTGGGGGGTGGGAGGACGTTTTGTGAGCAGAGACGCATTCCTGGCATGCAAAACTGGAGTTAAAAATGCATCTTCCCATTAAAAATAACAATAACAAACATGAAAGTCACTCAGAAACTTGTAGCTGAGATAGTACTTTGAGTTTAGTTAGAAGTATAAGCATCATTTGTGAGCAGGTAAAATCCAAACCCATTTATTAGTCAGGGACTTATATACAATATAGTCTCTTAATAAGAAGTAAATCACCAGCCTTTGCAGAGGCCAATTCTGTTACGGGACAGTCTCTGCAGGGGAGACTAGACACTAAGCAAATGAGTGGATGGCAGAATTTCACTCATGGCAGCTTATCTGCAAACACCTAGACCATCAGGCAGCTTGGTACAAATAGTATATATATTTTCAGAGCATCTAGCTTGTGATCTGGGGAGAATTAATTCATCTGTGACTCAAAGCAAAGCAATGAAATCACATTCTCTAAAAAATACCAGTTTTACATGAGGGATAACAGTAAGTCTCTAGTTTCATACTGTACAAGACCAATAGGTTTTATCAACATTTGGCGACCAAAATGTAAACATGATCAGTCTATTGTGCTGCCAACAGAGCTTGACTCTAGAACACACTTACCTGCATTAACATATAGTAGATTCCGGCCACACCATGAGCGGCTCCAACGTACTGCTTCCTATGCCACTGGAACAGCAGTGGGCAGCGTTCAGTTTTGCGTTCTTCCTTGGATAGATTTTTACCTGATTCGATGATAGCATTTACTACCTAAAGATGAGACGACATGAATCTCAAAAACTTGTAATGACTTTGTTCCAAATACCAATCTCTTTATTATTAATACAATCTAATCTAAGGTAATAATAGTTCTCTAGAATTATATAAATTCTTTATATGAAAATTTCCTGGTACTCAGCATACATTACTTCCCTTTGACAGATTAATAAACTGAGGCTCCAAGTCAACCAGAGACTTTCCCTGTAACGAAACCTAGGACACTATAAAAACATCAAAAGTCGCTTCTACAAATAGCTTTTGTGGTACTTAGAAGGAATTACTACCCAATAGCTTACTATTGGTCTTTCCTGTCTCCTCTATTGATTATCAGTCTGAAGTGGGTAGTGGTAAGAAATCCAATAATTCACACCACTTTGTTACTGTTCTTTTCTAGTTCCAACTTTACTTTTTCTTCATAGGAGGAAAATACCGAAGTCTAGAAAATAAACCTGTTCAGATAGACTGGAGAACCTGGCTCAGTTAGGTCAGAGAAAAGACAGCTAAGGGAAGGTCAATTATCGTTATCATTAGTGAGGATAAACAGAAACAACTAAGATAAATTACAGCATAAGGAATTTACGTTAGACACTAGGAAGAATGTTTTGAAAGGAAAGGTTGCTAATAGGTCAATGGAGGCAGTAGTTGATTTTAAAAGTTTATTCAGAAAGAAAAACGGGAGCTATTTCTCATGTGCCTGAGAATGTTCAGCACAGTACAAGGGGAAAGAGTACTGACTCTGGAGCAGCCAAAGGTCCTTGGTTCAAATCCCACCTTTAATGTTTACTTATTAAGTCATGTTGGGAAAGTCACTCAACCTCTCTGAGCCTCATTTTCCTTTTCTGTAGAATGAAAGAGTTAGAATAGATTGCCAGGAGGTTCCTTTCAGCTCTAGACCTATGATCCTGGTCACTGCCAGATTTTAAACAAAGAGAGGAGTATAACTCTTGCATAGCTATCAGGTTTGGCAGTTAGCTCCTATAATCAATACCTCTTTGACAGTTGTCTCAGACACCGTGTTTGGACCAATCTCTGTATTCAAGTACAGTAAGGCATATAGGTAACCTGCCCGTCCATAAAGGAGCTCATCTGGAAGGTCTGAGTCTGGACTTACAACTGTTTTCTGTAGCTGCAAAAGTCTAATAAAAAACAAAAAACAAAAAACAAAATAAAACCAAAATTAATTTCCTCAGAAGAGGCATGGAATACCCTTTATTAAAAAGAAGTTAATCCCCCATATTCACATATTCTTTGGAACCAGGTGAACGGGGTCATCCCTGATTCAACGCCCAGATTAAAAACCCTCCAAATCCTTCTCTATCCCCACTAATTCCTCTCCCTTAATAGATACCAGTTAGCAAGTCAGTATAGAGCCCTAACCCAGACAGCTTTCATTAAATGCCAGCTAAGGCATCTGAGAGAAAAATATTTAAGAAAGAGGCTTCGACTATGACTCAAAGTAACATGTTCATTCCCTAAAATATAAACCAACTCATGTCTCAGCTGTACAGATCGCTCCAATGGAATCTTGCCCATGGGAAGAGAGAACTTGGTTGTCCCATTATGATGCCTACAGTGCAGATTATAAAAGTTTTTCTGTTCCAGAAGTGGCACGTTGGCTTCCCTCTGTCTCATGTAAGACAAGCACAAAAGTAATTTTTCTGAGGTACTTTTCCACAGCAATGGCCCCAACTAGGAAATGAGAGATACTCTGGGCTGAAAACTCACTTTGTGATGCACTCTCTGGACTCGCTGTCACTCTTTAGCTTGTGGTACACCACAGCAGCTACGGCGAGGGGCCCCGCATCCCCACAGAGAAAAGTGACCCTCCGGCCGCTGAGATTACGAAGTGTTCTCTTCACATAATCCAGGGATCGCAGTAGGTAGGCCTGGTCCGAAGTGACTCGGTACATCTGCAGGTACAGAAGGGCTATGCCTAGAATAAGCCCCCACCCCCAAAAGAAAAGTGTTATTACATTTCCCTTCTGCCTCAGCCCCAGGGGCAGTATTTAGGATCCACTTTCAACATTCTTTGGCACAAACTCCTGCCACTGTATTAGGATAAGAAACAATTTCTGGAATTGATAGTTGTGAATAAAGAAGGCCAAGCTTCCGAAGTAGGAGGCGCAATGTACACAGATAAAAAGCTTTACCTTAGATTAGAGCAAGGATGCAACCACTCAGCAGATTTCTATTCCCTCTTTTCCACCTCCAGTCTGCTCTCTATCTATTTAAAAACCAAGAGCAGATGAACCTCCACTTAGCTGGCTTGGTGAAGAAAGGAGTAACTGGAATCCATGTCCCTCAAACCAGTGTGATGGGTCCATTGACTATAACTAATAAAACAATACTTAAAAGATCACTAAAAACAGCACTCAACATGAATGCTTCTTTTTTTATTTTTGTTTTGAATTTACTGAAAGTAGACAGAGTTAACTATGAGCAAACTAAAAAAACACAGCAGATATAATGCAAGGTTCTATTTAAAACAGCCTTAATTTAACTATGTGAAGTTGGTACAATATGATTGACAATGTAATTCTTAAAATAGGGTACAATTTTGGATAAGCAGTGAATCAAAAGCCAAATGTTCTTCAGACTAGCCAAATGGAATCTTTTAATGACAGACGCAGTTAGTAACACACTAAGGAGCAAGTATGCCTGGGCTGGAGAACATTAGAGGTAAACAAGGGCAGCTGGGGAAAGAGGCCTGTTGCTAGCTGGCCCTCCTATGATTCCTTCTTAGATATACTTTTGTTTTTCACATTTAAACTCACTTTAGCCAGGTTAGATTCATAACTGCATTGGGGATCAGTTTTCCTTACTGTGTGTATCTGTCTGACCTCCTGCATCTGTTTACTATTGTTGGCACTAAATAATTTTTATTGATGACAAAAAAATAAAATATAACTACTATAATCAGCACTTTATGGCTCACTGTTAACTTTAGGGGGCAAATGGACTAAGGAATGCCAGAATTGTTGAGTTAGAAGCGACCCAAGCCATTCTAACCTGTTCTGGAATAGGAATCCCTCTCCAATACACCTGACGAGTGATGCCTAGTCTTCCATGGCCACCTCCAGTGACAGGAAACCCACGGTTCCCTAAGATGGCCCAATTTCCCTTCTAATTATTAGGAAATAAGTCTGTCCTTATATCAAGCCTAAACTTGTGACTCTGAAACTTCCAAAAACTACCCTTTTTTAGGCCAAACAGAAAAAGTCCGAATTTCACTTCGATGTGTTGGTCCTTCAAATATTTTAAGCCGATTATCACAATTTCTGTACTGCTGGCTAATTGTTCCTAGTCCCTTCAAAAGATCCTCACTAGGATAGGTCCTCAGGGTTAGTATCTTCCTAACTCCCTTTGCCTTATTAAAGGCCTTCCTAAAAAGTGCCACCAAAGCAAACCCGCTGTTCTAAATGTGGTGTGGCCAGGGTAGTACAGAGGAGCTATCACCCAGCATTCTATATACATTGTGCTAATCTTCTTACAGACTAGGATCACATTAGCCTTTTTGGTCGCCATGTCACAATTAACTACAGTCCCCTAAAACTAGCAGACTTGCCTACCAATATCTCCCCCATCTTATATACGTTAAAGCTAATTTCTTAACCCAATTGTGGAGGAAGGCTTGCAGCTACAAATTTATGTCAGCTCATCTCAACTAGGTCCTCACTGCAATAGAGCAAGCATTTCACTCCTTCCTTCTTGATCCTCTAGAAACTTCTCTTAGTGGCTCTTCCAAACCCTTTTTTCACTCCTCCAGATTCCCTCCCTCTTCCTGCCTACTCTCAGCAGACAGCACCCTCACTTCATAACTCATAGAGAAAAGAGGGTATCAACTCTGAGCTCCTTCTCCACTGCTCTGTATCTCAAAACCCCTTGTCATTAGCTCCCATTCTCTATTCTTTAACTCTCCCCTCTAATGAAGATATGGGCCCTATCCTCACCAAGGCCAACCCCTCTAATTGGATCTTTGATCCTATCTTCTTCCTATCTTCACCAGCAGGTGGTTCCCTTAATTATCCTCTCCTCTTAAATCTTTCCCTCTCTACTAATTCGTTTCTTACTTCCTACAAATTTCCAGATCTCCCCAAGCTTTCAGTACACACCCCCGTCCCCATTTGACTCTACCAATCTTTCAAGCTATCATCCCATACCAAGCCTCCCTTTGACACTCTTTGTCTTCACTTCCTCTCCTCTCACTCACTTCTCAACTCCTAGTAATCTGGCTTCTGACCACCCCACTCAACTGAAACTTCCCTCCCTTAAGGGCCAAATACAATGGCCTTTTCTCAACTCTCATCCTTCTTGACAACTCTCCAGCACTGAACAATGTTGACATCTGTCTTTTCCTGGTTACTCTCTTCTCTCTGGCTTTTCTGACACTGCTCCATCTTGGTTCAATTTTGATCTTTCTGTCTGCTCCTCTTCAGTCTCCTTTGTTGGACTTTCATTCAAGGACTACCCTCTAAGCTGTGAACATACTGCACAGCTCTGTCTTAGGCCCTCTTCTTTTCTCTCTTTAAACTCTTTTCTTGATATCTTCAGTTACTTTGGTTAAGTTACCATATCTATACAGATGACTCCCCCATCTATACACCAAGCTGCTGAGCTCCATTCCTTGCATTACTGACTGCTTGTTGGGCATTTCATATTTGGTGTACTATAGATGTATCAAACTCGACATGATGAAAATATAACTCACTATCTTTCCCCAAGAACCCCTCAGTGGGGGGAATGACCACTCTTCCAGCTACCCAAGTTCCAAGCCTCAGGAGTCATCCTTGGCTCCTTTCTCCCTGCCACCTTACATATTCAATCAATTGTCAAACCTTGCCCATTTTATCTCTGCACCATTCCTAGCATCCTTCCCCTTCTACCATTCTCAGGGTACTACTTTAGTTCAGGCCCTCATAAAGTCACATCTAGAATATTACAGCAGTCTCCTAATTGGTTTCCACAACTCTCCTCCACACAGCATCCTCCCACACAGATGCCAATGCCCTTCCTAAAGGGTAAATTTGATCATGTCACTCTGTTGCTTAGTAAACGCTAATGGCTTCCTATTACTTTTAGAATTAAATAAAAAATACTCTGTTTGGCAATTAAAGCTCTTTACCACCTGGCCCCTAAGTTACCTTTCCAGCCTGAACTGTCTTAGTCCCCTCCCCACACTCTCTAATTCGGCCAAACTGGCTTTTTTGCTGCTCCTCACACATGAAACTACAACCTGATTAAGCCTGTGCACCGGCTGCCCCTGCACCTGCAATGGTCTCTCTCCTCACCTTCACCTCTCAGGATCTTGTTTCCTCCCAAGCCCAGCTCAAACACCATCTCTTGCAGGAAGCCTTTCCTGGGCTCTCCTGCCCTCTCCCCCCACTCAGAGGCTGGGGCTTCCTCTCTGAGTTATTACATGTTTATTTTTATAAACTTCCATGCATACACATTGTCTCAGCCACTGGAAAGCAAAGCTCCTTAAGGACAGGGACTGTTTCATTTCTGTCTCTCTGCAGCAACCAGGCACAATACCTGACAAAGAATAGTTACAGAATAAACGTTTGATTTATCTGAGTAGATGTAGTCCAAGGAGATATTTCTGAATGCTGACTCTTTTGACAAATGTGTCAATTATCCCTTCCAGTTTGTGTCAACTGCAAATTTTAAAACCAAAATATTTCCCATTATCCTTTAACTGCCAGAAACATTAGAGCTAAACATATTGTTAATATGTTGAAAACATTGATTTCTTCTTTATTTAGATGGTCTCTGTTCTATCCTTAAATATAACAGAATCTAAGAACCTTAATGTTGGAAGGTGTTTACAAGGTTTTCCCATTGGATTCTAATCTTTAAGTCAATCAAAGCTTTTGTCCTTGGCATAACATTTGCTGGTTTTATATATTAAATTCAGTCTACAGGTTTATAATCTTCTTAAAGGGCTAAAAGGTTTTGATTATGTTATAGTGATCAGCAATTCTGACAGTAGAAAGCCATCCACTGCTAACTCCCTAAGACATGGGGTAGTTCTTGCCAATATCTATGGCTATTTCTCAAATTCTCCCTTATTGTCATCAACTAGGCTTGAGTTTTCGGAGAACAAAGACCTTATTCTGATCTCCTTTGTTCCATCATTGCACTGACTGAATTACTACTTATACATGAAATAGGTATTTACATGCTGAATTAGTGGAATATTAGAATCTAGAAAAGGACAAATCTTAATCTAATCCATTTACAGATTTCAGGAGATTTGTTAGTTTAGAGAGACAAAAACATTTTTTTCACTAACCTTTAACTGAAATATAATCTTTATGTCAATTACTAATTTTTAAAAGATATTCGAAGAAGGGCTCCATAGTCTTCCCTACACTGCTAAAGGTTAAGAATCCCTGCTCCAAAGAATTCTTCTTGCTATCCAACAGTTAATGTTGGCTACTTTCATCTATTAATGAACAGATTCAAATTTCCTGTTTTCAAAAGATGGGCTCAGTATTTCACTCACTTCTAAACTAGTGTAGATGGAGAGTAGCTGATTGCTTAATCGCCAAAAAATCTACTCAACCATAATGAGCCACAAAGGCATTGGGGTAGGGGCAGGCAAGTTAAGACAGTTATTATTGTTTTTAACTTACATTCATAGTTACAAAGTGATCTCACAGACATTATCTCATTTGATACTCATAAAAATTCTGTGGAGGAAATAGTAGTATAAGTATTATTATCCCCATTTGGTAGATGAAAAAATTGAGGCACACAGCAATAAAGAGGTTTGTACAAGGTACAGACAGAGGTAGTAAATGATAGCCAGAACCCCAATTCTGGTCTCATTCTGCCTTAAAGATCAGAGAGTATACTACTGCTACTATGGCATGCTTATGATAAAACAGCATGGGCAGTTAGTTGCAGAGCTAAAAGTCAGCTCAAACAAGATTTTTTTTAATGAACAAAGTTCAAATGTTGATTACCTAGTCAAAAATCCTTAGGGCACAAAAGACCTTTGTAAAGCACTTGATCAACAAAGGATCAGTTCAAAGTAATAACTTATATTTCTTTAACACCTTAAGGTATAAAAAGTGCTTATGTCAAACTCTTATTTACAAATAAATAATTAATTATTTTAAAAGGAGAGAGACTCAAAATCTAGCAAAAGGAATAAAATAAAAGAGATCCCCAAATGCTATGCTCTAGGCTTACCTGTCCAGCCAGTGTACGCAGAGCAGTCATGAGGATCGGCGGTCTTCAGACCTTCCTCCATCTGCTGCAGGAGGTCCTTGATTTTGGTCTGGATCCTCTTTGTAAAACTGGAGTTGATCTGAAAACCCAAGCAAAGAGGGAGGAGAGAGTCATGCAGCAAGAAATTTTTAAAACTAATTTTTTTTTCTAAAAAGAACATAGAAGCTATTCATTCTAGATCACCAATAAAAACGACTGTATTTTTTTTCTCTGCTAGCTTTTAGTCAAACTTGTGTTCATGAAGTACTTTCCAAAGTACAAAAGCACTGCCCTGGAGTCAGAAAACCTGGGTTCTAAGGCTTAGATTGGCTTTACCAGCCATGGGACTGCTAGCCAGTCTTTTACTGTTTCTGAATGAGTTTCGTAGATTCACTGATTATTGGTGCTGGAAGGAACCTTAGAAATCATGTAGTACAACCTTCTGAATTTAGAAACAAGGCCCAGAGATACAGGATTAATTTTCCAGTCACAAAATTGGTGGGTTAGGAACAGAGCTGAGACTTGACAAGTCTTCTGACTCCTTGCCTGAAGCTTTTCCCCATAGAGTTTGCTCATCTATTAAATTGAAAATGAAACCTTGCAATGCCTCCTCACAGAACTGATAGCTAACTAGCTAGCTAATTTATTAAGTGCTTCCTTTGTGCCAGGCACCCTGCTGGAAACAAAGAGAAGCAGGCAAGACAGGACTGGCCCTCAATGAGCTTTCAGTCTAATGAGGGGAGCTAGAAAGAGGGAGGTTAGACAAATGGGGGGGGACGGCATGGAAGAGGCTCAAAAATAGTCTGCAGGCCTCATTCTGGGAAAAATGAGGCAAAGCAAGGTTCACCTATCAAAGTCCTCTGTGCCAGAGGAGTAGTCCAAGGAACTGTAGTGAAGGCTGGGAAATGTAAAATCTTATCTGAGTTTCATAACAATCCTGTGAGGTAGGTAATTTTGCTAGGAAAACATTAGGATCTCTCTATGCACTAACATTAAATGAATAAAGTGTCCCTCAGTCCACCAGCCCTTTGACCAGCTCTTCTCTAGAGAAGGGAAGCTTGTCATGCCTGCCCCTCCCACCAACAGGGTAGCTGGGAACCAGCAAGGCAATCTGAGGGAAGAATGGGGGCCCTGTGTGCTGGGCATGTCAAATCACCACCACTTCCCTTTGAACCCCAGTGGACACAAGCCCAGGATTTTGTGCTCAAGAGTCCTGGGAACAACAATAACCTCTAGAACACTGGCCCTGCTTCTGGTCTGTCCTCATGGACATCAATCTTTGTGGAGAAAGGGCCTGCCATGTCAGTTACCACCAACACCAACTAGCAACCAGTTTCTATCAACGGCAAGCAAGCTTAAGAGCTCCAGGAGCAGCATAGCCTCCCACCCAACACCCCACGACTAGCCCAGGTTCTAGCCCAGCACGAAAGTCAACAGCCAGGTGAGCAAGCCTTGGGGTAAGGCCCTTCCTTCTCAACAGGAACTGCTACCAGAGACACACAGAAAAGAAAGTTTCCTCAGGAACATCAAAGAGTTTCAAGGATGTGGTTTTATCCTTGGAAATGACACTAATAATAATAGTAGCTAACATTATTAAGTGCCCACTATGTGCCAGGGACTAATTTAAACACTTTATAAATATTATCTTGTTTGATCCTCATAACAACCCTGGGAGGTTAGATGCCATTATTAGCCCCATTTTACAGATGAGGAAACTAAGGCAAACTGAAATTAAGTAACTTACCCAGGGTCAAATTGCTTCTAAGTATCTGAGGTCAAATTTGAATTCAGCTCTTCCTGATTCTAGGCCTGGCATTCTATCCACTGTACGGCCTAGTGGCATTACCCTTTGCTTTGCCTCTGTACCCCATCTTCCCTGAAGCCAAACCCTACTATATGTGTTTTCTTCCTCTATCAGAAAGTGAGCACTTTGAAAGCAAGGACTATTGTGTGTTTAAATTTGTGTCCCCAGCACTCAGCACAGTGCTTGGAACATAATAAGTGTTGAATCAATGTTTTTCATTAATTAATTCAAATCCTACAACAATTTTGCAGTCGCACAATTCTTTTCACTCTCTATTCCACCCCCACCCCAACCTCCTTCCCACTAGCTTTAAGGCCTAACTAGGACGCAAACGTTTTTAAGGCTACCTTTGGTTTGCTTTAAACTATGCCCCAGGTAGCACCCAACAGCCCCCTGCTGAAACCATGGGGGCAGATTCCTAACCAAGTCAGCGTTCTGAACAATCTATTCTGTTATTTGCCCAAGAGGACAGTGAGCAGGCCGTGGGCATCTACATTCCAACCTGTGCCTTAGACAACTCTCCTTCTCTGAAAGGGCTCCAAACAAAAAGATAGCACCCTCCCAATCCCAAATCCACAAACATGTACACTTGATTCTAATGATGCTACAGAGCAAAAATGTTATTAAAAGGTATAAAGTTGCCCAGAAATGTACTGACCTAAACATTTGGGGACAAATTGCCCTTTCAAAAAACATTTTTGAAAATCTCTTCCTCACCACTATCCTCCTCCTCTTTTCTTCCTATCAAGCTTTTATTTTTACTTATTTACATTTTACCATATACATTTGCAAAAGGATTTATAACCTTTATTTAATCACAACAAGAAAAAAAAAAGTCCAGAAACCACAAGGCAATGGGAAGAACAGGCATATTTACAAGATGCCTAGTGGCCCTGGTTCTGAGACTTATTTATAGTGATTGCACGCTGCTGGAAGGAAAATGCTTCTGTTCTACAAGCCAGGCAATTTGTACAAACAAGGAGGCCCCCATGTGTTATAAAGCAAGCATATATTAGTATGAACACTAATCGCTTGTGGTTAAACTCCTCACAGTGCTCCAGTCTGTTAGAATTGCATCTATTATTCCAAATGGTATATAATAGATGTTTATAGGAAGATTTCATTTTTGTATTCACATTATTTCTCATGGTAACAGATATTATTAGCATCGTGACAGGGTTTTTTTCCCCCTCCCTCCTGGCAATTAGAAGATTTCCAAGTAATAAGCCATTCATGTTTTCAGAACTGCCTTTAGTCAATTCAGTTCAATCCATTTCCTCCCTGGCCACCATATTGCTTTTACATAATGTTTTAGGAGAAATCTAAGGCAGAGGTAAGTCTTACCATTTTTTATTAACTCAAATGGAAAAACCTAATACTCATAGCACTCCTCATCCCCCACAGCTTTCAATCGCTAACAACGAGGTGTAAACTCATACTCAGTACTAACAAAAGCCCAAAGAATTTTAGGGAGGAGTCTTATCCCACAGAAAAAAAAAAAAAGACAACAAAAAACCCCAAGTAGATTTGTATAGTTTTGCATCTTTTAGGGCAAGAACATTTTTTGTTGTTGTTATTGTTGAGTCTTTCATGCTAATTCTCTATGACCCCATGGACCATACAATCCATGGGATTTTTTTTGGCAAAGATACTGGAGTGGTATGCCATTTCCTTCCCCAAACAGAAGATGAGTGTCTTACCCAGGGCCACACAGCTGGTGAGTGTCTGAGGCCAGATTTCAACTCAGATCTTCCTGACTTCAGGGCCAGAGCTCTTATCCACTGAGCCATATATCTACCTCATGCTGCAGTGTCCAAATAATTAGCAAGACCTGCATCTTTTAGTGTAAAGTTCTACAAAGCAAGGTGCCTAACAATTATTACTTTACAATGACCTACTTAGTGCAAGGTCCTCTTCCCTGAAATTCAGATATTGATGAAACCATGTAATTAAACTAAAAGTGTCTATAAAATTGCCAACGCTTCCATGATTGTCACTAACACACTCTTTGCTGGTTCCAAACAAGGCACTGCAAATCCCACTCCAGTGTGTTTCTCATTTTTGTAATGTTCTTCCTTCACATGCATCAGCAAAAGTGCCCCTTCCTGAAGCATTTCCTGAGCACCGTTAGCACTTCCCCTTGAGTTGTTTGATTTTTGCGTGCGTGTGTCTGTGTGTCTGTGTGTGTGTATGTGCATGAACACGTCAGGAATGTGTTCTCCTGGCAAAGATAAGCAAATGACTTTCAGCCCCGCCCCTCCCGTGCCAATGGATGAAAGCCAGCCGTGCTAGGAAGCTTAGCGCTGTCCCTGCTGTAGATCTCTTCTTACAGCACAGCCTGTTGGGTTAGTGCCTACGGTGCATAGCCCCGATGGCGGCTTTGAAGTATGGCGATGGCACCTGGTTTCCAGAAGTGCAGCGACACTGATGGTCAGAAACCTTAAGATCAGCTTTCAAGTACCAACTGTTTCAAAAGTGAATCCAAAAAGTGATCAACTTTTAAGTGCAAATGAGATGGTCCTTTGGGGTGTGCAGTGAATTTACACTCATGCCACACAAAGATGGATCCAAATGCAATTTTCTATCTATTCAAATCAGATTAGTAATATTCTAATTTCATAAAGTCAAATTATACACCATCAATTGACCTATCAACAGATAGATCTGTGAAAGCAGCTAGTTTTATTATGTGGGATGTGCTGTACCAGATACAGTAAATATAGATATGCTAATTCATCCTTCTCATGAAAGTATTTTAATGAAGCTTTCTTTTTAAACCAGGACAAAGTATAGACAATTAAAAAGCTCTGCTCTTCAGCTCATCTAGACAGTAGGGTTTATGATGGCTTTTGCACAGTAAAGATTCCAGCCTAGTCACGTGCCAGCTACTCTCCAGACTGACCCAGGCCTAGTTCCCACCCACACCTGTAAATGGCTGCCTCTTTTTTAAGCCAGAGGTAATTTGCTCCAGGTTCCACAGTACTCAGCACCAGTGGCCTTTCTGGCATTCCCAGCCTAATGTAATTAATTGGCTCCATGAAAACACTGTGTTAAAATGGAATGTAATGAAGGGGCAATTAACTTCTAAATGAGTGATTGGCTGGATGACTTCATAGCAGGGTTTTGCAGCAGTATAAGTATGGTTTGGTTCTGATGTGATATACAATTACTACCAAACTTTGCTGGTCATGGCAATAGTCACTGACTCTTTTTTAGCACTAAAGCCAGAGCTTTACATGAAAATATTTCATCTGAACCCCACACAACCATCTTATGAAGTCAGTTTTACAAGCATTATTTCCATTTTGCAGATGACAAAACTAAGGCTCAGAGAGGTTCAGTGACTTGCTCATGGGAGCAAGTATATGTCAGAGGCAGGATTCAAACTTGTGTCTTCCTGACCCCAAGTTTAGGACATTAACCATTCTGTCATGCTGGCATTCCATGCCTTGACTAATACAACCTGTATATAACGGTATATAGTACACAACAGAGGGTTCAGTACACCCAAGATCAACAAGTCACCTCTCTGCTAGGCACTTTGCCAGGCATCAAGATACAAAGACAAAAGCAAGAGGCCACCTGCACCCAAAGAAGCTTCAGTTCTGGGGGTGGGAGGAACAACACATACATAGAAAGTGAATCAGGAAATCAAGACAAGCTAATTTGCAGGGAAGGGCACTAGCAATCAGGGGGAACCACGACAGGTCTTCTGTCAGAGGGGGTACTAGAAGCTTTCAAAGAAATTGGGGATTCTCCAAGGTGGAGGTGAGGAAGGAGTGTAGCCCCAGCTTTGGAGGCAGGCTTAAGCAAAGGCATGGAACTAGACACAGAATGGTGACGGGGAGCCCAGAACAGCAAAGGGAGGTCAGGGCAGGGCCTGGGGAGATAGGCCGCAGCCAGGATGCCAAAGACTTTAAAAGTCAAAAGAGTCAAGGGGGCCACTGGAGCTTCCTGAGCAGAAGTGTGACTGGACTAGGCCCATGCTTTTGGAGTATCGGTCTGGCAGCTGTGCAGAGGACAGAGAAGAGGGCTGGGAACAGGGGAAATGCTTAGAAGGCTACTGCAGCCAAGCAGGCCAGAGGGGAGAAGGGACGGAAGGGGATGATGTACTCTGGAAAACATAATCAATTGATGGTCACATTTTTGTCTGTCTTCCCAGCACCTAGAAGAGTACTTACCCATACAGTCGGCACTTACAAAATGCCTGATGATTAGTCACTCAATATGCTTTTAAAACAAATAAGGGAACAAAATGTTCACTGATAAGGCTGGATGACATTAGAGTCAAAGAGATATTCAATGCCAGGAGAAAATTCTTCTCTGACTATTCTGGTTCTTTCCTCTGACCACAATGAAAGTGAAGGGGCTAAAGAAAAAGACAAGGAGCAGCTGGAGGGTGAGGGAAGGAATGCTGGGCTTCAATTCACACAATCCATAATCTCTCTGGGCTTCATATCTGCAACAAAACCACTGTCAATCGGTTCCATTTGCCAGAGGACATCACTCTTCTTCCATGCCTTCTCCCCTCTTGCCTGGTTGGCTTCGGTGGCCTTCTGGGTGTCTCCCCCAGTTCCAGGCTGTCTCTTCGATCCTCCACACAGCTGCCAGACACACACCTCATCATGTCACTCTTCTGGGAGAGTCAAATGAGATAACACTTGTGAAGCATTCTGGAAACCTTCAAGCACTATAGAAGAATTAATAACACATACATATATATATATATATGTATATATATATTTATATAAAATCTTACTATGTGTCAGGCACTGCGTTAAATGCTCTGTGATTATGATCTCATTTGATCCTCCTAGAATCATGTATCACAAACATCAACCAATCCTCAGTGACTTTCTTTATCACTACTGTCACCAACAAGTGTTCACCAGGCATCACACTCTGTTCTAAGTGTTATAGCCTCATAGTGGCTACAACAAGAAGCTTACCATTTGAGTGGAAGCGCAAATCAAAAGGCGAGAGCAAAACAGCCACCACACTTGCAGAATATACACATGACAAGATAAACAGGAGTTCATACATGCATGTACCTAAACATATGACATTGGATTACAAGAGGACATAATATTATAGAAATGAGAGGGAGAGAGGAGAGGGGCAGAGAGACAGAACAGTGCTCTGAGATCTAGTATAGTGCTACTTGAATCAAGCAGTGTTTCTGCGGAATAAACCGACTTGCTGCATTCCATGAACTGAAGCCTAGGAAAGGTGCTTAACACTACTAAGAAGAAAAAAAAAAAGTTGTCATGTTTGTCATACTAAATTCAATGCAATTCAGTAAGTATTAAATGTACATCCACTACATGCTTAGCACTTAATTTGGTGTTATAACGGAAGCAAAAGAAACATGACAGTTCCTATTCTCAAGGAATATACAATTTTATCTGTAGAGAAGATGAGGCTTATGAAAGCAAGCTCCATGAAAGGTACTTTGGTGGCTGGGCAGGTTTTGGATATATTCAGCTCTTCAAGAACATGAAAAATCTGCCTCAGATACTATAAAAATTTTAGCAGCGTATGTACATATTCTATACATGCTATAATTGTGTCCTATAATATAACCTAGCTAATATAGTTGAGATAGTTATTGTTGTCCCTAAGAGAGAACCCACAGAACTCTAGTTTTATGAGCATTTAACTTAAAGAAATACTTCCCAATGCTTTCATTTGACACTCAGAAAGCCGTGGCTACACCTGCCAGATATGCATTTGACTGGGCTGCTAACAAAAGTATCTTGTTTGAATGATTTCCAGAATTCAAGTGGCTTTTACTTCAACTTATGGGGGAAAAAACAAAACAAAACAAAACACTACTCTATTGGCACTGAGCTTCCCTGAACATATGTTCACCCCCTGGCTCCAAAATAGATGAAAAAAAAAACCGGTGCTCTAGAGAAATGAAAGGGTGTTAACACTTCTCTTAAAGCTAGTCAACACAGCAGCTAAACAGCTTTTAGCTTCTATAAAATGTATATAACTATTATTGCCGTCATTTTCCTTTCCTCTCTATGTAAAGTGGGAAATGTAACACCATATTTTTCAAGTCTCCCTCATCTACCTTCCTTTGGCCCCTCTACCAGGTTTTCTTTCTATAATGGCAAATAAAATAAAAGAGGTGGCTGCAGGCTCAGTTAATAGTAAAATGTTCACAGCAGCAGTAGGATACAGATTAATTACACAGAACATTCTCTCTACACTACTATCTTTTGCCTTGAATGAAGATTTTAGAATTAAATTTCTAAGTATGAGCAAGAAAGTCAGCTATGCTTATATATTCTAAAGTGTACTAAAAGCAAATTCATGAGATTGAAAATATCACTTTTTAACAAGCGAAGAGCAGACAACAGAAAGGAGCATCTTAAGATAAACACTTCCAATAGCAACTCATCTTGCTGATCATGCCAAGATTATATAGGTAGCAAGTCAAAGTATTCCTATTAGGGAGCACTTGCAATAAATAGTTTAGATGGTGGGAAATCAAAGTCAAATTGAAGCGGTTATTTTAAAAATAAGAGGTTTGAGGTTAGGAAATTAAATAAAAATTTCAAATGACAGTTGTAAGAGAACAATCTTCCTGCCTAAATACAAAAGTAAGATGTTCTATTTCTGGAGAACAGGGACTACTTCCCTCAGATGTCTGTCTCCCAGCACCCAACAGGGTCCCTCCTACCCAGTGGGCACCTATACATGCTTCATGACTGTGTAATTGGCTTGCCTTTAAAATTAATGAGTGTTTGAAAAGCTCACTGCTAAGGCTGGACTAAACTGCAGTAAAATAAATACTCAGTGCTAGGAGAAAAACCTTCTCTGATGATTCTGTTCATTTCCCCTTACCATACTGAAAGATAACGGGCTACAGAAAGAGCCTTTGACAAAAGCAGAGAGGTGCAATGGAAGGAATACTGAACTTGTCTCTGGGCTTCAGGTTCCTCATCTGTAAAACGATGGGGGTAGACTCAATGACCTTCCAGTTCTAGACTGATCACTCCGTGAAATCCAATTAAATAAGGTCCATCTTATTTAGAAATAACTCTGCTTTCATCTGTAAAACAAAGGGGAAGATGTCTTTGCCAACAAAGCCAAGATACAGTGAGCTCTCTTATTTGGCACTAAAACTGGAATGAATGACAAGCCTTGGTTTCAGATACTCAGGTAGCTTTTACTAGCTACGGAGCTCAGGCCAAGACTTTTAACCTCTCGGAGCCTCAGTTTTTTCATCCGTCAAATGGTGATGATAAGCACTCTGCTTAAGCACCTTTTAAACCTTAAAACTGTAGAAATGTGAATTTATTATCAATCACCAAAATATTAATTGGCATTTTCTACATGTCTACGAGATAATCATAACTGATGGTAATGACGGAACCCTAAGACATTATAACCAATGAACTGATCAATCAACAAGCTTTATTAAGCACTCACTATGGGAGAGAGACACTATTGGGCACAGGAGATAAAACACCAAAGCCTAACGGTCTCTGCTATCACAGAGGTAACATTCTACCTGGGGAGACAAATCTGTTCTAATATAGGTATGTATAAAACAGAAAATAATTTGGGTAAACGGGGGAAACCATTAACAGATATGGTATCAGGGAAGGCTTCATGTAGGAAGTGGCATTTTGAGCTGAATCTTGAAGGAACGGAGAATTTTAAGAGGTAGTGCGTTCTAGGAAAGAGGACAGCTAAGGTAAGGCTTGGTTAGAAGAGACGGAGTGTACTGTAAGTAGAACAGTAGGAAAGCCATTTTGGTCAGAATACAGAGTATGTGGAGGGGAGTGATGAAGCCGGGGTCCCCAAAGTCTTAGTGCAATTTTAACTACTAAAGTTTAAGGCTGAACCAAGAAGGCTGGAAACGTAAGCTGAGCCCAGGTTTGAAAGAAGTCTTCAAATGCCAAACAGAGGAACTTTCAGTCGATCTGAAAGGGGCTAAGGAGCCACTGGAGTTTACTAAGTAATGGAGTGACATGGTCAGATTTGTGCTTCAGGAAAAAATCCTCAAAATAATTAAGGTACTCAAAGTCATTTCTGAGTCATTAAAATAGGTTCAATTATGTCCAAACTCAGTTTAATGTGGAACATTTTACCACCTTTAACTGAAAAGTGAAAACCCTCCCATTTATAAAAAAGTGAATTTAAGAGACTTAAGATAATTTGTTCTGGACATAAAGTTTCCCATATTTATACACCTAAGAATCAGCCCAAATATTTCTCAGCTAACCAAATTTCCCAGATTTTTAGGAAGAAAAAATAAGCAAGGGCAAAATGTTGCTTTAGGGCATTGGTTTTTACCCCTTTTGTCAAGACCCAAATTAAAGTCAAGAAGGGTCCCAAGATCAAGGAGGAAGCTGAATAGAATCTGGCCAATGTGTAGGGCACATCAAACACCTGGTAATTCTTCTCCATTATTTTTCCTTCCCTTCCTTCTCAAGCAGGTAGGTAAAGGGTAGGGTCCAAACTTCGGAAGGTGTAAGGGCAGATGGGAGGTCCAAGAGACTACAGGGGATCTGTCATGGAAGTCTACCGAAGAGCACTATTTATTGTCATGAATTTTTTTCAAGTTATTCTAATTAGGTAATGTGACTAAAAAAAAAAAAGGTGGAGTACTAGACATCTTCTCTGACCCCCCTCAAACTCTTCAAAATAGCAATTATGCACAAAAGATAAAACGATTTCAGCTATTGCCATGGTCCAGGGCAACAAGAAACCTAACAAGGTAACAATTCAATGAATAACAGAGAAGGCTAATCCTTAACTTCTGTCATTTACATAGGACCCCTTTGCCCCACTGGCTGGGCAAGGTACACAAACCAATATGGCTTGCAATAGGACTCGACACTAGTCCCACCCCTTCTGTCAGAGAAAACCACTGAAGCTTGCTTGGGGCTGGGAGATGGCAGTAATCTGTGTTGCAATGGAGACTGGCCAGAGAGCCAAGGAACAAAGGGAAATGGGGCAGCACACAGGCATGGGGCTGTGCAGTACTCAACTAAGCAAGATGGAAATAGCCTAACATCAATTTAGAAGGTCAAGGGGAGAAGCCAAGATGGCAGAGTAGAGAAAGCTGAGCCCTCCCAACATTCCCTTCCAAACAACTTTAAAATGACACCTCAAATCAAAATCTGGAGTGGCAGAGCCAACAAAAGATCAGAGTGAGACATTCTTCCAGGCCAAGACAATGTAAGAGGTTGGAAAGACAGATCTGTGATACAGGAGTGCAGACTGGCTCAGAGCCCATATGGATGAAACACCAGATGGTGGTGACAGAAGCAGCAGCAGCTTTGGAAACTCTCAAATCAGAGACGGTAAGGTGACCTGGCAACTGGTCAGAAAGAGATTACAGGGTACCCCTGGGCTAAGGCTGGATGCAGGACCAGACACCATTTAGCAACTACACTGCCTACACCCACTTCTGGGTAATAGTTCATGGGCAGAGATAAGCTCTATCAGTTAAGAAGGAGTGGGAGCCCTGACAGGCAGTATCCCTTCTGACCCCAAGGGATCAGGGACCCTTAGGAACAATATAGTTTCTGGTCCCAAGGGAGAAGGGCCCTGAAAAGAAGTATCAGTTACAATTCCAATGGATCAAGGGTTGTTCCTGGTTAAGGACCAGATTGCAGACCAAGAGAACAGTGACTACAACTCTCCCCAGATCATACCATAGGACACATGTGTGGGGCTGTGTGATGTACAACCAAGCAACATGGAAAGAGCCCAACATCAACTTAGAATGTCTGGGAAGCGCTGAAAACTTCCAAACCCTCAGAACTAGCTCTGAATACCGCAGTGCAAAAAAGCCTGAAGCTTGAGATGGAGCCCCTCCTACTCCTAACTCCTCCATGCTGAGAACAGAGTCAAACTTTAACATTAAGTTCTAAATCAAGAAATAGGGTGGGAAAATGAGCAAACAAACAAACATAAAAGAACCTGACCATAAAAGGCTACTATGGTGACAGGGAAGATCAAGATACAAACTCAGAAGAAAAAAAAAAAAAGATACAAAGTCAGAAGAAGAAAACTAAGTCAAAAAAGGTAAAAGCAAAGCCTTAAAGAAAAGATGTGAATTGGACACAAGTCCAACAAGAATTCCTGAAAGAGCTAAAACTGGCTTTCAAACTCAAATAAGGAAGAAAAATAGGTAAAGAAATGAAAGAAAAAGAAGAAAATTATGAAAAGACAATTAACAGGTACAAAAAAATACAAAAATATTTATAGCAGCTCCTTTTGTGGTAGCAAAGAATTGAAAATTGAAGGGATGCCCATCAACCTTGGATAATTCCCAACATCTTCTGCCTTAACTCCTACACCCAAGCTGCTGAATAAAGCTGGAGAAAATCACTAACCCATGCTAGGACAAATTTATGTTACATAACCTCAACTGAATCCTCACTGTTTACAAGGCAATCCTCTTACAGCTCCCTAATTAACTCACCGTCCTTCACTCACACCACAATGGCTCTTTCAAACCACAATGGTTCTTCCAAACCTTTTCATCCCTCCTCAAAATTCCCATAGTTCCCCCTTCTCCAACCCTGTCAACTCAGAACTTTGCATTATATGTTACTGAAAAACTTGAGACCATTCACTAAAATTCCTTTTTCTTCCCCCTCTCTTCATCTCACATCACCAAAGTCATTGGTATCAAATTCAAATAGAAACAGGGCCTATGAAATCATGCAGAAGGATCCCTGTGGGCCACAGATTGACTTAGTTTTAAAATGTAAAATTATCTATGTTTTATTGTATTTTTATTTATTTTGTTAAATATTTCTCAATTACATTTTAATCTGTTTCCAGCAGCCCTGGAGAAAGTTGTAGGCCACATGTCTGATATCACCCACTCAGATGCTTCTGCATTACCTCTTCCTATACCCTTGCTTTCACATAATGAGGTTGCCCTTCTGCTTCTCAAGGCAAAATCTTCTCCATGCACAAGTGATCCCGTTTCATCCCCTCTTCTCCCACAGACGGGGACACCTTCTCTCACTTAGCTTCAACTTCTTTCTATCTATCGGCTGCTTCTCTACTGCCTACAAACATGTTCAAGTCTCCCTCGCCCTCAAAAGAACCCACACTTGATCCATCCATCCCTGTTAGCTATCATCCTATATCTCTCCTCTCTAATGGCTAAACTTGAGAAGAATATCTATAAAAAAAAAATGCCTCTCCTTTTCCTCTCACTTTCTTCTTAAATCTGTACAGTCTGACTTTGGATCTTATCATTCAACCAAAATTGCTCTTTCCAGTTACTAATGCTTTCTTGCTTTCTTTTTTTTTTAACAGTATTTTATTTTTTCCAATTATATGTAAAGATAGTTTTCAACATTCATTTTTCATAAGATTTTGAGTTCTAGATTTTTCTCCCTCCCTCCCCTTCCCTACTACCCAAGACAGCAAGCAATCTGATACAGGTTATACACGTGCAATCGTGTTAAACATATTTCCACATTACTTATTTTGTGAAAGAAGAAACAAGAAAAA
>NW_020954598.1:4569581-4574525 GCF_900497805.2 Vombatus ursinus
TCCATAGTTCTTTCTCTGGATATGGATGGCATTTTCTATCATGAGTCTTTTGGAATTGTCTTAGATCACGGTATTGCTGAGAGGAGCTAAGTATCATAGTTGATCATCACACAATGTTGCTGTTACTGTGCACAATGTTCTCCTGGTTCTGCTTACTTCACTCAGCATCAGTTCATGTAAGTCTTTCCAGGTTTTTCTGAAATCCTCCTGCTCATCATTTCTTATAACTAATGCTTTCTTAATTGCTAAATCCAGTGGCCTCATCCTTTCTGACCTCTCTGTAGCTTTTGACATTGTTGATCACCTTCTCATTTATGCTCCCTCCTCTCTAGGTTTTTGTGATACAATTTCCTCCTGGTTCTCTTTCCAGCTACCTGATCGCTCCTCAATCTCTTTTGCTCAATCTTCATCTAGGTCATATCCATTAGTACCTGAAGGCTCTCCTGGGCCCTTTTCTCTTCTCCTTCTCTATTTTTTTGTTTGATGATCTCATCATCTCTCATGGATTCAATTATCATCTTTTGCTGATAATTCTCAAATTTACCTATCCAGTCCTAACCTCTGCTGATCACTAGACTCCTATCTCCAACTGCTTATTGAACATCTTGAACTAGATGACCTGGAGAAATCTCAAATTTAACATGCCCCGAACTGAAGTCATTATCTTCCCTTTTGCCCCCCAAGCCCACATCTCTTCTTAATTTCCCTATTATTTGAGGACATCACCATCTTCCTATCACCCAGGATGGCAACTTAAGTATTATCCCTCAACTCCTTATTCTTTCACACCCTCCATATCAAATTTGCCACCAAGGCCTGTTGATTTTACCTTTGTGACATTTCTTGATTCACCTCCTTTTCTCCTCTGACATTGCCAACACCCTGGTTCAATCCCTTACCACCTGGACTACTATATTATCCTGATGGTTGGTCTGTCTGCCACAAGTCTCTCCTCACTCCAGTCTGTCCTCTACTCAATTTCAAAGCAATCTTCCTGAAGTACAGGTCTGACTATGGCACCCCCCCTACTCAATAAACTCCAATGGCTCCCTATCTCTTCCAAGATCAAATAAACACTCATCTTGCATTCAAAGTCCTTCATAACCTTCCCCTTGCCCCAGTCTTCTTATTCTTTTAAACTCCAATGTACTACATGATCCAAAGATCTCTTTGCTATTATTTGAACAAGACACTCCATCTCCGTATTTCAGGCATTTTCACTGGCTACCTCTACACTTCCCCCATCATCTTTGCTCCTGGCTTTCTTGGCTTATTTCAATTCCCAGCTAAAACCTTCTACAGGAAGCCTTTCCTGGGCCCCCTTAGTTCTAGTGACTTTTCTCTGTTGATTATTTCAAACTGAATGTGTACATAGCTTGTTTGTGCATAGCTGTTTGCATCTTATCTCTCCTATTAGACTAGATTCTTGAGAACAGGGATTGTCTTTTACTTTTCCTTCTATCACTAACTCTTAGTATGCTGCCTGACACATATATGTTTATTGACTGACTACATATCTGTGGGCAAAACAAATATAGAGATGAAAATCCTATCTTTTCTAATAGGCATTCAAAGGTAGAGACAATCAAAGTGATTGACCATGATGGCACAAGCAGATAAAAGCAGAGTAAGGGGTATTAAGCTAATGATAAAGGAGCAGTTAATGCCTCTTTATTGGCATTTGGAATGCTATCATTGTTTTTTGTGCATAGGAATGAAGGAAAGCAGAAGATGACCTTGTTTAAGTCCGTGGTATCTTTGGATTACATTTTATAAATCTCTAATGGGCGTGGGCATCAGGAATGATCATTTCTCTGCCCCTCCTATGCTATCCTTGTATAGGTACCCAATAAATATTATCTAATGGGCCGATACGCCCCATCAGACTGATTTTCTTCTAGGAGTTTTTTTCACCGCTGCCTTTTTTTGAGAAGGCTGTGCCAAATAATTCTCTCATACAGTTACTTGTCTGTCAACAGTCAATATTCTGTTATAATTCTCTTCCCGCTATACAAATCACTGATAAAAATTGGAGAATTGTGGAGCTGGCGAGGGAATATCACAACCAACATCAAGTTCACACACCTCATTTTATGGTGACGAAGCCCTTTAAGGAGCTGCTCTGGGGTCTGGAGGTACAGGCTCATGCTTCAAATAACTATTCTAAAACTCAATTCAATAAGCACTCAAACCTACGATGCACCAAATGCTTTGGATATGAAAATAAACATGAGACAGAACTTTCCCTTTAAGAAATTATAGTACATGGTAGGTAAATTATGGACATAATAAAATATAGACAAAGTAATTTCAGGGGAGGGGAAATGCATCAGTCACTGGGGTGAGAAGGGATCAGAGCTTGAGCCAAGATTTACAGGGAGCTACAGGTTCCAAGAGGTAGGCGTGAGGAGTAACATTTTTGACATAGGAGACAGGCTGTGTGCAAAGACAAATGCTGAGAGAAGGGGATAAGCATTTCTATAGCACCTCCTATGTGCCAGGCACCACCTACGAGCTTTACAAATACGACCTCATTTGATCCTCACAACTCTGTGAGGCAGGAGTTATTGTTATTCCCACTTTAAGGAGAAGGAAACAGGCAGACAGAGGTTAAGGGACTTGTCCAGGGCCACACAGCTTGTAAGTGTCTGAGGCTGGATTTGGACTCCAGGCCCAGTGCTCTGTGTGCTATGGAGCCACCTAGTGGCCTTGAGTTTACGGAGGAAAAAGAGCAAATAGGCTGGTCAAACTGGGAAGCCCGGTACATGAGAGCAGTAACAGGAAAGTAACATGGAAGATAGGGAGAAGCAAGATTGTGATGGCTTTTAATGACAAACAGAGTAGTTTGCATGTGATTCTAGAGTCAAAGGGGAGCCACCGAGGCTTCTCAAGGAAAGCAGCGACATAGTCAGACCTGGGTTTTAGGGCCATCACTTTGGCTGCTCCCCCTTCAATTCGAGGGGGACCTCGATGACATAACGGGGCGATATCTTGACTTGTGAGTGAACTGGACTTAAGTGGAGCAGAGCTGCACGGTGTTGGCCTCGCTCTTCTGGAGTCATCAGAATCCAGTGGCAGGACAAAAGTCAGGCTGGCTGTGGCCTGAGATGACCTTGGCATCTTCGATGCCCGCCTGTTCAGCTGCCTTTGTGGCCATTGGAACAAATCGTTCTCATTCACCCATTCTGCCAGGGAGAAGTCTTCACATGCTTGGGGTTGTACTCCCTTAACTCACCAACAGGTTGGAGGCCTACGGGTCACCTCAGCCTGGTTTAGTCTATCTGCCAAGACAGTTTTACTGGGCTGTGGGCACTGCACATGCTTCCTAGAGCGACAGGTGAGAGTTGGGTTAAAGGTGGATGAGCAGCCCTGAAAAGGACTTGGCAAGTCCTCACATCAGGGGGCTGCTGAGCACCCCGTACAGCCCGGTGGCCAAGTAAGGCTTGGGTGGAATCTGGGAAAGACTAGAAGCAAGTAACCCGATGAAGAGGTTACTGAAGTACTTCAGGACAAAGTTTACCACCAAGCTAGTGGCCACACGAGTGGCCAGAAGAGGACACTTACACGAGATGTTGAAGAGGAAGAATCAACAAGACTTTGGTCCCTGACTGGATGTGTGGGGGACAGGGAGGGGAAGAGGAAATCACCAAGAAAAACCCTAAGGCTGTGAACCCAAATGACTGGAAGGATAGTGGTGCCTTGTCAACAGAGAAGTTAGGGAGAAAAGTGAGCTCAGGGGGAAAGCTAGGTGCTGTTTTGGGCATTTTCGCTTTGAGATGCCTGTGGGATATCCAAGTAGAAATCATCAGCAGATCCTTGCTTACGCAGGACTGACACTCAGGAGAGCAAGGAGGGGCTACATATGTAGATATCTAGATTTGGGAGTCATCTGCATGGAAATAATGAGCCCATAGAAGCTGAAGAGATGATCCAGAGAGTGTGTGTATGGAAAGAGAAAGAGAGACAGACAGACAGAACATAGCCTCAGAGTATACACATGGAGCTAAGCAAAAACCAAAAGTGAACACCATCATGAAAACCAAGGAAGAGATGGCCGCCTAAAGAAAGGAGTGGGCATCAGTGCTGAACACCGCAGGACACTCAGGGAAGACTAAGCAATAAACCAAACAATTCAAAAACCCTGTTAAGGATGGGAGACTGATTACTAGTAATGTCTGAATAAAGCATTAAAAGGTTTTTAATTTTAAAATACTAAAATACCTTTAATCTTCCCATTCACTCATACCTTTTTATGTATAATTTTCAAACTCATTCTTTTCCTCACTATTACAGGAAACTACAAGGACAGAGAATATAATTATAAAGGGAAATGGCTATACAATGCTTTAATGACTATAACATCTTTTATTGTAAAAACTTAAAGCATCTATTAAAATATAGTAATACTATTTTGTGGTTGTCTCATTAAATATACATGGGTCTCTTTCAATTTTTGCATTTGGGTTTCTTCTCCCTTCCTACTATACTGACAGTGTTAATTTGTATTTGCCATTATTGTGACAATCCCATTCTTTATATTTGATACTCCCACACACTGACCAAATGTTGACCCTTTTCCCTCAGAATGTTTCTTCCACTCTTCATCTTTTTTTCAAACTAAATTCCTAAGAAGCTGAAGGCTCCCTGATCACACTTTTTTGGTCATTTATATTTTTTGTTCTTCTGACACCTTCACTTCCAAATCTCTATTTGTACTCCCTTTCCCAGAAAGCCAGCCATCCTTTGTAACAAAGAATTTTTAAAAAAAAAGATAGAAAAAGTTCAGAAAATTAACAGTAATGCATCTCTTGAATCTAATACTATATGCAAATACTCCACACATCCATAGTCCCCAGAGTCACCATAGTAAAAAAGGGAGGAAGGTACATATGCTCCTCTCTTCTTTGGTGTCAACCTCAGATCATACTTTAAAAAGCAGTAAGT
>NW_020954598.1:4574581-4586693 GCF_900497805.2 Vombatus ursinus
AAAAAAAAAAAAAAAAAAAAAAAAAAAAAAAAAAAAAAAAAAAAAGCAGTTAAATATCATTTGATTGCAAATTTGATTTAGAGCTGGGATGGAGTTCAGAGATCATCTAATACAAAATTCCTTATTCTACAAATGAGGTAACTGAAACCAAAAATGTCTTCTACACTACAAAATGGAATTGGGATGGATAAATACTATATATTTAACGTCTGATTCTAGAAAGAGGAGACCAACATTGATCACACGATGAAGAAAAATATCATGGTAAACACAGAGTAAGAACCCAGTAGCACACAGACTACAAGATTAAATTCATTTTAAAATTCAAGACTAAATACTAACATTAGTTTGTACCCTTTGGTGGGGGGCATCCTATGTTTTAGATCTCAGAAAAGAAGGAATAAATTCTCTGAGAGTTTCACTATGCCATCCTCCCTCAATCCACCATTTATTATTCTTTTCCTAAACTAAAATATTGCAGAGATTAAAAATCTTGATAGATCCCAAAGGCTCCAGGTATTACTCAGAAACAGATGGCTTTGGCAGCTTTCAGCCTACAGCACACAAAAATGTATGGTGCAGATGGTAAAGCTCACACCACTACTACCTACCTCTCAAAAAAGCAAACCTTGCTGGAAATAAGAGCACCTGAACCAAGATCGAGTCTTCCACTTTCAAACCTCCTCACCTCACAGCTATTGGCATTTTTTCCAAAAGGAGCAGAACTGAGTAATAGAGAGTAGGGTTATTAGAACTCATGTATAAATTTCAAAAAGTGGGAATTGTTGAAGCATTTTTATTTAAAGACGATTCCATGCCCTGGCTTGAGTAAAACTCTGGGCCTCAGTTTCCCCCTCTATAAAATTAGGAAATTGAACTAGATGATCAATTCATCATCAAATAGCCTATTACAATTCTAAAATTCTATGACTTTCTGCATACTCTCTATAGACTTCTATTACTAATGTTTACTCTCAACCTCTCCAATGAGGCTGTGATCTTATCTATTTGGGATCTCCCTCCTGTGATGCAGATAGCAACCCATCTCTGCTTTCCCATCCTGCCTGACTCCTCTGTCTCTTCCCACTGGGGTGGCACCCAACACGCTGGAGACCTTGCTTGCCTTTCCCAGCACTGGTGGCTCACCAGAAGGCAGAGTCTAGCAGAGTGCCCCTAAGGGTCCTAGCTCAACAGTCACCCACCCCTTGTGCACCATCAGGCTCCAGCCGGCAGACCAGAACAGACAGGCATGGGACCCAATTGTTCTCGCCCACCAAGATTCCACCAGGATCTCTGCTTCCCAAAAGTACTGGGCCTGGCTACAGGATGGACATGGGGCATTCCTAATTTTAACCTTAACTCCTTGGGTAATATTTATTATTAATAATGTGATGATAAAAATAATAGCTAGTATTTCTGTTATGCTTTAAGGCTTGCAAAGGATTTTAAATGCGTTATCTCATTTGATTCTCACAACAACCCTCACAACAATTAGGTGCCATCATTAACCCCATTTTACAAGCTTAGCTATTCTACAGCAACCACAAATCTTCTAGTTAAGATAGACAATCACCAGGCCTTACAACCTGGCCTGCTACTGAGCCATCATGTCTCCCCCAGGCCTTGAATCCACCCTGCAAATGCCCCTTAAAGACTATCAGCCCTTTCCATTGATCCTGTGGCTGAACTCTCCTACGTGTGTTGTCTCTCTAACAGAATATGAGCTCTTTGACCGCAGGGGCTAGCTTGCTTTTGTATTTGAATTTCCAGTGCTTAATATGATAAGCATTTCAAAGATGCTTTTCCACTTCATCTGTCATCTTTCATCCTTGCCACTGACTTTTTATCTTCTTATCACGTACTTCCTTGATAAATGATGCTATAAATTAGATACTTCATAGAGTTGCTCAGTCAGCAATTCAATAACAAGGTCCTTTCTAGCTCAAAAACTCTGCAGGCTTCAAATATGTTAGAATACTTTGATGATTAAATAAAACAAATGAAGTTTCCAGATTCATCACACTTCCAATTCTGTTGTGCACATGTACATATATTCTTACATGTCTTATAATGTAAAACCTACTAAAACACTTAAATTTATTGTTCTGCAATATTTATCAAGGCAAATCACAGATCTTCTTTCCCTTATGCCTTAAATGAAATATAAAAACTACTTCTTAATAACATGAATAAGAGTTTCTCAAATTATGTTCTATAAAATCCTTGTATATCACATGATATAAATAGGGAGCTCCAAGAGAAATCTGAGTAGTATCACAGTTTTAGATCTGAAAGGGACAACTGAGATCATCTAGTCCAACCCCCTCATACTAGTACAATTTTCTTTCTAAAACATTAAATTTTTAAATAGCATACTATGAGAATATTTATGTATAGCAATTTAAAGAAAATTATGTGAAATACAATGAACATATCAATTATATGAAAATAGGCTTAAATCTGTTTTGTTCTAAAATTCCCCTCTCCCCTCAATGATATTCTAAGTCCTCCAGGACCAAGATTATGTCTACAAAAACATCATATGCAGAGCAGTGAGACATAGCAGACAGAATCCTAGGCTTGAAGTCAGGAAGATGTGACTTCATATCCAACCTCTGATAATTACCAGATGTGTGACATGTCACTTAACCTCTAAAGCCTCAAGCAATTCTCTAGGAGTTCTGTACTCTGTGGATGGATTGTGACTTGCAGTGGTGGAAGAAGTTCCAATAATGGGTGTGCCCCACATTAACAAAAGCACAAATACTTTCCATGTATGACACGTATCTCATATTTCAAGCCCCAAGGTGTTTGTGTGCCTAAATTAGTTTGGGAATGACCAGTATAAATAATTTTCCTTTTAGAAGAATAAAGTCTAATAAAACTAGAAATATACTTGGTAACTATTGTATATTTTGCCTGTGATGGCTCAGGTGGTATTTATTTTTGGCTTCGATAACACTGAATATGTCTGTTACTGGTAAGAACATTGATGAGATTCTCAGGGAGTAGCTGATTCCCTTCCACTGACAACATAAAAGAAAGTTGCTTCTCCTGTGGCCTGGGAAGCTGGAGACATTGTCATGGTGCTTCCAACTAACTTTGAAGATGGGGGGAAAAAGCTTTTCCTTGATATTGTCTTCACCGAAGAGCTCCGTACAAGTCAGAAATACCAACATTACACTCCCCAGCTGTACGGTCACTCATCAACACAACGCTGGGATCTGGTTCACTTTAAGATCTGGAAAAGCCTGTCAATCACATTTTTCTAGAGCAACTGACACAAACATCTTAGTGAGATGAACCTTGGTACTATTGGCTGGAGCATGTTCTGTTTGAGTCTTTCATCTTTGCTAAATCTGTGGTAATCTTTGTCATCAGCCAGCTAGTATTGTTAGCCTTTAAGAGAGTCTGCTTATAAAAGCTGTAGGAGCATGACTTCTTTAACTGGGCTCAACACATTATTTCTTTTGCTACTTCCCTATTTGAGGAAGAAGGCAATTTAACGTGTCAAGTTTTGAGCTTTCTCTCCTTTCTGGGAATTTCTAAGTTTGTGACCAACAATTTGTATCAAACTCTTAGTTTATAGTTACAAAAATGAAAACACTATAAGTAGTAACTCCAAATTAGATAGTTTAGCCCTGACACCAAACTTTTGATGGTGAGAATGCTAATGTGGTTTTTAAAAAATCATATTTATTGAAGCTTTATGAACATGGAAATAAGATACATTGTGATAGAATTAGTGGAAAATCATCTTCTATTTATTTTTAAGCCTGAAATATAAACTTTAAGAGGTTGGAGTTCTGGGTTTTTTTTTCTTTTCTTTTTTTTTGCATTTGAGCATCTGAGATCAATTTCTGCTGTATTCCTGACATCTAGCCTAAATCTGTCTCTATTATTTCTTTCAACATGTTAATTTGGGCTGTCGGTCACGTACAAAATAATTCAGTAGCACACATAAAAATAGGCAGAAATTCAGCATTCTAAGTTAGGTTTTGGTAAATAAAAAAAAATAAAGCTCATTTACCATGGAGCAGAGGAGAAGCAGCATGGAACAGTAGAACACCAACTGGATATAGAAGCTGAAGACCTCTACTCAATCCTGACATGGTACACACCTCAGGTTTTCTGTTTTCTCACCTGTAAAATGAGGGGACTGGACATATGATCTCTACAGACTCTTCCAGTTCTAAATTTATCATCCAGTAAGAGTAGTAAAAAGTCATCTGTATTTGTGTCTTAGAGCTGCACCAACACTCTCAGTCCCAAAACTTCATTCTATCTTTCCCCCTTACAATATATTATAATCTCCATGAAGGCAGGGATTGTCTTAGCTCAACTCTATATCTCTCCCATCAACTAATACAGAACTACAAGAGCCCATAGAGATCTTGTTTGAGTCCTCACAATCTCTTTTACAGATAACAAAACTGAGGCCCAGAAAGCTCAAGCGTAAGCCTCTGGGAAACGTCAAAGGTCACAAAATAGTAATAAAGTGGGATTGGAATCCAAGGCTTCCTGCAAATTCATACGTTTCAAAATGCTCCATTTTAACACAGGAATAAATGAAAATTTAAAAGACAAAACTAGGACAGATAGCAAATTTAGCAAGTTTTGAGAACTGAAATGATAGAAAATGCAATGGGGGAGGGAACAAACATTCTATGGTGTCTACCATGTGCCAGGCACTATGCTACGTGCTTTACCAACATTATCTTGTTTGATCCTCATAACAACCCTGAAACACAAGTACTAAAGGAAAAGATTAAAATAAACAAATCTGTGTTATCTCAATCGTTTGTAAGATAAGGCAAAATTAATTTTTCCGGTGAGAAATATAGTTTCCCCTCAAGAATCAGCCTTGTGTGGGGTAGTCTTATAGTTCAGGGATCATAGATTTAGAGTTAAAAGGAACCTCAGAGGTCCTATAGTCCGATTCTTCCACTGACAAGTGATAAACTGAGGCCCAGGGGCACCTGGGTGGTGCAGTGGATAGAGCTCTGGCCTTGGAGTCAGGAGGACCTGAATTCAAATCCAGTCTCAGACACATGACACTTACTAGCTGTGTGACCCTGGGCAAGTCACTTAACCCTGATTGCCTCACCAACAAAAGCAAAAAACAAACAAACAAACAAACAAAAAAAACCTGAGGCCCAAAGAGTATTAAGTGACTTGTCCAAGGTCACACAAGTAACAAAAGGCAGATTCACTCAGGTTCTTTAAATCCAGTCAATTTTTTTTTCAATATCAACAAATGTGAGCATTTTAATATATAAAAAAATATAAAAGATTATAAATGAAACTATCAACTTCCGTTTTGTACAATTTTTTTAAAAGTCTATATTAAATTTAACATAACAGTAACAAATCTGCTACAGCTGTTTCCAATGAACCACATATTTGGCTATATATACAGTTTGAATCTTGTCTTGGTTCTTGTACATTAATAAATATTTGTTAAACTGATTGAATTCTCCCAAATCATGCCTAATTGTGGCTAAAAGTGGTATCACAGAATTTGAGAGTAGGAAGGGACCTTAAGAACCATCTAATCCAATCCATATTCAAAAAGAATTCCTGTTATAACATACTTGACAAGCGGTCATTCAGTCTTTACTTAAAGACTTACAAGAAAGGGGAACCCATGACATTTCCAGAAAGCCTCTCCCAATCTGGGACATTTCTAATTGTTAGGGGGCTTTTCCCGATGGGCCCAAATCAGCCTCTTTGAACTTTCAACCACTGCTCCTGGTTCTGCTCTCTGGGGTCTAAAAGAAGAAACCCAATCCCTCCTATTTGAAGACAGCTATTTTATTGATCAATAAACATTTATTAAGTGCCTTCTATGTGTCAGGCACTGTGCTAAGAGCTGGGGATATAAAAAAGAGCAAAACAAACAAACAAGCAACAAACAGTCCCTGCCCTCCAGGAGCTCACAATCTAACAGTCCTTCCTGAATCTTCTCTTCTCCAGACTAAAGGTGTCTAGTTTCTTCAGCTAAATCTCTTAAGACATGGACTCAAGCTCTTTACTATCCTAGATGCTCTCCTGTGTACAATCTCCCCCTTATCAATGTCCTTCAATTGTTGTGCCCAGAACTAAATAGGATACTTTAGATGAGGTATTATATAGGCAAATATAAGTGAGACTGACATCTTCCTATGCCTGGAAGCTAAGTTTCTCTTAAAGCAGCCTACCTGGCATTAGCTTTTTTGGCTGCCACCATCACACTGCTGACTTATTTTGAGCTTGCAATCCATTAAAACCTTCAGATCTTTTTCAGAACAACCTCAGTCTAACCATACTTCCCCCATATTGCACTGGTGAAGTTGATGCTTTTGTACTCAACATGTAATACTTTTTCATTTATCCCTACTGGATTTCATATTACTTAGGCCAATGTTCTAACTTCTCAAGATTTTTTTGGATCTAACTACATCTCCATTGTGTTAGCTATCTCTCTCTGCTTTGTCTTACCCAGTTTTATCTTTATTCAGGTCACTGATAAAAATGTTAAATAGCTTGGGAAGAAGCACAGAGCCCTGGATACCCCACTGGAGATTTACTGCCACAATGACATTGAACCATTAAGAATTATTCTATGAGTTTGGCCATCCACCAAGTTCTGAATTCATCTAAATGTACTACTCTCTAGTCCAGGGCTTCTTAAATTTTTTCCACTCCTGACCCCTTTTGGGGTTTTGGTAGCCTTAGTTGGTGTTGTGTGGCCTGAGGGCATATGCAGTGCAAAGTGTCGCATGCTTTGTGTTCAGAACCCAGGCTTCAGAGAAGTAGCTGGAAGCAACTCGGGCAAGCCCTGCAAGAAACACATTGGATTCATTACAAGTTTGATTTTGAATTAATTTTTGGTCGCTGTGCATTCAGAAACCTTTTACTGTTGCCAAATTTTTCGTGACCCCATATGGGGTCGCCATCCACAGTTTAAGAAGCGCTGCCTGGTCCACACGTCTCTATCTAATCCACAAGGGTTATATGGGATACTTCTTCAGGTTTGCTAAAATCTACACGAACCCTTATCTACAGCATTCCCTTCACCTACTAGTCTAGTAATCCTATAAAAAAAAAAAAAAGGAAATTAGGTTAGGCTGGTATGACCCATTCTTGATGAAGCCATGTTGGCTCCTGGTAATCACCTTTCCCCTTTATAGATATTCACCAAGCATCTCTTTAATAATTTATTCTAGGATTTTCACAGGAATTAAAGTCAATTTCATTGGCCTGAAGTTTGCAGAATCTGTTTCCTAGGATAAAAGTTTTCCAGTAATTAGTCATCAATTTAAAGCAAGACATATATCTTTAAATTAAAAGCCTTTTGCTACAAAGTTTCATAAAGCCACTCTGCATATCATATTCTTCCAACGATATAAACTTTCTGCTGTTGAAAATGTTACTGAACAACATAAAGTAAAGAGGTACCTCACATCTCTTCCTCCTACACTAGCTGCAGGAGACTACCAGGACTGTGCCATATAGTAGTTTAAGGATGTTGAGTGCTGGGTTCTACCTCCCCATGTCATGATGAGTCACAGCAGTGGACTGGAGGCTATTATAGAACTGGATAATTTTATTTTTCAACACATATGCAAGGCAGACCGAAATGGAGATGAGGCATATGTCCTAGAGAACACTAAGTACTAACATTTTAGTATATTACTGCTTTTGAATAACTATTACCTATTAACAGCATAGAAAGGGAAAAAAAAGTACATATATAAAGTAATCAGAAGAAGTCTCAATTACAGAAAAGTTTGGTATTCTTTATTGTCTAATGTGGATGTTAGCAAATCAACAAACAATTAAAATTGATTTTCATGGAATGGTAAGTCTGCTGTATGTCATATTAACTAAGGAACAAATGTTCCATTTTATATTTTATGTCTGTGAATATTCATTATACCTGCAACTTCATTTTCAACAACATTTCATGAATTAAAAAGGGAAATCTTTTGTTAATCAAAATACTATCCATATATATAGAATACATTAGAGACTAATTAATGTCTTTACCCAGAATATCTTTCCTTTACACCTACTATCCTTTTTTCTGACATGAACTATCATTTTCATCTTCAACCACTCATTTTCCACTGGTTCCTATTTCTCAGCATATATACATGACCAATATGATGTTCATAATACACCATCACTTTGAAAATCTATCCTAATTTGAATATGCCAATCATTGAGAAACTGCCATGGAAATGGCCCAAATCCATCTATCTCTATTTCTCTCCTCCTCTCTTCCTTGCTCTCTTTCCCCCTAAAAACAAAAAAACAAAAAAACTCGGGGGTGGGGGTGGGGGCCTCCCACGACTCTGTCCTTGGTACTATATTCCTACAAACTATATTAAGAATTTTGGTCCATGTCATCTGATCCCATGGGTTCAAGTACCATCTGTACACAGATTATACACAAGTGCCCAGATACCTAACAAATCTACACTAAATGATCCAATTTTCTAGTTTGTTAATAGAAGGCCATAATAAGAGAACCTTTTTAAATTACATTAAATTCTGTGATAAAAAACATAAATATATTTTAAGACTTTTTTTCTTCTTCAAGCTGAAAGCATCTTAAAAAAATTTTCCAGACAAATCACAAGACTCCTATCATTTATTCCAGCTCCTGTCAAAATGAATCAGCCATTTTGATGCTAGCTTTCCCTCTAAAACAACTAATGCTAAATCTGAAAAGGATTACAAAATACACCAAACAACTGCCAAAAGAGAAATCTACTCATAATTTAAACATAACTGCAATCTTTAAATGTTCTTTTAAAATTGTAATTCTTTTAAAAGTGTAAAATTAGTACCTCAAGAAATGAAAATAATATTTACCTACAGAAAAAGATTAATAAAAGATACTACAAAACCACTTACCATCTATCTTGAACAAATTCAATTCAATTCAATTTAATAAACTAGGATACAAAGACAAAGATGAAACACTCTCTACCCTCACGGAGCTTACCTTCCACTGAGGGGAATAAAACTTGTAGAGAGATAAAGATAAATGATTCATTTTAGGGTCACTGTTTGAAGGAATCAGGAAAGGCTCTGTGTAAAAAGCTCTACCTGATCTGAACCCTGAAGGAAGATTCTTGAAAATGGCTTAGTTTCCAGTTCCATAACTTTAAGGTGAGGAAAACAAGATTGAAGTTGAGTTATTCAAAGTAGCAGGGTCCAGGTCTCCTGACTCCAGTAAGCTGTTAAAGTTAAGCCCGCTTTTGGCTAATATCTAGTTTTTTAAAAAATAATGATCTGAACCAAGCAATTAAGAGATTATCAACGTCTCATCCTTTTTTGGTAAGTTGACTAGTTTTGCCAAATTGTTTTGTTTTTTCTTTTCCCCCCTCTCTCTCTTTTATTCCTCCCTGTTATAAGGGTCAACTCTCTCGGAGAGAGGAGGTACACTGTAAAGTATAAATAATGTAATAAAAATATCAAGAAAATCATTAAAAAATTATCAATGCAAAGAGCCTCGTTCAGTATGCCCGAGGATAAAAGGGGGGGGGGGGAGGAGGGAAGGAGTGACTAGTGAAATTTTTCCTTTCTGATAAATAAGGATAAAGATTTTTTTTTTAGATCAGAATACCAAGTCACATATGAACAACAGATAGGGATGTGAAAGGAGTGGTAAAGCTAGAGACGCAATTGTACAATACAGCATTTATTAAACGCCTACTAGTCTAGGGATAAAAGGTCATGTCTTTAAAATGATCAGATGTTAACATCAAGATTTCAGTACTACAATGCTTCTTTTTTGGAGGTTAACTAGTCATCATTTGATGGACTGCGGGTGAGGGGTTGGGGGAACACTACGGGCTTCCCTTGAATAAGAAGTAAAGGGGATGGATGCTAACACAGTCAACTACAGTGAAATCTTAGCAGCACAACTATCCCAGGAAACCACGCAAGGTTTGTGTAAGAGCAGGGCAGTTCCTTCAGCTAGCTAAAGCCGCATACTAAGGTCACCTGCCTCAACACCTGCCTTCCGACAGCCTTGGGCTTTTAGGAGAAATGGGCCAACAGAGGAGAAAGGAGCACAAAACAAACCAGGTGGGAAATCCAACAGGCCCACACAAAACCCTCGCGAACTTGGGGGGGCCGCACGAGGAATCCTATCTGCAGGCTGCTCACACCTGCGACGCCCCTTTGCTCACTCCCCACTTCTCTGATTCCCCTTTTTCCAAATCTAAAAACAGCGGGTTAAAAATGCGGCTGCCGCCCGCGGCTCTGAACCCAATTTTCCGAATCTAAGGAGCTGGGACCTCAAACGAGGAGGGTAAGAGAACCGCTGGGGCCCATGTTTTTGGAAGCTGAGGCGGGGTCCTCGGAGGGTTGCCCCGCGGAGAGCACGGACTCCCCAATCCATTCGAGGCACGGCGCTCCAGCGGCCTGAGCTGTGCACGCGCCCAAGCTCCAGCCCAGCGGAGCGGAGAGGCCCAGTTGCTAGGAGACAGTGACGCCAGCGGCGCGTCCGCGGAAGGCAGCCAGCGCCTGATGCGCGGGCCCGCGCGCGGGGGGGGACTGACTCACGAAAGGGGCGGAGCAGTCGGACCGTACCAACCCGCCGCGCTCCCCTGCCTCCTTTCCCTTCCCGGGCCGCACCTTGAGGCCTGGGCTACTCACCTTCCCATCGCCGTGAAATGGGAGGCCCAGATTATTCCCGACGAGTTGGGGAGGCTCTTCGGAAGCGACGCCGGCGGCAACTGCCACAGCGGAGGCGGATTCGTAGTCCGCAAAGGGGTTGGGGAAGGCCCGCTCCTCCATCTCTGCCTCCCCTCCCAAATGGAGCTTCAGCCTCTTGGACATGGTCTCGCCCATCTCAACCGCTGCCCCTCCCCCTCGTGCCACGCGCTCTCAACCACACAATCACACACACACTCTCGTGCCGCGCGGCACGGCGGCCTGGCGGGGACAAAAGGCTTCCAGAGGAGGCAGGGAAAAGAGCAACGCTTTTGAGCCCGGGGTATTAGCGGGCTCCTGTCCCCGGGTGTCGCCGCCTGCTAAGGGGAGCAGCCACGGCACAAAAGCGGGCGCTGCAACCAGTCAAAAGAAAAGGGGGGGAGGGCGGGGCTTGCAGGAGGGGATCTGGGCTTCCCAAAAGAGGAAAGACGCCGGGGTCAGGGAGGAGAGCTGAGAGCTGAGCTCTGAGTCCAAGCTGTGGCCGCTGCTTCCCGGCACATGTGGCCGCCTCTTCCTAGGGTCTGCCTGCCCCCGACGGCTGCGTCTGCCAAGCCTCGGCGGAGGGGCCCCTGCCCCGCTGCGCCCTAACACCGCGGGCACACCCTTCCCGTGGCAGCCCCGAGTCCCGGGCGGCGGCGGCGGCGGGCTGCGGGGCGCATCCCGGCTGCAGAGCCTCCTCCCGGGGCAGATGCGGGCGAGCCCCCGACGGGACTCCGCCGACCCGAGCTGCACCAAATCCAAGCAGATGCCAATCCCGAATCAGACTGGCGCCTCCGGGCCCCGGGGTCTGCTGCCCTCTGCAACAGGAGGAAGAATGGTCCCCCACTCCCCGCGAGGAAGGAGACGTGCCCTACGTGGGTACCCCGAGAGAACAATTGGTGGTCGTTCAGGCTTGGGCATGGGTTCTTTAGCAGAGCTGCGAGGTGGGGGAGGAAGAAAAGAACGTGCCGTCCTCCGACTCTCCCATCATCTGTCTGCCTTTATGGGCAGGCTACGGTCTCCTCCCCGTTAAGCCCAGCTTCATTGACATTCAGCTTTCATTCAGACTTAGCCTCCGGGATGAAAGTAGCACTGGCTCGGTCCCGTGCCGGGGTTAGAAAGAAACAGTGGCTTCCAAAGGGGAAAAAAATACACCCAAACAGAGCCTATTCAAGATGCCAATCCGTCCTCTTAGATGAAGAAAAAAAGGCAGGTCTTTGTTTCTGAGTCTTCGCACACCTAAGATTCAGTGTTTGCCTCACAGCCCATGCCACTTTCCGTCTCTTATTTCATGCCCCTTTTCTCCAAACGAAGGCATAAGTCTTGAGCTGCAACCATACTCAGTCTTAAAACACACGCGCATACACACAAACATTTGGACTGCAACCACAGTCTTAAAACACCCGCACACACACATACA
>NW_020954598.1:4586712-4611232 GCF_900497805.2 Vombatus ursinus
AAAAAAAAAAAAAAAAAAAAAAAAAAAAAAAAAAAAAAAAAAAAATCACCCGCAGAGCGCAACCCATACAGGACACAAGCAAACAAAAGAGATTTGCATTCACCTAATCAGAATAACTAGGTTAATAGCCTTTTTTTTTTCAATCCTGCCTCCTTCTCTTTTGTTCTTTTTTCCCCCGTGTTATTCCTTTGAACCAAGGACTTCAAGTTAAATCAACGATTTTTTTCGTAGCATCCAATACTAGCTCTGATGTAATAATGATTTTTGCTTTTACATAATATGCCCGCTTTATTTTTTATTCAATCCATGCTAAGGAGGCGAAACTGATTTCTAGACTCCGAAGCCCAATAACAGAAATAGAAATGTTTTAATATCCTTTTACTCTGTAATCTTTTGCTTTCTGGGCCAGGAATCTGATTTCAGCTTAAGGCCATCCATCCCTTCCTTTCTTCTTGGATTACGTTTTATTTCCAACCTACAATTAACACAATTAAAATTTTAATTATTTAAAAAAACTATAAAGTTTTCAATTTCCTTCACCATGAAATCCACTAAATGACTAAAATTATATGTGCTATTATGTACACAGTGTGTTATAATAATGCTAGACATTGATAAAAAATAAGATATTTTACTCATCCCTCTGACAACTCTGTGAAATGGTTTAACCACCATTCTTTTACTAGTTTAATAAGCTGAAACAGAATTTTAGTCATGGTTTGCTAGAGTCCAAGCAAAATAGCATTTGAATCTAACTATACAACCTCCCACATCCCAACAAACTACACCTGACCTCATCTGAGAAAACTGAAGCACAGGAAAGAGAAGTGACTTGTCGAAGGTAATGCAGGTGGTTGAGTCAGCATTGTATGCTCAAACAAACAAACAAACAAACAAACTGGGTTTATTTTTCTATTTCCAAGTGTGGTCCAGAAAATGCCTTACACATATGTTTGATTGTATTTTATCCAATTTCTTAGTTGAACCAAAGAAAGTCCACAGTTGCCTAGTAATTAAATAAGCTAAAATCCTATTTTGACTGAGTCATCTAGACAGACTTCAAATTTATTGGGTATGCAAGGAGTCCTTCAATGTAGAACTCCTTGCTTCATTTATCCCTTAAGATAGCATTTGTTGAATACATCAGCAAGAACTGGAAACATCTCATTAAGAATTTAAAACAATTCAGACAGATAAGTGAAAAGTTCAAAGTGGAAATATTTTAACTGAAATGAAGGTTTTTTCTTTCAGGGAAAAAGCAGTCCATTCAATGTTGACTTCATTTTCTTGTTTGATTAATAGATAAAAATAATTTGCAATTGGGGCATTGATTGGGTCCCAATGGACACTATAAAAGTACTACTGAGTGAATTTGACAACATTTACATATTGGTCTTCACTTTTAAGTGGGGGGGACCATTTCTTCTCAATACCTTATTTTTACAATTAATTTGCCTTTTAAATCTTTTTTCTCCCCTTAGAAAGGAAAGAAGGCAACCTTCAGTACCACATTGTCTTTTTTATTATAAAGCACAGACTTTGAGACTTGGAAGGGACCTCAGTAGCCATCTAATTCAACTCAAAACTGAAAAAGAATTCCCACTGCAAACCAGTAAGGCAAGTGATCAACCAGCCTAAGTCTGAAGATTTCTACTGAGTGTAAACCCACTGCCTCGTGAGACAGCCCATCTCACTTGTGGATAGCTCTAATTATTAGTTAGCAAGTTATTCCTTGAATCAAGCCTAAATTGGGAACTTCCCACCCAGGATCCATGGAGCCAAACAAAATAAGCAAACACTTGAAGACAGCTGTCATGTCTCCCCTCCTGCCCAAATTAAACAATCCTGTCTCCAGCAACAAATCCTCATAGAATGTGTGCTGGCGACCTTTCACCATTCTGGTTCCATTCCTCTGAACATTCTACAGTTTATTAATGCCCTTTCTAAACTGTGATAGAACTGAACAAAATGCTCCAAATGTGAGCTGACAAGGTCAGAGTACAGTTTAACTTCTGTACTCATGGGAGCCATGCCTCCTTCAATGGAGTCTAAGAATCCCTTAGTTTTTCTGGCTGTGTATGAGTCTATTGACTTAACCCCAAGATCTTTTTCATGCCAACTGCTGCCTAACTATACTTCCACCATCTTGATCATTTTTTTTTGATTGAGCCAAATCAATCAATCAACATGTACTTGTTAAATTACCACTATGTGCCAGGTATAATGCTATACACACACACACACACACACACTACATATATATATATATATGGCCGTTTTTAGGGGAAAGGCAGGTTGGAGAATTAGGAAAAGCCTTAAGTAGAAAGAAGTGTTTGACTTAAGATTTGAAAATAAAGAGGGATTCTAAAAAAGCAGAGATGAGAAGCCTCAGGAAGGAGTGCGTTCTAGGCATGAGGAACAGCAAGAACAAAGGTGTGGAGAAGGGATATGCAGTGTGAGAAGGCCAGTCTGGCTAAATTGAAGAGTTTAGGGGATGGGAGTAATACATAAAAATACTAGAAAGGTTCATTGGAGCCAGCTAGTGAAGAACTTTAAATACTAGCAGAGGAGTTTTATATTTAATGTGAGGTAGTGGGAGCCACTAGAATTTATTATTATTATTTTTGGCAAGGCAATCAGGGTTAAGTGACTTGCCCAAGGTCACACACAGCTAGTAAGTGTCAGGTGTCTGAGGTCAGATTTGAACTCAGGTCCTCCTGACTCCAAGGCCAGAACTCTATCTACTGCCCCACCTACCTGCACCTAGAATTTATTAACTAGGGGACTGACATGTTCACACTGTTGTTCTTTTTTTGTTTGTTTTAAGAAAATCATTTTGGCAGCTATATGGAGGCTAGATTAGAGAAGGGGTACATTTGAGGTAGATAAGTAATTTAGGAAGCAACTGGAGTAGTCCAGGCAAAAGCTGATGAAGGTTTCAAGTGATGGTCAGGTGAATGGAGGAAAGGAAATAGAGGGAGAGATGTCTTGAATTTGGTAACTGATTGCATTGGGTGAGGGAGAATGGAGAATGGTGGTTGACTCTAAGGTTATGAGCTTACATGACTGAAAGTATGATATTATCCATGACTGAAATAGGGAAATTCAGAAGAAAAATTTGTTTTGGGGAAAAGATGAGTTCTGTTTTGGATGTGTTGAGTTTGAGATGCCAAAAGGACATCCAATTTGAAATGCCCAATAGGTATGTTTTATGGAGTATGTCAGCTACTGCTCCCAATTGGGCTAGTCCACATGTCTCCATCTTTTCCACAAGATTCTGTGAAATACCTCATGAAACACTTTGTTGGTCAAATACAGTATTCCCTGATCTACTTGTTTGGTGTTGCGTTAAAAAAGGAAACAGGTTAATCTGATATGATCTGTTCTTGTTAAAGTCATGCTGGCTGTTTGAGAGAAATTTTTCTTCTGGTATATGTTTACTAACCATCTCTTTAGACCCATTCTAAAATTTTGCTATGAATCTAAGTTAAGCTCACTGGCCTATAGTTTGCAGACTATTCTTTTCTCTCTTACTTTACCTGTTTTCAATCCTGTGGTAGCTTGATAACCATCCACATATGAGGGGCAATGGCCTAGCAATCCCTTTCGGCACTCCCTTCCCACTCTGGAGCATCCTTCACTCAGCTGTCAGAGTAATCTGCCTAAAGCAGAAGTCTGACTACTTACACCTCCCCTTTCCCCAACCCTGTTCAATAAATCTCAGTGCTTCCCTATTGCCTCCAGGATCAAATGTAAAATTCTCTGTTTGGCTTTTAAAACCCTTCATAACCTGCTCTCTTTCTAGTCTTCTTCTGTCTTACTCCCTCTACCTACTCTGTAATTCAATGACACTAGTTTCCTTTCATTTCCTATCCCCAACACTCATCTCACAACTCTGCATTTTGACTGGCTGTCCTTATGTGAAAAATTCCTTTCCTCCTTCCTTGATTTCCTTCAAGTTTCAGTTAAAATCCCAACTTCTATAAGAAGTCTTTCCTAAACCCCTTTAAGGCTAGTGTTTTCACCCTGAGATTATCTCCAATTTATCACTTTGTATAGCTTGACAGTATAGTTGTTTTCGTATTCTTTTCTCCATTAGACTGTGAGCTCCTTGAAAGCAGATACTGTTTTGCTAGGGATTTTTGTTTTTGTTTTTACTTTTTTTTTTTTTGGCCTTTCTTTGTATCCCCAGTGCACAGTACCTGGCAATCAATTAGTAAACATTTATACTGTATTTCAGCTACTGTGATATGTACTTGAGTACTATGCTAAATGTCAACACATAGTAGGTGCTAAAAAAAAAATGCTTGTTGACTTGACTTAACTTGTTATCCAGGGATAAAGTTCATCTGAACCAGTTAATTTGATTCACCAAGGGCAATTCTGTTCTCTTACAAGCTCTTTCTCTCATTCATAAAAATTTGAGCTTTAATCTCCCAATCCAAGCCATCTCTTTGCATTCACTCCCCCAAAACCTGGACTGTAGGGATTAATAAAATTGATAACCTATGCCCAGTATAGGAATTCATTTGCCTTTTCACAAGAACTTTGTTTCTGGTGTTTCTACTTGGATCCGTGTTCTGCTCCTTTAGCTCCCAATCACTGCCTGCTCCTTGATCCTCTCATTGCAATGACTGCCCACCTCTGGATCTGAATCATTCCCCAAAAGGGGCATGTCCTTGCCATTAAAATCTTAATGAAACTTAAGCAGTTGAGTGGGCTGCTTCTATTCTATTTCCCATCATGTTTCTCCTCTTATTTGCCTTCAAAGACTCCTGAGATCTATTCTGAAAACCTCTTTCACTCAGGCATTGACTTTCAGATCTTCCACCCCAGCTTTTTGAACTTCTGTCCATATCTAGAACTATGCTTGCTCCCCAAGTGGCCATGGGGTTAGGAGGATTACAAAGTCATACATGATCTGGCTCCAATCCACTTCTCTAGACATTTCATTCTCTCTCCTCCAACCACTTTATGTTCCAGCCTAATTAGACTAGCTGCTTCCTGAACTCAGTACTTCATTCCCCTCCTCCAAATTTCCAGGTTTTAACACAAGCTTCTACCATGTCATAACAAGCTGGAATATACTCACTACTCAATTACACAGTCTCTCAGAATCTTTCTCTATGGAAGGTACATCTCAGGTGCCACCTTCTATAGAAGTCTTCCCTGATACTCCCTTTCCCCCAACCTCCAACAATGCCCCTCTCCCTCCTCAAATTACTTTATATTTGCCCATGTACATGTTATATGCCTTCATAGAAGCTTAGGTCCTTGAGGGCAGGGACTCCTTTGTGGGTTTTTTGGTTTGTTTTTTTTTTACTTTTATTCTTTTACAAGGTATATCAAGCTGGATATAATTAGAGGGAAGCTAGGCATTGATTACCTGAATCATCATTCAGGCCCTAACTGATCTTTTAAAAAGCAAAATAGATTAGTCAAGGAAGGAAAGAGATCTAAGGAGTGTGAGCTCTGACAGCAGAAAAGACAGCTAGTTATGGAAGAACCCAGCTCTTGAGAGGGAATGGTACCTTTTCTCTTGGGGGATGAGGGGCAAGCTTTCTTTTCTGACCCCCCCCCCCCACTGTTGACCATGGCCTCTTGTTGTAGAACTACTTACCCAGTAGTAAACATTATAAGAGCCAGACACTTAAGGCAAGAGATAGCTTGGGCCATGTACAATATCCATTACCATTATGATGACGCACATGGAGTAGTAGAGAAAGCATAGCATCTGAGTTAAGTCATCTGCAAATATGGGAGCGGTGGGTGGGGTTGCTCTGTATGTCCTTGAAGGTCCCTTCCAGCTCACAAATCTAGGATCTTACGACTGTGACAAACTGTTGAATACCAGAGATCCTTTGACTTGACATGTAGGAATGATCTCGTGGCTTGAATGGAAGCAAGGAGGCAGTGACAACAAAGGAGGTATTGTGGGGTAGCCCCTAATCCCCGTTTTCCTGCTGGATCCTGATTGATTCATATATCTAACCCAGGTTAGCCCATCAATTCCTCCCTCACAGTAGGGCTATAATTAACAGCTTCAAAGGGGGATTGGGAAGGTATACAATCAGGGAGCCTTGGGCACAATGGTCTTCAGGCTAGATGGAATGCACAATGGTCTAGGATTCTTTAGTCCATGTGTCAGGGCAGCTCCTGGATCAGAGTTGCTCATGTATTTTTATAGGAAGGGCAGGGGTCCTGCTCATGTCATCTGATTGTTTTCCCACCCAGCTAGGTGGTGTTAGGAGTTCAAATCTTGCCTCAGACACCTTGAAAGAACCTGGCCAAGACGATTCATATCTCCCAGACTCTGTGTCCTCTTCAAAATGGGGATAATAATAGCATCTACCACACAAGATTGTTGTAGGATTGAACTGATGTAAAGTGCTTTCAAAACCTTAAAATGCGATATATATGCTAGCTATAATTATTATTGAGGTCCCAGGTAGGGAGAAAACAATCAGCTAGAACATTGGAGGTTTCTGGAACAGAACAAGAATTTCTAGATATGAGGGACTGCAGAGAAGGGACAGGATAGAAAGAAGGGGGTATCAGGTTGGAAAAAGGGGTGTGGCTGGGCAATAGACATCCTACTTATCAGAAAAAAAAAGATCAGACCAAACAAAGCCAGATGGTTTTTCTGGACAACAGGAGCAACCCACTGGGGAAGAGGCTGTTGGTTTTAAATGCCCTGTTAGCCATATCTTCAGCTAATCAATCAAAAATTTTACACACAAAATTTCAGTGAGAGGGAAGAAATACCATTTTGTCTGCCTTTACAATGCTCAACACACCAGCTGAAAAATGCACTCTGACATGTCAAACATAAAATCATTCACATGGTGAATCAGATATTTAATCAGGCAGACACAGGTTAGTTATTGATTCTGAGAGGACTTGACTGCACTCAGTCCATTGCCTCTGCAATAACTCTGTCTCTCCAGAAAGGGACAGCCTGTTTTCTGAAAATGGATTAAAGCTGGAAGGCAATAGTAAAGCCAAAACCTGATCACATATCTCAATTGATTATTGCTAATTGTACGGAGAGCCCTCAAGAGGCCATGTTCCACAGGTGAGCTTAATAAATTCCATTTCCAAGGAAATACTGATTAAACTGGCCTGCTCCACTTTACCTATAATTTTCCAAGTATTTAGTTAATTTCATTCTGGAAGAATAAATTCTATTACACTGGGAAGACCTATACTTCAGTGAAATAAGTCATAAAATGAAGCCTGCAGTGTCTGGTTTGTTAGGTCCATAGCCAATTCTGAAAAATCTGGTTGATGGAAAGATACAGAACAAACCACCTTGTTGTAACTCTTACATTTCAAGTTGAGAAATAGTCTCTTTATTATCCATCCTTAGCTCCCTATAGCCTACCAAATGAATTTCAAACTTCTTAGGCAACATTCAAGGCCATTGGCAATTTAGCCCCCATCTACCACCCCAAATCCACGTCCCCATGCCCATCCTGAACTAGATGTGATTTTTATCTTCTCTGAACTGACAGAATGTTTAGACCTCCCTCTTGGATTAGAGTTATTTGTTATATATATAATGTTATGTACAATGTCTCCCCTATTAGATTGTAAATTCTTTGAGGGGAAGTATCATGTCTTAATCTTCTGAGACACCTCCGTCCCCCAGTGCCTTGCATATAGTAAAGAAACATAAACTCAGATAATCCTAGAGTTGGAAGAGATCTCAGAGGTCACCTAATTAGACCACAATCAGAAGCACAAATCCGTATTCTATTGTTAGACAGTGTAAAGGGGCCATCTGGACAGGCTGACAACAGATTGTTATTCAGGCTGACATCTATTATTTTTTTCTCCAAACCTGGATTCAAAATAGGGAAGAATTTTAGACCATTGGCCAAGCATAAATCAGGGGTTGGCCTGCCTGCCAAAGACAGTAGGTGGTGCAGTTTCCACTCCATGGCCCCCTCTCTGATGCTGGCATAAAGGACAGCAGGCTACAATAATCAATGCAGTAAAGGCCCCTCTTCACTAGAGTCAGCTGTTGGCTTGGGCTCTCATTCTGTCTCCTCCTACCTGCTGGCTGTAGCAACCTGCAACCACTTTCAGAAGAAAAGGGACTGAAGTCTTGGCACCCCACATTTAAAATGCTGCCAACCCTTTTCATAAATATTATACCTCCTATATCTAAATGACTGAGAATTTATCTTAGAAGTTTTAATTTTATGTTTCTAAGCAGTTTTTATTTAAAATTTCATAATAATTTATAGTTTATACATTTTATAATTTCATTTTTAAAATTGCTTGAACTTAATAATTCAAAGAATTATTTGAATTCTCCATTCAATTTTTTTTAAGGCAATTGGGGTTAAGTGACTTGCCCAGGGTCACACAGCTAATAAGTGTCAAGTGTTTGGTCTGAGGCCGGATTTGAACTCAGGTCCTCCTGACTTCTGGGCCAGTGCTCCATCCACTGTGCCACCTAGCTGTCCCTCAAATGTGCTTTTCAAAATGTGTTTTTTAAAAGGATTTCAAAAGCTGTGGCCTGGGCCCTTGTTCCTTTGTGTTCTTCATCTTTTAATAAATGCTTAAAAGTAGGAGTACAGCAATAACTGGTCCAAGATGACGCCCTCTCACCTTGTCAGGACATTCCTTTGCTTCTCAGAACCTTTATATGATGAGCATCAATCTCTGGAAAGGATGCCATGATGCCGGAACTGTGTAGGGACCTCTGTGCTAGCTTCTCATGAGTTTTCCCCTTCTAGGGTCATTTGGCCTAGGGGCCAAGAATGGGGAGTAGCTTACAGGCACCAAGCCAAGTTATCAAGATTTACTATGAGTTTACAATGCTGTGATAGAGATATAGTAAGCCTGTGTAGGTCAAACCAAAGACAGATGGTTTGTTAAACCTAATTAACCAGTTCTTTAGTTGTCATTTTGCCAGTGTTCATATGATAACAAATTTTCCCAATGGAAAAGAGGATCTTTATATTACATTAGAGGTGTCAAACAAGGAGTATGGACTATATTGGACCCAAAACACTCCCAGTGCTTCCAAACTAGATTAAAATAAAATTGGAAAATATTTAACAAGATACAAAATAAATTATTATACACTCGATCATAGATAAAGGTAATATATGGTTTTCTAAGTCACCATGCACTTTATGTAGAGATGCCACTGCCTTACATCTTTGTTTACAATATAGTTGGGAGGTACAATAAATGTAAATTAAGACTTTTTCAGTAATCGAGAGCCATATAATGATGAATTTATTATTTTAATGTAAATTAATAAGGTATATGATAGATAGCTGCATCTGTGTGTCTTCCTCTACGGGCAATGAAGACCACAGATCTGGGTGGCTGGCAGTCAGTTCAACATTCTGCAACCCTTCTTGGGTCCTTATCTATTCTAGGAGTCAGATTTATTCAGTCTCTTCCTTAATACTTACCTACTTGTCTTTTCTTTCCATCCCCATGTATCAATCAAAACATCTATTCAAAGGATCGTTACATTAGTAAGCAATTTAATTGAATTAGATTAAAGGAAAATAACATTCAATCAATTGGGATGGCCTTTGAGGTTCCTTCCAGCCCTAAATCTATGATCCTGGCACATGTGCTGCTCAAAAGTGTCAATCATATCAATTCCCTCTAGGCCCCATGGATGAAACCTCACTTCCATTGCAGTATAAAAACAACAACAGTTCTTAAAGTAAAGCTCTAAATTCCTTCCATGCTCAGGGAGGGGCAGATGTGGTCACTCCTAATAAGTACCATTGAGAAAGTGCAATTTTCCCATTGGTTCAAATGGATATAGGGGCTTGATCACTACCCTTGGCCCTCTGTGATTACCAGTCATTGGTTGAACTGGAGAGGGACTTGCTTACCTCACAGTAAGCATCACTGCACATACATGACGGCTTCCATTGTTCAGGGAGTAGGAAACTTCCTTACTCAGAACCATGGGCCCAGGCGCACAGAGATTCCTGTCCCCAGGGTCACCATGTTGCTGCATCACTCAGTTTCTCTGGCCTTCAACTTAAGAAGTCCAAGCTAAACTTCTATCTTATATCCCTTCCTTTTCCTTTGTCTTCCTCATCTATTCCACCCCAGGGGCTTTCTACAGAAGGCAAACTTGGGTGGACAAGGCTGGTCAGGATATCTGAGTCCTGGCCAGGATTCTAGAATGCCTTTGTTATAGAAATAAAATAAATACTAATGGTAATACAGAACCACTGTTTTCTAAATTAGAGCCTCGGGGCAAATCAGGCAACAGTAAAAACTATCGTCTATGGATGGAGGCCCCAAGAAAAAGAAAAATGTGATTTTCTCCATTAGTAAAGATTAAGTTGGTTTTGTAGTTCTAAAAATTTAAAGAAATGAACATTTTTACTACCTTTTTTTAGTCATACAGCTCCCTACAGCTTTTAAATAAATTTTGGCAACATTTACTCTAGAAGTGCATCTAGATGAATTCTAACAGCACTTGGGAAGAGAAATGAAAGAAATACAGGCTCTGCAAATTGGCCTTAGACAAAGCACAATAAAACTCTCAACATGATACGTGACTATGCAAGCGTGCCAGTGGGCCCTGCCCTGACAGGCCATAGGACTCTGGATGAAGAGTCTTTTCCACTTGGTATGGAAGGGGTGAAATACCATGAATATATATGAAATACTTTTCAAAAAGATATGAGTTCATGTGAAATGGAGTGGTGAAATTTTGTTGTTAAGTCACGTCCAACTCTCCGTGACTCCATTTGGAGTTTTCCTGGTGAAGATACTACAGTGGTTTGCTTCTCTAGCTCATTTTATAAATGAGGAAAATGAAGTAAGCAGGTAAATGACTTGCCCAGGGTCACACAACTAGTAAGTGTCTAAGGCCAGATTTGAACTGAGGAAGATGAGTCTTCCTGACTTCAGGCCCAGCCCTCTATCCACCATGCCACCTAGCTGCCCTGGAGTAGTGAACATGGTGCTGCAAATTAATGTTCTTGAAGGGAAACTACAACATGGAGGCTTTTAAAGGTCAGACCCAGAATGCCTTTTCTAGAATATTTGTCACCTCCGTGGATGAAAGACTTTTCTGCCTTTGATGAGTCAAGGCTATAGTCTAGCTAAATGTGACTCTTCTTAAGTGGTGTGAAGGTACTTCTTTTAATAACTACCCAATTGCATAGAGAATCCTAAAAGCATATTAAAATTGATCAAATTATATGGTTGTTATGGGGTAAGGACAATACTGAGAAGACCTTGAAGCCAGGCTTAGAAACCTTTTGCAAAGCAGGGCCGGGAACAGGCATGTCTTTTCTGATAGTTGCTAGATAGAACTTTGAGAGGGGTGGGTCACTGCTCCATCCTTGCCTGTGAAAAGTGAAGGTTGCCCCATAAGCTCCTGGGCAAATGCCTGCTTGCTCTTTAGTTTGGTCTGATACCAGTTTGGGATGAGCCCTTATAGACATGTGAAGGCAGGCCAGCGGAGTCTACGGAGTACTAGATTTGGAGTCAGGAAAGCTTAGGTTTCAATCCCTTTTCATAAACTGTGTGACCCCGGACAAGTCACTAGACCTCTTTAAGCCTCCATCTCCTTTGTAAGATGAAGATAATGGCTGTGATAATTAGCATATGTAAATCTGAGCAAGGACAATGATGATTTAACCCATTGAGGCATTAATGGCGATGTATAGAAATCTGGCATTGAAAGTAAGGACACCTGGGTTCAGTTTCTGCCTCTGACACACACTGACCATGTAACCCTAGCAAAGTCATTTGATTGTAACCTGCAAAACAGTTGATGACCTACATTAGTTGAGGGAGTTTCCTCACCTGGAGTTCCTTACAGAGATGAAATCACAGGTGCAGAGAAGAAAGAGAGAAAGAAACAGAGAGGAAGGAAGGAAGGGAGGAAGGAAGGAAGAAGGGGAGGGAGGAAGGAAGGGAGGGAGGGAGGAAAGAAGGGAAGGAAGGAAAAGAGGATGACAGGAAGGAAGAGGGAAGGAGGAGAGGAGGTAGGGAGGAAAGGAGGAAGGAAAGGAAGAAGGAACTTTCCTGGGGCAGCTAGATGGTGCAGTGGATAGAGCTCCTGTCTTAGAGTCAGGAGGACCTGAGTTCAAATCTATCCTCTGACACTTACTAGCTGTGTGACCCTGGGCAAGTCACTTAACCCTAATTGCCTAAGCAAAAAAAAAAGTCGCTTTTTATCTCTATACCTGTATGATAATAACTGATGAAAGATACTCTGGAGTGTGTAGTGTACTTTCCATAAATCAGCTTTTTCCATCCTCACAAGAGCCCTGCTTCCCCGAAGGGGCTCCTGGGTCATGCTGCTTTCTGGCTGCTTCTTCTTTACCCATCCAGAAACCACTACCTGCTCATCAGGCACTCCCAGCCACTCCTGTGGCTACATTCTACGGCTGCACCTTTCAGCTTCATGCTTCCTACCTTGCTCCCCTCCCTGCTAGTCTTTCCAGGATCTTGTTCAAGGTCACTGTTTGCCCAGAGACACAGCCTTCTATTTCCATTCTCGATCCTCATCCTACTTGGGATTAAACTTTTCCTGGATTACTTAGCATAATTGGTTTGATTGCCAGAGTAATGTTGGACTCTTAAAGTGAAGATTTCATGTTTTCAAGATTTGGCTGTAGGTAAAACCAAGTTGGTTAGATCATTGGGGAATGAACAAGGAATAAGGTTGGAAGTCTCTTCAACCTAATGACCTTCTAGTCATTCATACTCAGTCCTTAGGTCATAGGATTTTCAGTCATAAGGGACCTCAGAGACCAACTAGTCCAACCAGCTCATTTTACAGATGAGGAAACTGAGGCCTAGAAAGGTTAAGTGATTTGCCCAAGGCCAGATAGGTATCATAAGCATCTTAGGTAGGAAATGAATTCATAATTCTCTCACTCCAGAGGAAATACTCTTCCCTAGCCCCAAGAAGGCAAATCACTTGCCCAGGTCCCACAGGTAAGTGGCTGAGTCAGGATATGAATGCCGGTCTTCAGTAGCTAACACTACCTACTGCACTACAGTGTCTCCTATAGAGTGGAACACAGGTTGAGAAGTTAAACTAGAATGATAGGTTCATCTTCAAATAAAAAGTGCAATTTTAAAACGTCCAGGTTATTAGCCTTTAATTTTGATAACTTAGAGATAGGGAGTGCGGGTGGGGACGCCTTGTCATGAAATTCCAAGATTCCTTCTTTCTAATATGAAAGAATTGACTCAATGCTTTTCTCCTTTTCTTGTGCAGCCAATATTTTCTTTATTCTTGCCACATCACCCCTTACACAAAGTCTTTCCTGATCTTTCATATCCCCGGGGCTTAGTGCTTTCCACCTCTTCTGAAATTACTTTGTGTCTATATTTTATATTGACATTTTGGGAGCATCCATAGTTCCCCTAGTAGACTCTGAGCTCCTTGAAAGTAGGCTCTGCTTCTCATCTTATTTTTGTATCACCAGTGTCTAGAACAGTGCTTTGCACATAGTCGGAACTTAACAAATGTTTATTGAGTTGTTTTGATCTCTTAATTCTAGTCAATTAGCATAATTTGCTTGGTGATTTTAATCTTTCAACTCAGATAAAGCAATTGACAACCTGTCTCTAGGATGTCCGACAAGATATTTACATTGTGAAAGGAAGAGAGCTCCCTTTTTCCTCACATTTATTGCTTTATGTTCTATATATTCTAGTCTATAGTCTATATTGTATATTCTATTTTCAATGTCTTAGAGCCTATTTAATATTCAGAAAAACTCCCTTGCTGCATACAGCTATGGCTAAAATTGGAGAAGTCAGCTACTCAAAAGTCATGAAATTATAGTTTCCCTGATGACCTGGCTATTTTAAGGATCCTCTTTCTGCTTGAAAAAGTTTTGGAGGTAATGAGAATTTTTCAAAATTAGATGCATTTTCCCCTGAGGATAATCTCCCGGCTGCAGTTGTAGATAACAGACTTGTATGACACAAAAGACTTAAAACTCTCTAGTTACTGCAAAATAGAGAGAAATCAAACTTAATTGGGAAAGAATATTCAACAAATGAGGGTCTTTGATGCCTGAGCTGTGTCTGTATGCTCAGCATGGGTCCTGCAGTGGTAATTGTCTTCAAGAAGAGGCATAGTGGTCAGTTAGCAGTCAGTCGACAAACAAGCTTTATTAAGTGCTTATGATGTGCCAGGCACTGTGATAAATACTGGAGCTACAAAGAAAGTCAAAAGCAGATCATGCTCTCAAGGAGTTCACATGACATGGGAGAGACAACATGTAAACAGTTATGTGCAACATATACATATATAGACATACCTGTGCATGTGTATACATATATACATACCAGTATGTGTATATATATACATACATACATACACACAGGCACACACACACATATGTGTGTATATATGTGTTGGAGATAATTTCAAAGGGAGGGTACCATCAGTGAGAGTGACCCAGAAAGGTCTCTTGAAGGTGGGGTTTGAGCTGGGTCTTGAAGGAAGCTGGGAAAGCTATGAGGCAGAGATGAGGAAGGAGAATGTTCCAGGCATGAGACACAGCTAGTCAGTCTCCAAATCAGTGCCTCAAGTCTCTCCCCACTTCCAGCCATCCTCCACCCCAATGCCAAAGTGATCTTCCTAAAGTACAAATCTGACCATGTTACCCCTTCTGTTCAATAAACTCCAGTGCTCCCTATTATTTCTATATAAAATCCCATTTGGCTTTTAAAATCATTCACAACCTGTCCCCTTCCTACCTTTCTGGTAGCCTCATACCTTACTCCCCTCCTTGTATTCTACATTTGTACATTCTAGCTTTCTTATTGTTCCTCACACACAACACACAACAATCCATCTCCCTACTCCATGCATGGTACAGTCAAAATCATCATGGTATAGTGGTTAATGTGCAATGCTAGGAGTCAGATAGACCTGGGTTCAAATTCTGTAAATTACTAATTAGCTATGTAAATGAGTAAACTAGCATCTGTAAAATGAGGTTAGACTAGATAACCCCCAAGGTCCTTGCAACTTTAAATCTATGATCCTAGAATGTTATTTAAAGGATTTTCATGTAGTCTTGTTCTGTGTGACTCCAAGCAGCATAATTAAAAACAGTGAGTAGGAGCTTCAGATATTGACTTAATGTTAGGAAATCTTAATAATTGGAGCTGTTCAAACATGAAATGGGCTGCCTAAGGAGGTGGTGAGTTTTCCATCACCAAAAGTCTTCTTTTCAGGGACTGGATGGCTGCTTTTTAGTGATACAGCTGAGGGGACTTCCTTTTTTTTAGAAGGGAGTGGACTAGAGGGTCTCTGAGACCCTTTCCAACTCTGAAATTCTGTGATCCTATGAGCTACTTCAAATCATTTTTATTTTAAAACAACTGAGCTGGAACAAAAACGGAACATTAAAATATTCCCTGGACTGCACCTGAAATCAGCCAGTATTTCATTTGGTTTACATGCCTGGCAGGGAGGACCTGGAGGAGCTGTACAGGTTTATGAAGTGCTCACTACATCATTTAAATTATGTTATGTCTTTTTCTTCACGCAGGCTTTTTAGTATGGGCCAAACTCAAGACTAATGAATCCTAGTGCACATCATCAACAAGGCCATTGGTTTATTTAAGAAAAGGAGCAGTCTAGCTCTCACTCAGCGGCATTTGGGAGTAACTGGCATGTAGAAGGCAGTTCCTCTTCCCTCATAGTTTGTAATCAGTCTTTTACATTTTTATCTGCTCTATGGTGACCATGTATCTTGGATGTATGATCTGATAAAAGGAGTTTTTTCTTTCTTTTCTAATTTGTGAATGAGATACAAAGGGCAATGGAGAGATGTGAATCTGAATGGGCTGCTGTGTGTATCCAAGGATGATTGGAGAACAGCCAGGAAATTTAGTTGTAAAAGGAGGTAGGCTGGTCACATGACATAGGCAAGAAACAAGTACAGACATTGTATTGAGCCCTGGAACACTACAAAGTTTCTTCAGTGAAACCTGCAGTAATGGGATTTGGTTTAATCATCCACACCAGAAAAACAAAGTGGATTTAAAAAACATATTGTCTATTATAGGTTCCCAAAGTGGGTGATACCGCCCACTGGGGGTTGCTAGAACGATCCATGGGGAGGGGATGGTAGTAGCCTAGGGTGCAATTCGGGGCATTGAATAAAAATAATGGGGCAGTGGAAAGAAGAAAATTTTGAAAAACTGTTTGTATGTGTTTCATCTGTGTAACAGAGTTAAAGTCATAGTGATTACATTATTTTCCAAATAAACACACAAAATGAAAGTTATAACCAATCAGTGGTCGAGTTGGCCAACAGGTCTTAACAAGCAAGTGTTGGCACATGAGCATGTTGCACATTGTTGGGAAGTCCAGCATGTATTGGTAGGAATATGTGCATGTAATGACTTGTTTACAATACAATACCATATGGTTTCATAATGCAATATTGCATCATCAAAATTCCAATGCAGGAAAAACCCCACAAATTTACAAAAAATTATTAAATTTAAGCTGCATCATTAAAAAAAATAGTTCATATTTTTTGAAATGGTACAAATTTAAAAAATGTTAAAGGGCTAAAGAAAGTAGATTTCCAGGGGGGTGCTAAGTAAATTTTTTTTTTTGCAAAGGGGGTGGTAGATCAAATAAGTCTGGGAACCTCTGGTCTAGACTGTAACCTGTATAGACAGTTGAACTAATAGCTGGTTGGAATTCTAAAGTGGCAAGTACTTATAACAAAGGTAAGACTGTAAAACAAAAGTAGAGATTGCCAACCCTTCCAGCTCTACCAATTCTTTGTTCATGTGCCTAGTTTTATTTGTATGGGCACCTGAAACAATGGAAGTTTTGGGGAGGAAGAGAAAAACCATGTAATCCCAGCTCCACATAGCTCCTTTGTGGTTTTGTTGCATGAAGTCCTCAAAACACACACTAGCCAACAATTAGGGATTTGACAGGACATGGAAACAATTTTCTAATCCCAAATTAGAAAGGAGGCTGGGCCCAGGGAGCTCAAGTCAGTATCAGCATAATAGCAGGTCAAAAGAATAGACATGGACAACAGTATTCCTAGACTCCTAGAGTCAGGAAGGCTTGGCATCAGATACCTCTTAGCTGTGTGATTCTGGACAAGTCATATAGCCTCTGTCTGACTCAGTTTCCTCTCTGAAAAAGTGGGGATGATAATAATAGTATCTGTCTCCTAGGTTTATTATGAAGCTCAAATGAGATAATATTTGTAAGGGGTTTTCCAAACCTTAAAGTACTATATAAATGCTAACCATGACCAAAAAAAATCCCCACCAGGCAGCTGGGTGGCACAATCAAGAGTGCCAGGCCTGGCATCGGGAAGACTCATCTTTTTGAGTTAAAATCTGGCCTTAGATACTTACTAGCTGTGTGTCCCTGGGCAAGTCACTTAACCCTGTTTGCCTCAATCTCCTCATCTGTAAAATGAGCTAGAGAAGGAAATGGCAAATCACTCCAAGTATCTTTGCTAAGAAAACCCCAAATGAGGTCATGAAGAGTTGGACACAACTAAAATGACTGAAAAACAACAAATGGCAAATACATGGAGGGCGCTTATATAGGGATATACGTGCCCATGCTGCAGGTGTGGCTGGGAAAATCCATACCTCTGACGCTACAGATCTCTAGATACCCACTGGTAATATCATCATCCCATTCTGTACTGGGCACCCGTGTACTTACTCTCAGTTGTTTGTCAGGGTGTATCTGGTATGCATTATGTCTATTTTGCTGAGCGTCTCTGCTGCTCTTGAGGTCTGCTGCTATTATTATTACTGCTGAATCTCAGCCTATCTCGGCTTCTTCTGACTTTGAGAATTGTATGGATAGGTGCGGTAACTCATAGCCATCAGCTATGCACCAAAAGAGCTTTAGACCTCCCCAGCCAGGATGGGATGATTCTAATCAATCATACTGAAAAAAACAAATGGATTAAAAAACCATTCTGTTTAGACAATGACATGTAGTGAGCCCAAACTCCGCCTCCTCTTTCTTTTTCTTTGCTGGATAAAATGCCAAGCAAGGACCAGAGATATTGCTGGTAGATATGCATAATAACGGAAGGAATGCAGAACAAAAGTGTTACTGCTCCTCAGCAAATAGTAGCAGAGGGCAGCAGAGGGCTTTGAAGAGGTTAAACAGCTAAAAATGAGTCAAGAACAGCTCAGTGAACCCAAAAGCAGTAGAGACATGACGCCTAGCAGATACAATCGGACAAGCAATTGAGAGTGGGAATATGGCACCCAGTAGAGAGCAGAATGATGATGCTGCCAGAGGGTACGTGGAGATCTCTAATGTCAAAAGTATGGATTTCCCCAGCTAAACCTGTAATAAGGCTACACATGTCCCTATACGAGCACCCTCCACGTATTTGCCATAATCATACCCATTCATACAATGTGTATGTAATGTAATGTTATCTGGCAGCATGTATACTTTACACGCATGTCCTTTGTAGATATCCCCTGGTCACATGCTTTCTACATATTTTCCCTCTATGTTTCCTGATTACATGTGTTCTCTGCATATGTGTCCTCTCCAGCTGTTGGTGTAGTAACCTGTGGGAGACTGTGCGCCATATACGCATGAGATGGATCATTTCTTTGTCACTTCTGTTTCTATGTGGTTTGTCTTGATATTTGCCTTTTGCTTTAAACTTACATGTTCAAGGGGCAGCTTGGTAGCACAGTGGGTAGAGTACTGGCTCTGGAGTCAGGAGGACCTGAGTTCAAAGCCGGCCTCAGACACATAAAACTCACTAACTGTGTGACCCTGGACAAGTCATTTAACCCTATTACCTAGCCCCTCAAAAAAATCAACAAACATTTATTTTAAAAAATGTTGCCTTGAGTATAGATCTCTTCTCAAAATCCCATCTCCAGACTCCATTCCTTTAAAAAATAAATAAATGAACTTACATGTTCTCTGGCCTTTTAAAAGTAAAAGCATTGATGGGGGCTTGACAGTTATGGTTTTAAGTGGATGCTGATTCACGAAGTATTATAATCCTAAAGTTTTTTCTGGGGCATCCACTGTGCTACAAACATATAGCTGGCGGGTCATTTCATTAAATGATAGTTCATCAATATATGTATCTTGGAGAAGTCTTGCAAGTAGACATTGATCTGGGCCCTAGACTGAGCAGTAAGAATACAACTGTCTGTTGACCCAGCAATACAACTATCTGGTCTATACCCCAAATCCCAAAGAGAACAAAGAAAGATGAAAAATCTTGTATATACAAGAATATTTATAGCAATTATCTTTGTGCTGGCAAAGAACTGGAGGCTAAGGGGGTGTTATTGATTGGGCAATGGCTGAACAAATCGTGGCATATGGATGTAATAGAACATTATTGCTCCATAAGAAATGATGAAGGAGTTGTTTTTCAGAGAAATTTGAGAAGACTTGTATGAGCTGATATAGAATGAAGTGAACAAAACCATGAAAATGATTTATGCTATAATAACAACAACACTATAAAAACAAACAATTTTGAATGACATGAGAACTCTGGTCAATACAATGATCAACCATGATTCCAGAGGACCAGTGTTGAAGGCCAATTCACCTCCTGAGAGAGATGTGATGGACTAAATGCAGATGGAAACAACGTGGTTTTAAATGTGGCCACTGTGGAAATTTGTTTTGCCTGATGATGCATATTTGTTACAATGTTGTTTTGTTTTGTTTTGTTTTCCAGTGGTGGAAGGGGGAGATGGGAGAGAGAGAAAACAAATGTTTAACCTTTTAAAAAATCATTAAAATCACTTTTAAAATTTAAAAATAAAATCTGAAATATATTTGAAAAATTGTATGGGACTTTCCCAAACTGCTTGCTACTGCCAAAGCTCATCTCTTTGACAATAATATTCTTCTGGTGATGCTCTGTGGTCGTGAATTATAGGATGTCACTCTCTCTTAAGAATCAAAATTACAAATCACCTGAAGGGCAATGGAAGACCCGTGGTGGGCATAAGTAGGCTACAGCGTGTGACCTGTGATGACTTGCACTCAGTAAGTGGTGCACAAGACGTTATCCGGGACGTGTTTGGTTGTATAATGAGGCAGGCTGCTAGTGTATCAAGAATAAGCAACCACAGGTTGGAAGGCCTGCCTGAGCTCTCCATGGGTACCCTTCAGTTACTGAAATATTGAGAGGAAGTCAGTCCTATAGAAAGCTGGTTCTTCCTTTTAAGTGGAATGTGTGGAAATGCAAGAAAAAAAAAGGTAAAGAAGGGTTTTTAACAGTATTGATGAACACAGGGCTCACACCGCTGAAATCACTGATTCCACAAAGTAGTGAAGCAAAATTGTTGTATCTCTATTTCTGACGCCTTATTTACTACAAAATTTAGATTAATGACCCTGTCATAGCATCTCTCCGGGAGAGAGAGGCAGTGTGGTATACTCGGTAGTCTTCCAGACTTGGAAACAGGAAAATTGGGTTCAAATCCTGCCAATGACACTTTCTAGCTGTGGCATCACAGTCAAGTCACTTAATCTATGTGAGTTTCAGCTTTATCGTCTATAAAATAGGAATAATTGCACACACCTCACAGAGCTATTATGAAGCTTAAATGAGTAAAGTATGTAAAGTATGTTGTGAACTTTGAGAAGCACAATATAAATATCAGGCTTGCTTTTTTCCCCCAACTGCAGCTAAACTATGTAACATGACCCTTTGACATTTTTGTCAGTGTCTTGGGTAAAGGCAAAAGTGCTGTGCTGATAGATGACATGAAACTCAGAGGGATAACTGACATGTTGGGTAATAGAGTCAGGATCCAAAAAAATCTTGACAGCCAAGAATGATGGGTTGCTAGAATAATGGGTCAAATCTAATATGATGAAATTCATTAGGTGTAAATGTCATATTCTACACTGTGGTTCAAAAAAAGCAATGACACTAGGACAAGATTATAGACCAAGAGTTGGAAGGAACCTTAGAGACCACATTTGTCCAACCTCCTAATTTTACAAATGAGGAAACTGAGGCACAGAGAAGTTAAAAGGTTTCCCTGAGGTCACAGGTCCCTGAGACACACAGGCACATATCTGAAATAAAATTTGAAAATCTGACTCCCAAGGCAGTATTCTTTCTACCATATGCCGTACTACTGCCCTGAAGGAGGAATCATGGCAATTAGTTCTTATGAAAAAAGATCTGAAGGTTTCGGTGAACTACAAGCTCATTACGAGTCAACAGGAACAGAGCAGGCTTTAAAGTTAATTTGACCTTTAGTTGTCTTCAGAGAGGCATAACGTCTAGAACACAGTAGATGATAGACTTACTGTATTCTGCCTTCTTGGGCCACATTTAGAACATTATGTTTCATTTTGTGCCCCACATTTTAGGAAAGATACTGACTAATAGTAGTATGTGCAGAGGAATGCAAACAGAGTGATCAGGAAATGAGAGAAGGTTGCTACTTTGATGGATCTGTGATCTTGTCAACGTGAAACCTTCCTGCAGGTGGACATGTTGCAAACCATCCATCTTTTTTGATATGTATAGCTCTTGTCCATATCTGCATATAAACTCTCAGTTTGAAGTCCACTAAGCATCCTCAGCTCTAATTTTCATGACTTTCCATGGATACCAGTAGAGCATGCAGGCTCTCTAGAATGTGGGTGGGGATGGGAGCAGAAGGTGGGCATAAATAGCTGTTGCAAGTATTTGAAAGGCTTCGTATGGAACAGGAATGAGACTTGTCCCACTACAGCACCTGACGTCAGTACCAGGAATAACGGGTAAAAGTTGCAGAGAAGGACATACATATCACGATGTTAGGCCTGACCATCAGTGCTGTTTAAAAATAGAATGAACTGCCTTTGGAAGTAATGAGTGTCTTGGGGCAGCTAGGTGGCACAGTGGATAGAGCTCTGACCTTGGAGTCAGGAGGACCTGAGTTCAAATCTGACCTCAGATACTTGACACTTACTGGCTGTGTGACCCTGGGTAAGTCACTTAACCCCAATTGCCTCACCAAAAAAAAAAAAAAGGAAGTAATGAGTCTCCTCTCCCTGGAAACCTCTAATCCAAGACCAGATAGCTATTTCTTAGGGATGCTGTAGAAGACATTCCACTTTGGATATGGTTAGGATTAGAAGATTGCCAAACCTTTTTCTAACTTGGACATTCTGTGAGTTTATGTAAAATTAGCTAGTGGGCCTTGGGCTGGATACTAAGCAATGAGAAAGTTCAGAAGCAAGAAGCAACTGTGGGGTTCTGTCTTTGGGAGTGAAGCAGATCTGGGATCTCAGCTCCTGCTTTCAAGCCTGACTGAAGCTTGTGAAGGAATAAGCAGGGCAGAAAACCCAGACCAGAGGGAAGCCTGGAGTTCTGTCCTTCTGAGCTAGTAGAGTTTGCCAGATGGTGGATAGTGACTCAATCTTGCAGCAGTCTGCAGGAATTAAAATCAGGGGCAAACTCACAGGTGTGTTGCTCAGATTCAGACCCAGATCAGGAATTTGAAGAGCTCAGACCAGGAGACTTTATCCTGGCTTAAAACACTTTGGGATCATTGGAAGTTAACAGGTCCCAAGCTTGAGTGGTCCCTAAGATCCTGGCATAACACAACATTCAATACCTCCAAGAAAGCAGCAGAGTGCTCAAGAGGACACAAGCTCAGCCCAGATATTATACCTGGAACTGCAAAAAGCCTATCCCTGATATAAAGTTCAAAGTCTAGGAAAAAGCTGGAAAAATGAGCAAATAAAAAAGAATCCCACTACAAAAAGTATATAATGATGAAAGGGATGCTTAAGGCACAAACTAGAAAAGAATAACTCCAAAACATCTATAAGAAAGCCTCAAAGAAAACATAGTTTAGGCAGAAGTTCAACTAGAATTTCTGGGAAAGATGAAGCAAGAGTTTCAAAAGGAGTTTAAACATTTTTAGAAGTGAAATGAGAGCACTAGAGGAAAAAAATTAGAAAATAAATGAAAAATATGGAAGAAAGAGTTAGAAAGGGAATTAGGAGCTTGGCATAAGAGATTTAAAAAAAAAAACTTATCCAAGCAACAAATGCCCTGAGAATTAGAATGAACCACATAAAAGGTAAATGAATTCATGAGATAGCAAGAAACATTTCAACAAGTTCAGAAGACTTTTAAAAAAAAGAAGAAAATGTAAAGTATCTCATAGCAAAAACAACTGACCTAGAAAATCTAAGAAGATTGAGGCCTAGAGAGGCTGGAACTTGTTTAAGTTCACAAAGTTAGATTGGGCAGCTAGGTGGTGCAGTGGGTAGAGTGCCAGGCTCTGAGTCAGGAAGTCTCATCTTTCTGAGTTCAAATCTGGCCTCAGAGACTTACTAACTTGAGTGACCCTGGGCAAGTCACTTAACCCTGTTTGTCTCAGTTTCCTCATCTATAAAATGAGCTGGAGAAGAAAATGGCAAACCACTCCAGTATCCTTGCCAAGAAAACCCCAAATGGAGTCACAAAGAGTTAGACACCACTGAAACGACTGAACAACAATGACAGCAAAATTTAGGGATAGAGTCAAGCCTTCTGACTCCCCCCATACTACCTCAGAATACCTCTGCTTCTACTTAGCCTAAGACCTTTGATATCGTTACTACACTGCAACCCAAATGATGCCTAGCTGGACAGACTGGTTCTCTAGTTCCATACTGAAACTCATTCATTGCCGACCATTGGTCTCAGGTTTCCTTCATATTATTTTAATTGGACTGAACAAGAGATACTGACCAAAGATATAATGTGACTACATACTTCCACCTTACAGAAACTTTTATACATGTGCTATTGTGTTACAGGGTCTTCCTTAAATTGAATTCATTAACACTAACCCTTCTCTGCCTTTGTTTTTATTTTTGTTTTTTGTCACTGTTTGGAAGAAGACATTTGTCTCCCTCTTTGAGCTTAGCAAATATCAGAGAATAAAAATCTGAAATCTAGCCTCCTTCGTTAGAATTGTTGCCTAGGGGTGCAAAAATATCAGAGTTGCATCAGCTGCACCAAGCAAACTAATCCAGATTCTTGGCTCCTTTGTACTGGGAATTAAATGAAATTCATAAGTTTCACTTCAAGGCAGGAATTCATGTTATAAAAGGAAGCCAGATGGCTAGAATGTAAAGCAATTTTTAGATGGCTTCTCTTTGCCTATTTACTGAGGGCAATAAGCCAGTATTGGTGTGTGTGGAGACAGTCTTGAGCAAATTTAATGCCATTATGTGTGATTCAGATGATCACACATGTCTGACTCAAAGTGATAGCAAGCAGCAAGCAGGAAAAAATAGGTTTAATTAAGCTGTTTGTTTTTCTTAATTGCCACATACACCTTGATCATTCCGTTAAACAGGGACCACCTTATTATGGAGTCCGACTAACCATGGATAGTAGAGCAGGCCAGGTTGCTGAGAGAAATCTTTTCCAGTGACATGTTGATTATCTTGGATACTGAAAGACCTGAGCAATAAGGTGTTGTGGAAAGAATGTTGATTTTAAAACCTAACTCAGATTCATCTTCT
>NW_020954598.1:4611243-4622028 GCF_900497805.2 Vombatus ursinus
CTCTCTCTCTCTCTCTCTCTCTCTCTCTCTCTCTCTCTCTCTCTCTCTGTCTCCCTCTCTACCTCTGTGTTTCTCCCTCTCTACCTCTCTCTCTATCTCTCTGTCTCTCTCTCTCCATCTCTCCCTCTGTGTCTCTCCCTCTCTACCTTTCCCTTTTTCTCTGTCTCTGTCTCTGTCTTCCTTCTCTTTCTGTCTCTGTCTCTTTCTGTCTCTCCTTTTTCTGTCTCTCTGTCTCTGTCTCTCTCCCCTCTCATACTGAAAAATACCTTTTATTCCTCAAATTGTCCACTGCATTTTATCTGGACTACACATTTCACTTCTTTCCCTCTCCCTTGTAGCACAATTATTTGTGCTTTTCCCCAGTTGGATTATAAGCTCTTTGAGAACAATGTCTGTGACATCTTCCTCTCTCTTCACTTGCCTAGAACAGTATCTTGCTCATCGTAGGAGTGTGATAAATGTTTGCTGAATTAACTTGAACTGAATCAATGCCCTTTCCTACTCAGCAATCTATTTATTCTCCTCTCTTCATCTCTCTAACACATTCCTCATATTTGTTATTCTTAGCCTTCTCTTTTCTCTTTTAATCTTCCATTGTTCTCCCTCTTTCTCTCTGTTTAAAGCTTCTTCTTATACTTAGAAAATATAGAGACTATTAGGACCATCTGATTTCAGTTCCCTCTTGGGTCCTCATTTTTGCTTTAACAATAACAATAAAAGTAACAATGGCCACCACAAGCGACACTACTCTGTTTACAAAGTGCTTTGGCATTACTGTTCAGTTTTAAGATCATAAAAGATGTGTCGCAGTGATCACAGAGCAAACACGATTGAAGAGCATGAGAGTCACTGGCTGTGTGATCAACAGTGATCAGCTTAACCTCTCTGAAACTCAGTATGAACCATCTTTGCCAGTGGTGAAAACCAAGCACAGCACTTGCTCACCATAGAGGGGGTAAGCTCTGAAATTCGTGATTCAGTGATTAAGCCTGACCTCTTTCCCCTCTCTTCTTTGCAGAGGTGGGGAACTAGTGATGTGGAGCATTACATATACTGTAAGACTTTGTTGGCTAGTTTATCTGAATTAACAAAACCAAACCAAAAATTACAACTGATACTTGAGATTGTCTGAAGCTCATTTATATATTACTTCAAGGTGTTTTTGTGATAACCATCCTATGAAGTGGCCTTGGGCAAATCACATTACTTCTCTGGGTCTCAGTTTCCTTCTCTGTGAAATAGGGAATTAGGTAAGATGGCCTCTAAGGTCTTGTTCAACCCTAGATCTAATATACTGTAAGAGATATTATTCCCATTTCCTAAATTAGGAAACTGAGGCTCTGAGAGGTATCCTGACGATAGTTACAGGGCATATAAGAACTGTGAGAAGCAGGATTTGAACTTGGGGGTCCTGACTCAAAGTCCAAGGCTCCATTCTGTAGACAACACTACCTTTGGAAAAAAAACCTGGCCTAATGAAATCCAAGTCAGGTCAGTAGCAAAGGAGTGAGGGAAGACTCATGATTAGGGCACATGTCCGAAGTTAACAGGCCTAGATGATGGAGCTCTAGATAGGGGACCTTAGGAAAGTGATGCAGAATTGATATATGCAGTGATGGGTCTGACAAAGGAGACAAGACAAGAGCTTTAGGGTCATTTGGTTCATGTCACAATTTTGTATCGGTCACTGTTTTTTGACGGAGGCAGCTATACGGCACTCTGGACCTGGAATCAGGAAGATCTGAGTTCAGATTTGGACTCAGATACTCACTTACTAGCTGTGTGACCTCTTTCAGGAATAGTAAGAGTTCCTATCTCCTGGGGTTGTTGGAAGATCAAATGAGGTAATACTGGCAAGAGTACTTCGCAAACCTTAAAGTGCTATGTAGATGCTAGTTAATATTATTAGCTACCAAAATAGCCCCACAGTTGATCCTAGTTCCACAAATTGAGATAGGACTCAGTTTCCAGGTAGAGATTAGAGATAGAAGGGAAGAAAAGTCTCTAGACCTTTCTGCTAAGATGACTTATGGGACTGAAGAGTCTGGAAAGAATCTAAGTAATTCACTCCTCATTTTTCAGATGAAGAAACTGAGGCCCAGAAAGGGTCAATAACTTGCCCAAGGTCTCACAGGTAGTTAGTAACATTGACAGGTCTCCAGACTCAGGGGTTCTATCATTACACCACTGGGGTAGGTGAGCTGGCTTGTATTCTTACCTGGTTTCTGGAAAGAGAAGGGAGGATGCTTTAGTGATCAGCCAAGAATACCCAATGAGAAATACAGGGATGGAGAGGGAGTGGAACTAGGGGGACCCCTGGAGAAGCAGGGTCCACTTGTCCCTATCCACCTTTGTTCAGTACGCTGATCCAGGGGCTCCATCTTCCTTAAAAGAGCTACAAATGAGAGTTTGGCCTGAAAGGTGAGCTTCTGCTCCTCCCAGCTGATGGGGCCTCTAACCTAGGTAATCAGGGTCACCTTCCTCTCCCTCCTCTTTTTTTTTTCCTCCTCTCTGCTCTCCAAGGCTATAGCTCTGAAGGATCTCAGCTCCATCTTGCTCATCAGCTTTTTATCTCTTTGAATAAAGAATACTTACTGGCCATGACTCATCCTCCCCACTGAGCCTGCTGAGGAATTTGGCAGAAATGCTTCCTGTGACTTGGGGAACTGCAGTGGGGGAGGACTGAGGAATATGACCTTCTTACCCCCTTCCCTTCTTTATGCCTCTTTCACTCCTGTTCCTATTTTCCCACCTACCCCAGAGTCTGAATCTAGGCTCACTCTGGGTACCAAAAAAAAAGTCTCTCAGTAAGTCTACACAGAGGGAAAAGTGATTTCTTTCTAGTGGGAAAAGCCCACTGGATGCCAGGATTTCTGGGATTGAAATATGTGTTGCTGAGTGTGTGCCTCTTACTGGGAACATTCAAAAAAACAAAATGAGGACAGGCACCTGTTGGAAAATGTTAATGAGCTTGTAAACTCACAGTCTCCCAGTGATCTGGTGCTAATGAGATCCGCTAACAGACATTTTTTTTTTCTTCCACTGAGACCATTGTCATAATAAATGATGCCACACACTTGACTTAAAAGGCTGCTCACCCAGAGTAGAAGGAACAGGGCGATACTTGCTCATTTATGTACACTTGAAATGTAGGTGGCTGTCCTGCTGTCTCCTGCGAAGCCTTATGATCATCATCAGAACTGACAGTTATATGGCACTGTTGGCCTTCCAGTGTGCTCTGCATATGTTATTTCATTTTTTCCAGGAGAATATAAACCTTTGGAGAGTAGGGGCTGCTGTTTGATTTTCTCTATCCACGGTACCTAGCAGAGTACTTTGCACATAGTAGGTTCTTAATCTATATTTGTTGGGATGAATTGAATTGATCTGACTTGAATTATGGGATCATAAGATCCCAGATGTAGAATTGGACCATAGAGGTCATACAGTCCAACCCACTGCATTTTCAACCAGGCAACTTATTTTTCTTTGTGTGCCACTCTCTATCTCCAGTCTCCTCACCTTTACATTAGCTGTGTCCTATGCCAGTGATGCTATTCCTTCCTATTTATTGACAACTCTGGCTTCCTTTGAGACTCAGCTCAAATGCCACCTTCTGTAGGAGACGTTTTCTGATCCTTCTATCCACTTGAGTCTTAGCCTCTACCTTCTACTTTGTATGTATATTATATGTACCTGTTTATTTACATGTTATCTCCCCAGTAAGCCTTTCACTTAGATAGGCCTGGCATATAGTAGTTGTTTAATAAATGTTTATTTATTGATTGATTAATATGTAAATTCCTTGGGGACAGGGACTGTTTTTGTGTTTTTGCCTTTTCTTTGTGTACTCAGAGCTCAACGTGGTGCCTGGCACATAGTAAGTACTGGTTAAATGTATGGTGATTGATCGAGTAGAGATGAGGAAACTGAGGTTCGGAGAGATTGACTTGCCCAGGACCATACTTTTTCGAAAGCAGGATTAGAATCCTGGATTTCTGATTCCCACCCCTCTCTACTGTCCCAAAGCTTCCTTTTTAGTCACTGCCTTATCTCTCCTCCAAACTTTCTTTAAGATTTTCCTTCATTTCTAGACTCCTTCTACCCCCCTCCCCTTTAAATAGGATATGGCATTTCTAGAAAATATTTCTGAAGATAATGGAGGACTTGGGTGGGTTGGGTTCCTAGTTTAAAGTCATCCGTGATCCTTAGTGAACAGGGAAACTCAGCACCACTGGTGAAATGAACATGAAACGCCCAATTTAACATATTTTAAGCAAGACAGACTGATTCAATTTAGGGAAACAGCCGTCATTGCTTAAAGCCAAAGTGCAAACTCTAACAGTTTTAGCCGTCATCCAAAATTGGCAAGCTCCATATTCCTTAAGATAGGGCTGACAAACGTGCTACTACTCTTTCTCCGCAGGGCTTTTAAAACCAAATTGCTACAATGAAGAAAAGTCAGTACGTTGTCCAGAGAGAAAAGTTATGGAATTTTTTCTTGGTCCAACAATTATTTCCGTATATACGTCATACCTAAGTGCCCATCAATTATGGAATACTTTAACTCATAGAAGAATCATAGAATGGGAGAGCCGGGGAGGTCAGTAGTCTGAGTGACAAAGAGTGAGCATTCCATGCATGGAGGAGAACTGGAGAAAATATCTGGAACCAAGAGATGGAGGGTCTTGTTTGTGAAACATTCTAGCATCACTGGATTGAAAAATATGTATCAGGGAGCAGGGTGTAAGAAGGCTGGAAAGGTAAGAGGGGGCTAGGTTGTGAAGGATTTTGAGTGACAAACAGAGCATTATGTATTTGCTCCTGGAGGCAATAGGGAGCCTTTGGAGTTTATTGGGGTGGGGATGGGTGTGACATGATCAGACCCGTGCTTTAGGAAAATCATTTCAGCGGCTAAATGGAGGATGGATCGGAGTGGGGAGAGATTTGAGGCAGGCAGACCCACCAGCAACTATTGCAATAGTCCAGGTATGAGGGGATGAGAGCCTATATTAGAATAATGGCAGTGTCAGAGATACTGCAAAGGTGAAATCAACAGGCCTTGGAAACAGCTTGGATATGGGGAGTGAGAAATAGTGAGGAGTTGAAGATGACTCCTAGGTTGTGAGCTTAAGGGAGTAGGAGGATGGTTGCCCTATAAAGTAATAGAGAAAGTAGGAGTTAGGGAGGGTTTAGAGTTCAGATCTGAACATACTAAGTTTAAGATGAACATATACGTATATAAGTTCTATGTTATAATTATATATAAATATATTATTTATATTTAAGGTTTGCAAATTGCAAATTGCTTTTCAAATGTTATCTCATTTTATCCTTACAACAAGGATTGTTCCTTGGGGGTAGGTGCTATTGTTAGCCCCATTTTACAGATAAGGAAACGGAGGACATAGAGGTTAAGTGACTGGATCATTCAACTAATAAGTGTTTAAGGCTGGATTTGAACTCAGACCTTCCTGCCTCCAGGTCTACCACCCTATCCATTGCACCATCTAGCAAGGGAATTAACAGCAGAGTGTTGGGTTTTAGGGGAAAGATGAGTTCTATTTTAGATCTTGTGATTTAGAGATGTTTAAGAATCATACGATTCAAATGTTCAACAAATGAGGGAGCTCATAAGAAGGACTGGGACTGAACCTATAGACACGGAAGTAATTTGTAGAGAGGTGACAAACAAACTCATCAAGTGAGAGAGTAAAGAGAGAAAAGAGAAGGAGCTCCAGGATAGAGATTTGGGCATCCCTACAATTAGGGATCTGGGATGACATAGAGCTGAGGCAGGAGGAGGGATATAGAACGATAGCATCAAGAGAGGGTTTTATAAGGATTCGTGAGACTTGGTATTTTATAGGTAACAGGGAAGAAGCCAATAGAGGAGGAGGGATTGAACATGAGAGAGAAGGAGAGAGAGAAGGAGAGAGGAGGAGAGACAGAGTAGAAGAAAGTAGGGATAATAGTGGAAGCAAATTACTGGAGAACACAGGAAGGGAGAGGATCCAGGGTGCATGTAACGGGGTTGGCCTTGAGAAGGAGAAAGGCCACTTCTTCATCAGAAGTGGAATAAAGGAGGGGATGGAGGAGAATGATGTCAGAGGGAAGTGAAAGGAGAAGGTGAGAAGAAAATCTTGGCAAAAAGCCTCTTATTTTTGTGAAGCTTGAGGTGAGGAAGGATGCTATGGGGAATCTGAGGAAAGAAGAGAGGGTTGAACAGCTGCTGTGGTGAGTGGGATAGAGATATTTTTAGGGAAGGAATATAAGGATTGCCTTGCTGTAGTGAGAGCCCATTTGAGATTAGATAACAGATTTGCAGTGGACCCAGTCAGCAGGTCTGCTGGCCACAAATCCATTGCTCTTTTCCCTGTAACACTCTACCTGATGGCCATTATTACATTTCTTCTAAGTCTTTTATTTTCAAGGTTAAAAATTCCCAGTTCCTTCTGATCTTCATAAGACATGGTCAAATCCTCTGGATATACCCAGATTTATTAGTTTCCCAATTAGAATGTGTCTCTCAAAGCTAAAAACAACACTCCAGAGGTGGTCTGACCAGGAAAGAGTACAGCAGGTCTCTTCTCTCCTTTGTTTCAGACACTATAATTTCATTAATGAAGGTAAACACTCATGATCTTGCCAAGTAGAGAAACAGAGCATCCAAGAGTGACAGCGATTAAGAAAGATTCATTTGTAAACTCTTATGGAGAATGGCAGAAGATCCTGAGCAGTGTTGTCTCAATAGGTATCAAGAGGCAGTTGAAGGAAGAAGAAGGTAATGAGAGACTTGGCAAAACACCAATGAAGCCAGAGCATCTTGAGAATGTTTGGTATGAAACTGGAAGGACAACAACAAATGGAAGGAAAATGGGGAAAATAGGTTTTGACTGTCATGACAAACTATTCCTTCAATGACTGTGGAGTCACCATGCTTGAATTCTAACATGACAGTTGCTGAAAAGCCACATGAAGTAGAAAAGGCAATAATGAAAACAGATACAGGAGAAGAAGGTAGAGTGGACCAGACATATACCTTGGAGGTCTGTGCTAGAGGAGACACAGTTTTGAATATGCTGAGGGATCAATAAGGAAAACTGAGCACCAGAATCTATGACTTCAGATTGTGGTGCTAAAGAAGACTTTTGAGAGTCCCTTGGACAGCAAGAAGATCAAATCAGTCAGTACTTAAGGAAATTAATTCAGGATATTCACTGAAACTTCCAATACTGAAGCTGAAGCTTAAATACTTTGGCCACATAATGAGAAGACTGAACTTGTTAGAAAAGACCCTCATTTTGGAAAAGATTGAAGGCAAAAGGAGAAAAGGATGACAGATATATGAGATGGATAGATAGTGTCATGGAAACAATGAACATGAACTTGGACAGACTTCCAGAGGTAGTGGAGGATAGACAAAAATAACAAGAACAACAACAAAGGAGGGATCAGTTTTCAAAATATCTGCAAGTGGGAAGGATATGTAGAACATGAAAAAAAAATGCAGATGTTATTGCCACTGAAAAAGGTGATTGAGAAAGCTTCAATAATTACCAACCTAAATGCCTATTTTCTTATTGCTACAAAATACATATGAAAATAGTCTATAAATTGAGGTTATCTTTGATGAATAAATGAGAAAGTATACAACAGGTAGGCTTTCAACAATTACATTCTATAAGAGACCAAATCTTTCAATTCACACAATTGACGAAAAGATGTACAGGACACAAGAACCTATTGTGGTGTTTTTTTTTTCCTGAAGTTCTCTTCAAATGAAGTGCTATTAAAGCCTTTTCAGATACTTGTGCAGTTTATTGTTTTGTCCTAACTATAGAATCTTTGCATTTATTCCTATTCAGTTTCATTTTATTGGTAAGGCTCATTCTTTCATCTTGCTGGCTAAATTCTGGCTAAATCATCTATCATATTAGTTATCCTTATGTTTATGTTATTAACATTATTAACAATGTTATTAACATTATTACCATTTTATAAACATCTTTTTTTGTACTAGTGGTTGTTTAAAATAATATTGAATAAGACAAGGGCAAGTTCAGAGTTCTGAGGATATTCCATTAAAGACCTCTCTCTCCAAGTTTATATTAATGCTTAATTAATATTTTTCAGATAGAGTTGTTCAACCAGCCACTTACTTACCTTAATGTACTAACAGCTCATATTTCTTCGTCTTTTCCTCTGTGATTTTATGAGAAACACTGTCAAGTCACTTTGGTGAAAACATAAATGACACTTTGGCATAACTTTGGTGAAAATATAAATGATGTGAAATTTTCTTGATCTGACAGTCTGACCCTGTAAAAATAGGAAATAATCTTGATATGTACTTCTCCTGGCCCTGGAGACAAAAGCTGCTAGGTCTACTCTTTTATTAATTTGTCACTCATTTAATTACTTCTTGATTATGTTTGGCCTATCTTCTCCAGTTTGAAGAGTTGAGTTCTGCTTTGTCTTTATCAATTTTTAACATCCCATCATTTACTTCTAAGCAGCCTTTCCTTATCCATATTGTTCAAAACAAAATTAAAAGAGCTCTTGTATTCTCCTCGGGATATTTTTATAAGTTCATATTGTTCTGGGCTTTAATCTTCCCGATATCTTTTTTTGTATGTTTTTGAAAGAGCAATCACCTTGGAGTTAGGAGACTTGGTTTCAAATCTCTACCATTTACTAGCTGCTTGAACCTCTCTGAACCTTAATTTTTTCATCTGTAAAATGGGGATAAGACCTTGCATTACCTACCTTAGAAGCAGTAGAAATCCCCTTGAAAAACCTTAAAGTGTTCCAAAAATGTTCAATTATTATTGTGTCTTTTGCACATGTTGTTTCCCCAATCTGTACTCACTACAGAGGTCCCAAGTTGGCTCTTTAGATGCTTGCCCCCTCCTTTTTTTTTCAGAGGGATCATTTATACTTATATGATAACAGATTTTTTTTTTCAGTTTCCCATCCCTTTTGAATTTTGATATTTCTTTTAAAGTTTCTGGCAGGGGCAGCTAGGTGGCGCAATGGCTAGAGCACCTGCGCTGAAATCAGGAGGACCTGAGTTCAAAATTTGCCCTCAGACCAAACACTTGACACTTACTAGCTGTGTGACCCTGGGCAAGTCACTTAACCCCAATTGCCTAAAAAAAATAAAATAAAATAAAGTTTTTGGCAGGCAAAATGTGGGTAGTATAGACTAACCAAAGGGAAGGAGGGGAGTTACCTTTTAATTTCTGCCAAATGGTCTTGAGTGCATATAGTCAAAGAGAAAAAGTGTTCATTGGCCATATGCATATATATCGTCTTTATTTGTAGGCCAGAATTTGTTATATTCCATGATGTGGAGGAACATGGGATCATTGAACTTTACTTTTCAGGGAGAACATGAAGACACAGGGTGGTGGAGCAGGTGGAGTGCTGGATTTTGAGTCAGGAATAACTGGGTTCAAAACCCACCTCTGACAGCTACTGACTCTGTGCCCACTGGGAAGTCTCTTGACCTCTTTGAAATTTAGGCAATTAAGATAGGGGTTCTTAACTTAGGGTCCAAAGACCTCCCACAGTGGACTTGGATGGGAAAAAATTTTATTCCAAAATAATTGGTCTCCTTTTATTCATTAAAAAAAAATAATTCTGAGGAGTCCACAGGCTTCACCAGACTTCCAAAGGTATATTGTTTTGAATCACTGTCCTAAGACCAGTTGTAGACAAACTGTAATCTGCATGGGCAGCAGTGGTGGCAGTGGGGGCAGTAGAAGTTCCCATGAAATCACTAGTCTTTGCAATATTGATGTATGCAAAGAGTTGTTTATGACGAATCAATTCACTCCTAATATATTTAGTTCAATAAACATGGCAGCCGGTTGTAAAGCTTATTCTAGACAGGTGGTTTTCGTGGCTCTGTGGCTTAGGGAACGCAGTGCAGCGCAGTCTCCATTAGTCCAGTGAGCCATATGGCGGCTATATGCCCGGAAAAGCCATTTGGAGCTTGAGAGCTGCAGCCTGATGACCCTTTCTTGCGACTCATGCAAGTGCTTTAACTGAGGTCACTCACGTCAATGCTTAAAGGACCTATGATTTTTTTTCAGTGTTGCTGGTCCCTACCAGCGCAGGGACATAGCTGCCAAACCCCTCTATGCTTAGTTTTTGCCATTTGCTATAGCCAAAATAATTCATCACTTGGTAACCAACCCGGCAGCAAGGTGGCACAGTGGATAGAGCACTGGCCCTGGAATCAGGAAGACCAGAGCTCAAATTTGGCCTCAGACACTTACTAACTGTGTGACCCTGGGCAGCCCTGTTTGCGTCAGTTTCCTCATCTGTAAAATGAGCTGGAGAAGGAAATGGCAAACCATTCCAGTATCTTTGCCAAGAAAAGTCCAAAATGGGGTCACAGAGAGTCGGACACAATTGAAAAGATTCAGCGACAACAAAAAGCCAACCCAGCCATGAGCATCTTTGAATTTAGTGAGCCTAGTCTTTGTGCAATAATCTGGGACCATATGTAAACTCTTTCTAGCCTAGTAGGACCTGCCAGGCTTTCTGCTGGCACAAGTTTTGAGAACCTAGGGTCCAGTCGAATATAAACTGCCAGAGGGAAGACACTGTTCATTTTTGTTTTCTTCTCCCCAACATCTAGCAGTTCTTGGTACATAGTTAGTGCTTAATTGATCAATCAACAAACATTTATTAAGCATTTATTATGTGTGCCAGACACTGCTAAGCACTGGAAATATGACAATGATGATGAAGGAAGAGGAAGAGGAGGAGGAG
>NW_020954598.1:4622165-4628298 GCF_900497805.2 Vombatus ursinus
GAAGAAGAAGAAGAAGAAGAAGGAGAAGAAGAAGAAGAAGAAGAACCAGCAGCTCATCAGAAACTTGTTAATTGAATTCATGCTCTTTCCGCCTCCACAAAAGGGCGTTAGAGCTGGGTTTTATTGGAAGAACTGAGTTTATTAACCAGCATTTTAAAGATTGTAGTTTGCAGTTAGCTCTTCATTTTTAAGGCCCTCAATACCAATGGTACAATATGCTTGGCAATTTTTAAAGGTCTCATTAAGAGTACATGAACTGTGAGATTAACCTTTCCTTTTTTCATTTCTCAAGGTCTCTCTTTGCCTAGTCCTTTCCAACAATGTTTAAGCTCCCTAGAATTCCTCTTTGCTTTCAGTTACCATGACTCTGTGGGCCCCCATTTTTTTAATCTTCTTTGAAATATCCCCTACTCCCGGGCTGCTTTAGGAGTCCAGACATAGGGTACTTGCTCCAGGCTCCCCATCCCAGGGGAAGGGTTCTCTGCCTCCAATTTCGTATTAGTGCAGAAACACATGCTAGATGTGGGAAGTGTTAAGGGCTGGGAAGAGAAAGGCAGTGGACAAGTTTTATCCTATTAGCGTGAAAGAGAAACAGCTTATTTTCCTTGGGGATTTACAGCAACTTGGGCCAAGAGGGGATGATATATTTGAAGGATGAAGAGCAATTATAAAAAGAATTATTTGGACCTGACACTTTTTTATTCATAAATTTTTAAAATTTGGAACTTAACAAACCAAATAGCTTTTCCATACACAAAGTGAAGATTATACATGAAATAGCAAATCTATTACAAATAGCTTGCTTTTCCTTTTAAGTATATAATAAATTCAACATGTAGTTTTCAAAGTTGTTTTGTTCATTTCTGTTCCTAGACTTTCTTCTATTTACCATTGTGTATTTTTAAAAATGCTTCAATGACTCTTCTTTTCTTCCTAACTTAGAAGATTACACCATCCCTGTGGCCCTTTCCTCTGATTGGGCAATTCCTTCTGGAACCTCTATTTAAAGGAAAATACCCAAGCCAGCCACGTTCACCCTTTCATTCCTCTCTGGGCGCATAGAGATCCCTTTTATTAAGAGTCTGACACCATTGATCTAGATCACCTACTATGACCTCTCTTCCTGCTCTAAGTCTTTGATGGGTAAAAATTTCAATGAGGCAGATTTAAGTTTGATGTGAGAGAAATCTTCCCAACAATTAGAGCCATCCCAAAGTAGAATGGGCTGCCTGTGGAGGGCTCCCCGACATTGGAGGTGAACAGCTTCCAATTCAAGCAGAGGCTGGACAACCACATTGAGGATGAAGGACAAAAAGAATCTTTCTCTATAGATGGGATTCCTGGGCTGGTTGGCCTCTAAGAGTCCTTCCAACTCAGACTCAGTATTCTGGGATCAAATCTAGTCCCTTCATTTACAGATGATGAAGCTGTGGCTGGCTCTGAGAGGATGAAGGTCTGACAGTCTCATTATAGTATTAACAAAATTGGGAACAGATTTAGGGAATAGCAAACTAAAAGTATAGACAATATCTCTAAAGATTGCATCAGACTTTATCTCACTCTGAGGCCATTTGAAAGGATCTCTGGGCTGGTGTTTTAGGTTGGTCTATGATTACATTTATAATATATATTATATTATATATAATATAATAACATATATTCTACATATATATATATATATACAAACACACATAATTGGTTTCTGTGAGTAGAAACCAAGGGAAAGATTTAAATATGAAAAACAAACAAGTATATGACGGAATCAGGGGTGCAGGGAGAAAAAGGAATAGGTTTTTGAAGATCAGGGAGGAGAAAGTCAGAGAGATAGAGAGAATTTTGTGTGTGTGTATGTGTGTGTGTGTGTGTGTGTGTGTGTGTGTTAGGGTTGTTGTTGTTCCGACATTTTCAGTCATGTCTGACTCTTCGTGACCTCATTTGGGATTTTCTTGGCATAGATACTAGAGTGAGTTGCCACTTCCTTTTCCAGTTCGTTTTTACAGATGAGAAAACTGAGGCAAACAGGGTTAAGTGACTTGCCCAGGATCACACAGCTAGTAAGTGTCTATGTCCAGATTTGAACTCAAATCTATCCTGACTCCAAGCTCAGTGCTCTGTGTATTACAGCATCACAGCCACCTTATTTGTGATTCTTTTTTGTCATAAAGTTATAGGATTATAGGCTTCAAAGTTAGGAGGATCCTTAGAGATCATCTCATACTAATGCCTCAGTTTGCTGAATGAAGAAACTGAGGCTCAGAGAAGGGAATTGAGTCAGAATCAGAGGCGTACTCTTGACAACACATGCTTAGCCCTTCTCTGTTTTCTGAGATGGACCTGTACAGGGTACATGAGAGGAATCCTCAGAGGGGAAACCACAAGCAGCTGGAGAGGCTGGGAAAGGCCTCTGTGTCAGAGGTCATGGGTCCCTTGTATCTAGAGGTCGTGGACCCAGACAGCAATGAGTGATGTTCATTCAATTCAATCCTGGAGCCAGGCCTTTTGTTCTGCCTTTGTGTTCCTTGCCTTTTCAGTGTCTCTGGTTCTCCATCTGTGGGGGGGGGGGAAGAGATAACAATACTAATAACACTTACCACCCACTTACCATACCTCCCTACGGAGAGCTGTAAAGATTAATGAGACAGTGTTTGGAAAGTGCTTTGAGCTGTCTGGAATAAAGCTGCTCTATTAATACCAACTCTTATTATTCGTGTTAAGGAAGACTTTTGTACTGAATAACCAAAGGCTTTATTTCACAGTGGCTCTGTCTGCTGATGGGGCTTAAACCGCGTCAGTCTGTCTCATCTCCTGACCTTGCATCTCGGGCCAGGTGTGAGCCATTGGAATAATAGAACTTGCCTACTTTTTATTGACTCTGTCTCTTTGCTCTCTCAATTTTTCAATACTTGCTGAAGCAGGGGGCCTGGAGAGATAATGAATTTAACGCCAAACATCCATCTTGTCTGGTCCTGGCCAAAGACCTCGTTATTTGTTCCCTGTACCGATTGTGGTTTCCAGACCCAGGGGGGTATTTGGATTTTGAGACTTGCTCAGGCAACATCTAGTTTCATTAATTGTGTCTTTAGCCTTTGAAGCTGTCTGTATGTTGGTTTCTCATTCTTTTTTCACTGTAGTTATTTGTCCCTGAGGCTTGCCTCCTCCTTAGAAAGAGAATGTATTTTCAGGGGACCCTGGCAAAATCACAGATATATGTGGAATGGAAATAACCTTGAAGGGTCATTTACTCCAACCTGGTTAATTTTACAGATTAGTAAACAAGTATTTATTAAATGCTTTGATATGTCAGGCACTGTGCTGGCATTGATTAGAAGTTTCAGTACAGAGAAGGAAAGTGATTTTTCCAAAGTCACATAGCTAGTTCAATTAAGAAAATACCATGTTCAACAAACATACTATTCTAAGTAGTGAGGATACAGAGACAAAAATGGAATAGTCTCTGCCCTTATGGAGCTTACATTGAACTAGGGTCTGGGCACGGGATGGTTGAACCCACTTTGGATTCTCTTGGCAAAGATACTGGAGTGGTTTGCCATCTCCTTCTCCAGCTCATTTTACAGATGAGGGAACTGAGACAAACAGGGTTAAATGACTTGCCCAGGGTCACACAGCTAGTAAGTGTCTGAGGTCAAATTTGAACTTAGGTCTTCCTGACTCTAGGCCTGATGCCCCATCCACTGTGCCACCTAGCTGCCCCTTACAACATGTAAACAAGCAAGTAAATGCAGAGGAATACCTGGTTATTTCAAGATGGAAAGGATGCTCATAACTGGAAATTAGGGAAGACTTCATGTAGGCAGTGACATCTGTCTGGACTTTGAAGGGAGCTAAGAATTCTATGAGGTGGGAGTGAAGAAGGAGATTATTGCCAATACAAGGGACCACTTGTCCAAAATCACAGGGAAGGGGGATGTAAAGGCAACAAACAGCCGTCAAACCAGTTTGATAGGAACGGAACATTCTGGAATAATAACTCACATTTACATAGAGCTTTAAAGTTGGCAATACAGCTTATACATATTATCTCATGTGTTCCTAACAAACAAAATAGGTACTATTAATATCCCCATTGGATAGATGAGGAAACTGAGGCTGAAGGGGTTAAGTGACTTGCCCAAGATCACCCAACCAGTAAATGTCTGAGGTAGGATGTGAACCCAACTCTCCATTATTCCAAGTTTGCATGCTCTTTATCTCATCTATGTCCCATCATGGGAGTAATATAAAAAACAAACAAACAAACAAACTGAAAAGGTAGGTGGGAGCCAGATGGAGGTGGACTTTACATGTAAGACTTGAGGATGTTGTATTTTATCATAAAGATAATAGGAATCCATGGAAGATTTTTCATTAGAGGGACATTATGGTCAGGTAAGTGATAGGGAAAGAGTCAAGACTAGAAACTTGGTTTCTAGTTTCTCATTCCAGTGTTCTTTCAGCTATACCAGACTGCCTCTTAGTCCTGGAGCCTAATAAATGGTTACTTAAAAAAAAAAAAACTCAGAGCAAACAGAAGTAAATTTGGGACCAGCGTTACCTGAAATAATGTGTTTCATCTTACAGATAGTAGAAAATAGCTCCTTGGACAGTTGTCTGCCTGGCACTCATTTAATTTCTTCTGACACGCTCTTCCCAACCCTAATTGTCAAACGATTTGATTCTCTTCCCTTTTCCCCTTAGCAGCCATAAAAATCACAAGTCTGAGCCTTAAAATTGATTTTGGAGGTTTATTAGTCCAATATCCTCATTTCACAGATGAGAAAAGTGGAACATAGAAATGTGAAATGACTTATCCAAAGTCATACAGAGGTTAAGTAGAAGCTCTGGAATTCCAAACAATAGACTCTCACATTTGGAGGGGCTCTCGGTCCAAACTGTACCTGGATAGTAATCTCCTCTACAGTTTCTCTGATAAGTGATCATCTACCACATGCTTGAAAATCTTTAGTGAGGGGCATCCCACTACTTCCTAAGGGAGTCCATTTCATTTTTGGAGAGTTCTAATTGTTGGAAAGTGTTTCTTGTAGTGATCTGGAGTCTATGTTGACCTTTCCTCATGCTCCTATCTCTGCTGTTGGAGGGATGTCTGGATTTTTTTCTGTGTTACAGTTTTAAAAATATTTTTAAAATAATCATCAGGCATTGAATGAACACAATATGTGTCCCCAACATATCAGGTGCTGGGGATACAAAACCAAAAAATGAAACAGTCACTACCCTATAGAAGCTTAGCTTTTATTTATAACCTAAGTTTATATATAACCTAAATTTACTCTTCTGCATAAATAGGCTAATGGATGGGGGGAATATGGAGGGCTTAAAGGGCTACAGCTCAAGAGAAAAGAAAAGATTATTTATTTAGTGGGAGTGGGAAAGGTGGAATATTGGAGGTTGGTGGAATACAGGATTTCAGAGTCTGAATTTATAAACTTTGGTCCTGCTCTCCTAAAAACTACAGTACCTCTTGTCAGTGGTCATAAATGCCCCTTGCCAGTTGGAGAATCTTCCTCCTAATTGGGATCTAATTCTCAGAGATCAGAATTTTAGGTAAAAATATAAACAGAAAATATGGAAGAGATATTTACTTCCAACATTCTCTGTCACTCTATGATATGGAAAGGAGGAAAGGAACCCTTTAGCTAGGGAGGAGTGGGTGTCAGGAATGTCAGAAACCTTGGGGTGCCCTGTTTGAGTATATTGTCAACATTTTGCCACAGAGTGCCAGTTGTGCTAATGATCAAGGCTAATTGTCTTAAGAGGCAATTTGCCTGAATCCTGGGCTTAAAAAAAGGTTTGTTTAATAGAATTAAATTTCTTTGACTTCTTCCATGGACACAGATCACAAGACTTTAGTCAATGGTTTTCATGAGTTGCTATGGCCAAAACGTTTTATCAATTGGTCACCTCCTACTGGTGATGAGTCTTTAGAGTATAGATGCAATCCAAGGTTGGAAACATATACAGAATCTTTCCAGATTGGCAGATCCAGTTAGAATATGGAATCTAATAGCTTAGCCTTCTTAGAATGAGTATGAAATGTCAGAGTAGGACTTTTACAGAGGTTGTGAAAATAATACTTTAACTTCTTACATTTTTTTTTACCAAATAGATAGATTAG
>NW_020954598.1:4628326-4639528 GCF_900497805.2 Vombatus ursinus
ATAGATAGATAGATAGATAGATAGATAGATAGATAGATAGATGGGCATGTATTAACTATATTTATATACCAGGCATTGAGGGTAAGCTCTAAGAATACAAATGTAAGCAAACAAGATAGTTCCTCCCCTTACGTGCTTTATATTTTAGAAGGCAGGAGATAACACAAAAAGAGAGGTTAGAAAAGGGGGCCAGAGGAAAGGCAAGATGTAGAGATGTCCCCGAAGTGTGGTGGAATCCTGATCCTAGGATAAATAAGGCAAAAGCCTTCCTAGCAGAGCCTGGTGTCCCAGGGGCAGAGTCCAAAGTTGGGGTGGGGTGGGGAGGGAAGATGGGGATGATGGTCTGAGTGGAGACAGTTTGATGTGGAGATGGTCAGGAGGTGCAGAGGCTTGGCTGGGGAGCAAAATAAGGTGAAAGGTCATCCATTAGATCCAGGTAGAATGTAAACTCCTTGAGGGCAAGGACTATATATCCCTAGTACCTAGCATATGGTTGGCCACATAGAAGGCATTTAATAAATGTGTATTAATTAAATGATTGAAAGAACACTATTTAGAGTCAGGGTTCGAATCTGCTACTTACTGCCTGTGTGACCTGGGACAAATCATTTCTCTGCTCTGGGCCCCGGTTTCTTCCTCTATAAAGTGAGGGAGCTGTTCTCTCAGATTCTGCCCAGCTTTCAACCCTATGCATAAGCCTATGGGATGATTTGATTTAAGAAACTCACTATTTATTAAATAAATAAAGTCTTTATAAAGTCAGGTTAAAACTCACTACAAGGAAAACAGTTTAGAAATAGGGCTGTCCAAGATATGTTTAAAATGTTCAGAAAAGAGAAATTTTTTTAAAGAAACAGATTGTCTTAGAAGCAGATTGAAGTGCCAAGTATTATGAGCCTACGGCTCAAGAACCATCATCTGTATTTGTTAGAAAGGATGGTTAACTGATCAGAGTGGGTTGCTGGGAAACTTCTTTATATTAAGCAAGTTAGTTACCAAGGTAACCATAACCCTGATTGGAAGTGACCTTCAAGAGAGACTGCACTGTTTTGTACCCTATGATCTCTTTTTTTGTACCTATGATCTTTTGTACCCTATGATCAGCTTTTTTTTTCCTCTTCTGTGAGAGGAGTGGAAAGGAACCAAAAAGCTAAATTTCCCTGGGAGAGACTTCGTGGAGAACAATAAGGGAAGAGCTGCAGCAAAGTCTGTCTGGAACATGCTGCCCTGCTGAGTACTGCAGGCCAGACTCCTGGAGAAGTAATTAGGGAGTAACAGTTCAATTAAAACAGCCAGATAAAAGTGTCTGCAGGGCTTTTGCCATTTGCATCATGGAGGAAAGCAAGTAAAGGTCTGCCAAGGAAAGCTGTGCTCTGGTACTAATTAGCAGAGTTAGGAGGCAAAAGTGATGCCTCGCTCTGATAGGACCAGCAGCTTGTGAAGATGCATCATGATAGGATAGAGTTGAGACTTTCAGAAAGTTAAAGACTTTTCTCTGAGGGTAAAGGAGGAAACCAAGTAAAGGCTAAAGAAAGATAAATAGTGATTTAAATGAACTTGAAAGCATCAACTCACAATGTTTTTTTTTTAATTAATTAATTTATTTTTAGTTTTCAACAATCACTTCCACAAACTTTTGAGTTTTAATGGGTGGTTTATTTTTAAGTCTTGTTTCAGGTGTATCTCTTTGTTTCTCTCCACATCTTATGAAGGATAATTAAATAATACATATGTTACCTTAGCAAAGAGTTTATTTTCACAGAAAAAGTAAAATAAAATGGATTAAAACCTTGTTAATTCCAAATGGATTAATCTTTTTTTTTTTAATCTCAATGTATTATCCATGCCTGGCAGAGAATCTTATTGTTTGTCCTGTGCTCCATAACCCAACATACCACCATTATCTGGCCTATCTACCTGGATTTCTCCCATGGATGCCTAGTAATCAATAGGGATTGTCCAACTTACAAATTCAACCGTATTAAGTGGTCCATTGGGACCTATGACTTCATCTGCATAGGGAATTCCTATTGAGAAACTCCTGTTACTGATGCATATTTGCAACTTGCTGCAATTTATAGTGTTAATGAATTTCCTAGAACACTAGGAGATTAAATGACTTGCCCAGAGTCATATAGCCAATCCCAAGGCCAGCTCTTGCATCACTACTCTCTGACAGTAAATAATTGATATGTCTGTTTAAAGAGATAGCAAATAATATCTGACATAAAGAACTCCCAAGTTTATAAAATTGTTTAAATACATTGTGAATGAGTGAATAAATGAATGAAAAAGCATTTACCACTTACTATGTGCCACGCACTATACTAAGTACTGGGAATATAATTGTAAACAACAGAATTCCTGCCCTCCAGTTTATGCACCAGGAAGCTGCATGAAAGCCTGGCTCTAGGGAAAACAAGAAGAAAGCTCACCTATCAGAGTCTGGAGTCTCAGAGGCAGAATCCAGAAATGGGTGGTAGGGGATAAGAATGATGACCCAAATACGGGTGAGGTGGGTTGGAAATGGCCTCCCTGTGAGGCAGGGCACAGCAGGCATTATTATTGCCACTTTATAGAGGAAGAAACTGAATCTTAGAGTTGAAATGACTTGGCCTGGGTTATGCAGCTAGTAAGTATCTGATCAAAATTCAAACCCAGTTCTTCCTGATGCTAAGCCCAGCACTCTATTTACTAAACTCCCTCTGCTTTTCTAACATTTCCTACGTATTCCCTTGCTGAAATACTATCCAAGTCTGTTGTCATCAAAAGACTCTATGAAGCTTGAGAAGGGAGAAAAAAATATCACCAAGAGAGTGCTGTTATCTTGTCTTCTGGAACTAATAGAGGACTCCTGTCCTCTCTAAGTGATTTTCATACCTCCCAGCCCCAATCTTTTAAGATAACTTATGGAAGCATGAGGTATTCTCAGATAAATCCCAGGAAGTCTGGTTCCTAGAAACCAGACATTACCATAAGTAGAAGTAAAGACAGATTACCAAGCCTCCTGTGTCTTTCTTCTATATCCCCTTGCCCCAAGGTGGACTTGTTAGATCAGATGGCAGCTTGAAACCTGTGAAAAGGTTCTCTGTTGAATGGCCAATTAAAAGTATATACATCTCACTTAATAGCATCTGACAGGGCAGAAGAAAGAGAGTTCTAGCTGGGAAGGAACATTTGATGAACTTAATACTACAATCAACTGAGCTTGTAATACTTATTGTCTTTTCTTCTTTGCAGCTGAAATTGGATGATTTCACCACTTGAAAACTACACTTGGGTACAAAAAATTAATTCTACAGAAATAAGATGGAAGGAGGATGAAGGGAGAGATGGACAGAGAGCAGGTTTGGTTTTTTTTTTTTGTTTTTTTTTTGAAAAGGACCTGGGTATTTTAGTGAATATATGTTCACTATGAGTGATCAGACAAAAAAATTAATTCAGTCTTGGGCTGTGGCTATATAGTTTCCCGAAATAAGGAAGTAATAATCCCATTGTGCCCTGCCCTCCTCAGACCACAACCAGAGAATTGTATTCAGTTCTGGGCACTAGAGGTAACGACAGACATTGATGAGCTGGAGTGTATCCAGAAGAGGGCAATAGGGATAGCAAAGGGACTGGAGTTCATGACATACAAAGATAGATTTAAGGAATTGGGCATGTTTAATCTGGAGAAAAGAATACCAGGGAAAGGGTTGTAGGTAGAATATGATAGCTGTATTCAGGTATTTATTTGAAGGGCTGCCATGTGACAGGGAGATTATTAGACTTGTTGTATTTAGCCCCAGAGAGCAGAGATATTAAAGGCATAGAAATCAAGGAAAGAGAGTAGCCAGAAAGACAGGATAGTCAAGGGTGTAGAAAGCTACTGAAAGGCCAAAGAAAATGAGGGCCAAGAAAAGGTCTGTGTCTGTGGAAGAGGTCCTTGGAGATACATCTTAGAGAGATCAGTTTCAGTAGATTGCTAGAACTGTCTTTGTCAGTCAATAAACAGAGAACTCCACACACTATTTCCTCTGTGTTTCCACTTCCTCTAGAAAATCCCTCACTCTGTCACACATTCATCTCACCTTTCATAAACAAATACATGAACAACAGTCGCCAATAAACAGTGGAGTGAACAAGGAAAAAAAAAAACATTCAAAAATCTCTTCCAAAAGTGTGAGAGTGGCCAGTGAAGGAAATGGGACTGTAGATTTTTTATTTAAAGCCTCCTTTAGATCACAGACTCCTTGAGGGCAGGGTCCATTTTTGTCTTTACCACAGTGCTTTGCACAAAAGTAGTTGATAACCTTTTGTTGAACTAAATTCAGAGAGGCAGCTAATAGTATATAACTTGGAATAGGAGCTTGACGGAACCTTGGAGACCACCTGGAAGTAACTGATTATTTTACAGATAAGAAACTGAGGCCCAGAGAAGCTATGACTTGCCCAAAATCATCTAACCAGTTAGTGGTAGAGCCAGGATCAAAACTAGGTCTTTTGACTCTAAACCTAAGGCCTTTCCCTCTACCTAGGAGTCAATCAAAGAAAATCATTACTTGGGAAGGAGAAATCACTCTGGATTTGCTGCTAGAACCACTGCCAATGTGGCTATCTTGTAAGATTATCCTATGTGGATTTTTCTTGCAAAAGGCAAAGGGAAAACACACCCCTCTCATAGTTTCTCTTCCCTATTCCTCCAGTGGGATCCCCAAGCGAGCCTCAGAGGGAATATCTGCACACTTTTGATTAATTTTTTATCTCTGTTGTGTCTGCCTCTAACCATTTTCCTGAACAGGCAGAAAATAACATCCTGCACTAGAGAATGTCAAATCTGGACTGTTGGATCGTGACATTGTGTCTGTTCCCAACTTCCCCCTACAATTTCTTGCCTGAGGTTCCTTAGGGACATTAAGACTTTTTTAAGAGGATCACAGTGGGGAATCTTGCCACATAAATTCTTTCTGTAGACAGACCCCCACCCCCCAAGAATGCTTAAGTATATCACAAGGCAATGGAATTAAGTATGAAGAATAATGGGAAGTGAAGTGTGGCTGATAACTGTAATTATTTCTTATGAGTCAGAGAAGGATCTAAATTCACAGTCTGTAATCAGAGCCAGGGAGGAAATGCCAACTGCAGCCAGGTAGTGAATAAGTGTGTTTAGCACCTTTATTTGTCATTGTAAATGTACCAGCAATGTGGGAAACAATGAAGAAATACCTCCCAGAACAGCATGATGTTTTGGGCCTAGATTATCAGGCCAGAAGTGGCACAAAGATTCCTTCAACCTTTCTTGTTCAGATGAGGTGAATATACTTTGGAACTTTATTTAGATTCAAACCTATTTGAATTTCTGTTTAATTCAGGTACTGGGTTGTGCTTTGGCTCCTACCTAGGTTTTAAATGCTTTGTAATTATAGGGTAGCTAAGTGGTGAAGGGGATAGGGAGCTGGGCCTGGAGTCAGGAAGGCTTATCTTCCTAAGTTCAAATCTAGCCTCAGCTGTTTGACTCTGGGCAAGTCATTTCACCCTGTTTGCCTCAGTCTCCTCATCTGTAAAAGAGCTGGAGAAGGAAATGGCAGACCACTTCAGTATCTCTGTCAAGAAATCCCCAAAAGGGGTCATGAAGAGTCAGACACGACTGAAAACATCTGAACAAAATACACACGCACACAGATACACACACAAATGTATATGTGTACATATATAACTTAATATAAATGTATGCATATATACTGGTGGGCAAGTTCTTTATGTTGTCCATCTAACTCAGGAGTTTGAAACCTTTTTTGTATCATGGACTTCTCTGGCAGTCTGGTGAGGTTTATGGACCCTTTCTCAGAATAATGTCTTTAAATGCATAAACTAAAGTACATAATCTTACGAAAGAAACCAATTATATTAAGATGTAAATGAATTTTTTAAAGTCCAAGGAGTCCAGGTCAAGAGCCCCTGATCTTGACATGGCATTATCTAGGCAACAGGCATTCTTCATCTACCTGTTTTCTCTTGTGTAGATGTCTAGGCCAAACTCTTTTAAGTGCTTGGGGATCTTGTCAAGGAGGCTCTGCAATGTTTTGGGGCTTATTGCAACCAATATAGTGCCATATGAAAATGGGGGTAAGGGAGTTGAGAGGAACAAGTATTTATTAGGCCCTACCATGTGCCAGGAACAGGGCTAAGCCCTTTACAAATATTACTTCATTTGGAGGATACCTCTCCTGATTTTATCATCAGATCATCAAATAATGTTATCTCTGTTATTGTAGCTTTCAAGGAATCTTGCATAATTGTGGTGTGTGCATTTTAGTGTGAAATACCTTATGAGAAGAGATGTTTCAAGGTGGCTGAACCAAATGCTTTTTTGATGGTCAGCAAACAAGCAGAGTGAGGAGTGAGATTTTGTTTTCTTCATATCAGTCAACTGTGTGATGGTAAAGATGTGATCTACTGTGGAAAATCCCTTAGAAAAGCTTGTTTCCCACTAACATCCTGTTTGAGGATATTCTTAATGCATATTTAGAGTCTTCTCATTAAAAAAAAATTACATAGATGGGAAAGTAGTGATAAAGTGCAGTATTTGGTCTCATGTTCTTCCACTATCCTTCTCCATAATATCTTACAAATTAGTTTATATTCTAAAATGACATTGCCCTTTTGTCCGTATATGCCAGCCCAGCAAATTTCAAGTGTTTGTGTTTTAGATTCTTTTGGTCTCTTAACTATGGCAATTCATTTACATCAGCTAAATTTCTATATGGCATTATGATAATTGATGTCAATGGCCTTTCTTCCATCCCATATCCTGTTTTCAGCATCAATACCTTGTTTAAATAAGTTAGGTTAGTATTTATTTTATTGCATGTCATAGCTTCTTCCTATTTCTATTTGTTCTTCTAGCATTGGTACTAAGTTTGATCTTTGTTCTAATAAGCTGGTGATCCTCTAGTGTGATGGTTCGCAGATCCAGCTGCACCATCGCCAGTCATCTTGACTTTCATCTTGCCACTGGACTCTGATGACTCTGGAGGAGAGAGTGAGGCTGATGACTTAAATCCAATTCATACACAAGTCAAGACATCACCCTCATCGTGTCATTGGTCCTCTTTGAGAATGAAGGATGAACAACAAGAAATGCAGATCTAGGAATGACTTTACTGTCTGTTAAAATATAATCAAAGTCCCACAGCCAAGAAAAAACGGAGTTGAGATTTGGACCCAGAGCTCATGATCTTTCCATGACACCACAATGTCTCTCACTAGACATAGTACACTTCTTTTAGAAGCTGCTTTAAGAATTTCTTTGCTATTTGAAAGGAAAGTCATGTGACTTCCTTCTCAATATAAGGAATATCAACATTTTTCTAAATTGCTAAAGATTGCTAAAATATTATTTTTATATTTCTTTTCAAATTGCCCAACTTATCTAGGTTGAAAGCAAAATAATAATAATAATAATAATAATAATAATAATAAATAAGAATGGTCTTGTAAATACAGCTAATTTACAACCATGAGATTGCCCAAATATAACATTCTTATTCTTTCAATCCTCTCCTTTTCTATACCTGCCCATACAGCTATTGAAGATGGGGTTTCACTTCCTTCCCCAGCTCATTTTACATATGAGGAAACTGAGGCAAACAGGGTTAAGTGACTTGCCCAGGGTCACACACTAAGTGTCTGAGGCCAGATTTAAACTCAGGAAGATGAGTCTTCCTGACTCCAGGCACAGAGCTCTGTGTACTATGGGACCACCTAGCTGCCCCTTCCTAATTTGTAAAATGACATTATTGGATGAGATGACCTCTAAGGTTCTTTCTAGCTGTATTGCAATGATTCTCTAATCTTATGATCTCTTACCATGAGAGGGAGTGGATAGAGAAGCAATCTCAGACGACCTGAATTCCAGTCCTGCCTCTCACACGTACTGACTTCGGTGACTCTGTGCAAGTCACTTAACCTATTTTAAGTGCTCTGGGCAACTAGAGATTTAAAAGAAGATGCCTACCTGCGTTGCCAGACAAAGTTTCCTCATCCAGAGCATTCCCTGTACCAGTGAAATAATAGGTCCATGCTTCATAGTAAGAGTGTCTAATCCTCATGATCTCTCACATGAATCGTTGTAATAGTTTCTTAACTCATAATCCTGCTTCCAATCTCTCCTAATGCACGTCTGACTATGCTGCTTCCCTATTTAAAGCCTTCAGCTACTCCCTATTGGCCATAGGATAAAATTCAAACTACTCAGCCCGGCCCCACTGACAGTCATCACTCTCAAAATGGTTTAGAGTATTTTGGCTGACTCCTTCCTTTTCCCCACCATGACATCATTCTTATTTGTGTGGATGTGTTACGTCCCTGTTTCCAGTGGACTGGTAGCAGCTTGAAACTTAGGGACAGCTTTGTATCATGTCACTAGCACCTGGTAAAGAGGCTGTCACTTAGTAAGTATTTAAATGATTGTTGAATTAAATTGGATTAGAGAATGGTTGAATCTTTTTTGAGACCATTGTAAGATTATGCTCTGTTTTCGAAACTCCTTGTTACTTGGATCAATTTCCGGAGAAGGCAAAGCCAGATTCTATGTAGGAACTGAATATAGGTGACATTCACTAAATGCTGGAAATGTCATGATGACAATAATGAATCAGAGAAATAATGCAACATGTTTCTTGAAGCAAATTACAAAGGACTTCCTATACATTCTTTTCTTGGATACTCAAAATGATCTAAAATTTAGTGAAAACTGTCAATGCAGTGGGGCAGCTAGGTGGTGCCGTGGATAGAGCTCCAGCCTTGAAATCAGGAAGATCTGCGTTCAAATCTGGCCTCAGACACTTGACACTTAATAGCTGTGTGACCCTGGGCAAGTCACTTAACCCCAATTGCCTCAAGAAAAAGGAAAAAAAAACTAGCAATGCACAGCAAAAAAAAATCTCTCAGTGTTAAGTATGTATCAGTGAGTATATATCGTGTTTCCCCAACAAATGTCTTATATGATCATATTTTCTCTTCCTTCTATTTCCCCCATTGAAAAAGAAAAATAAACAAAGTCCTTGTAACAAATATGCATAACAAACAAAATAAATTCCCACATTGGCCATGTCCAGAAAAATATGTCTCATTCTACATAAAGAGCCCATCACCCCTCTGTCAGGAGGTAAGTAGCTTTTCTCATCAATGGTCACTTTTTCCCTTTTGTACATGTTTATACTTATGAATATAATACAAATTTAAATAATTTTATATATAACGTACAGCAGTCAATGGCCTGCTGGTGGGTCTGCCTGCTACAAGTCTGTCCTGATCCAGTCCATCCTCCATTCAGCTGACAAAGAATCTTCCTAAAGTTCATCTAGCTATGTCGTCCTCTCCATTCCACTCAATAAACTTCACTGGCTCCCCATCATCCCTATGATCAAATATAAACTCCTCTGTTTGGCATTCAAAGCCCTTTATCATTCGGACCTTCCCTACCTGTCTAGTCTACAATGCCTCCATGTACTTTTCAGGCCAGTGACAGTAGCTTCCACTCCATCTTCCATCTCGGAGCATTTTCAATGGCTGTCTCCCATGCTTGGAATTTGTTTTCTCCTCATCTCTGAATCCTGGCTTCCCTGAGTTCCTTCATGTCCTAGCTAAAATTCTATCTTCCACAGAAAGCCTGTCCTGATCCCCCTAACCCTAGTGCCTTCCCTCTTTTGGTAATCTCCAAATTATCCTGTCTGTATCTTACTTGTACGTCATTGTTTGCATATTATGTCCTCATTTGATTGTGAGTTCCTGGAGAGCAGGGACTGTCTTTTGCCTTTCTTTGTACTCCTGGAACTTAGCACTGCATCTGGTGCATGGCAGGCATTTAATAAATGCTTATTGACTGACAAACCATAATGATAATAATTGGTATGGAGAAATTTATGGTGATAAACATATTGTAGATATAATTTCTATAAAGAAGGTCCTATTTTAAAAGAGGATAATTTTGGATCTATTTTTGATCTATTTCTTATATGATCTATTTCTATATCAGGAAAGGCTTCATGTAGGAGGTGGCCTTGGGTACAACTAGGGATTTCAAGAGACAGAGATAAGGAGGGAGAGCTTTCCAGGCCTGGGGCATAGTCTGTATAAAGGCATGGAGATGCCAAGATTTATCTTAAGTAGAGGAAGCTTTGAGGACTATGGTTACTAGTAAGTAAAGATTGGGGAAAATCTCTTAGATTAAAATGTATTGAAAATATTTCCCATAACAGTAACTAAAGGAGATTGAATGTGATGGAACAGTTCTTAAAAGGTAGGGCTAAGGCTCACAGAATCAGAATCTTAGAGCTATGAGGACTCAGAAGTCATCTAATTTTAAGAGTGATCCTTAATAGTTCACTTGTCTGGAGTGTGTTTACTTCTGAGAAAAGCACTCTTTCCATGACTAAAATCACTTTGCGACTGTATGGAAAGTATAACTGTATTATGGAAAACTAGGCTTGATTGCAAAATCATGTGTAGTATGTTATATTTAAAAACACAGTTTCTTGAGATAATAACCACATATTTACCTATGGAATTTACTCTTATGTTTTTTATTCATGTGGAAGGCGCTGCTGTGAGAGGTGAGAAGTTCTCTATCCTTGCCTATTTCAAGCAGAGGTTGAACAACCAGCAACTTATTGGATATATTATAGTGGGAATTCCTTTTAGGTTTGGGTTAGACTAGAATTCGGGGTGGAGGGGGGCCTTGAGGCCATAGGTTCCTTACCCCGGACTAGATTTTTTTTATTAAACAATTTATTTATTAATTTTTAGTTCTCAACATTCACTTCCATAAGATTTTGAGTTTCAAATTTTCTTCCCCTTCCTCTTGTCCCATCTCCCAAAGACGAGCATGCAATCTGACGTAGGCTCTACTTATACGTTCATATTAAGATATTTTCACATTAGTCATGATGTAAAGAAGAATTAGAACTAATGGGAGGAACCACAAGAAAGAAGAATCAAAACAAAACAACAAAAGAAAAGGAAAGCAAATAATATGCTTCTATCTGCATTCAAATTCCATAGTTCTTTCTCTGGATGTGGACAGCTTTTTCTAGCATGAGTCTTTTGGAGTTGTCTTAGATCTTTGCATTGCTGAGAAGAGCTAAGTCTATCAAAGTCAGTCATCGCACAGTGTGGCTGTTACTGTGTACAGTGTTCTCCTAGTTCTGCTCACTTTACTCA
>NW_020954598.1:4639646-4676224 GCF_900497805.2 Vombatus ursinus
GTCCTTTTCCCATTTGTATGATCTCTTTGGGATATAGCCCTAGATATGCTATTGCTGGGTCAAAGGGTATGCACAGTTTTATAGCCCTTTGGGTATATGGACTAGATTTTTGATGAGGCCCCTTTCAACTCTCATCCTCTGATTCTGTAGCAGATATGAAGTTATACTATACACAGTAGTAAAGGGTGTATCCATATTAATAAAATCATAGGTCCATAAAAAAATTACCATGGATGCTTACCTATCTGGACAACAGCTAGCTGAAAACATGTTATTATTGTAAGAAACATTTCACGTGGCTTGTGGGTATAACCCTATCTCTGACGTCAATCAGATCTAATCAGTTAACAATATAATGAGTGCTTAGATACTTTTATCTAGTTGCTGGCCAATCCACATCTATGATGTTGACTTAATTATTAAAGCCTCTCTCTACTTTTGATACCATTAAGTGATTATTTTTTCACTAGCATTCAGACATGTGGCCTACCCTGGTTTTCCTGGACCATGTGACAGATGAAGAGGTAAAGGGAGCTTGTTTACCTCTCAGTATCTAGACCTCCAATAATAATTTGTTTGTGGTTATTAGAATTAAAAAAAACCTCAATATTCTTCAAATATATGGGAGGGAAGGAGAACAGGCTGATAGCTAGGAAGGAAACTAAAGCAACTGCCTTCCACAGAGACATTGCTATACACTTCTTAAAGGCATGCTGAATCAGCAATGGGTTGGCCTCAACTGCTGGGTCCATTGACAATTATTGTCTTGAATTAGCCATATGAGGTGCAGCTAGGTGGAGCAGTAGAGTCAGGAGGACCTGAGTTCAAATGTGGCCTCAGACACATAACACTTACTAGCTGTGTGACCCTGGGCAAGTCACTTAACCCCAGTTACCTTATTAAAAAAAAAAAAGAATTAGTCATATGATATGGTCTTCCCAGCCTACCTCCCCTAGATAGATCGTGGACTAGGTTGTCTGAAAACATGAGATGTTTCAGTTGCTACAGTCCATTAAATTGGCCCAGGATAGAGGTAAGGCAAGGATTGCATGCAGGAGGCATTGAGTGCACTTGTATGGTTGACCAGTTGACCAGAACTAGGGGCAGCGGTGGAGGAGTCTATCTGAAACCCAAGACTCAGTAGGAGATGCTTCCTTAGTGAATTGGACACCAGCCCAGGAGCTAGAGGAGGGAGGAGGTAAGTAGGACTGACTCACTGTGAATAAACCAGGACTAGAAAATGTAGCTATCCTGGAGCCATCCCAGCAAGATCTACAGCCACCCCAGGAGACCCTTTGTGTGATAGGCAGGGCTGTGGGAAATGTTTGAGAGAGAACATTTTATACAGCCTTAAGTCACTCTTCCCCAGGGTGTGGAAGAGCTAACATTATTAGATGCTCCCCTAATCCAGCTGCTTGAGAATTGGCACCATCTCCTGGCAAGAATTAGCAACTACCAGGGAGCAGTACCAGAAGGAGGGTCACAGAGTAATGAACAACTGGGAGGGAGGGCTGATTAGCAGTGAGAAGGAACATGATGTTGATTGGGAGAAAGGGAGGGTAACAGTGGCAAGAAGGACCCTGACTGCAGGGAATGATGGAGCATCAGCTGAGTAGAGGTTGACAAAGAGGCAATGAGGACCAGAGCTCTGACATGGAGGGGTGAACCAGAGGCTTACTGGGGACAGTAGGCTAAGCTGTGAGGACTGTGCAGGTCCTGTGGATGCCCACTGGGAAGGGAGAGAAGACTCTTGACTGTAGTGAATTCTGTAGCCTGTTTCCTAGCTGGAGGACCTAACAAGGGAAATATACTAATAACACCAGGAGTATGGACAAAGGAATAATAATGGTGTTCCTATGGTGCCTTAAGGTTTATGAAATGTTTTACATATGTTTTCTTATTTACTGAGAATTTCTCACTTCTATTTAAATGAAAATTAATTATTTGAAAATTAAATGAGAATTTCTCATTCTTATTTCTCTCATCCTGGGAGGTAAGTACTGTTATTATCCTCATTTTTCAAATGAGGAAACAGACTAAGAAAGGTTAAGAGACTTGCCATGGGGTCACACAGCTAGGAAGTGTCTGGGGAAGGGTTTAAACTCAGGGCTTTTTAACTCCAAGTCCATAACTCTATCCAGATAGCTGCCCCCATACCTCGCTAAAATTATAAAGACCCCAGGCGAGACACTGAAGATCTTGAGGACTCTAGGTAGTGTTTTCATGGCTACTGACAATTAAAGGAAGGGACCTCAAGAGAGAAAGGCAAATTTGGAAAGTGAACAGCTTGCCAAGAAGATGATGTCTGAGAATGGGATCTGAATTTTTGGACCTCTGCTTAAAACACAGGATTATTTATTCCATTGTTCAGAAGGGGGAAAGTGGGTGTAATAGGGGCCTATAAATATATATTTACCTAGAGTCTTTCCATATCTTTTAAATGTAACCAAGAGATAAGTCTTTAAGCTACAAACTGAGGATAGAAAAAATTGCCCATATAGATACGACAAACCTTGTACTACAGAGAATTACCTGGTACAGCATCAGAGGAAGAAGAACAAAGGAGAGGACTGATTACTAACTCGTAGAAGACAATGACCAAAAAGAGAGCTAGCAATAAAACCTGTCTATGTACAACATATATATGACTAATATATAAATCTGCAAAGTATGGGTAAGAAAAAGCATGAATTAGAGCTAAAGGTGCTAAAACAAGGAGTCCAATTTGACATCACATGGTGATACCTAAGACTTGGTGGGACAGGAATCACTGTCAGAAATTTGGTTTTGGAATACCATGCTTCACTGAAAAGAAACAAACTATTTTAAAGAGGGTGGGGTGGGTGAGATAGAATTATATAGTAAGAATATACACTAACGAAGAAAGCCAGAAATTTGAGGGGAGGAACATGAGGAGGTAAGGATCTGGGTGAGGTTCAACGGGGGTGAAAGTGGACGCAAAATTGTTCAAGGAGGAGACCTCAGGCCAAATGGACAGAGGGAGGAATGAGATGGGTTTAGGAAACTAGAGTGAAAACCTGATACAGAAATGTTATATTATGGTGATCAGAGACTTCAACTATCTAGACAGTTACTGGTAGTCTCTCTTTGCCAAGAGCAGAGAAGTTGATAGATTTGTGAATTGCCTTAATAATGATTTTATTTGTTAACAGATAAAGCAAGCAACAAAGAAAATTGTTACTCTTGACCTGCAAAGAGAAACTGGATGCTGAAGGAGGAAGGACAGGAACTGGCCAGGGGGTGGGAACTGAGGAGGAGAGAGGAGGAGAGGTGATGGCTCCATCATAGAGTTTTAGAAAGAGAAGAGTAAGAAAACTGTGCAGCCATGTATAATTGATATCATATTGTGTGCCTTCTCAGTGGGTGTGGGAAGGGGTGGGATGGACGGAGGGAGAGAATTTGGAACTCAAAATTTAAAAAGAAAAGAATGTTAAAAAATAAATAATTGGAATGTAAAAAAAAGAAAAAAGAAAGAAAACTGCCAAGTCTGCCATTAACTCCAGATTGGGAAGAGCAGATTTCAAGGGGTTTATAGGATTCAGAAGAGAAATAGGGAGAGAAGTGTTGTGTTGTGGAAAGAGCACTAGCTCTGGAATCAGAGGTTCAGTTGTGCAGTCATCTTCATTTTGCTGACTCCATTTGGGTTTTCTTGGCAAAGATGCTAGAGTGGTTTGCCATTTCCTTCTCCAGCTTATTTTGCAGATGAGAAAACTGAAGCAAACAGGGTGAAGTGACTCACCCAAGGTCACACAGCTAGTGGGTATCTGAGGCCAGATTTGAACTCAGGAAGATGAATCTTCTTGACTCTAGGCCTTGACTCTAACCACTGTACCATCTAGCTGCCCCCTAAAATCAGATGACGTAGGTTCAAATCTCACTTCTGAGGCTAGCTGTTTATATGACTTTAGAAAAGTTACCCGGTCTACCTGGCTCATTGGAAAATGCTACTCTAGAAGTAATTGAGAATGAATATAATGAGTAGCACTATACTGGAAAAAAAATTCAGTTTCATAATGAGTAATGGTGACAATGCATAACTAAACAACTATTTTACTTGTCTTCTCTTCCAAGGAGAATGTTCTTTGGGTTGGAAAGGATGTCAAGTAGGGAGTAGAAACCTAAGGTAAATGAAACATAGTCAGACTGCATCTAGATGTGCTAAATGAGTTCAAGTCACCAAATGCTCAAGCTACAGTCTAGAACAGTGGTATTGATGAGATAGAGTGAAGGCCGGTTACAAAATGGAGTTACTTTGGCAGGGGGAATCAAGAGAGCCAGTCTTATGAACACTGACTCCATCTTGTGCTGCCACAAGTATTTTCCATCTTGCTGTTTTTCTGTTTTTCATCCATGGGAAACTAAATAGGATAAACCATCTATTGTTTCATGAATGCAAGTGGATACAATTAATCAACATCTCTCCATTCTATGAATACAAAGGCCCAGAAACTTACTCATCCCCTTCTCAACTCCACCAAAACTCATTGTTTTCCCTTCCCAACTTGGAAAGCCTTTAATCTTTCTTCCAATTAGAAATTAAATGACCTATTTTTGTATTAAGGTTTGTATCCTGGTTTTCTGATAATTAATTGGTCTCATGTGATTAATTGTTTTTAATGTGTAAACATCTGTTTTACTCTATATTCAGTCTTTGAATTGACTGGGGAGTCCACAGAACCATTTATTATGCCTGCCTAATAGCTAATAGCTGACAAATTGTTTTTGTTTGATTGTTTCCTCAGTTATTATTAATTAACTGTCTTAGTATCAAACTCAAATAGAAGTGGAGGCCACTGAGGCATATATAAGAATCCTTGTGAGCTGAATATTAACTTAGAAAACCACATATCAACATTATCTGTGTCCTACTGTATTTTTATTGTTTTTTGTTAAGGATTTCCCAATTACCTTTTAATTTGGTTTAGGGGGCACTTGGGAGTGTTTCATGTTTCAGGCAGTGGGAGGGATATTTGACACCTCTGTTCTGGAATATAGAAAGACCTGAAAGATACAATTGGTGATCTTTGTTATGATCTTTGAAAGAGATTGGAGAATGAGAGAGGTATGAAAGAATTGGAGAAGGGCATATGTTTCCATTTTCAAAAAGCAAAAATAGAGAAGAGGGCAGAGTTTGCAAGCTATCAGCCAGTGAACTCGATCATGGCAAAATGCCTTGCTGGGGGGGAAAAGAGAGTTGTCTGTAAACCCATAGAAAGGGAAGCAGTGTTAAATAATATTGAGTATGACTTCATCAAGAACATACCATTTCAAACTTATCTTCCTTTCCTTTCTGATACCTTTTTGATACTTGATTCACCTTTCTGGTGGTCTAGGGAGTGCTGTAGATAGTATACTTGGTTTTTTTTTTTCTTTAAAAAAAATTGTTTTGCCCCTAAAGTGCAAGTCTAATCACGTCATCTTCCCCCCTCCCTGAAAAAACTCCTGTGGCTCCCTATCAGCTCCAGGATCAATGCAAAAGGCACTCTTTGACATTCAAAGCCCTTCATAACATAGCCCCCTCCTCCCTTTCTACTCTTCCTACATCAACGACTGAAATGACTGAACAGTAACAAAGATAATCCAGGTCTGATGACTTGAATTCATCAAGGGCAACTAGGTGTTCTCTCAATATCCCCCTACTTACCCTAGAATTTGAGCCCCTAGTCAACTGTTTCTGTTATATCTTTTCTAGTCTAAGGATAATACTCCTTGGAAGATAAAACAGAAGGAAAGTTAGAGCAGTTCATCCATGACTTTCCATTACTAACATTCCATTCACCCTGAGTAATGTTCCTTTTGCCTCTGGGCCTCAGATTTTTAATCTGGAAAATAAGGGGATTGGAATAGAACCCTAAAGTCATTCCTAGTACTAAATCTTATAAGCATTTTACTATTTAATTATGTTTTTACTGTTACCCACTTGTACAGAGGAAAGAATGATGGATTTGGAGTTGGGGTCCAGCTTTGCCACTTATTAGTAGTAGCTAGTAAGGTTCCCAAAGTGCTTTACAAATATTGTCTTACTTGATTTTCACAACAACCCTGAGAGGTAGGTATTAATATTATTCTCATTTTACAGACGGGGAAACCGAAGCGTTAAATGATTTGCCTAGGCTCACACAGCTAGCAAGTGTCTGATGTGAACTCAGGTCTTCCTTATACGAAGTCTTATACCAACTCTCTATCCATTGACCTGTTGGACTTTGAGAGCAAGTTACTTGACCTCCCTGGGCCTCAGTTTCCTTACTCATAAAATGAGGGGATAAAACCAGATGATGTCTAAGCACCCTTAGCTCAAGATCTAAGATCTTCTATTTCTGAGATTCTGGATCATATCCCTTTGCCTCCTATTGTGTTTCCATCACTGGTAACGATTTTTCTGACAATAAAGTAGAACATATTCCCTTTCTTAATAAAAGCATTTTTGCGTAGGCCAGGTGACACTTTCCCAGCTGGATGCTGAGTCACAGGGATAGTTTCCATCCAAACTTTTCCCCTAAAACTTACAGGTTCAGAAGCTGCAGGAATTTAAAGATCATTGGAAGAATTCTGCTGATTCTATGAGGACTGCTTAAGGAGTGTATAAAACTGTCTGTAATTCAGCTTAAACTTTCAGAAGTTACACAATTTTAAAAGGTTATTTTCATGTATTAGAAAGGATACTAAAATTGGAGCCAGAGAATAAAGATTCAAATGATCTAGTGAATAGAGCACTGGTCTTAGAATCAGCAGAGTCTGAATTCAAATCTTGCTGTAGACATCTAACTACGTATGTTACCTTAATAAGAAATATAATGTTTCTGGACTCAGTTTCCTCATCCATAAAGTGAATGTTGGGCTAGATGATCTCTACAATTCTTTCCAACTCTAAATTCTCTGAACGGGTGACTTTGTTCTGCAGGGAAGAAATTCTAAAGGCAAGTAAAAGAGATCAGAGATCTGGAACACGGTGGTTATAGCAAAGTTGACAGGACCTCCTTTTTTCCTCTCCTGTTATTAGTAGAGATGCCATTCAACTAGTCACCGCTTGTTGAAGGGAGTGACCTGGAAAATCTATTTGCTTTGCAGTTAACAAGTAAAATGGCCTTTTTCAGAAAATTTTCTTGCCTGGCCCAGGAGGTACAGTCATGCCATTGTTTTGTAAGACAAAAGACTGAATTTAACAAAAGACAGATTATCTCCAGCTCTTGCTTTACCCAAATCTACAACCCGCAGGCTTGTCCTTTGGGAAGAAATTCAAGTGACCGAAAATCAATGTTTACCTCCTCTTAGAACAGTTCAGGGAGTATTTGGGTAAGGAAGTGTGGTGGGGTATGGGGAGAGAAATGAAGAAGGTGCCTCTGATGGAGGGGTTCTTAAGCTGAGGTTCATTGACTCCCAAGAGGTCTGGAGATAGGTTTCAAGGGGTCTGTGAACTTAGATGGGAAAAGAAATGACATCTTTATTTGCATTAACCCCTAACTGCAATTTAGTATTTTTTTTTCAATTATTTACAGACATTATTTTGAGAAGAGGTTCATGGGCTTAATTAGTCTACCGAAGGGTTTCATGGCACAAGAAGAATCCCTGCTTCCTTGAAGTCCCAACTACAATCCCATCTTTTATCCGGAAGCCTTGCCTAACCCCTTTTAATTCTAGTGCCTTCCCTCTGTTATTTTCTCTATATCTTGTATATAGCTTGTTTGTACATATTCTTTTGCTTGTCATCCCCATTAGATTGTAAGCTCCTTGCAGGGAGAGGCTGTCTTTTGCCCCCTTTTTTTTGTATCCCCAGTGCTTCGATAATAAGCTTAATATATGTTGATTGATTGAGTCTCTTAATGGTATATATAAGAAACTTGTGGGCCCAAAGGAAGCTGTAAGTTAAAGGGGGAAAAACTTGACTCTCATTCCCTTGTATTTCTGCTGCCCCACACTGATTCTGCTATATGCTAACTTTGTATTGCAGTGTTGGCATTGCTAGCCACTGGCTAAACTGGGAGCCACTGGAGAGAAGGGGAAGAAAATTGGAGAGAAATTATGAAGGCAAAATTAACAGGACTTGGCAACAGGTTGTATACTGGGAGTGAGAAGAGTCGAAGATGACACCTAGGTTTTCAAGCCTGGGTGAATTCAAGGATGATGATGCCCTTGACAGTAACAGGGAAGTTAGGAAATCGGGGTGGGGGGTGGGGGTGGTTTGTGGGGAAAGGTGATGATTTCAGTTTTGCATTTGTTCAGTTTCAGATGTCAGTGGAACATTTGGTTTGAGATTTCCAGTTGGAAGTTGGAGATGCAAGTCTGAAGGTTAACAGAGAGGTTAGGGATGGATAAATAGCTGAGAAGTAATGTAACTCACCTTCACTACAAACAGTCAATTAAAAAAATCAGTAAGCATAGTGGGTATTCTTAATATGGTACAGTGGATAAAGAACTAGTATAGAATCTAGAATAACCTGCGTTCAAATCTTTTCTCTGACACATCCTGGCTGTGCAACCCTGGACAAGTCATTTAACCTCTTAATGCCCTAGGAAACTTGCTAGGACTAGAAGATGTCAACTTTTATTAGATTGTGAACTCCTTGAGAGCAAGGATTATCTTTTACCTTTCTTTGTATCCCCAGAACTTAGCGTAGTGCCTGCCACATAGTAGCTTCTTACTGATTAATTGATTGACTTCATTAGTAGAGGGAATTCCCCATGGCAAAGAAATTCCAGGTTTACTCCCTATGCCCTATCCTGATGTGCAATGATCTGTGCTAGGTACTAGGGAAACCAAGGCAAAGAAAAATATAGTCCTTGCCCTCAAGGAGCTTATAGTCTACTGGGGAATACAATTTACACACAGATAAATCAATATACAGGGTATACAAAAGAGTTTCAAGAGAGAGCAAAGGCAACTTATTTGGGAATGGGAAGAGATCTGTAGAAGCTTCCCACAGAAAGTGGTACTGGGGATTCTACAAGTTGAGGAGGGAGGGCTTTGTAAGTATGGCAGACCACACATGCAGAGCCTCAGAGATAGGAGATGGAGCAATCAACTGGACAGCTTAGCTGGAAAGAGAATTCAGGAAAAGGATTAAAAGGAAATAACTGAGGGGCAGCTAGGTTGCGCAGTGGTTAGAGCATCAGCCCTGGAGTCATGAGGACCTGAGTTCAGATCTGGCCTCAGACACTTAACACTTGCTAACTGTGTGACCCTAGGCAAGTCACTTAACCCCAATTACCTCAAAAAAGAAAAAGAAAGAAAAAAAGAAAGGCTCCATTTGGAGGCAGCTAGGTGCAGTGGATTGACACAAGTGGTCTCAGAACTTGACACTTACTAGCTGTATGACCCTGGGCAAATCTCTTAACCCCAATTACCTCACTTTAAAAAAACCCAAACAAACATAAAAGCAAACAAACAAGAAAAGGAAATGACTAAAAAATAGGCAAGGAACCAAACTATGATAAGGATAGGAATGGGACCTGGGATAGTCTTTAAAAGCCAAGTACATACATTAGCACTGATGTATGAGGCAGGGAGCTCAACTGGGAGGTTCTTGTCATAAAGTAGGCAAGAAGTGATGAGGGTCTGAAAAAGGTGGTGGCTGTATGAGTGGAGAGAAGAGGTAGAATTTGAAAAAAATATAGTAGCAATTAAGTGAGCAGAACCAAGAGAACATTATACATAGTATCAGCAATATTATTTGATGATCAACTATGAATGACTTAGTTCTTCTCAGAAATACAATGACCCAAGACAATTCCAAAGGACTCGTGATGGAAAATGCTATTCACCTCCAGAGAAGTAACTGGTGGAGTCCAAATGCAGATCGAACAACATTTTTCACTTTCTTTTTTGTTGTTCTTTTATTTTGACCTGTTTCTTCTTTCATAACATGATTAATATGGAAATATGCTTTACATGATTGCACACACATAACCTATATCAAATTGCTTACTGTCTTAGGGAGGGGGTGGAAAGAGAGGGTTGGAGAAAATTTGGAACTCAAAAAAATTTTTAAATGAAAGTTAAAAATTGTTTTGACTTATAATTGGAAAAAATACTATTTTAAAAAAAGAAAGATATAGTCAAGGTAGAAATGGCAAGGAGAGGGGCCACCTCACTGTTAGAGGCTAGAGGAGAGGAGGACAGGGTGGAGAATGTTGTTAAAGAGGTTAAAGATGAAGAAAGGAGGGAAAAAGAGAGATCATGTTGAATGGTCTCAATTTTCTCAGTGAAAAGGTGAAGTACAAGATCTTTAAAGGAGAGAGAAAGCTCAGATAATTAGGAGATCAAGAAGAGCTTCCGTTAAGAAGTGGCACCCGAGATGAGCTTTGAATGTAGCTAAGAATTCTCCAAAAGAGATCAGGAAGAGGTATGGTCTGGCCTACGTAATAGACTGTGCAAAATCATGGAGAAAGGGGAGGAGGTGTGGAGTTTGGGCAACAGTGAGTCCAACCAGTTGGCTGGAATATGGCATGTACCTCAGAACTATTTGCTCAAACAATTCCCTAATGTGGTGGATTACCAATTATATTTGCATCCAGTATGTGAACTGGATCAGAAATCATTTGGAATTTGTGTCCCTGATAAAACACTTAGCCCAGAGGCCAGTCTATAAGAGAAAAAGCAGGCATCCGTAAATGAAGCAGTATAAGAGAGTATTCACTGCCATCTACTGTTGGTTTTTTTGTTCACCATAGTACTGTTGAAAATTCAAATTTATTCCAGAATGGAAACTTAGCTAATCAGACTGCATTTCAGGTATGTTTCTGTCAGTCATGGTCATGACCCCAGCCTGTGGCCCCTTTAATAATCAAGGTCAGAGATGGCTGCCACATCAGCGCCTGATTCTACCTCGTTGTTTGATGGCTTAACTTAGTATAATTCAACAAACATTCATTACTTACCTCCTACGTGCAAGGCATCTCACTAGGCTCTGGGGGTACAGAGGAAAGCTGACATTACTCTGCTTTCAGGACTAGTGTCTTGCCTCAGCCTCTGTTCTCCCTCCTCTGGGACATTGCTAACTTCTCCACCATGCCCCAAGAAAAACCCCATTATTGGAAAAACCTCATCATCCTGAAAGATCTCATCAACATCAGGACTATGCCTCATCACTATCTTCTACCTCTCCAATTGGAGGGTGGAACCATGAATTCCAAAACCTCCATTTAAGGAGGGAGCTCAGGTCAAAACCTTTCATTTCTCTCCTGGCTGCACTGCTCAGAATACTTATGGCCTCTCTACCACGCCCCCAAATCAGGTACCTCCCTACTCCCTTTCCTATGTTGTCTTTCCCCACATAGTTCCTTGAGAGGAGAGATTGTCTTTCTTCCTTACTTTTAAAAATTTGTATTCCAAGCACTTAGCATAGTGCCTGGCACATAGTAGGTGCTTATGACTAACTGATTTTGATCTTCCCTTTCTTGTTCTGCTAAGCTTGGTTGACTCTGCTCTTTATCAGGCTGGCTTGGTCAGCTAAGGCAGAAGAAATACGGCTTCCACTTGGATTCATTTCCTTGATTCTTACACTTTGGCTTCCCCTTCTTCTACCTAGCTCATTACTACCTTGATGTCATTGTGTGGATCTCCTCCTTTCTCTGGAACTGTTTTCTCATCTGGAAAAAGGGGGAGTTGGATTAAATGATCTCCAAGATGCCTTCACTTTAAATCCTACGATCCTATGAGCTCCCATGGATGTCAAAGCAGGCAGTGTGATGTAGGGGATAGAGTCATGGACTTGGAATCAGGGGCACCAGATCAAATCCTACCTATGACAATAGCTGGGCAGGACATTTACTAACCATGGACATGTCATGGTACCTCCCTGAGCCTCAGTTTCCTCATCTGTAAAAAGGGTACATATGCAGTACCTACCACACAGGAATATTGTGGGATTCAAGTAAGATGAATGAATGAGAAAGTACTTATTAGTCAGCCAACAAGCATTTAGCAAGTACACACTATATGTCAGGCCCTGTGCTAAGTGGTGGGGATACAAAGAAAGTCAAAAGACAGTCCCTGCCCTCTTACTATATAGAGTGTCATAGGCAGTACTTTACTGGATGAAGGCTGCAGGGGTTAGATTGAGATTACAATCAGCACCTCAGAAGGCACTGCTATTCTTGGGGCTGTTGGGCACAGCAGAATCTTGGACTGCCTCTTCTAGAGGCTGAGGGGAAGTGGTGACAATGATTTGGTCCACCTGGCACCTGCTGCCTCTGGTCTCTCCCTCAAGGTGGCTTATTGCTACATAGGTGATAATGCATACGAGATCAGTTATTAAATAGATGTCAGTTATGACCACAGCTTGAGCTAGGACCTCAAAAGAACCTCATCAAGCTCTATCATTCAGCCAGATTGTTGACTGTTTAATCTTTTGATTCTGATCGTGCTTAAATTGAATTCTGACAAAAAAGGCAGAGGGGTGACTCTTCCTTTGGAGGTAATGGAATTGTCCCTGAGGACATTTACCAAGAATGTTAAATAGAAGTATGCTGGTAAATTTTTAATAACCCTCTCTCTGAAAAAAAATGCATGTATATCATATACACATATGTACATGTACATATATACATACAGACCTGCATATGTAATACACACACACATACCTGATCTGCTTTAAGTTTAATCTGCATTATCAACATTTCCCTCCTCACTTTCTTAAGTCTAGACAATGAACAAAACAATAAATTAAGTCTTGATTTGTATTATTTGCTGATTTTCTCAGGTGTAAAACCTTGCATTACAATTTTAGAAATGGGCTGTCCATAGCTGGCTCCAGCACGGTCTTGGTCAGGACTAAAGGTGAATAGTTGTGTAGAGCAAGGCAGGAAGATGACTTAGCAATGGTGACAGGATCAATCAGGAAAGTGAAAATAGAACAGATTCCAGGGTACCATTTAGAGAGGAAATAGGACCCTTCCCTCCTTCTCCCCTTATTTAAGGAGAAAGAAAGAAGAACCCCAGGGGTTCTTCACATCAGGAAAATCTACCACTTACAACCATGGCTAGGGAGAAGATGTCAACTCTTGAGTGCTAGGGGAGACAACATACTAGGCCCTTTTCTACACTGTCTTCTTCCCAGGGCCTTATTGCTGTATCTAAGGGAATCAAAATAAGAAAAAACTAAGACTCAGACAAAGGAAAAGTAAGGGCCTTCAGAGAGGAACTGTGGAAAGCTGGGAGCAGAACCTCAGAGCTCTGCAGGCCCTGGTTCAGGAATTTCTAAATGTCTGTGTGTATAGCTAAAGACCTGAGCAATTTTAGGTTTTCTTCTGAAGCTTTGGGGGCTCTCATTTAAGCAAATTTCCCATGACCAGTTGCAGGGAAAGGAACTCACATTTATACAATGCTTCACAATTTATGACCTGTACTCTCCTTACAACAACCTTGTAAGTTGAGTAGAGCATGTAACATTGTCTTCTCTTTATAGATGAGGAAATAAGAGACCCAGAGATTGTGACTTGCCTAAGGTCACATAGTAAGTAGTGGAGCTTGGATTCTTACCTATGTTCTTAATTCAATGATCTTTCTACTAACTATTTGGGCATTCTTCCCTTTGGCCTTTTTATGCCAGATCTGGACAGGTGCCATCAGCATGCCTGCAGGGGGACAGATACAGTGTCATCCATAGGTAGGTTTCAGGGCTTAGCAATACCTTAGGGTATCTCTTCACATTTATAATATTTCATTTAAGGTCAAGTATTTCATCCTAATGTTAGAGCTGGGTAGCAACTTAGAGACTCATTTCACTGATGACGAAGGTGACGTATCTGTCCCCAGAGTCACATAATGTGTTGATAGAAGAATCTGGTTAGAAACTAGTCCTCCCGCATTGCCCCCCCCCCATTACAGAGCCTTTTCAGACTCATTATCTTTTCTGATCTTCATGAGAGCCCTAGTCAGACACCCTTATTTCATATATATGTGCAAACTGTAACCCGGAGGCATTAAATTACTTGTCCAAAGTTATAGTGCTAATTTGTGGCAAAGGGAAAGTCGAGGGAATAAACATTTATTAAGTGCTTATTATGTGCCAAGTGCTTTACAAATATTATATCAACCCTGGGAGGTGGGAGCTATTTTACAGTTGAGGAAACTGAGGCAGGCAGAGGTTATATGATTCAATCCTACTATCTAGTCCAAAGTACTCTGTCTCCTAGAATTATGACTCCAAGACCCTTCTTAGAATCTTAGGCTTATTCCTGACAAGGCAGAAAGATTTGAGAAAGGGAAATAAAAATAGGAAAAATAGGACTATATCCAGAAAGTCCTCTCTGAAGTTTACTGCCCCACCCCAACTCTTTCTTAACTCAAGATAATTCCATTTATTGTTGCTTTTTTTTTTTAAAATAGGTATTGATTAATTTCTGTTCTGGGCCAATGGTATGGGAGCCAAGGGAGAGTGGCTAATTCTTCTTGGTCACCATGCTCTCCAAAAGTTTTCATATCCTGTTCTCTGCAATAAATCCCATACTCTTCAAAAAGGACTCTCTCGGGGCAGCTGGGTGGTGCAGTGGATAGAGCACTGGCCCTGGAGTCAGGAGGACCTAAGTTCAAATCTGGCCTCAGACACACAACACCCACTTAGCTGTGTGTCTCTGGCCAAGTTACTTAACCCCAATTGCCTTACCACCCCCTCCCAAAAAAAAACCCCAGTCTTTTTTCTTTTTACCTTTTTTTATCCCCCGACACACAACACCCACTTAGCTGTGTGTCTCTGGCCAAGTTACTTAACCCCAATTGCCTTACCACCCCCTCCCAAAAAAAAAACCCCACTCTTTTTTTTTTTTACCTTTTTTTATCCCCCCACCCCCACCCCATGGCTATCATTATGCATTTATATGTAAAATCATTGTATACATACTTTTGTTCTCCATTTCTTCATGTGCATTTCTTTACCTTGGCCAGCAGGGGTCATCTCACTTAGACGGAGGTGCAAGGTATACAGGCAATGCATTCCCCAGGTCAGAGGACTTCCATAAATCAAACCAGGGAAATTTCTATGAGCTGAGGCAAAATTTTCATTGACTCACCCAATGCTACTCTTTAAGTATCTCAGCTATCTCTCATCAAAGTGCAGGCAACAGTAAAAACTACCACCCTCCCTCATATCTTTTCGTACGTTTCCATTACTGAAGCACCTGGCAAAGATGGGCCCAGGTTTCATTTTGGATGTTTCTCAATAATTTATTAATATTCATCTGAATCTTCCCCCACCTCTCCCTACCCAGCATCACTATCTGGCTAATTCTAACTCCTCCCAAGGGTATATTGCAAATAATCTGACACTTTCATCATGTTTAATATTTACTTAAAACAGTCAATATAGTGAAAGTACCTCAAAACTTATCTAAGTCACAGAAGGGGCTAAAACCCTAGTCATCTGAGCAAATGCAACAGAGAATTAGCCATCACCATCCTCTTATAAGAACAACATGGTGTCATTCTCTGTGAATTCATGACACCATTTGGGAAAGTCTCCAGGGCCTGAGTCTACCATTGTGGCCCTATGACAGAGACACATTCTAGGTTCCCCCACTTGCCTCAGGTACTGCTCTTTGCATTGATTGCTGCTCTCATCCTTGCTCAGGCCTTAGAGTTCCTGTTGGACCTTTATAGCACCTGAAGAACTGGGCAGCCTCCAAAGCTTGTGCTTGGCTCAGGTTTTCCTTTCTATCCAGGTGGCAAACTGCCTTTCTCGTCTGTCTAGACTAATCACTTTTCATTGTCCTCTCCCCCCTACTCCAGACTTACTCTTAATGCTGAATGGCCTGTTTCATTCCCCCAGCTTCTTCCCCTGATCCCAGTGAACCCTTCCTTAATGACCTTCTACCATACACATTTGACCTTTAGCATTCCAGGAAACAATCTTTTGTTCCTACTCCTTTCTTTCTCTGCTGTTCTCTGAACACAGACTCAACTGCCTGCCCTACCCCCATTCCAAAGGAGGGCAAAGAGGAAAGAAAACAGGTAAGAAATATTCCTATGTATGTGTGCTATCCATAGTTTTACAGAGTCTTAGCATTGGAAAGGACTTTAGCAGTCACCTAATAAAAACCTCTACTCTCTGTAATCCTTTTCCAGGATGTTATGACCTTTCAGTACAGGCACAATCAAGAGAATAATAGGGATGCAGAGTGTAACTAGGAATTCTAGTACTTAGAGCAAATTCCGTTGGGGTAGGGGATATTTTCTAGAAAATTATCAATCTTACATATGGTTGAGTTAGTCTGGAGACAAATCATAGAAACTAGAGAGGGTGAAAAACTGTTAGCCTGGGATTTTGAAGGAAAAAGGAGTTAAGGAAGAGAGGAAGATTGTGTGTGACAGATATTATCTATTGGGGAATACAGAAGGTGATCTGGAAGTCTATAGAAGAAAGCAACAAGGATCTGGGTGGAATGAAGTCATCTTCATTTTTTTTATAATCTTATTTTCATTACCTTCATTCCCAAATATATCACTCCCTATATATATCCAAATATACCCCCTGCCTATCTATATCTTTATGTATATCAAAATTGACGTGTCCCTTCCAAATATATCCCTAGTTAGTGAGACATCCCTTAAAACAAAGAAGACAAAAAAGAAAGAAAATAAAAGTTCAGCCAAACCAGCCAATAGTTAGATGTAGATGATAGTATACCGTCATCCACAGAGGTTAGCTAGGTGGTCCAGTGGTTAGAGTGCCTGGCCTGGAATCAGTAAGACATGAGTTCAAATTTAGCCTTAGATACCTACTAGCTACGTGACCTTGGCAAGTCACTTAATCCTATTTGCCTCAGTTTCCTCATCTGTAAAATGAGCTGGAGAGGGAAATGGCAAACCACACCAGTATCTTTGCCAAGAAAACCCCAAATGGGATCATAAAATGTTGGATGTGACTACAACAACTGACCATACATGATATTCTGTACTTATGGTTCCTCCAACTTTTCAAAGAAAGGAACAAGGTACATATTCTCAATTTTTCTTTCTGACAAAGTATCATGATTATAATCACACAGCATTCATGTTATTATTCATTCTATTTATGTTGTTGTAGTCACTGCATGTATTATTTTCCTGGTTGTGCTTTCTCTATTCTGCATCAGTTCATAGAAGTCTTCTAGGTTAATTTATACTTTGATTTCTTCATATTTGTCATTGCTTACATAGCAATATTATTCTATTACTTTCACATGCCATAATTTGTTCAGCCATTCCCCCAATCAATGGGAGAATTCCCAGTTCTTTGTTACCACACAAAATATATTAAAGGATACTACTAAGCAATGCTTTGGGCATAGGCACTCAAAAGGGTGAAGGAGAACAGCTAAATCTTTGCCGCTGTGAATGTTTTGGCATATCTGGGTCTTGTTTTTCTGTCTTTGACTTCTTTGGTTATATGTCCAGCAGTAGGGTCTCTAGGTCAAAGAGGATGTACATTATAGTCACATTTTTAGCGTAATTACAAAGTAATGAATTTTAAAGGAGTAGAAGTGACTACTGATTTTGTGGAAGAAGGAAGATCCTTTCCAGCTCTATAGGGAAGGGCTCAGAAGATGTGAAAGCTGCAGCTATCCTTGATCTTGTGATGAGTCATCACTGGCTAAATCTTTGGAGTTTTTTTCCATATCAACAACCTCTGAGGTGGCTTTCAACACAGCCCAATGTCTAATACTTATTCCGGGACACATATAACCCATGGGAACACAGACATAAGAAAAACCACCCAGAGGGCAGCTAGGTGGCACAGTGGATAGAACACTGGTCCTGGAGTCAGGAGAACCTGAGTTCAAATCCAGTCTCAGACACATAACACTTAGTAGCTGTGTGACTCTGGGCAAGTCACTTAACCCCAATTGCCTCACCTCCCCCCCCCCAAAAAAAAAGAAAAGAAAGAAAGAAAAACCACCCAGGACTTTCAGGATGATCTCACTCTCAGAGTCACAATACTTCTCTCCATGAAGGGGTTTCATCTGCCTCTCCTGCTTTCCTTCCTTCCAACCCATAGCTCTACTATTTTGGAGCATAAAAAGCAAGCCTAAACACCAGCCTAGAGGCCTAGATTCTCCATCTTTATTTTGAGCTTGTAGGCAGCAGCAGCCTCAGAACAGGAGGGGTGCCTATCCTGTCATTAGGACTATTGACTAAAACATCTCTCTTCCTACTCTGTCAGCTCAATTTCCCTATATATTTGATTGTGGTAATAGCTTCTATAATATCCTTGGGGTCTACTGCATTACGGGATACCACTAAATTGTGCTTTGGGCCTAGTCACTCTAATGGATGAAGGGGAACAGCTAAATAAATCGTTGGTTAGAATAAGCCAGCAGCTACGGTGTTAAAGGCTCCCAGGATTCTGGAAGGATTCCATTTCTTGCTTGACCCAAACACAGACATCTGAAACTAATCACTCCATTCTAGCTGCAGCCCTATCTGCCTTGGTTCCCACACTGCCACCACAGAACTGGAAGTGATTAACACTTACCTAAGAAGAAATAGAGTCTGCCCTTCCCTGCTCTTAACCTAGATGTGGAGAAAGACCCACCTTTTCAGCAACACCTCTGCTCAACTTGGAACAAAATGGAAAGTGAGTCTAAGGTTATTACTGAGGTAATTATTCAAACCCCGAACACCTTGATTTTGTTTAGTTCTATCTACGGTTGAGGGAAGAATGAGAGGATGACCAGTGATCCCCATCCGTTCAGCACCCCTTTTAGAATGTAAGCTCTTCCAGAAAAGGGATTGTTTCATTCTTTGCATTTATATTCACAGCACCGGGTAACATCCCTGGTATGTGGTAGGCACTCAACACGTTTTGTTGATTGGTTATTGGACAGAAACGAAAATATCAGCATATAGCCATCAATTTTGATATCTGATGGATCTTTTGATATAATATGTGAGAGGTATTGAGTCTGAAGGTCGGCATGAGCTGTTCTTTGACTTTGATTTTTAAAAAATTAACATCATCTACTCCAAAGCTTTCATTTTATAAATGAGAAAACTAAGGCCCATTGAGGTTTTAAGCAGGTGAACCAAACTCACGTAGATAATAGCAAACATGCTTTGACTCCAAGTTTAGTGGTCTTGCCATTACACCCCAACATCCACTATAAATATGGGACCTTGTTTGTACCAAGTGTATATACAAATGTTGTCAATTTCTCTGTTTTCTTCACTTTTTCAACCCCTATTTCCACCCCCTTCATCTTCGGTATTTCCCAAGGTCCAGTGGCCTTCTGCTGTTCCTTCTCTTATACAAATCTCTTCTGGTGACTCAGATTCAGCTGTTCCCCTTTTCAGATGATTCTCAATTCTACATCACCGCCCCTACTCAAACTAGTTACCCCTTTTGCTTTGTAAATATTAAAGTACTATCTAAAGGCTGTTAGCTGCAGCAGTAGTAATAGCAATAGTAGCAGTAGGAGCAGCAGTAGCAGTAGTAGTAGTAGCAGCAGCTTACAATCATGAGGCCTCCAATCTGGTGATGACTTCATTCTCTGAGCTGCAATCCTACTGAGCTCAAGGAATGTATATAGGGTATTACAGGGGTCTGCTGGTAAATGTTTAACAACCAGACTCTCTGGTATGGACACATAATTTCTTAAGTCTAGACAATCAACAAAACAATAAAGTGAACCCTGATTTGTGGTGATTGAGTGCCTTTCTAAAAAAGATACTGTGGGGGAAGCTAGGTGGTGCAGTGGATAGAGCACTGGCCCTGGAGTCAGGAGGACTTGAGTTCAAATCCGACCTCAGACCAAACACTTGACACTTACTAGCTGTGTGACCCTGGGCAAGTCACTTAATCCCTCAAATTGCCCCTCAAAAAAAAAAGATATTGGTAAGGAAAAAGGAATAAATATTTGTATAGCATCTACTATGTACTTGGGGCAGCTAGGTGGTGCAATGGATAGAGTACCCAGGCTTGGAGTCAGGAAGATTTATCTCCCTGAGTTCAAATCTGACCTTAGACTCTAACTGTATGACCTTGGTCAAGTCACTTAACCCTGTTTGCCTCAGTTCCCTCATTTGTTAGATGAGCTGGAGAAAGAAATGGCAACACCATTACGGTATCTTTGCCAAGAAAACCTCAAATGGAATCATGAGGCATCGGACTTAACTGAAGCAACTGAACAGCGAACTATGTGCCAGGCACCACCTAAGCGCTTTACGAATGTTGTCTCCAGCATCTTTGCCAAGAAAACTCCAAGTGGGGTCACAAAAAGTTGGACACGATTGAAATGACTGAACAGCGACAACACAAGGTAGATTAAATGTCTTCTATAGGTTAATCTACACAAGACAGATTAGATATCTTGGTCACAGGGGCCAGAACTCTAACTGTGGAGTGGAAGTTGGCAGAGGGAAAGATTTCAGTTTGATGTAAGGGAGGGCTTCCAAAAAGGAATCCATGTTTGAGGAAGCAGAGAGCTCTCTCAGTGGAATTCACCAACCAGAGATCAGATGGCCACTTGCCATCTGTATTCTAAAGGAAGCTCTGGGTCCAGTGTGGATTGAATTAAAACAGAGGATCATGAACTTCCAAGGGGTCCATGGATAAATTTCAGGGGGCTCTGTGAACTTTGATGGGAAAAACTACATCTTAGTTTTCCCTCACTTTTTGCTGAAATTTGGTATTTTCTTCAATTATAAATGTAGGCAATAAAACATCATCCTGAGAAAGGGTCCAAAGGCTTTACCAGACTGTCAAAGAGGCCCAGAACACAAAAAAACAACTAAGAACCCCTGGACCACATGGTCCCCGAGGTTGCTCCTAATTCTGAGATGCTGTCATCATTGAAGACTAGGACATGAGAATTAAATTCTATAGCTAGTATCCAAAGCAGCTGTGGGGTAAAAGAGACCCCCCCCCCCAAGGACTCTGGAAGAATACCATTCCTTCCTATAGCCAAAAATGCACATCTGAAATCAATCATGGCTCTGGTCTCAGCTTAACCTTCTTCATGGTTCCCACACTGTCACTGCAGAACAGAAATCAACTGGTAGCTGCTGTTATCCTCAGCCTTAAATTTGGGGTTCAAGATTCCTTAGACAACTTACCTAAAGGTCAAGCTTGCCATCCTCCATCTCGTCAGCATGGTGTTGACAAAGTCACCCCCGAGGGTGCATGCAGGGCACTTAGAGGGGCCCAAAGGCCAAATTATCAATTGAACAAAAAAGCAGTTTCTAAGAGCCCCTGGTGTGTGGGTAAATGTTTAACAATTGGCTCTCCAGGGGGGCAGCTAGGTGGCACAGTGGACAGAGCACCAGCCCTGAAGTCAGGAGGACCTGTGTTCAAATCCGGCCTCAGACCAAACACTTGTCACTAACTAGCTGTGTGACCCTGGGCAAGTCACTTAACCCCAATTGCCTTAAAAAAGAAAAGTTTCATTGAGGTTTTAGTGGATAGAGCACTGGTCCTGAAGTCAGGAGGACCTGAGTTCAAATCCGGCCTCAGACCAAACACTTGTCACTAACTAGCTGTGTGACCCTGGGCAAGTCACTTAACACCAATTGCCTCAAAACAAAACAAAACAAAACAAAACAAAACAAAACAAAACAAAACAAAAAGCAATTGGCTCTCCGGAAAAAAAAAGCACAGTGGATGCACCTTTAAGTTTAACTTGCCTTATTATTAACACTTTCTCCATCATTTTCTTAAGACTAGACAATCAACAAAACAATAAACTCATGTTTCAATTTGTAGCATTCACCAATTTCTGACGTTAAATACTCACATTCAAAATGTAACCATAGCTGGTTGGAGTGGGCTCTAAGGCACCCCTTCCTAGTCATCAAAGGTCTCTCTGTCAAGGGCCAACTTCCCCCGTGCAGTTAACACCTTTTAAATTAAGGGGAAAAAATTGTGCAGGAACTGTTTGCAGTTTAGAAATAAGTGAATGTTTCCATTATTTACTATGAACCCAAGTTACAGTTCTAATCCTTCATCTGGAAATGTGTGGTCCTGGGCAAGTCACTTAATTTCCCAGTTTCCTCATCTGTAATTGATCAACAAGTATTTATAAAGCATTTACTATGTGTCAGGCTCCATGCTAACCTCGGAGGATACAACATCAACAACACATACGGAGAAGGGCTTGATGTTCTTTAGAAATTTGGTCCTCTCTTCTAACATCTCAAATTAAGCATGTAAGACTTTTCAATGTGAGACTACCAAAATATGCAAGTAAAACTATCAGTAGAGATGTTGAGGAATTTTTGCTCAACAAAAGAATCCTGGTAGAAACAGATTTTGCCATGCTTTTAAGCTTACCCTAGTAAAGCTTCAGTCATACTACCCTCCTATCTCCCTTTTCTCTTTCTTGATCTTTATTTTCCTTGTTTCTCTCTTTCCCTCTGCCACCTTCTATTTCTGTGTCCCTGCTTCTTGTCTCACTCTCCCATCTCTCTTTTTATGCTTCCTACCTTTTTCCTTATTCTGCTTTGCTCTGGGTGATTTGGTGGCTTAGAAACTTTCAAGCTGCTTTTAGAAAGAATTGGTATTTTGGATCTTGCCTGAATCCATTCCCTTTTGGGAAAACTAACTCACAGTCATTGTTTCAGTGAGTTGTGATCAATGTAAGATCACACGGCTCTAGATGAGCCAAATGTCTTCAGGCCCTGAGGAGACTGTGGGACGGTCTAGGACCTTCCTTCAGGAGCCAGAGGGTGTGAGTTCTGTTCCCAGGGGGTGGGTTTGCCTTTAGGGAAAATGGCTGTGAGCAGATATTTTTTAGCAAGAGAGGCTCTCTCATTTTATCATGTCAGATACTAGGAAAGTGCCTTTACAGGACCATGGCATTACTCCAAAAATGACTCAAAAAATTGAGAAGCTCCATTCTAAAGATCAGTAAAGATTACACCTATGGGGACAAAAAGGAACGAACTACTAACAGGTGTTTGTAAGTGCCTGGGCCTCTAGATGAGTAGCCTCAGCTGAGTGAGAAGAGAACACAGTAGCATAAGTCTCAGGCTGTTTCCTCCCAGAAGACAAATTATCAGTTACCGATGGTCATGATTCTCCTCCCTGGTACTTCCCTGACTTTGTGCTGTTTTGTACTAGTGAGCATTGAATTTCTTAGCTCTTGGATCCAGTTTATGACTTTCTGCGCAGGCAAATATCAACAAGTGTCTTTTAAGTACCTCTTTGTCTGAGAGCATGTTGGCAACTCCTTTTTTTGGATTTACTTGATAGATAGTAAATTTTTTTCCCATCTCCTTATTTTTATTTTGTGTATGTCTGGTTTTTAAAATGTGTTTCTTGTAAGCAACGGATTGTAAGCTTTTGTTTTCTTATCTAATCTGTCACTTTTAGTTTTCATTTTATTGGGCTATTTAATCCATTCACATTTAAAGTTATGAGTTAGATTTATATTTTCCTCCACCTGTCTCCAATTGTTTTTTTCAAGTTGAGATCCACCCCCCCTTTCTACTGTATACACAGTATTATGTTTGTTCTGTTCAATTTTTTTTAAAGTGACCCTGTTTCCACTGGCTCTCTTCCCCTCACCCCTGATCCTTTCTTCTTATTACCCTTTTCCCTTTAGGGTTTTGTTTATTAGTTCCTCTTTCTCTCCTGCTTTTATCTGTTGATATATTTCTTACTCCTCTTTTTCCTTCTCAGTCAAGTAGATTCTCCCCACCTTCTTTTTAGCTAGTCTTATTCGTTAGATTTATTTTCATTTTATTTTTTTTTGCCCCTTTCTAAAAAAGAAGTTCTTTTCATTATTCATCTCTTTCACTTTACTCTAGATCCTCGTTCTCCGATTCACACATCTATAATCCTGTAGCCTCTCTCTTTTCTTTGTATTCTTCATGCAATCAAAGCATTCAAGGTCTCCATTCTAGGCTCTTCCCTCTAGGTGCTCTCTGCTACTCCCTTGTAAGGCTTACCCCATAGATTCCCCTTTTCCATTGTGCCTCACTCCCAGAACAATGCCAATTATTGCATTATCAGAGAGAACGCTGCCCCATGGTAGGACTCAAGGAGAGCTAGCTCTTCTGGTGTGAGGGCTTGCTGAGAACTTTTCAAGGCTGTTCATCTACCTTTGGTGTCCACCTGGCACTCAATTGTCATCTGTGCCTCCAAGAAGCTGTGCAGTGACCCTGGTAAAACCATCTCAGCAGATGGGCTAAACCAGATTGTGGGTTACCGACAAGACTCAAAGCCATTGCTGAGTCAGGGGGATGTCTACTCCAAGTATATGAATATGTTCTATAGCAGAATGGGCATTTTGATAGCCATGAAAGTGGCTAAAGTAACTGCTATGAAGTGCTTAAAGCTTGATCAGAAATTGAAGACTTCAAGGTCATTACTGTATTTGGGCTATCACCAGTCATCGTGACTTTTGTCTTGCCACTGGACTTCTGATGACTCTTCAAGAGAGAGTGAAGCTGATGACTTTATGCAACTCTGTCTCACTTAAATCCAATTCACACAAGTTAAGATATCACTCCATGATGATATTGGTCCTCTTTGAAAACAAAGAACAAACAACAATGTTAAACACCTACTATGCATTGTACTAGTTTCAAGGGCTATAAAGATAAAAATGAAACAGCCCCTGCCCTCAAGGAGCTTACATTCTAATAGGAAGACCACATATCTAGAGGAATGGTAACCAGGGAAAGGAACTGTTGTCAGGGAAGTTACAAAGATGGTCAATATGGCAGTTGGTTGACCTTTTTTAGAAGCAATAGTTGTGCTAAGTCAACTAGCATTTATTAAGTTCGGGGAATACAAAAAAAAAAAAAAAAGTAAAAACAGTCCCTGCCCTCAAGGAGCTCCCCAGTCTGATAAGGGAAACAACATGCAAAAAATTATGTACAAACAACATATGTATATCACACATTTATGTATATGAATTCATATATATGCATATATATGATAAATTCATATATATGCATATATATGATAAATTGGAGATAATCTCAGAGGAAAGACACTAACATAAATGCTTCTTGCATAAGGTAGGACTTTAACTGGGATTTCAAGGAAGGCAGGGAATCCTGGAGGCCAAGATGAGGAGAGAGAATTCCAAGCATAGGAGAGAGCCAGTGAAAATGTACAGAGTCAGGAGATTCTCAAAGAGAACCGATGGCATCAGGAGGGTGATGTCTTGACTTGCAAGTGAATTGGATTTAAAAAGAGCAGTCTGTTGGAGAAGACAGAATTGAATGAGATCCATGTGAATATAGATGGGTTTGCCAGTGCTAGAGGGAGAAAGGGGAGGGGTGCTCACTAAGAGGCAGGGCAGGAAATGGCATATGTAGAGGAGGCCATGGAATGCTGAGCTGAGTGACTGAGCTCCTCCTAGGCATGATCTAGTTCAGTGACTGGGGCAGCAGCAGGTATCAGAACGGAATGTTAGGGATAAATTATCAGCTAGTCCCACATTTAGGGAAGGGGGCAGAAGGAAGTGATTTCAATACCTTGGGCTCTGTTTGACCACCTTTGTTTGCTCCCTGTCCTCATTCATGCTTATGGTGCCTTCTGTTTCTGAGTGAGACAAGTAACCTGTACCACCACCTATCTTCAGTACAATTACTGCCCTGCTACAAACCTATTTCACCAGGCTAAGTGAAACCAGGCTCCACTTAACTTCAGCATCTTGTCTGGCTAAGTCATGGAGGTCTTATCAGGGTCAGGGGGCTCAACTACTAACCTGGATGTGGCAGGGTTGGTCTTAATCTTGTTTTATGTGTCAGAGTCCCTTTTTGGTATGCTGTTGAAGCCTATGGACCCCTTTTCAGAATATGTATTTGAATTTTTAAAAAGTATACAGGATTACAAACAAACCAATTATACTGAAAGATAGTTTTTTTTTTTTTACCTCAGTTCTTTTTTTTCTTTTTAAGGCAATCAGGGTTAAGTGACTTGCCCAGGGTCACACATCTAGTAAGTGTCAAGTGTTTTGTCTGAGGCCGGATTTGAACTCAGGTACTCCTGACTTCAGGGCCAGTGCTCTATCTACTGCGCCACCTAGCTGCCCCAAGATGTTATTTTTTAAAACAAATTCACAGACCCCACTATGAATCTCTTTAAGCATGGCCTTAATTCTGAGAATCTGCTTAATTAGAGGAGTCAGGGATATGGCTGGTTCCCCTCTTGAAAATTCATACTTAAGTCTGCAATCCCGGGACAAACTTGCACATTAAAGTGTCTTTGTTCTATGCTAAATGTTGATTCACTGTCTGGAAAGCAGTGAATAATAAATCTATGATTGAACCTTAACTCTGTGTAAGTTCCCACATTGGTCACCATTGGCATCAGTATCAGGTCCCAAACATTTCTCTGAGTCCTGTGAAAAAATTCTAAAAGGTGTATCCACCAGGGGGCTCTCTTACCACGTCACCCATGATGGAGCCAACTCTGAGACGTGGGAGATTATCTGAGCAACAGTGACTTTGTCATTGAGGAATTTATGGGAGCAGAGTTGATTTAGGCCAGGAACTCATCCAACTATCCTGATTGGCTCAAAAATCCTTTTGGCAGCTGAAAACAGCTAGCCCAAGGTTGGGAAGCATGTCTAAACAGCTTCCACCAGAGCTATTCTATTTCTACCTAAGATGAAAGGTTAGAACTTCCCATTAGGACATGTTACACAATGGAATAGAATACTGCTTTGGGACTTTAATGTTTGAGGGAAAGCCCTCTCCCTTATGCCCTCACTTCCATTGGGGGCCTCTCTACAGGAAGATTTGGTGGGTTGTAACCTTAGGGGACATGTAAGATTTTTCCAACCTGGTAGGAACAAAATTGTGACTATGATGTGGTGACTTGAAAAGCTTTGGCAGATCAAGGAAAGAAATGTGTTTTGCAAGCCCTATCATACCTGGAGATCTGTCCAGAGGGAGAAGGGGGGTAGAGGGGAATAGGGGAAACCAGAGGATCTGATGAGAGAGGTCTATGAAAATAGGAACTGGAATATTGCAGTCACAGTATCAGAGATCTAGGACTAGAATAATGATACTAACAACAATAACATTTCTATTGTACCTACTGTGTGCCAGGTACGTGACAAATATTATATTATTTGATCCTTATAACAATCCTTTGAGGGAGGAGCCATTATTATCCCCATTTTACAGATGAAGAAACTGAAGCAAACATAGGTTTAGGTGACTTATCCAGGGTCACATAGGTAGTAAGTATCTGATGCTGGATTTGAACTCAGGTCTTCGTGACTCCAGGCCCAGCACTCTAGCCATTGGGCCACCTAGCTGCCCTTAGACAGCTCCTAGAAGAGACCTTGGCAGTTATCTAATTTGAATCCTATCAAGGTTGAGTACAAAGGTTAAGTAAATCATAAAGACAAAATTTGGATCCAGGTCCTATGACTCTGAGTCTTCATGTTGTGGAATGGAGAAATTAGGACTTAAAAGGATGCGTATGGGTCCTATCACTGTTGATAAGTAAGATTTGCATGTCCAGATTAGTAAGATTTGCATGTGGGCAGTTCTTATGTGGAAATGCTAGACCCTCCCACTGGCACCTTTACTGATCTCCTGCACCGATGCCAAGCAGCGGGGCTCAGATATACTATACTGATTTTTTTTTATTTTTTGGCTAGGCAATGGGGTTAAGTGACTTTCCCAGGGTCACACAGCTAGTAAATGTTATGTGTTTGTACTATACTGATTATAACACAATTTGTGGACAGGTCAGGATTTACTCAGGCCAAAGTGGTACACTTAAGTGTGCTAAATTTTAACATTTGCAGTGTGTGTGTGTGTGTGTGTGTGTGTGTGTGTGTGTATGTATGTGTGTGTAACCATGTGGATCTGGATCCCTTTTCAGGCCCCACCCTCATCCCCATCCCTTCCAGGAAACAACATTTCAATAAGAGATGAAAGTTGATCATCTGGTCCAAGCTGCTCTGCTTAACAAACTCATTCCTTTTTACTTTAAGATTCCCCAAGCATTCACGACGTCCCCAGGGTTCTTTATTTCTCTGGGTTCCCTTGATTGATTCTGTGTGATGTGGCATTTTAGTAAGTATAAAGAATCTTGGTTAAAACAGTTTCATTCTCCTGACCTGATCCAGGACCTGTGTGATGACCTTCAATACCAAGATGACTCCAGAACCAGGACTATATTAATCCCTTCCCTCCTTGTCCACCTTTCCCCAAGCCACTAGTGTCCTCCTTTGCACTCGATTTACTTCGATATATTTTGTATTTATTTATCTATTACATGCCATTTCCTCTAGGAGAATGGAAACTTAATGTCAGGGACCATTCTCGTTTTTTGTTTCTGCATTTCCAGCACCTAGTAGTGTGCTTGGCACAGGAGTAATAAATGTTTGTTGGATGAATGAACAAATGAATGAATGAATGAATGAGTGCTTTGATCCTGATTGAGTTGGCTCCAAATTTACAGGGAAGGTTAAATGAAGTGGTGGGAAGAGGAATTTCAGGCAACTGAATTGAATTTAATTCAACAAGCATGTATTAAGTATCTACTGATGTCTCGGCATTAGGGTCACAGATGAAAAACAAAAAGCAATCTCCTGCCTTCAAGGATCCTATTGGATGGAAATGTATAGAGTCATGTTCATTTTATTCATTTAAAGGACTTTAGTTTATTGTTTTTTTATTTCAACATTTGTACCTCTGGCTGAAATAGTAATACCAGGAAGGATGAGGCAGCTGGCTCCAATCCTGACATCCCAAACTGAATTAAGCTCTGGAAGCCAGATTCTAATTTTTTTCTCGTGTCCTTTCCCTACACAGGGTATCCATGATGAGATGAAGATCATTGGATCAAAGTTTCCCTTATGGCATTTCCTCTACCTAGCATTAATTCTCTCCTCTTCTTCCCTCACCCCTTTATTTCTTTGGTTTAATTGAATGAGAATCAGAAATTCACAGAATCTTGAAGATCAGAAGGTTCTTTAGAGAGTGTGTCTAATCTGCTCCTTTTACAGTTGAGGAAATTGAGGCTGAGAAAGATTATGTCAGTTATCTAAGGGAAAGATAGATTAGTAGTTTCAGAGCCAGGACAAGAGACCTTTCTATCCAACCACACTGGCTTCCAGATGGGAAACCAAATCCATTTTTAATGTTTAAGAGGAGGGGTTTTGTTGTTGAGTCATTTTTTTCAGTCATGTCTGACTCTCTATGGGTTTTCTTGGTAAAGATACTGGAATTGTTTGTCATTTCCTTCTCTAGCTCATTTTTACAGATGAGGAAACTGAGGCAAGCAGGGTTAAGTGACTTGCCTAGGGTTTTACAGCTAGTAAGTGTCTGAGGCCAGTTTTGAATTCTGGTCCTCCTGACTCCAAGACTGGCACTCCATCCACCGTGACAACGACTGCCCAAGGGGAGGGGAAGTTACTATTTTTTTTAAAGCATTTAATGAAAAGCCATAGTAAGAAAAGTAGCAACAACAAAAAAAAGATCCTTAGGGTGAATTTTCTTATAAAATAATGTACATAACTGTCGTCTGATTTATCTTTTGAATAAATTTGGATTCTTATATTTGTGTTTATTCAATTCAGCAAACATTTGGGTGTTTATTATGTACCAGATGCTGCTAGGTGCAGGAATATATGCGTAAATGTTTAACAACAGGCTCTCTGTAGGGGAAAAGTACTTACAACACTCTAATAATATTAATTTGCATTACTAACATTTTCTCCATCACTTTCTTTAGTCTGAACAATGAACAAAATAATGAATCAAGCCCTAATTTGTAGTTTGCCAATTTATAAGGTACAAATGTTCACACTGAAAATTAGCCAGTTTGAGTTGGTTCTACCATACCACTGGCTAGGTGTTTCAGATGTTAAAATAAGTAAGATACAATACTAGCCTTCAAGTATTTTATAGTTGAGTATGAGAGAGAGCCGTGTATATGAAAAACATACTTTGGGGTAGAATATTGCTATGAAAAAATTCTGAACAACAGGTGGGTTGAGGAAGGTGAGGTTATATTGGGTTAGGGAATGGGAAAGGCTTTATGGAGGAAGTAGCATTTGAGATGTATCTCAAAAGATAAGTAAGATTTGCATAAGAGGAAATGAGGAGGAGGATACTGTAGGTGGAAAGAACAACATGAACAGAGGAGAAAAGAATGTGAGGTGGGTTGTTGAGGTCCAAACGAGGTCAAGCTGAGAAGATGGGGCTTTATCTTATAGGCAATGGGGCTGTACTGAAGAGTTTTGAGTAGGTAACTGACATGATGAAAGCTGTCCTAGGGAGAATAATCTGGTGAAATGTGTAGAGTGCATTGAATGAGAAATCTAGGTGAAGGGGACAATGTAGAGACATTAATTAGGAATGTAGTATCTAAATCTAACCCCCTGAATTTGAGGGCAGATCACCCAGTCTATTCATGGTTTCAGATATTCTGTGGGTTCACACCCCTAAAACTATCACTCAGGAGCTCCCACAATACCTTTAATAGTCAGCCAGAGGACATAATGAGTTCAAAGCAAAGGCATTTCATGAAAGGGCAAAGTAAGAAAAGTAGCAACAAAGCATTTTCACCACAAAGTTATGGTTGCTCTCCCTAGCAAATACACGTGGCATCTGGTCACGTGTAGAGAATCCAAGTGTAGAGGCATACATGTAGTCAAAGTACATAATACATAGTAAACAAGCACAGTTAGGACCCATACACAGAGAACTGAATACGGAGGGAACACATGTGACTAGGGCACATACAGAGAGGATCCAGAAGTAGTAAATGCTTGTGGGAAGACCACATACGTGGAGAGACGGCTCATGTCTTTGATGCTACAGGAACGCTGATGTCATTTTGCTGACCCCACCAATACTGTTCTCAAAGTCTCTGCCGGATGAGTTTGCTCCCTCATAATCTTCCTAGATGACACTGAAATGCTCCCTTGAATGCTGCTGGAGTATGGGCTCAGATGTTTCATTTCCCCAGTGGGAGATTTTCAGCTCTATGCACCAAGCTTTTTAGAACAAAGAGCAGGGTCATCCCAGCAAGCTAATAGCCTTTGGTTTTCTCTGTTTTTTGGGCTTCTCTTCTCATCATGAGGGTCAAAGACCTCACCATCACTTTTAACAACTGTCTAGTATATTTCTAAAATTTTCATCTCAGAAGGGTAGGCTATAATCCAGGTTAATTTTTATTTGTCTCATAATTATGAAGCAGTTCTGGAAGTTTGGGGCTCCCCAAATTTAAATCTGAAATCTTTCCTGTTCATCCATATAGATGAATTGTAAAGATAAAATATAGAGGCAAATTAAATCCAGAGGAAAAGGGTATGATTCCTACTATGTCCCTGCTCAGTCACATTCTTGTCGCCTTTTTACACAGATGTGACCAATCCAGGTCTGTAAGTGATTTTGATTGATGTTCCCAGTGGAAAGGTATTATATTGGTTCATGTGAAAGATAACAAGACCAGATCTAGGATGCGAATAGTGAGAATGAAAAGGAAGAATGAAATTACAGGAACATTTTGGTGTCTGAGATAAAGTCCTTGGTAACTTATTGGGTGTGAGTAGGAAGAAATGGGAGAAAGAAATCCAAGAAGGCTCTGAGGTTTGAACCCAAGTGAGTGGGAAAATGGTGGTGCCATTAACAAATATAGGGAAGTCAGGCAGAGAATATGATTTGGGCAGAGTAGAAGAAGTGGTGGATGTGTTGAATTTATTTTTGGATATATGGAATTTGACATATTAGTGGGACATTTAGGTAGAGGTGTTTATCAGGCACTGGAAATTGAGAACTAGACGTAGATCTAGGAGAGGTCAAGGCCAGGGATGTATAGCATAGAAAACAAGCCTCTATACGGCACCATGTGCCAGGTACCATGCTAAGTGCTTTACAAATATTATCTCATTTGATCCTCATAGCAACCATGGTATTGTTGTCTCCATTTTACAACTGAGGAAACCAAGGCAGAGATCAAGTGACTTGTTGAAGGTACCATAGCTAATAAGTATATGAAGTCAGATTTGAACTCTGGTCTTCCTGACCCCAGGCCTAGCACTCTATCTATTGAACCAGCTAGCCGTCTAGAAGGGAACTTAAAGGTTACCTAGTCCAACACTTTTTTTTTTTTTTACAGGTGTTAGGTCTGAGTCCCATAGGACTGAGCAACTTACCCAAGGCCACCCCAGGTGATAGATAAGTTAGCAGTGTTCGAATGTTTATTACTTGTGTGACCATGCACACTGTCACTGAAGCTCTACCAGTCTCATCATCTGTAAAATATGTGTGTCCCTGTATGTGTGTGGTTTTTAATACTTTGAAGATGAATAATTTTTGCTCCATTAACATTGTCTTCTTTAAATGTGATCTCTCATTACTACTTTTCTACTGTCTGATGGGAGTGGATAGAAAACTGGCCTTGGAACTGGGACAACCTGGGTTCAAGTCCTTTCTCTGACATGTACCAATACATAGGGGCAAGTTATTTAAACTCTCAATGATCAAGACAGCTCTCTAAGATGACAAGTTGAAGAGGAGGTGCTATATTGGTAGAAGAAATTTCCTTCCTGAGAGTTTCTTTACCAGTGAAATCACAGATCCAATCTGTATCCCTGTCCCTACTGTCCACTGCTACTGGATTGATCACCACTGGAGAATACATCCCTCTGCGGCCTGGGAGAGGCTGAGTAGGTGAGCTAGTGGAAGGGGTTCTTACGGCAACCACTGTCATATGATTTCTCACCCCAATATAGGTCATCCTGTTGTTCAGTTGTTCTAGTCATGTCTGACTCTTCATGATCCCCCATGATCATTGGGGGTCATGGCAAAGATACTAGAGTGGTTTGCCATTTCCTTATCCAGCTCATTTTACAGATGAGGAAACTGAGGCAAACAAGGTTAAGTGACTTGCCCAAGGTCACGTAGCTAGTAAGTGTCTGAGGCTACATTTGAACTCAAGAAGATGAATCTTTCAGAGGTCTAGCCGAGAGCTCTATCCATCACACCCCCTTGCTGCCCCATAGATCATCCTAGGTTGCGTCAAAAAGGCAGCCTTCAGGACAACTTGCTAATGATAATAAAAACAACTGAAATTTATACAGGGTAGGCCAAAAAACTCAATGCAGTTTTGAGCTATTAAAACTTCTTAAGCTAATTAAACTTTAATAGCCTAAAACGGCACCAAAGACCTTTTGGTATAGCGTTCGAAGGTTTGCAAAGAGCTTGACATATAGTATCTATAAATTAAGATCTATGGGTAGCATTGCACCCATTTTACAGATAACAAAACTGAGCTGCATATTCATTGACTTGCCCATTGCCACCCAGCTAATGATTGAGGGAGGTGGGGTGATGGTCAGATGTGTGATGCATAGTATTATGTTTAATATAAATATATCATAAGAATAATAACAAAAATGGAAAATGATAAAATTAGTAACAATAATGTTATACAGGGGAGAGAGAATCTGCCCAGTTCCTCATCATTCTTGTCTTCATCTTCCTTCCAAAGTCCAGGTACTGGCAAAGAGAGTGTGAACAAGTCTTTCAGAGATGTTCGTGAATCTGTTCTCTTGAATTGTAGACAGCTCTTACTGTCACTTACAGAAGGACTTTTTTTGAGCTCCTGGAAGGTAGAATTTTTAAAATAAGTCATTTGACACAAAAATAAATCATAATGGTGGTATGTATTGATGTAGATGAGCCACAGAAGAATGTGGAATATAGGTAGCTATCTTAGACAGGTTAACATGAACTTTTCAGCAGAACCGTAACTATACATTTTGCCCCCCTTCCTCCAGGAAAAGACAATTGGGAAGGTGAGAAAGTCTGGTATTATGCCACAAATGCAGTAGATGAGAGACAAGATGGTCTGACCCTCCTCTCTAAAGGGTTGGGGGTGGGGAAGGTAAGTACTAGGAAATGGGTGCTGGAGTGACAGGTCATTGGGAGGCTTGGGACTGTTGTGCCATGTGGAATGAGGTGAAGTGTGGGGATGGCAGTCACTGAGGGGAAGAAGGCTGCTTCCTTACCTCGCCAGAGGTTGGTCCTACCTCTTTAAGTTACTTACCAATTTCTTATCTTCCTTTATAGAGGGAGTTTTCGCACCAGGAGTTTCCTACATTGATAAAATCGAATCAGATCTTGACTATCTCTCTCATGTCATGCTCCTTTCCCCCACCCCCTTAAATTAAAAAAAAAATGATTCTATCAGTGGGGAAAGGCTGACAGCTTCTTTGAGCTTCTTGCAAATACATTGTTAGTGTATTGGTTTAACTAAAAATCTCAGAATTATTCTAGAACTGGAAGAGACCCTCTGAGATCAGCTGGTTTAGTTTCCTTGCTTTGCAGATGGGGAAACTGAGACTCAGTAAAAGTGATTTCCTTAGGGTTGCACAACATGTGGAAGACTTGGGGTTTGAGCTGAGGGCTCCTCAGTCTCAATGAGAGATCTCCAATCCTTGTTTCGGAACTTCAGAAACTGTTTTAATTGGTTCTTAATTTCCACCAGTTTGTCATTTACTAAACTTCCTCCTTGAGGGCTCCCTTCCCCCCAATTTGGACTTCTTCAGTGAAGACAGGAGTTTTGCCTGGGACCTGAATTTGTTGAAAAAGTTAAATGACTTGCCCTATTGACCAATCTGTGTCAGACGCAGAGCTTGAGGCCAGGTGTTCCTGATTCCAAAATGAGCCTTCTCTCCACCGTGTTAGAACATGTTAGAGACTTTGAGTGAAAGGATGGCTATCTTCTGAATTAAAGAATTCTTCATGTATTTTGACTAATGAGGGTTATCACCTCTATCAGAAGACAGTACCACTAACCTGACTCAAGAACCTCCCCTTCTCATCTTCATATCCACTATCTAAATATTGTTTTATAAATAGCTGGTGCAGTTGTATTCAGTTCAAATCCACAGGTATTTATTAAGTACCTACTAGGTGCAAGGCATAGATTATAGTCAAAGTTCTTGAGGATAGATAGTGTAAGGACTTGGGAGTCCTGCAAAGGGTCATAAAGGCCTGGGTTCATGGTTTGTCTCTGATTCATATTGATGACATGACTGTGAACAGATCACTTAATCCCTCTGTGTACCCAGCAACCCTCTAGGACTTCCAGCTATAGAATAGTTGCTGATCTGTATTAGTAGAAGGAATTTCCTCACTAGGAAATTCCAATGACATCACAGATCTAGACACCCCACCCTCCTCCTCCCAAAAATAAAGAGAAGAAAAGAAATAGGAACAACAACTGTCCACTTGTAGGTGCTGCATCTTGGAGGGGGATACACCTTGAAAATGTAGAAATAATAAATTAAGATTCTAATGTCAAACTATACCATTCTGGAGGTATAATTCAGTTAGCTAACTAGTATTTTTTAAGTTCTTACTATGTGCCAGACACTGATAAGAACTAGGGATACAAAGAAAGGCAAAAATTAGGTCCTTGCCCTCAAGAAGCTCACATTCTAATAGAGGAGAGAAAATGCAAAACAGGCAGCTAGGTGGTGCAATGGATAGAGTGCCAGGCCTAGAGTCAAGAAGATCATCTCCCTGAGTTCAAATCTGGCCTCAGACACTTATTAGCTATGTGACCCTGGGCCAGTTCTTAGCCCTGTTTGCCTCAGTTTCCTCATCTGTCCAATGAGCTGGAAAAGGAAATGGTAAACTATCTTTGCCAAGAAAACCCCAAATGGGTCACAAAGAGTCAGATACAACTGAAATGACTGAACATAGACATAGAAAATGCAAAACATTGTACAAACCATAGCTATGCAGTATGAATGACAGGTAGTCTCAGGGAAAAGGGAAAAGTAGTAAGGGGCACTGGGTGAGGTCTTTTACGGAAGGTCAGATTTGAGCTGAATCTTGAAGACGGCCAGGGAAGTCAGGAGCTAGAGGTGAGGAAGGAAAGCATTGTTGGAATGGGAGACAGTCCAAGAGGACTGAATTTAGACAAGAAGCATGTTGGTGTTGGCTGAGCTCACGAGAAGCTACTGTGTCTTTGTTATATCGAGATAGATAAACTCCGAACACTTTGGTATGACTGAGGTGAGGCAAGATGACAAAGGTGAATTCCATAGTTTACAGAATATCTAGACCAACTTGTTTTGTTTTTGTTTTTTGTTTTTTGTTTTTTTACAAATGAGAAAACAGGGGGCCCATCAAGATAAAGTGACTTGCCCAAGGTTACAGAGATAGTTAGAAGCAAAACTGAGATTTGAACCTTAGTTCTCTGACTCAAAATCCGAAGCTTTTCTTAATAGAAGCTACAATCCCTCTTATTAATAGTCATATAATAATGACCTATATTTACAGATCATTCTATCCACTCTCCATCCTCTCAGAAGCTCTCTCATGCCAATCACTAACTCTCAAAACACCAAAACCAAGAAGAAGCCAAGAAAAAATCTGCTCATTGATGTCCACATTTCCTGTCTTCCTTCATTATATGTTTAATATCCCCCTATATTTCCTTTAACCAATCTGTCATCTTCAATTTTGTTGTTGTTATTATTTAATAGTTTCAACATGTAGAAGGCTGAATTGCAACATTTAGGTATTGGCTGTAACACATTCCGTCCACCCCTGATGCATTTTGAACAGGCAGCCACCAGGCGGGAGTAAAGAAGCACAATTTCATGGTCCAGCAGCTTCCTAGTCCTCCATCTTATACTAGTTTCCT
>NW_020954598.1:4676426-4682274 GCF_900497805.2 Vombatus ursinus
CTTTCTTTCTTTCTTTCTTTCTTTCTTTCTTTCTTTCTTTCTTTCTTCCTTTTCTTTCTTTTGATATCATGAATGCTTCTGGCAGTATTATGAAGGCTACGTACCCTTTCTTAGAATTATGTTTTATTTATTTATTTTTTGTAAAGGAAATGCAATGTTTCAGTTAGAGGTTAGTGAAAATAAAGATATAAATTGTTTCCATTCAAATTCATGGATTCCTTTAAAATCAGAGTCTGCTGATGTTGGATTAAAGCCCCCTAAACTAGTACATGAAGGTACCTCTGAGGCCATCTAGTTCATCACCTTCATTTTACAGGTATGGAAACTGAGGCTTAGAGAAGTTAAGCGAATAATCCAAAAGCATAAGTATTAAAGTTAGGATTTGACCTCCAGGGTCAGAGTTCTGTTTTTGTTTTTTCCCCTTTCTTGTACCATGCCACCTTTGGTCATTCTTTGAAATTCTACTACCTTAGTTTCTGAGTCTCTACCCCCAAACGTATTGTAGATTGCATTCTGGCAATGAGTGGGAAGTTGGACTCTATGATACCAAAGATCCCTTTCCACCACTTCTTAGATCCTATAATTCTATACTATCATAGCTCTACCTCTCTGATAGTTCCTTTTCTACATCTCTTGCGGACTCCCCTTTCCTGCTGCTAAATGTGAATATCTTCCAGTATTTGATTACTGATTTAATTTCTCTTTCTACATCTTTTCTCTCAAAGAACTCATGCACTCTCAGTTTTAGCTATAGATGACACCCAAACCTTCATCTCCAGCTCTGACCTCTTTTCTTAGTTCCAATATTTTACTTCTAGTGGCTTGATGGAAATTTCTATTTGAATACCTCAAGGTTTGATATCTAAAAACAAGATTAGTATCTTCTTCAAATTAGCTTCCTTCCAGGTTTCTCCAGTTCAGTGATAATGGCTAATAATTCAACTAAATTTAAATCATAGGATCATAGATTTGGAACTGGAAGAGACTTCAGAGGTCATCTGGTCCAAACCCTTTGCAAACGAGATCTAGAGATTAGGTGATTTGCCTAAAGTCACACAAATAGTATCAGAGCTGTGATTTTAATCCAGATGCTGTGAGTTTAAGTTACGTTTAGATTAACATCTCATAACATACACTAAGATTAGCTCCAAATGGACACATGACACGGGTTTTAAAAAGTCTCATCACAAACAAAAGAGAAGAGCATGGAAGAAAGTGGCATCCCAGATTTAAAGGTTTGTCATGGGAGATTAGTTTTCCTTGACCCAAGGGAGTAGAACAATGACCAATGGGTACAAGTTACAAAGGGATACCTTTAAGCTTAGACTTAGGGGAAAAAAACTTCCTAATAATTCAATGTCTCCAGAAGTGAAATAAGCTGTCTCCTAAGATAATGAAGTTTACAAAGATATTCAAGTAGAGGTGACCACTGGTTGACAGGGTCATAGAACTTTTCTGTTCTAGTTAGAGTCTTCCAACTCTGAGGTACTATGATCCCATAAATTCTTCCACTACTTATTTCCTAGAATTATAAAGTGCTTTGTAAACTATAGAGTTATTATTGTTATTATCATTTATTGTGAATAGGGTAGTGTGTTTGATACTCTGGAAACAAATCAACTGAAAAGCAGCATGGTGTGTAATGGACCAAGTCCTCTCTAGACTTGGAGTCAGGAGAGACTTGGGTTTGAATCCTACCTCTAACCACTTACTTAAAATTTTTTAAAATCTTTTTAAGTAACATTTTGAAATTAATTTGTCCCTTCCAGCCCCCTCCCCCATTAAACAAAATTTTTTAAAAGTCCTGTAAAATATATATCTACATAGTATGGCAAATCAAATTCTCATAATAGCTATGTCTGAAAATGAGTATCACCCCCTGCATTTTAAATTCATCACCTCTTAGTCAGGAGGTGGAGAGGGATGTTTTATCTTCATTTTTTTGACTCGTGGTTTATCATTGCATTCTTTATAGTGCTAAAGTCTTTCAAAGTTTGTTTTTTCTATAATGTCATCATTATATAAATGATTCTTTGAGTTCTGTTCAATTTGCTCTGCATCAGTTCATAAAGGTCTTCCGAGTTTCTTCTAAAATGGTCCATTTCATTAATTCTTGTTGCACAATAATATGCCATTACATTCATATGCCACAATTCTCCCATAGGAGAATTCCCTCTTATATACCTAATTATACTAACATCTAGTCCACGTTTGTCTCCATCTTGTCCACAAGAACATCATGATTTTTTTTTTGCCAGTTTGTCATGATTTGATCTTAATAAATTTAGACTGATTTGTATGAATTGCCACTAACAATGTTGATAACCATCCCTTCAAAATACACTCTGGGATTCTTCACAGGAATAAAGTTTGAGCTTATTTGCCTTTGGTATGAAGAATTCCCCTTCCCACTGTTTATTGTTTTTTTAAACAGGGACATTTGTACATCTCTAGTCCTGAAGTCTGTGTACAGTGTGTGGGGGGGGGGGGAAGGGGGGGAGAGAGAGAGAGAGAGAGAGAGAGAGAGTGTGTGTTTTCCAGAATTTCTTTTGACCTTTATTAAGTAGGAAATTAAAAGAAAACAGTAGTTGAAATATAATGGATTACCCATTCCCTCAACACATTTATTTTCATTTACTTGTTTTCATTTTATCCTTAATCTTCTCCTCCTTTCCCTCTGCTTAGCATAGAACTAAAGTGTAGGTTTTATTTGTATTTTAGAATAAAACTTCCTTAATAGGGAAATTATTTTGCTTACCTGTGAAGTACTTGGTTTGCTCATTCCTTTTGATACTGTTTACCTGAGGAAGTGAGGGATTTGATGGGGAAGTCTCCTGTGCCTGAAACATAGATTAAAGATAAGAAAATACTTATGTTATTACTGTAATTTGTTGGAAGTAGGAGTGAGTATCGTAGCCTTTCTTTTGTTTTATCTCATAGCACACACTCCAGTCTTTCAAATTATTTATACTTGAAGATACACATGCAATGCATCCTCTTTGTAGGCATCCTTGGGCTGGTCACAAGGGATTCACCTAAATTTGTGGCAAAACGCAAGAGATACTACAAGTTGCAACCAGATTTTTCAGGCCCTTAGGCATTCTCCTCCTTCCTAATGATCAACACCTTGATCTCTATCTGGTTGTAGGCCTTAAATCTAAGTGATTACTTTTACCTGTTCTGAGGATTCTGGCTTTTGGTTTTCCTGACCTTGGCTTATTGACCTACTGTGGTCTTAATTTTGCTCCCTGGTTTTTGTGCCTGCCTTACTGCAGAACTGATCAAAGGTGACCTGTAGCCTGATCCAGCAAAAAGACACCACACTTTTTAATAAGAGGGACTCCAACAAGGAGAGCCTTTCTCAGACCTCCTTTCTCCTTTCTCTTAGTGTCATGCTGACACCAAGCCAAACCATAAAGAAGAAGTCACATGTGTCATACTGCAAAGTACAATTACTATTTGTCACATAAAAATAAGATGTAAAGTTGTCTTTACTTCGAAGGAAAGGCAAAATAAAGGTATAAATAAAATAAAATATAAAGTTCTGTACCTTGAGCTGTTTATTCCCTTATCAAATTAAAATGAGAAGATTTCACTATTTCTCCTAACAAATGAGCAGATCTTTCATAACATGTTTTGTTCAAACAAAATCACAGATGTATCAAGGCATCCTGAAACTTTTCTGATGTTGCTTGAAGGAATAACAGAATCAGCATTAAAGGACCTCTTCAAGAAGTCATCTGTCCCCCTCCTTGCCTCTGGCCAGGTGAATGTGGATGACATGTGGGGCTAAAATAGCACCAGAGCCAGAAATATCAGAATCTCTCTTGGTGGCCTGATCTCATGTTTGTTCACGTGTACGCTCAAGAAGTCATTTTTTGTATCAAATGAAACTCTGTTTTGATGGGACCTAAGCCTGTATTCTTTTGTGTGATCCTCAATGGAGATGGAGAACAACAATGTTCTTCATTCATGTGTGTGATTGCTGCTTGACACAATGAAAGAGCAAAGCTACTAGACAACAGTTAATGATCTTGTGCATAAATATGCTTCTGTTTGAACAACTAGACCCAACTGGTTTCCTCCACCAAGCTCTTGGCTTCTTGTTCAGCTACTTATTTATCTTGTGGGATTCCTTGTTTGTTGGGTGATCCGTCTATTGTCCATTATTCTTTCTGCAATGACCGGACTCTTTTCAAGATAGACTCATTGTGCTTTCTTTCATTGCATGCTGTTTGGACTCTAAGTAGCCATATGCTTTCCCCGTTTAGCTGTGGTCCATCATTCCAATGCATAATGGATCACTGTGGGTAATTTAATATTTTTGCTCTGTTTTCACAGGCAACTGTGGGTCTCCATATGCTTCAATAGGTTATCTCTTAGGCTTTTCTCATAGAGCTTATATTTTCTATCATCTAATCATTTTTCTTGATTTTTGTCTCCTCTGTAGAACTTTTTAATTTTCACAACTAACACTTATTAAACATGTATTGTATATAGGAGGCTATATTAGGCACTAGGTGAGAAGCAAAATTTGGGTAAGATATAGGGCACTACTCTCAAGGAGCTAAATTTCTTTAAAATATGCAGATCCAAACTGGATAGTCTGTAAGAATTTACTTTTATAGAAGGGTTAGATTTATAGTCTGGTCATGCTTGTATCATGCTCATATGTATAATGGTCTATATTTCTGTCTTTTAAAGAGGACAGTTTTTACCAAAGATACAGCATTGAGTAGCATATAGAGAGCTGGCCTTGGTGTCAGGAAAATCTGGGTTCAAGTGCTTTCTTTGAAACATTCTTGCTATGTGATCTTAGATAGCTAGGTGGAGCGGTAGTAAAAGTGTTGGACCTGGAATCAGAAAAAAACAAAAACAAAAACAAAAAAACAAAAAACAAACATGAATTCAAATCCAGCCCCAGATACTTAATTCAGCTGACCCTGGACAAGTTATTTAGCTTCTGTCTAACTCAATTTCTTCATCTGTAAAATGGAAGCAAGAATAGCACCTACCTCCCAGGGTTGTTGTGAGGATAAAACAAGATGATGTTTGTCAAGTGCTTTGTAAATCTTAAATACTAACAAAATGCTAGCTGTTGTTATTTAATCTCTCAATCTTTCAACAGAGTTGTTATGAGGATCCATTGAAATAATATATGTAAAGCACTTAGCACAATGCCTGGAACATAGTAGGTGCTTAAAAATGCTTGCCCCTTCCTCCTCCTCTCTTCAATTCCCCCAAGGCAAATCTCTAGGGTCATAAATTGCAAAGTGTGTGGTGATCTGCTTTGGTGGAATTTCCTCACTTAGAATTCACACATCTTTGACTATTTAGTGGCTCATACTCAGTATGTGCTCCATTATGGCTCCTGGGTCTGTTTGTATTATCCTTGTGCTTAGCTAATTCTTTCCCAGTTTATATTCATGCTTGCTCTTCAGGTTTTAGTTTACTATAGTTTAGTTTACTATATCTTGCACATCAGGAAGATGCAAGGCGCTATAGATATCCAACCAGCCTTGGAGTCAGGAAACCTGGGTTCAAACCTCACCTCTGATACACATACCAGTTGCTTGGCTGTAAGGAAGGTCAATTAGTCAACATGTATTTATTAAGAACTCACTATGTGCTAAGTGATAGGGCTACAAAGAAAAGCAAAAATATAGTCCTTGAAGAATTTAGGACCAAACAAGATATAGAGAGCATTATGAAATATAAAATGGATAATTTTGATTATATTAAATTAAAAAAGATTTGCACAAACAAACCCAATGCAGCCAAGATTAGAAGGAAAGCAGAAAACTGGAGAAAATTTTTACAAGTATCTGTGATAAAGGCCTCTTTTCTC
>NW_020954598.1:4682312-4686154 GCF_900497805.2 Vombatus ursinus
ATATAGAGAACTGAGTCAAATTTATAAGAATACAAATCATTCCCCAATTCATAAATGGTCGAAGGATATGAACATGCAGTTTTCAGACAAAAAAAAATAAAGCTATCTATAGTTATTTGAAAAAAATGCTCTAAATCACTATTGACTAGAGAAATGCAAATTAAAACAACTCTGAGGTACCACCTCATACCTATAAGATTGGCTACTATGACAGAAAAGGAAAATGAAAGCTGTTGGAGGGGATGTGGGAAAACTGGGACACTAATGTACTGTTGGTGGAGTCGTGAATTGATCCAACCATTCTGGAGAGCAATTTGGAACTATGCCCAAAGGGCTATAAAACTGTGCATACCCTTTGATCCAGCAATACCATTGCTAGGTCTGTATCCTAAATAGATCATAAAAAGGTAAAAGGACCCACATGTATAAAAATATTTATTGCAGCCCTTTTTGTGATAGCAAGGAATTGGAAATTGAGGGGATGCCCATTCATTGGGGAATGGCTGACCAAGTTGTAGTGTATGATTGTAATAGAATTACTATTGTACTGTAAGAAATTATGAGGAGGATGATTTCAGAAAAACCTGAGAAAACTCATATAAACTGATGCAGAATGAAGTGAGCAGAACCAGGAGAACATTGTACACAGTAGTAGCAATGTTAGCTATTCTCAGCAATAGGGTGATCCAAGAAAATCCCAAAGGACTCATGATCAAAAATGCTGTCTTCCTCTGGAGAAAGAACTGATGGTGTCTGAATACAGACCAAAGCATACTATTTTTCCCTTCCTTCCTTTTCTTTCTTCCTTCCTTCTTTCCTTTTTCCTTTCCTCCTTTCTTCCTTTCTTTTTTTTTGTTTGAATTTTTTTCACAAAATGACTAATATAGAAATATGTTTTACATGATTGCACATGCTTTTCATCTCAGGGAGAGGAGAGGGGAGGGAATGAGGGATGAATTTGGAGCGCACAACTTTTTTAAAAAGAATATTAAAAATTATTTTACATGTAATTGGGGGGAAATGCAATATTATTTTTAATATAGTCCCTGCTCTCAAGGGGCTCACATTCTAATAGGTGACACAAAATGCAAAAAAATTATACATACAAGATATTTTTATATATACTCAGAGGAAAGACAGTAATATTGTACCAGAGGAATTATAAGTCTGTAATCTACAGATTAATTACTAATGAAATCATAGGTGCAGACCCCTACCTTTCCTCCCCAAAAAGAAAAAAAACCTTCAGACTTAAAGATGAGGGCATTCACTACATGACTAATGTGGAAATATGTTTAATATGATTGTACATGTATGCTTAAAAAATAAAAATAAAAATGAGAACATCTGAAATAAAGAGAATAAGAATGAAAAAGAATAATAAGATACGGAAGTAGAAAGGGCCTTGGGGTCATTTAGTTCAATTCCTTCATCTTAGAGAGGGGGTGATTAGGGCCTGGAGAGGGGATATGACTTGACCAAGTTCACACAGGAAATAAGGTTTAGAATTATGACTTGAATTCAGGTTTTCTGACTCAATTTAGTGATCTTTTCACTACATCTCAGCTGTTAAGAGAACTTGTCGTAATCTTGATGTAAGATGAAGATTGGCCCAGGCAGAAAAGAACATGAGTTGGCAGCAGGAGTTTCCTAAGGAAATAGAAAAGATGACTAGAGGATAAAGGAAGGTTTATTTGAGGAAAAAGACAGGACAAAAATCAGTGTGTGAGTGTGTGTGTGTGTGTGTGTGTGTATGTATACACACACATACACATTGATATATATATATATATATCAATGTGTATGTATGGGTAGGGATGTGTGTATGTTTGAGATGAAGGGATGATTGATGTTGTGAGAGATGGGATGAGCAGACAAGATAGGGTGAAGTTTTGCACAAAATTTAGTATATAGTAGGAAATGTTGTTGTTCAGTCATTTTTCAGTCATGTTTGACTCCTTGTGATCCCATTTGAGTTTGTTTGTTTGTTTTGGCAAAGGTGCTGAAGTGGTTTGCCATTTCCTTCTCATTTTATAAATGAGGAAACTGAGGCAAACAGGGTTAAGTGGCTTGCCCAGGGTCACAAAGCTAGTGAGTGTCTGAGGCCAGATCTGAACTCAGGAAATTGAGTCTTTCCGACTTCAGGCCCAGTGCTCTATCCATTGTGCCACCCAGCTGCCCTCTAATGAAATGAGCAGTGCTGAAAAAGAAACCTGGATATGTAAGATGTCTCAGAGGTAGTGGTCTTCAAAAGGGGTCAAGGAGCAAAAATAGATACAGGGAAAGGTATGAGAGAGCAGTGGGGTTTGGAGACGGAGCTTTATTCATCAGGAAGCTTAGATAAAAGATGTAGAGAGAAAGAAATTCTTACCAGATAGACTATTGACTAGATGTTCAACAATGATGACTGTAGTTGGGAGACTGTGATGCCACTTTTCTTTCACAATGTTCTTTAGTAACCTGAGAAAAAGAGCCTATATGCTGTTTGTATTTGCAGGATAAAGAAATACAAAATGACCACCTCAAACGTTAGTGATGTAAAACACATATATGCCTGGTCATTCTGAGGTCATACTGCAAAACAAAGCAAACAAACAAACGGGTTGTAGGACTGGGTCACAATGGGTTGGATTCTCCCAGATCTCATGGTAACCATAACAACAATATACTACCTTGCGCCCAAAAAGCAGCTTCATTTTTTTAAATGGGTAAAACTTCCAGCCTAATTCACGTTAACTGGATATTTTTTGATGTCAAAGTTAATCGCTGGTTACTGCCTTTAACACCCACTGAGACAGCTGTCAATGCATGAAAATGCTTGTTGACTGATTGATCAGATACTGACCAGATGATCAGGATAATTTTTTGAGCTATTACTATAAGCAGTTGCTGCTTCTTTTAATGCCTCATGAAAAGGCATTTTAATGCCTTCAGAAACTTCTGAAAACAGAATTTTTGCCCAGATCAACATGAGTTTCTTTTTCCTGATATGTTATTTCCTGGTTTGGTGTATTCCCAAATATAGATGTTTCCTTTAAATCCTGCAGAAGGTGGCTTGATCTTCAACAGCTGAGAAATGAGAGATACCATCAGAAGCTGTATGGTAGTAAGGTCTTGCCTCCCTATCACAGCATGGCGAATCTCAGACTTTCTTCTTGTACCAAATACCTCTACAGCATCTGGATGTAATTCTCAATACCGTGTCCTCGAGGCATCACTTGTTTTGTAATAGATGCAGAAGCAATGCTATCATCACTTATATTTCCACGGTTGAACCTTGAGTCCAAGAGTTTTGCGGCATCTGGAATTGCCTGCCGAGTGGATTCTTCCCCTTTCTGAGTAAAGGCCTTCTATTTGCAAGTGTAGAAATAGTGAGGGAGATCTTAATTCTCACGGCAGTTAATGAATCTGGGCTACATGGGATGAGATTTCTGACAAGGTATACTTTCTGATTCAGATACAGTGATCAGTAGAGAATCAGTTTAATAATGTTTATGGATTCTGGAGCAGACCTTAGGAGACATCCTTATCCCAAAGAGTGGTCTATCCCCTTTTAATATCCTTTGTTCTGATGATGTCTTTTTTTTTTTTTTTGGTAAGGCAATTGGGGTTAAGTGACTTGCCCAAAGTCACACAGCTAAGTGAGTGTCTGAGGCTGGATTTGAACTCAGGTCTTCTTGAATCCAGGGCCGGTGCTCTATCCACTGCACCATCTAACTGCACCCCCCCCCCCATGTTGTCTTAAAGAGTTTGTTTCTTCTTTAGTAAATGTTCANTTTTTTTTTTTTTTTGGTAAGGCAATTGGGGTTAAGTGACTTGCCCAAAGTCACACAGCTAAGTGA
>NW_020954598.1:4686229-4689297 GCF_900497805.2 Vombatus ursinus
CAGGGCATTCCCATCCTACCTCCTTTGAATTCTACTGTTGTTTTAGGGTCTTTTTTTTTTTGGTCTTTTTTTATTTTTTATTTTTTCTTGAAGACACAAACTAAACTATGCATAGCCTTCATGTGCTTCTACTCTCTGAGGCTGTATCCAGCTTCATGATGTCATTTCAAACCTAATTTAGGCCAAGAGCTGACCATCTAATTACAGAAAGATTATTCTAGATATAATATGAAGAACGGATCAGATTGGGTAGAAATGGGAAGGATTATTCATTTTTATCCTCCAAGTTGCTTTGATATAACTTTATGGATTCCCATACCATGCTTGGCAGTTCAGCTCTAGAGACCACCTCAGTGTCCAGTACCTTATGTTGCCAGGCAATCTTCAGGAACTTCCTAAGACAATTCAAGTGGAAGTGGCTAAGTTTTCAGGCAGGGCACTGGTAGACTGATCAGGTTTCTCAGGCATACAGTGATGAGGTTAGCACAACAGCTCTGTAAACCTTCAGTTCGGTAGACAGCTTGTTACCTTTTCTCTCCCACTACTTCTTCCTTCTTTCCTTCCTTCCTTTCTTTCTTTTTCTTTCTTTCTTTCATAGTATTTTATTTTTTTCAATTCTATGTAAAGACAATTTTAACATGCATTAAAAAATTTTTTTTGAGTTCCTAATTTTTTCCCTCCCTCCTCCTTTCCTTCCTCCCTAAAATGGTAAGCAATTTGATATAGGTTATATATGTGGAATCATGTAAAACATAATTCAATATTAGTAATGTTACAAAAGAAGAAACAGACTAAAAGGAAAAAAAATCCATGAAAAAAAGTGAAAATAGTTTGCTCTGATATGCATTCAGACTCCATCTCTGGATGTGGATAACATTTTCCATCATGAATCCTTCAGAATTGTCTTGAATCTGTATTGCTGAGAAGAGCTAAATCATTCATAGTTGATGATCACACAATGTTTCTGTAACTGTGTACAATATTTTCCTCGTTCTGCTCATTTCACTTTGCATCAGTTCACGTAAATCTTTCTAGGTTTTTCTGAAATCTATCTGCTCATTATTTCTTATAGTACGATAGTATTCCATTATATTCATATACCATAATTTGTTCAGCCATTCACCAATTGATGGGCATCCCCCCAATTTCCAGTTCTTTGCCACCACAAAAAGAGCTGCCATAATTTTTTGTATATATAGCTCCTCTTCCCTTTTCCTTGATCTCTTTGGGATACAGACCCATTGGTGCCATTGCTGGATCAAAGGGTATGCACAGTTTTATAGCTCTTTGGGGATAGTTCCAAATTGCTCTCCAGAATGGTTGGATCAGTACACAACTCTGCCAACAGTGCATTAGTATCCCAGTTTTGCCATATCCTCTCCAATATTTATCATTTTCTTTTTCTGTCATAGTAGGCAATCTGATAGGCATAAGGTGGTACCTCAGAGTTGTTTTAATTCACTTTTCTCTAATAATTAGTAATTTAGAGCATTTTCATATGACTATAGATAGCTTTTATTTCTTCATCTTAAAAACTGCCTATTCGTATCCTTTGAACATTTATCAGTTGGAGAATGATTAATATTTTTGTAAATTTGACTTGGTTCTCTATGTATTTCCCATACTCTCTGTCAAAACCTCCCAAACACTGAGCTAGCTCTGGCAATATGTGCATCAACATCATCATCTATGTGGACAGCCCTGGAGAGTGTACTGCTAAGGTAAGTGAACTTATCCACAGCATTGAAAATTTCTCCACTTACTGTGACCAGTGGTTTCGCATATGGATGGTGTGGTGTTGACTGGGGACCTCTGTTTTCCTGGTGTAGGTGGTCAGGCCAGAAAACTGAATCACTTCCACTTGAATTGTCTCAGGAAGATCCTGAAGATTACCTGACAAGATAAGGTACAAGGACACTGAAGTCCTCTCTAGAGCTGAACTAAGCATTTAAACTCTTATTGCAGAGAGTGTAACTCCAATGGGCTGGCCAGTAGCCAAATCCACTCACACTTACCCAAAAGACTATTTTATGGAGAACTCACAAAAGGTAAGTGCTCACATGGACATTCTCAAGGTATCTCTGAAGAACTTTAGTATTGACCATGAGACATGGGAAATGCTAGCACATGACCACCCATCATGGCATGCCTGCATCAAGGAAGGTGCTGTATTCTGTGAGTAAAGCAGAATCAGAGAAGCACAAAGGAAATGTGAGCTGTGCCATTTCCACTGTAAATGTTCTAATGGACCACTTGTGCCTGATCTGTGGTAATGCCTTTTGAACTCATAATGGACTGATCAGCCACAGCCAAACCCACCATACTCTGGCCCCAACATGTTGATGTCATTGGGCTTCTTTGAAAATGAATGAATAACAACAATTTTACCATATCGGAGGTATTCAAACAGTTGCCAACTGTTAACACTCTGCAGTGAATTTATTTTCTCTTTCAGATCTTTAATATCTCAATTTTCAAAAAAAAATCACAAAATTTAATATTTTCCTCCAGCATTTTTGCCCATGTGTACGTAGGCTGTGAGACCCAGGGTGCTTCACTGGTCCATGAAATTTACGGAAGGGAGAATCATTCATATTCTGAGCCTCGGGGGAGAATCTCTCATATTCTGATTGCCACAAGAATGTGAGCTGGGCTCACACTGTGATGATCATAACAATTCCTTCCTCTCATGGATATTTATATGGATAGTCCTTTACAATTCACAAAATGCTTTTACAATTCATGTTCTCAGCTGATCCTTCCAACAACCTGTGAGGGAGGCAGGGAAAGTATTATTTCCATTTTATAAATTGAGAACCAAGGTTGAAAGAAGTTAAGCAAGGTTCCTAGTTCCTATGCAGGTGATAATGGGTAAAATTGACTGGAAATTAGGGCTTCTATCTTCACAATCAGTGCTCTGCACCATGGCCTTCCCTCATTTGGATTAGGATTACAGATGTGGAGGAAGAAACCTCAGAGGTCAGGGGCAGCTAGGTGGCACAGTGGATAGAGCATCAGCCCTGAAGTCAGGAAGACCTGAGTTCAAATCTGGCCTCAGATCAAACACC
>NW_020954598.1:4689329-4696991 GCF_900497805.2 Vombatus ursinus
TGACACTTACTAGATGTGTGACCCTGGACAAGTCACTTAACCCCAACTGCCTAAAAAAAAAAACCACAAAAAACCCCCCACACATACACATAAGAAACCTCAGAGGTCATCTAGTTCTCAATTCATTTTACAGAGGCCAGAGTGGGAAGTGACTTGTCCAAGGTCGCACAAATAATGTCATACCTGAGCCCAAGTTCCCTGCCTTCAAAGCCTATGAACTTTCCATTCTACCCTTTGATCTCTTTTCAGGGTACGTTTTCTCATATCGATGGGAGTATTTCAGAAGATTATGTAGCTCTTGTGAGGAGAATTTGGTCATTTTTTCCCTGACCTTCAGGTATCATTTTTGTCTACAAATGGTACAAAGTCTCCTGGTAACTTTTGCAAAATATACTTAAAAGTCAGTCACTCCATCATGAGGTTATAAATGCAAGATTCTTTGACATCTACTATCTACCGTCTTTTATCTTTCCTTCCTCATCTTGCCCCAACATACAAAACTAACATTCAGGGGAAAGTTCATTCACTTGATCATTTCAGAATTCCAGAATCTCAGAGCTGAACTAGCTGAGGGGTTAGCTGGTCCAACCTGTAGCTAAGCAAGAATCCTTTCCATAACACATCCAGTTAGTAGTCATGCAGCTTCTGCTCAAGAACCATCAATGAAGAGGAACCCATGCCCTTCTGAAGCAGTCATTCATTCTACTTTGGGCAGCTTTGATATTTTGGAATTTTTCCTCTTATATCAAGCCTAAACCTGCCCTTTCCCAGCATCCACCCCACTCCTGGTTCTGCTCTCTGGTGCCAGCTCAAACAAGGTCTAATCCCTCTTCCACATGGCAGCCCTTCAAATACTTGAGTAGAGCTGTCGTGTCCCCTATAAATCTTCCTCTATTCTGGTTAAACACACCTAGTTTCTTCAACTGCCAAATGCAAATGGCATTAATTTGAGATCTTTGCCCATCCTAATTGCCAGCCTTTAGATGTTTCCCAACTTATTAAGGAAGCTAGGAAGGGCAATGAATAAAGTATGAGCCTGGAGTCAAGAAGACTTGAGGTCAAATGTGATCTTAGGCACTTCCTAGCTGTGTGACCCTAAGCAAGTCATTTAACCTTTGTCTGCCTCAATTTCCTGAACTATAAAATGGGGATAATAATAGCACCTACCTCCTAGGATTGTTGTAAGTATCAAATAATATAATGTGTGTAAAGTGCTTAGCACAGTGCCTGACACATAGTAGGTGCTTAATAAAATACTTGTTTCTTTCCTTCCTTATTAAGATTCTTCCTAAAATGTAGTGCCCAGAATGTTCCAAGTGTGATCTGATCAGCATAGAGTACAATGGGAGTGTCATTTCCTTATTTCTGAATGCTATGCTTCCATTAATACAGCACATGATTATCTCAAGGTTCTTGATTCTCATATTACCACTCTGGATATTAATATAGCGCTTTTAGTCAATAAAAATCCTCAGATCTTTTTCAGATGAACTTTTAAAATATTGTTATATGACCACCAACTTGTATTTGTTGATCTTCTAAACTCAGATAAAGGCTTAATATTTATCTCTGTTAAATTTTGTCTTAATTCTCAGTTAAGAGGTCTGTGAAAATTGTGTCCTCATCTCCCTGGAATCATCTTCATGGAATTATGATTGTATTTTCTATTATAATTGGAGAGTGCTATGCTGAAGAGAGGAAGGGTTTCAGGACTGGCTTCAATTAATTAATCAGCAAATATTTATTATTGTTACATTGGAGAAAGGAAAGGTTTCAGGACTAAGCCTCAATCAGTCAGTCAATTAATCAGCAAATGTTTATGAAGGGCCTATTATGTGTCAGGAACTATGCTAGGCACTGGGGATATCAACAAGAAAAAATGAAACTCCATTCTCAAAGAGTTCATATTTGCCCAGTGGGGACACATGTACAGATAAAAGTATATGCAGAATAAGTATATGCAGAATAAATGCAAAATAAATACAAGATAGGCAGGGAAAATACTAGCAACTGATTCAAGAAAGGCTTCCTGTAGAAGATGATGATTAAACTGTGTCTTTAGAGAAGCTCACTTCTTTATGTTGGGAAGGAGTTAATGTGAAGGCATTGAAATGGGTTGAAGAGTCCATGCGTGACAGAGAGAAGGCCAGTTAGATTGAACTTCAAAGAACTTTAGAAGGATAGGATGGATGGGGTCAGGTTGTGAAGGGTTTTAGAAACAAAATATTTTATTGTAGAAACAGAAGAGAGCTACCTCCTTCTTAGGGAACACTTACTAACAGCTCTCTCAAACTACATTACTGTCCCTTAACTGGACAGCAATGTACCATCTGAAGGGTGTAGGCTCTTCATAAAGTACCTTATTCTTTTTATACTTTGTACTATACTTTATTCCTTATGTATAAAATTCTCTTATTATTTTTTATTATTATCGTAGTGTTTGCCCAGGAGATAGTTCTTTAGGACCTGATTAGAAATGATGATCTTTATGCAGATTCCATTGGGATAGGGGTGGAAAGCAATGGAAAAATTATTGGATATTTTCATTTACAACTCCAATAGAAACATACCTCCCCACTTTTTTTTTGATGAAAACAAAGTTCAAATCATAGTCAACAAAAGCAAGATTAACACTGTGAATTCATTCCAAATGAATGCAATGATTATTTAATATTATGATGTATACAAATGAGGTAGAATTTGAGTCATAGGAACATAAGATTTATAGCTAGAATGATCCTCAGAGACTGTGTGGTCCAAACTTCTTGTTTTAAAAATGACCAAACTGGGACCCAGAGAAGTCATCTGACTTGCCCAAAGTCATTCAGTTAGTAGGTGGCAGGGACAGGATTTGAACCCATCTCCTGATTCCAAAAATATTGACCTTTCCATTGTACCACCCTGCCATTTAAGGAGAATATTGGAAATCAGCTCTGATTTTCATTTATTCATCCAACAAATATTGAGTGACTAGTATGAATATGACATTGTAAAACAGATACAAAGATTTTCAGGACTCAGAATTTACAATCTGGTACTAGACAGACATGTACACAAGCAATTACAATATAACAAGGTAAAAAAATGGTATAAATAAAATGTTAGAGTAGCTTAAAGGCAAGAGATCACTTGGGTATTTTCATGGCATCAGAGAACTGAAAGGGACCAGAGATCGAATCCAACACACTTATTTGAGAGATGAGAAAACTGAGGCCCAGAGAGGGGAAGCACCTTGCCCAGGATCATACAGATGGTCAGTCGGCTGTGTGTTGAATCTTGACACAGGCATGATCTTCTACCATCACCGTCTGTTGGTGTGGACTCATGACACAGATGAGTTGTGTCTCCCTGTTGCTTGTTATGTTTTAATGCAAGGTGTATAAAATCAAAGTTAAATAATTTTTCCATGGAAAGTATGAGCACCATAAAATCTGTTATATTTCTCAAGGCCATTGGTTTTGGTAAGAACTCTATATTGTTTCCCAGGTGAAGGAATTTGGAATTCTCCCATTTATTCCAGTATTTCTCTAGTGCCTAGCACATTGCCTTGCCCATAGGACATACTTCATGAATATATTTTTTAATCGAATTAGTGGTTGTTATTGTTCGGTCATTTCAGCCATGTCTAGCTCATTGTGATCTTGTTTTGTGTTTTTCTTGGCAAAGATACTGGACTAGTTTGCCACTTCTATCTCCAGCTCATTGTACAGATGAGAAACTGAGGTAAACAGGGTTAAGTGACTTGCCCAGTCACACAGCTAGTAAGTATCTGAGGTCAGATTTGAACTCATGAAGATGTGTTCCTGATTCCAAGCCCCTGATTCCACTGTGCCACCCAGCTGCCCCCTGAATTAGTAGACAGGCTTTAAAATAACTCCTGGTTTTCTAAAATTGTTGTTCCTATCTGAGACTCTATAGCATTATTAACAAGCAATTGCTTTTTGGGGGGGTCTATATCATGCAGGCATTCAATCATTCATCATTATTTCCCCCTAGAACAGGTATTCTTAATCTTTTTTTGGTGTTGTGGCCCCCTTTAGCAGACTGGTGCAATCTATGGGATTCTTAGAATGTTTTTAAATGTGTAATATAAAGCACAAAGGATTGTAAAGAAAATTAATTGTTTTGAAATAGTTATCAAAATATCTAAAAAATGAGTTAAGAAACTCTGCTTGGGAATATAAGCTCCTTGAGGACAGGGATTGTTTAACTTTTGTCTTTGTGTCACTAGCACCTCACATATAGTAGGAACTTAACAAATGCTTATTGAAGAGATGTTTTCATACCTATATGGATCCTTGCACCAGTCAGTCATTCAGTCAATAAGCATTTATTAAATGCATACTGTGTATCAGGCACTGTGCTAAGAACTGAGGACACAAGGTATGCTACAATTTCTGTCCTCGAGGAGCTCACATTCGAATGGGGAGACAAATCGCAAACAAACACGTATAAACAAACTTCATACAGGATAAACAGGAAATAATCAATAGAAGGAAATGATGATTATATCCAGGGATATGCTGGGAAGTTTTTAATAACTAGCTCTCTTGGAAGAAAAAAAAACTGTACTTTGAAGTTTAATCTACATCGTTAACATCATCTTCAACACTTTCTTAAGATTCAATCAATAAAACAATTAAGCCCAGATTTGTAGCATTTATTGATTTCTGAGGTGTAAATGCTCATACTGAAAAACTAACAGTTGGCTGTTAGAAGTTGGTAGGAATGGACTCCAGCACATGCTGGACATCCCATTCACATTTTTTCTGTCCTATGCAACTCATTGATATCTTTCCAGAAATCCTCCATAGATGTCTACCAATGTACTTGAAGGCCCTTCCTTTGCTTCTTGTCAAATTTCATGAATACTATTATAATAGTAAGTCTATCCATCTGTTATCCCACACTCTCACCACATAAACTAACCACCTCCTTTACAGGTTGATGATGATGTACTTTGTGTCGCTTCTTATGTACCAGTCATTGTTGACAATATGGTGTGGCCAACCTGCACCCACTGTGCATACTTCTGCTGCCTTTGGGGAGCAGATTTTGATTCCTCTGAGATCTGTTGCTTTCCATGTAGCACCAATCAGAAAATACCAGTGTTTAAAAAACATCAGCTTTGGTGGTAGAGAGTAGATTGGAATCACAGAAAACACAGCATCATCTCCCAAATGCAATCCAACCTAGTCTTTGTTTAAAACAGAAATCAGTTCATTGTCCATATGCAATGGCCTGTCTGAGATATATGGATGGAAGGGAAATTCAGAAGGTTAAGTTTATCATCTGTTATGCAAGTTTATAGCATTCAGAAGGGAACAAAAGAAAGAGTAGAGAGATAAGCAAAGGAAGTGGTAGCCTCTAGAGGACAAAAGAAACTACTGCCTTCTATGTGCCAGGCATTGTGCTACCAATTTACAATTATTATCTCCTTTGCTCCTCACCACAACCCTGAGGTAGGTGCTATCATTATCCTCTTTTTACAGATGAGGAAACTGAGGCAGACAGCAGTTAAGTTAAGACTTACCCAGGGTCACACAGCTAGTAAGTATCTGAGGCTAGATTTGAACTCAGGTCTTCTTGACTCTATACCTTGCACTCCAGCTACTGTGACACCTAGCTGCCTCATAGGATAGTCTGATCTGCCTCTCAAGTTCTCTGAGGCTGTAAGTGAGTGGCAAAAAGATGACAAGAAGGCAAAGCACCACCTATAATCAAAGAACTAGTTGTTTATAGTTATATACAACTATATATGTATGTGTACATATGTATATGTATGTATGGTTATATGTATGCATGCACATATACACATTATTTTCCCAATTAGACTATCACCTCCTTGTGGGCAGGAACTATATATGCATATACATGTGTGTATATGTGTACATGTATGCATGTATATATGTATATGTTTATATATATACACACATGTATAGAAATATTTTCCCTATTAGACTATTATTCCTTTGTTGGGTAGGAATTGTGTGCGAGTATGTATGTGTGGGAATGCACATGAATATACACATATATACACACATGTATACATACAGTTATATATGTGCTATGACATTATATGTATGTATTTGTGTTACCTTCCCTATTGGATTGTCATCTTCTTGTGGGCAGTGACACACACACACACACACATGAATGTGTATATATACACACATACATGCATTGTGTTGTGTGCATGCACACATATACACATGTATACACATGTGTGCATATATTTTCTTCATGTTGTCTTCCCTATTGGACTGTGAGCTCTTTGTGGGCAGTGACTGCTTCATTTTTGCCTTTGTATCCCCTAGCACCCTAGCACTGGTACATGGGGGTGGTGATAGAATCTGAACCTATGATTTCACTGGTATAGAAACCCCAGGGTAAGGAGAAACCCTTCACCAGTACAGGTCATCACCTTTTCTGCAACTTGTAGTTTGGTGTTGCCTGAGGCACTGAGGAATTAAGTGACTTTACCCGGGGTGACATTATGTGCCAGAGATGGGGACTTGAATCCAGATTTTCATGACTTCAAGGCCAGCTCTCTCTCTACACTCCAACATGCTACCATCTCCTGCATAGTAGACGGTTACTAAATCCTTGTTGATTGACTGATATTTGTTTGGATCTAGAATTTCATTGATGTGGGGAAATTCTGGTGAGGAAACTCTCTTTACCAACACAGGTCAACAGCTGCTCTGGGACTCAAGAGTCTGAGATAATCATCTGGGTCATTGAGAGGTTAAGTCACTCACTCAGGGTCATATGGCTGGCTAGTAAGTGCCTGAGGCTTGATTTGAACTCAGAAAGATGAGTGTTCCTGACTCCAGGTCTGGCTTTCTGTGCACTATGGCGACATCTAGCTGCCCTTGTATGTAGATAGGTATACGCAAAATAACTTGTGCTGAGTCTTAAAGGAAGCCAGAGATTCTAAGAGGTAAAGGTCAAGAAGAAGTGAATTCCTGGCATGGAGGACAGCCAAAGGCATAGACCCAAAGGGAGAGTGGGAAGATCAGTCCCATCTCACCTTCATGAAATAGTCAATTGTGGGGCCTTATCTCTAACACAACCACCCCTACACACCTGCCCTTTCCTGTGCCAGCTTCCAATTTCCCTTTGAGCCAGGCATCAGCACCTCAGGGAAATCATAAAATATTCAAAAATTATATATATGTGTGTGTCCTTGTGTGTGTACACACACACACATTTTTTTCAATCAGCAAAATCTTCCTTCTTTCCCTTCCCTTAATGTTCATTCCCCCATCCTGAAATGAGAATGAAAGAAAAACACAACCCCTGTTACAAACGTGTCATCAAACAAAGAAAATTTGACATTGGCCATATCTAAAAAAGCATGTCTCTTCCCTGTGAGGGACTGTCTGATGTTGGCTACTGCCAGGTGGACGTTGTGGCAAGATTGGGGTAGAATCTGGGTATTTGGAAGTACCGAGGCAGGGGCCATGGTAGGCGGAGTTGTGGCGAACTGGGATGGGCTGGATTTGGAGAAGCCCTGAGGCAGTGGGCAGTGCTATGTGAGATAAGCTGGGTGCAAGGAAGTAGCCGGAGCTTGTGCTCTTGAGGCAAGGGGCGGTGCCACGTGGGAGTGGGACGGCAGAGAACGAGTTCCTTTTGCTTAGTCCCCTCCCTATACGCCTC
>NW_020954598.1:4697190-4706665 GCF_900497805.2 Vombatus ursinus
CCTGCTTGGCCTTGCTGTGATGGCCTCTGAATAAAGCTCTGGTGTTGGCAGCTTCCTGATGGGTCGTCTCTGTGTGTGTATCCGGGTAGGCACCAAAGACTGGTAGGTGACTCTGGCAGCCTGCTCCTTATAGGAGGAGAGTGTTTGGCGTGGCCGGCACAAGGTCGGAGCGGCCGGTACACTTCCCAGTTTTTCTGAAACCATCCCCTTCATCATTTCTTACAGTACAAGAGTATTCCATCACATTTATATTCCATAACTTGTTCAGCCATTCCCCAAATTACTCATACTTCCTCAGATTTCTAGTCTTTGCCATGTCAAAAAAAACTCTAAATATTTTTGTATATCCTTAGAATTTATTTTGCTCTGGGTTAATTCCTTTTCTTCCTCTAATTCTTACTTCTCCCTTCTCCCCTTTCTTTTCTATTTCCCCATTGAGTGAAATATATTTCTGCACCCAACTGTGCATGTGTGTATTTTTCTCTCCTGTGACCTGACCAGATGAGAGTGAGGTCCAAGTGTCAGCCACTCCCCCACTTCCTAGCCCTTGCTTGTACAGAAGTCTACCCCTGGGATCTGAGTCACATAGCTGCTATCTGCAGCAAAGTTTGTTCCTTGATCAGGACTTGCAACTGTTCCTTACCCCAGCATGCTACCTCTGGCCCCAGCTACATTCCTTAGTCCACCCTAGATCTGGTACCTAGAACTGGGTAGGTGAAAAAGCTGGCACCTGTTGGTGCCAGGTGAAATCTGTTCTTTTCCACATCACCTGCTAAGGGTCTGGGACTTCCTCTTGCACTTGGTACACAGCCTCTCCCTGCTCTGGAGTGCTCCCTATTTAGCACGCTCCTGACCAGACCAAGTATCTGATGTCCACATACCTCTATCTCCCTATGCCTACCTGGGCTGTCAAAGTGACTGATTATGACTTTTTCTTGGATTACCTCATCAGGATTTGATGTGGTACATTTTCTAGATCCATTTGGAGCAATTTTGGAGGGGAGTTTGCTGTACTTCTTCCTGTTCCTCCACCATCTTGAGGGTAGTTACAACCTAATTACAAAATGGAACCCACAGCAGCCATTACACCAGTATCACAGGAAAAATTTCCCATCCCCAACATTCCAACTTACCCCTGCTCCCAGGTCACTTTATTATTGTATGAGGTGATCCTCAGAGAGTCGGTGATCAGTGAATAAGGACCCTCTCTCCCCTAACCTCCATCTTCCATTTTGAATGGGATAAAATGGGCCACAAGATGAGCAGGCATTGGGATCTTTACTACAGTGGATCTTATTTCATTATCTTTCCCCAAACCTGCCCCTGTTTCAAATTTCTCTGTTACTGTCAACAACACTCCCATCCTTCCATTTACCCAGGCTGGTATCTTTTTTCCTTTCTCGTTTTCAATCACCTCACATATTCCTTCAGTCAGTTTCCAAATCTCATCATTTCCACCTCTAGTTCAATTAAACATTTATTAAGTACCTAGTATATGCCAGGCCCTGTGTAAAGTACTTTATAACTATTATCTCATTTGATCCTCACAACAACTCTGGGAGGTTAAGTATTATTATTATCCCTATTTTATAGATGGAGAAACTGATACAACTAGAGGCTAAATTATTTGCTCAGATTCACATAGCAAGTAAGTGTCTGAAGTCGAATTTGAACTCAGATTCTCCTGACTCTGGGCCCACTCTATCCAGTTCTCCGTCTAGCCTCCACAATGTCCCACATCCTTCCCCTTCTCTCTGCTCACACAACAGCCACCTGAGGTCTGGCCCTTATCACTTCTTGCCAAGACTATTGCAGTGGCCTCCTAATTGGTCTCCCTGCCTCCAGTTTCTCAACACTTCAATCCATCTTCCATACAGCTGCCATAGTGATTTTCCTAAAGTGTGGGACTGGTCACATCATTCATCTACCTGGCAAAACTCCAATGGTTCCATACTGACAGTAGGATTAAATATTAGGTCCGTACTGAACTAAATATTAGGTCACTTTTGTCTTATCCTCTTAAAATGTGTACTTCTGTGTTAGTTTCATAATGTAAATAATTATGGGTACAGTGGTATGTACATATAACTTATAAATAAATTTCTAAATATATACATATTGAAGCTGTGTGTGCTCACCTTTTATTTTAAATTAAAAGGAATGTGGATTCAAAAAACTCTAGAGTATTGCTGCAAGGTGTTAATTTTAGAGGCCTTTAATAATCCTTGTATTCTTTTATCTGTGCAGGAAAAAAAGGGGGCTAATTAGCAAAAAAGTTAGTTAAAATAGGAAACTACCATGTGTCAGATGGGGTGAGCTTCTTCCCTACTGCACTAGTCTCTTGCTATTATACTCACTCACTCATCTGAGGGTGGGCTTCATGCCTCTTGGCCTGGGTCAAATTTGTGGAACTTGCCATGGGCACAAAAATTCCTAGTTATGTCTCTGCTTCTGGACCTAGGTGGTATCTCAGAACTGAATTTATGTACCCTTTAAATTAGGGGAGAATCAAGATCATCTTAATTTAGGCAAAACAGATGTTGGCAACCTCAGAGCCTTTCCTGTGGTCACTCTCTTGTGAGTCAGTGGAAATCTGGGGAGAGAGCCAAATCCTACTGACCTCCAGGCCACAGTCCTAACCACAAGACCACACAGCTTATTTCATCTAGTAATTAATAAGTGTTGTGATGCCCAGCACAGTGCCCTACAAGGAGTCAGAACTTACTCCTGGTAAATGTTTATTGATGATGATGATTACTGGAACATTATTACATGCTTACAAAGACATGCTGAGAATACAAGAGGCTGAATTATACATCACTTACACTGTTAGAATTAACATTGATTCATTAATATTAATGTTTCTGAATAAAGTTCGAAACTCCTTTCAAATATAAAACAAGTTTCCTTCTGCACTTTGAGTAAGCAGTCGATCAGGTGATTATTAGGTACCTATTGCAGGCCATCCAGCAGGGGCAGCACAAATAGTCTTTACTCTGAATTCAAGTGAAAGTTGTTCCCAACATCCAAGTCAGATTTCACTTAGAACAGTATTTCAGAGAATTCGGGAAAATATTTTTCACATGTGATTATGCATGATGTCTAGAGGTATTGTATTTTCTCCTACTTTGACTTCAAAATATCACCGGCAAGAAATGGAAAGGGAAAGTAATTTTATGGGTCTATAATGCAGACAACTGCATGAACTTGAGATTTTAATAAACACGTGTTTTGAGTGAACCACCACATGTTTGTAGATGCCATGTCTCACTTGGAGCTCACAACTGCCTTATGAGGTTCATGAGACATTATTATCCCCATTTTGAAAATGAGGAAATGGAACAGGGGTGTGAGCCGATTCTTAAATTTTCATTGTTGTTGTTAATATTGGAAATCAGCACATGCTACAAATCAGATTTTGATTATTTTGTTGATTGTTTAGATTTAAGAAAGTGATGGAGAAAGTATTATATATTATAGATTAAATTTAAAAGTATATGGTGGGTACATTTTTTTCCCCAGAGAACTGGTTGTTAAATATTTATCAGCACCTCCTTGAAACAGAGGTTTGGAGAGATTAAGTGAATTCCTCAAGATTAACTAGATGGTGAGTTTTAGATCTTGGACTTTAATCCAAATTGGACTTACCTGGGCTTGGCTCTAAATTTTCTGTCCCCTCTACAACACCTTGATCTACTACAATGAATTCTTCATATAAGTAACATCATTATAATTCTAAGTGCTTACTTATTGGAGTGTAAATTTAGAACTGGAAGTGGTTTTTGAGATATTCTAGTCAAACTCCTGAATTTTATACAGAAGTAAACTGAGACCCAGAGAGGTTAAATGCCTTGCCCTAAGTCATAAGGGTAATGAGGGGCAGAGCTGGCTGAGATTTGAATCTAGGTCTGTTGACTGCAAATCCAGCAATGTTTTACTCTGCCATCTTGTTTTTTTCAGACACTTGAGTATTTCAATGGATCCATGATGCCATCGATGTTGGAATTTCTCTCAATGAATGAATGAATGAAAAGGTTCCTGGTACCTTTCTCTGACAAAGAGTAATGTGTTCTGAGAAATAAAGTTCTCTTGGCTGGAACAGAATTCTTTGGCTTGTCAGGACCTGTGGATTGAAGAGGGATTGAGTGAATTTTAAAGAGATGGCATTGATTGTTTTTTGCTGTGTGTATTCCCTTCACCCTGGAGGAAAAACATTGGGAAAACTGGGACATAGGTGAGTGAGGCTGCTGGGTGTGTGATTAGCATTTGGGGTTTGAGTGGTCGGTTTGAGTGGTTGATTTGAGTGAGAAGGGGAGAGAGAGGTGGCTTTTGTGGCCGGTATTTGAACCACATACTGTGGACTCCAGACTGCAGTCTAATGGTGCAGTTTCATGGTGTATGCTAGGGGCAGTAGCTAGCTAGGGGCAGTGGCTGTATTGAGTCTGGGGGCCTCTGGTGTGGTTAAAATCAGGTTGTGTGGTTAAATCAGGACATGCCTACTGTTCAGTGGGGCCCATAAGGACGTTAGAATATTGGGACTGGGGGCAGCTTTATTAGGATTCCATCACTAATGTAACAGCTTAAGACTGTATCTGGAGTGGATTGATTGTTGCAAATGTTTCCCTCAGAGAGAGAGCTGATAAAGGATGACAGTTGCCTGTCTCTCCTGTCCCCTTTCCTGTTTTGTTTTGGGGAGGAGAGGATGGATGTGAAATCCAAAGTTTTTCTGTTCTTTAACTTTTGCTTTTATTTTCTGTTTAATTAGTTTGACCACCAGCATAGATAAAGTTTTGATCCATTTTTAACTGTTTCTGGCTATTATGTTTGCACTTTTGCGAATAGGGGGTGCAGCTAATTGGCACTGTAGATAAGAGCGCTGAACCTGGAGTCAGAAAGACTGAGTTCAAATCTAGCTTCAGACACCTATTAGTTGTGAATCCTGTGCAAGGTATCTCAGCCTTATTTTCCTCATGTGTGCAATGGGGATATTAATAGACTCTATTATAAGGATTAAATGAGATAGTATAATGCTTTGCAAACCTTAACAACAACAACAACAAAAACAACAACTAGCATTTATATGATGCTTTAAGGTTTACAAAGTGCTTTATAACTATTTTCTCATTTTATCTCACGACAACCTCAAAGAACTATGTAGTTGCTAACTCTTATTAGGGAGTCACAAAAAGAGATGCAGGGAGGCATGGTTATGTGTAGAGAAAGACGGAGTAGAGCTTTGTTTGGCAGGTAGGAGGTATAGTAGATAGAGCACCAGACCTAGAGTCAGGAAGACTGAAGTTTAAATCCAGTCTTAGATATTTACTAGCTGTGTGACCTTGGGTAAGTCACTTAACCTCTGTCTGCCTTGGTGTTCTCAGTTACAAAATAGGAATAACAATAAACCTATCTCCCAGGGGTGTTGTGAGGATAAAATCAGCTAATATTTGCAAAGTGCTTTGCATACCTTTTAAACATTCTATAAACACTAGCTATTATTGTTGTTGTTGTTGATGAAGGAATTCTTCTCAGCTGGGGGCTTCTGAGTTATATGAGAGAGACTCTCAGAGTGTTGTATTTTAGAAACTTCCCAAGCATAATAAGAAACCACTTGAATCCAGACCTCATAGTTCTCCTGGGCATAACTGAACTAAAACAATGTTTTTTTGTTTTATTTTGTTTTGTTTTGTTTGTTTGTTTGTTTGTTTTTTTGGGGCAGGCCTGAGAAGCAGAAGGATTTCCCTTAGAGTCAGTTAGCCACAATTTTAATCCCATTTTTCTATCCTAGTAGAATCACTTGTTCCAAATTATCCTGAGTAAGAAAGAAGCAGAGTGAAGGGCATTAATTAAAAGAAAAGCATTCCCAATTGGGGAGGAAAAAGCCAGAAAAGATTGGCTCTGTCTCCTTGAAGGTGGGGTTTAACTAAGCAGGAATAGCTAGATTTCCGTTAAGCTAATCACCTATCCCCAGTCATAGTTACAAATGAGTGAATAAAAAGCATTTATTAACTGTCTGTTACTGCCAGGCCCCATCAGGTGCTGGGATTACAGAGACAAAAATGAGAGAGTCTCTGTCCTCAAGGAATTTATTTTTATTGATTTTTTTTTGTTTTTACATAATCAATATCCCCCCTTCTCTTTTTTCAGCGTCATCCCTTGTAACAAATGATTTTAAAAAAATAAATAAATGAGGAAAAAGAGAAAAAATTCAGCAAAATCATTATGCTAAAAAAAATCCTGAAATTATACACAGTGCTCCACATTTGTGACCTGTTCCCCACCCCACTCGCCACCCTTCAATCTCTGTAAAGGAAGAGGCAGAGGTATCTTCTCATACCTCCTTTGGGTCAAGCTTATAGTTTGGTTTTTTGTTTGTTTGTTTTTTTGCAACATTCTTCTTTGTTTTGTGACTGATTCTCCCCCCCCCCCCCCGTTTACATTGCTGTAGTCATTGTGTGTGTTGTTTTCCTGATTCTGCTTACTTTATTTTGTATCAGTTCGTATCAGTCTTTCCGTGCTTCTCTTTATTCATCATATGTTCTATGTTTCATAGCACAGTAACATTCTATTACATTCAGGTACCACAATTGTTTAGCCTTTCTCCAGTTGATGAATTGTTTCCATTTTTTTGCTATCATTAAAGAATGTTCTAATGCCTTCTTTTTGACAACAACCTCCTTGGGGTATATGCCTGGTAGTGAAATCTCTCTGTGAAAAGGTAGCAACATTTTCAACTACATTATTTGCATCATTCCAAATTGCTTTCCAAAATGGTCGTCCTACTTCATAGAAGAGCTTACATTCTTATGGGAGGAGACAATGTACCTTGGGAGACTGGTGGCCAGGAAGGAAGTTTTTGTCTTGAGAGTCAAAGAAAATGGAGGGAGGGGGTGGTGGTAGAGCTGCAAAACAGTGGCTGTCATGCTCTTTCTAGATTCAATTGTAGTATTGATTTGATTACCATTCCAAAAGCAAGACATGGAAATGAGTGGACATGTGTCTAGTCACAGGGTATAGTTCCAAGATGAGTGGCTTTACTTATTGAGGAAGGGAGTCAAGGTCCCTGACACCAATTGGTAATGATCCAGTTGGGGGAGGGGGAATGTTGAGGCAGATGGAAAGAAGCGTAGAGATGTTCAGGGTGGGTGGAAGTAAAGCAGCTGTAGGTGAGGGATCAGGAAAACCTTCATGCTGTCCATAACATTCAATCTGAGCTTTCAAGGGAACTAGAGAGTCTAAGAGGGAGACTACATTCCAGGCATGGGAACAGATAGATTGTGCAAAGGCAGAAAGACCAGAGACAAGTATTATATTAAGTTGCTATGACTAAAACATTCATTTCCCAGTCACTTACTCTCTAGTGAAGAACCTCTCTGGATTTAGCTAGGCTGGCTTTCAGATGATAAACATGCAGAATATCACTGGGCTGGGGCTCAATATCTTTTCCATTTTGGTTAGACCAGCTAGAGCTTGTACTTCACTGGCATAGCTTTTGAGAGCCCAGAGTTATGTCCATGTCATGGTGGGGTGTCAGAGTAGGGGTTTGTTGAAGAGAGTTCACATTGTACAGCTCCGTGTGATGGCTATTTCCTAACCTTGGGACCTATAATTTCCTGAGAGTTGACCATGTGCTAAGTGGTATAGCAAACATGTCAAAGGATATATTTATGAATGAGACATGGTGAATGATAATAATTCACTTGTATGTAGCATGTTAAGTTTTGCAGAGTGCTTTGCATGCGGTATTTCATTTTATCCTCACTACAACCTCGGAAAGTGGGAGCTATTCTTATTCCTGTTTGACAGATAGGGTCACTGAGGCTCAGAGAGCTTACGCAACTTATCTAAGGTCACACAGCTAGTAAGTATCTGGGACTGGATTCAAACCTAGTTTTTTTTCCCCTTTTAATTATACCATTCTACCTCTCAGATGCACATAGACGTTTAAACAAAAACAATACAAAATGCTTGGACAAACGTATCAATCTTATTTTACTCCTTTACTCTACATTCTCCGATCCTGCTTCTGATACATATGACCTATGTAATCTCAGCAAGTTGATTCATCTCCCACAGATAAAGTTTCCTTATCAATAAAATGAGGAGATTAGACAAGATGGCTTCTAGTCCCCTTCCAGCCTTAGGTCTGTGATACAATGATCCTTGTTGATGAGGGCCTGGGGAAGGGAAGGAGGGAAGAACAGAAGAACAGGAAACAAACAACTAAGATATGAGTGAACTAGTGAAAAAGAGATGGAATGAAAAGGGGTGAGGTTAGGGGCAAGGTAAAAGAAGTTGATAGAGAAATCAAAAGCAGTGCTGACGATGTAGGTGATGAAACATTCGCATGGGGTGTTTCCTTCCCACTGGTAAAATGGGTCAAGTGCCCTTTGCTGACAAATACTGTTTGGAGCACCATACTCTGATGCTTCCTTCTCTGCCTTCTTTACTACATTTCATTATTCTTGGGCTTTATTGGGTTCTCAGCTGGAATGCTGAACAGATCGACATGTCTGCTCAAGATTGCCCAGTCCTTAACGGCCCAGCAAGTGCTGCCTCAGTGGGGGTTCAGCGAGGCAGAGGCCTCTTCTAGCCAAGGCCCTTCCCCCTCATCTCCCCTCAGAGGACTGAGCCACCTGGCTCTGCTGTGTCTTCACGGCAACATATTTCTGACAGCAGCCAACCTGCTGATGAAATTGCTGCCCCAATTGAGAATCCCAGCTGGAGCTTGCTAAAAGCAGGTCTAGCGCCACACTGAGATACTAGTAGCTTGAACCGCCATGCTGACTGATCCAGACACTTCCCTCCTTGCCACAATCGGGCCAGTTGGCTCATCTGTGCCAGAAAACAAAATTGAGGAAGGTGGGGGAGAGAAGAGGGAAACCAGGAAAGATTGTGACATTTTCCTTTCCTCATCAGTGCTCACTATGCTGCCACTCTCTCTGCTTCCTCACTTCACCCTGTAAGTTGGAGTTGGTCCATGAGGCTGGTACCTCAGCCTCCTGAAGAGGAACCTTAAATATTACAAGTTTCCATCTAGTTTTTCTCTCTCCCTGATAGAGACCAACTCACGTAACAGGCCAGCTTTTTGAAAGATCTGTCCACAACAACTGGGCACATGAATCAAAGGCTAGATTTGTAAGGGTGGACAGGCATGCATTAAAAATGGTGATGACCTTTCCTAGTCTCATGAAACTAAAAAAGGACCATCTCAGCTATGGTCCCTGCTGTTAGGTAGGAGTTGAGCATACCCAGACTCCTCAGACTTATTTTTGAATGTCTGGAAATTGTTAACACCCTGTAAAGCTATACGACTTTGTATTTCAAAACCTTGCCTGCCTGGAAGTACTTTCTCCAAACTAAAATAGTTTCCAATTATTCTTATTATGAATTTGAGGGGAAAAAATGGTCCCATGCACTTTAGAGGGACCCTTTGCATACCTGAAAACTGTGTCTCTTAGTTTCCTTTTTTCCAAGA
>NW_020954598.1:4706832-4706919 GCF_900497805.2 Vombatus ursinus
TTTGGGTTCCAAATTTTATCCCTTCCTCCCTCCCCACCCACCCTCATTGATAAGGCAAGCAGCTCAATATAGGCTATCCATGTGCAG
>NW_020954598.1:4706977-4720691 GCF_900497805.2 Vombatus ursinus
GCAAAACACTTCCATAGTAGACATGCTGTGAAAAATTAACTCTATTTCCCTTAGTCCTATCGCGCCCCCCCCCATTTATTCTATTCTTTCTTTTGACCCTGTCCCGCTCAGAAGTATTTAATTCTGATTACCTCCTTTTCCAATCTGCCCTCCTCTCTATCATCCCCCTACTCTCTTGTCCCCTTCCTCTCCTATTTTCCTATAGGTTAAGATAGATTTCCATTCCCAATTGAGTATGCATGTTATACCCTCCTTAACTCAAATTCTATGAGAATAAGATTCAGTCATTTCTTCTTACCTTCCCCCGGTTCCCCTCTACTGTAAGAGCCTTTTCTTTTCTGTTTTATTTGTGAGATAATTTACCCCATTCTACCTTTCCCTTTCTCCTTCTCCTAAGTATAATCCTCTCTCACCCCTTAATTTTATTCTCCAGATATGACCCTTTCATCTTCAACTCACTTTGCGTCCTCTATCTATCTATCTATCTATCTATCTATCTATCTATCTATCTACATATAATTTTTTCCCTCCAACTACCCTAATGCTGACAAAGGTCTCATGAGTTACAAATATCATTTTTCCATGCAGGAATGTAAACAGTTCAACCTTAATAAGTCTCTTGTGATTTCTCTTTCCTGTTTACGTCTTCATGTTCCACTTGAGTCTTGTATTGGAAAGTCAAATTTTCTATTCAGCTCTGGTCTTTTTATCAAGAATGCTTGAAAGTCCTCTATTTCACTGAATGACCACTTTTTCCCCTGAAGAATTATACTCAGTTTTGCTGGGTAGGTGATTCTTGGTTGTAATCCTATCTTCTTTGCCCTCCGGAATATTGTATTCCATGCCCTGCGGTCCCTTAATGTAGAAACAGCTAAATCTTGTGTTATCCTGATTGTGTTTCCACAATACTTGAATTGTTTCTTTCTGGCTGCTTATAATATTTTCTCCCTGACCTGGGAACTCTGGAATTTGGCTACAATATTCCTAGGAGTTTTCCTTTGGGGATCTCTTTCAGGAGGAGATCAGTGGATTATTTCCATTTCTATTTTGCCCTCTGGTTCTAAAATATCAGGGCAGTTTTCCTTGATAATTTCTTGAAAGATGATGTCTAGGCTCTTTTTTTGATCATGGCTTTCAGATAGTCCAATAATTTTTAAATTCTCTCTCCTGGATGTATTTTCCAGGTCAGTTGTTTTTCCAATGAGATATTTCACATTGTTTTCTAATTTTTCATTCTTTTGGATTTGTTTTACAGTGTCTTGATTTCTCATAAAGTCACTAGCTTCCAATTGCTCTATTCTAATTTTTAAGGAAGTATTTTCTTCAGTAATCTTTTAGACTTCCTTTTCCATTTGGCCAATTTTGCTTTTTAGGGCATTCTTCTCTTCATTGGCTTTTTGGACCTCTTTTGCCATTTGGGTTAGGCTATTTTTTAAGGTGTTATTTTCTTCAGTATTTTTTGGGGTCTCTTCTAGCAAGTGTTAAGTTGCTTTTCATGATTTTCTTGCATCACTCTCATTTCTCTTCCCAGGTTTTCCTCTACTTCTCTTACTTGCTTCTCACAATCCCTTTTGAGCTCTTCCAAGGCCTGGGACTGATTCATATTCTTCTCGTAAGTTTTGGATGTAGGAGCTTTGACTTTGTTTTCTTCTTCTGGTTGTATGCTTTGATCTTCTTTATCACCAAAGTCAGATAATATAGTCTGACTCTTTTTGCGCTGCTTACTCATGATCCCGGCCAATTACTTGAGTTTTAAACTCTTTGTTAAGGTAAGAATCTGTTTCCAGTGTGGAGAATGGACTGTCCCAAGCTTCGGGGTTTGTACAGCTGTTTTCAGAGATACTTCTAGGGACCTGAAAAGTGTCAGTTCTTCCAAGGTGCTATGATAAGGGGCGAGGTGTTTCCTCTCCACCGCCAAAACAAGCTCCACCATGCCAGCGCTCCTCCTCGCCCCAGCACCGCCCCTCAGAACTGTGACCCAGATCCAAGCACAGGCAAAGCAAGAAATTCCTGCCTTAGCCCTGGCAAAGAGATCCTTGCAAACCCCCTCTGATCAGCCACTCAATTCCCCCTCAGTCTGTGGGCCAGAAGCTCAGAAGGCAGCCACTGCCCTTGGGGTGGCTGAGATCTAGCTTCTTCTCTCACCGCAGTCACAGACTTTCTCCACTGACCTTCTAAGTTGTCTTTGGTGTTTGTGGGTTGAGAAGTCTGGAAACTGCCAAAGCTGCCTGCGATTCAGTCCTCTGAGGCCTGCTCCAGGGCTGCTGCGGCTTGCCGCCCACGCCAAACTGCACTCCTCTCCCTGCCCAGCGTGATATACCTTTCTGAGCAGCCATCCAGGTTTTCTTGGGCTGGAAATTTGTTTTACTCTGTTTTTTTTGTGGGTTCTGCTGCTTTAGAACTTGTTTAGAGCCATTTTTGTAGGCATTTGGAGGGGTTTGGGGGAGAGCTCTAGCAAGTCACTTCTTTCCCTCTACCATCTTGACTCTGCCCCCCAAGAGGTTTTTGAAATGGGGAAAAAAGGGGGAGAGCTTGCATGACAAGCATGCAGCTGGTGCAGGGGAACAAACACTGGTCTTGGAGTTAGAAGGCTTGAGTTCTAATCTTGACTGAGGCACCAGCTATATGACCTTGATCAAGTCACAGCCTCTCTGAGCCTCAGTTTTCTTGTGATCAGGCTCTGATAAGTGAACCTGTTAGTCTTATGTCTTGCTGGAAACCAGATCTCCATGACATTTCCTGCAGTCTCCTCTCCAGGTCCCCACCCCTTATCATCACCCCTTTATATGTTGTTTTCCCCTGCTAGAGTGTAAGGTAGGAGTCCTTGAGGGCCAGGTCTGTTTTGTTCTCATTTGCATTGTCTGTTCTTAGCACAGTGCCTGGCACACAGTAAGCACTTAATAAATGCTCTCTATTTTTCTGTCTTTGTCTTTGGTGGATTGTCTCTGCCTTTCTCTGTCTCTGTCTTTGTCCCTATCTCTTTCTGTCTTTGTCTCTTTAACACTGTCTGGTTCTTTTTGCCTCTCTATCTCTGTCTCTCTCTATTTTTATCTCTCTGTTCCCCCCCCCACTCCTTCCTTTCTCTCTGTCTTTGTCTGTCTGTCTGTCTCTCTCTTTCCCTCTGTTCGTCTGTCTGTCCTGCCTAATGGGAAGACAGAAGACAGGGTCTACTTACATTACCTCCCTCACAGGAGAGCTATAAAGTGAGTTTTAAAATGCCATAGAAATGTGAGTTGTGCACAGGGAAATGTTTTCCTAATATAGTATAGCAGCATCACAAATGGAAAAATGTATTTTTTTCCTTGACTTTGTATCATGTCACCCCCCGCCCAAAGCCTGGAATGTTCATCATTAAGGTGCTGCATCTAAGGCCTAGAAGTAAGTGAGGTTTGGAGATGGAGTGACTGCCATGTTTGACATCACCTGCAAACCTCTAACTGCACAGGATTATAAAAGGTGGAGGGACTTCAGTGATTGTTTAGTTCAACCGTCTCATTTTACAGATGGATGATCTGAGGCCCAGAGAAGGGGAGTGATTTATCCAAAGACACTAAGGTAGTTAAGTAGCCCAGACAGGATTCGAATATGTGTCCTCTGCTTCCAAATCTCAGACTGCTGGCAGGGGACCTTGCTGGTATTTATTCCAGTTCTCATTAGGTCCAATCTCAAAAGATGGACTATGTTAGGAGAGTAAGCCTCAAACTGGCAGCACAAAGATAAGGCTTCTAGTCCCACAACCACTATTTACAAATGAAGTGACCTTAGCTAAGCCACTTAAATTCTCCATGCCTCAGTTTCCTCATCTATAATATATCAATAATGCCTACTTACTTTGTGGTATTATTGTGGGCATCAATCAACTGAGATGCTGTAATATATGTAAAAGTACTTTATGAAATTTGAATTACTACAAAAAAGTCAAGTATTCTTATTTCATGGATGAGGAAATTGAGACCAAAAATGGTTACGAGATTTGACTAAAGTTACACAATTCATGGCAAAACTGTAACTGCTAAGCAGGTATCCTGACTTCGAGTCTTGTGTCCTTTCCAATATACCACATTTGATATCAAGGAGAAGAAAGACCCTGAGTGTGGCCAAGGCAAATTTTGGGGGATTGGCATGGTATGGCAGTTACAATGGTCACTATGGGTGCAGTTCCTCCAGGAGGAGTGGCCTAGTCTGTAGAGATTGGAGGGAAAGTTGCATCTTTAGAAAGGGGTACAATAATAGGTTCCTGGGAATAGTGGAATAGGGATAATTGTTCTTCGTGATGCCAGAGGATATCAAAGCCAGACATTGGGGAACATGCCCTCCAGGGGAGGAAGTGACCCTCCTCATCCCATTTGCCCAATCCTAGTTCTAGCCCTGAGAGCTGGGGCAATATCTAAATACCAGGAAATGTCCATCGGTGAAAAGAATACCAGAATTTCTGTTGGAAAGAGGGCAGGTGCTCTTTCCTCTGATCACATGCCCTAGCAAGTGTGTCAGGAGTGCAGGTCAGAACTTTGGAAGCTGCTGTATGTAGCACAGCATGTGTTTCTCACTGGCCAGCCCAGTACTCTACATATGGAGGAGCTGCATTCTAACTGGGGGTTTTGTCCTTTGGAAAGAAGGGAGAAATGAAGCTCGTATCAATTGCCAGTAAAGACTTGGGTAATCTCCAACTCAAACCACATTCAGTGAGGCAGTCTAAGAAGACAATGGAGAGTCTCTTTCTGCTGAGAACACCATGAATATGCATGTGGTGTAGACTGGGCGATTGACCCCTCTCCCTTTCCCTCCCAGTTTTGGACATTTGCCACTTTTTTTTTCTTACTCTATTTCATTGCTCCTTCAAAAAAAAAAATAAATCATAGAATCATGTAATTTTGGAACTAGAAGGAACTTAATCATCTGGTCCAGTACCCTCATTTTGTGAATGAGAAAAGCTCAGAGAGGTTAAGCTGGTCACACAGTAAGCTAATGGTAGAACCAGAGACAGTATAGGAACTTGGAAAGAGCTCTATATTTGGAGTCAGAAGACCTGGGTTTGAATTCCAGCTCTGTTATCTGCTATTTGTCACTTAACTAATTTCTTCATTTATAAAATGTAGGGGTTCAACTAGATGACCTAGAAGGTCCCCTGTAATTCTAAATCTATGATTCTATGATGAGAACGTAATTCTTGACTTCGTCAAGAACTTTCTCACTTTCTCCTATTGTATTCAATTTCTCCCTGTCTGTCTCCCTCCCTTTTCCTATATGTGTGATTATGTTCCTCTAATAGTTGAGGGGAAAAAAACAAACAACTTCCTTTGATCCTTCTGCCATATCTAGCTGTCATGCCATCTCATCTCCTCTTCACTACTAAACACCCTGTGGTTTCTACTTCCTCTTTAGCCATTAACTCTAGTTCTCTTTCTCCAGCTTCTGCTCCCACTGTGTAGTGAAACTACTTCCTCCAGGCTCACTAATGACTTCCTAATCACCCTTTCTGCTGAATCGTCTCCACTCTGTTGGTTTCAGAAAATCTCTGCTCTTTAGGCTTTCTCTTGTCTAAATGTTCCTCCTATTTCTTTCACTGGCCCTTTCTCTCCTTCCAGACACCTTGTTCATCAAGGTTATGTTCTTGTCTCTTTTCTTTCGTCTTGGGGAAATAAAAGTGCTTCCCCACGCCCCTCCTTGGTAGCCTCATTCAGGAGAAAGTTGAGAAAACCCTCTAGATTATTGGACCTTGGTGGTAAATGCTAACAAGATAGTTCAGCATAGATGAGTTGAGAGCTCCTCCCTCGGAGGGAATTTCTAAATTAATGAGATCAGAGGCAGGCAGGCAAGTAACAAGCCTTTATTAAGTGGTTTGTTGTTGTTGCTGTTCAATCATTCTGTCAGTGGTTTCTTGGCAAAGACACTGGACTGGTTCACCATTTCCTTCTCCAGTGGATCAAGGCAAACGAAGGTTTAAGTGTTTACTATGTACCAAGTACGAGGGCTAGGGATGCAAAGAAAGGCAAACCCAGTCTCAGTCCTCAAGGAATTCACATTCTAATGAGAGAGAAAACATGTAAATAACTAGTTATACATAAGATATATACAGAGTAGATAGAAGGTAGTCTCAGAGGAAGACATCACCAGCATCAGGTAGGGGCAAGGGTGGGGAGCTAGAAAAGGTTTCCTGCAGAGGATGAGATTTGATCTGGGTCTTAAAGGAAGCTAGGGAAGCCAGGAGGCAGAGGTGAGGAGGAAGCACATCCTAGGCATAGGGGGCCACCAGGGAAATGTCACAAAGTTGGGTATTATTGGAGTGTGGCATTCAAATAGGAAAAAGAAGGTCAATGTTGGGGCCAGCTAGGTGGTACAGTGGATAGAGCTCTGGCCTTGGAGTCAGGAGGACCAGAGTTCAAATCCAGCCTCATACACTTGACACTTACTAGCTGTGTGACTCTGGGCAAGTCACTTAACCCTGATTGCCTCACCAAAACAAAACAAACAAACAACAAAGAAGGCCAATGTCTTCAAGTTTATCAAGGTAAGTGAAGTATAAGAAGACAGGTGGGAGGGCAGGGGAGGGCCTGAGGCTGGATCTCATTTGTTCACATTCCATATTGGGAACAAAGTGAGGCAATTGTAGGTCACTCAGTAGCCAATAATAGGAGGCTTCCTTAGCCATAACATAGAAAGGCTATTGAACAAAGATACTCCATCACTTAGCTTGGGTAGGTCTAACCACATTAGCCTCCATATAGAAACAGCATCTATCTGGTCAGCAGGCAAGTTAAAGCTGCTGAGCTTTAACCTTCTGGGTCAATTGGATATGGTTCCTACCACACCTGAAAAGGTGAGAAGGAGCCAGGTTATAAAGCGGCTTCTAGCAACTAGGATTATGCCATAGTTCATACCATAATCCTCATCTGGGAGAACATCCCTATGCTCTCCTATATGCCTGTCTTAAGCTAATAATACATCATTCAAGACCCAACCCAAGTCTCGTGCCCTCCATGAGGCTGTCCTCGGCAACTAAGGCCATCATCATTTCCTCCTTCATCTGGATCCTAAAGCATCTATATATTGTATAGAGTAATTTAATTATATATCACAAATACATATATATATATATTTGTACATATACATGTATACATATGTATTGGTTTCTTGGACTATTAAAATTAGTCAAGCTTAAAAAAAGAGGGGGGCTTCTACTTCACTGACTCTATGCCTTTGGGTTATACCTTATGTCTAGAATATCTCTTTTCTTTACTTGTTGAATTAGCTTCCATTCTTCATAGTACAAGTCAAATACCAACTCCTCCAAGAAGCCTTCCACAACCCCCTTGGTGAAATAATGACCCTCCTTTATCATGCATCATTGTATTATAGCTATTTTTGTATCATATACCCCTAGCAGATTATAGTTATGTTAGGCGTATGTATCACATAAACTTTGTATCTCACCAGTGCCTAGCAGAGTGGTCTCTACTCAGTAGGAACTTAAGTGTTTTCTGAACTGTCTCAAACTGTTTTAAAAGAGAAGCAAAGCGTTTGATCCCTGGGATCAGGAAGACAGCAGGTGCTGTCAACACAGCTCTCTTGAAGGTGCCTGCTTCCTCCTATCCTAAAATTAGTTATAGGCAATATGTAAATGCAAAGAGATCCAGAACCTCTGAGCTAATCCATTCTGTAATCTATATCTGTAGAGTCATATGTACTGGGAAAAGTTCCGATTTTTTTAAAAGTCAAGACCCAGAGAAATATGGCTTTAATTAAATTAGTCATTTCTCAAACCTGGGGATTACCTCTCTACCACAAGAGTTTTCAATTTGGACTGAAAAATATGATGGAACCACATAATCCTAAGCCTAGAAGAAGTCCTTTGGTTCATCCTTTCACTTTGATCAGAACCATCCCAGAAAGATGAGAGTCAATATATTTTCATGACCTAAGGAAGAAACCCTACAATTTCATTTGTTAAATCTCATTCCAATGTCCTCTGAAGGGCAGAAATGAATAGGTGGAGATTGGTATTTGGGAAGGCATAGATAATAGAATGCTGGGGTTGGAAGGAACCTTAGACACTAGGTAGTCTGATCTCATCCCCACAATCTCTGCTTTATAGATGAGAAAATTGAAGTTCGGAAATGCTTAGTGATATGCCCAATATAACCTAACAAATGAGAAGGAGAGTTAGAACTAGAATCCGGGTGTCCTAACTCCCAATCCAGGCCTGCTCCAATTATACTACGCCACAGGATGAGAATTGGAGGAAATGTGCCTATTATAAAATACTGATGCCATTTCAACAAAAAGGAGTATTTGGAAATACAAAATATGATTGTAGCAAAGTAAGGAGACATCTAGGTAACACAGTGGATAGACTGGTGGCTCTGGAGTCAGGAGGACCTGAGTTTAAATTTGGCCTCAGACACTTACTAAGTATGTGACTAGGGGCAAGTCACTTGACCCTGCTTGCCTCAATTTCCTCATCTGTAAAATGATCTGGAGAAGGAGATGGCAAACCACTCCAGTATCTTTGCCAAGAAAACCCAAGAAAAAAATGGGGTCCTGAAGATTTAGATGCAACTGAACAATAACAGCAAAGTAATGTATTAGAAGACTATTTTACCTCCTATCTGAAGCCTCTTGCAATTCTTTGTAACTCTAGAGGTATGTGAAGATCTTTGAAAGCTTTAAAGCACTATGTAAATGTTAACTGTTATCATCACCATCATCATCATCTTCCTCTTCCTCCTCCTTGTCACATCATCATCATTATCATCATCATCATCTTCTTCTCTTCCTCCTCCTCTTCCTTCTTCAGGAGTTATCTAGCAATTAAATTTATCCTTCCTTATGCTCTCCATGAGTTAGACTTATAGTAGAGACATGCATTCTTTGCTTTTTTTCAATTGACTAAATATCAAGGATTTCCAAGGTGGTAGCTAGCAATGAGTTCCACTGTTTTGGGGTGTTAGTCATTAGGGTCTGTCACTCCAAATACACTAAATATATTTAAGTCATCTTAAACATCACTCTCCTAATCTATGTTGCTTGTTCATTTTTAATTTTAAAAACACAGCAGGGAAAAGCATATCCCTATTCTCAGTTTCTCTCTTAAGGGAATGTGTTAAAGCCAATTTGCAAACAGGCTGGCTTGTCTGGAAATTGACAGAGAAATTGCACAGCACATACATCCATTTGCAAATGACCTTACTCCTGCATATGGGATGTTTTAGTCCATAGAGGCCTGTCATGATACCAGAACACCGAATCCTTGGTCTGAGGCCTTATTCTGATGTACTATAAAATAGTCGCAGCACCATAGCTATAGAAGTGGAAAGGACGTGAGAGGCCACTAAGCCTAATCCTATCACTTTGTAGATGAAGAAACTAAAGCTTAGAGGGGTGCAATGACTTGCCTAGAGTCACGCAGGAAGTAAAGACCGAACCTAGGTTCTTCCATGGTGCCACACAAGTCCTCCTAATTTTATAGAGGGATTTCAGATTGGGAAGTAGGGCAATCACTTTCACGGGGGTCTCACATCGGAACTTGCTTTAACTCAGTCTCACCAGCAAGTTTAATCCAGTTATGAGGACAGTAGAGAGGGAGAAATAGAACAATAATTCATACTTCTTCCCTATTGATTCTGTGCCTTTCTAGAATTCTCTCCTTTCCAAAGGGGCTGGCCAATATGGTACTCCTAGGAAGCCTTAGAGGGGCAGCTTGGTGGTGCAGCGGAGAGTGCCAGGCCTGGAGTAAAGAAGACTCACCTACCTGAGTTCAAATCTGGCTTCAGACACTTTCTAGCTGTGTGACCCTTGGCAAGTCATTTCATTCTGTTTGCCTCAATTTCCTCATCTGTGAAATGAGCTGGATAAGAAGATGGCAAACTACTCCATTATCTTTGCCAAGAAAACCCCAAATGGGGTCATGAAGAGTCGGACACAATTGAAAACAACTGAACAACAACAGAAAGTCTTACAACATCTGCATTGGAAGGCACCTGAGCAGACGTTTAATAAATCCCATCTTTTTTCTCAACTGCCGCTATATCAACATTGCATACAGATCAGAGGAAATCATAAGTACTGCATGATTTCTTTTGTCCTAGCTATAATGTTCCTCATTATTTTTTTAAATACTGATCCCCACTGAAATATTGGTGGGGAGAAGGGGCAAGATGTTGACAAGTTCAGTCAGAGGGCAGTAGAGGTAAATTCTCAGTGACTCATTTCAGTACAATAGGTAGAGAAGGGAAATGCTTCCTAGTGTATCATCAGGATGAAAAATCTGCTGCTCCTCAGCTTCAGCCTGGTCCTGCCCTCCATCTGATGCTCCAAATCCACCAAGGAGGAAAGCTTCCTCTTAGAACTTTAATCCCTGTTTACATGCAAGTCTCCTTTGGATATTGAATACATTACATTAAAGCTAAAATAAAACATAAATGATAAAATTATAAAACTTACGCTAAAACTAAAACAAAGCAAAAATGAAAAAAACTGTAAATTATACTTTATAAAATTATATATGAAATATATAATTATAACTTACACAAAAATAAAACTTATATTATAAATCTTAATTTATAAAATATATGAAATTATAAGACTTACATTTAAACTAAAACAAAACTGAAATTATAGATTTTATTTTATTAAATTAAATGTGAATATATAAAATAGAATGTATTTAAACTAAAACAAAACAAATTATAGATTTTAATTTGTAAGGTTATATGTGAAATATATAAAGTGTACATGAAATAAGCAAGGCTTAAAACTTCAAATTGTTTACTGAAAGTTAGTTAGTTAAAACTCCATGGAATAAAGGCTATATTTAGACCTGGAAAGGACTTTAGAGGCCATCTGTGAGAGGGGTTCTTTTCTAAATTATAAATTTTAAAATAAACAGAAATCTATTTTTTCTTCCATCCACCCTGGACAGGGGGTGGAGGGAGGAAAAGGAACAGATTTTTTTGTAACAAATATGTATAATTAGTCAAAACAAATTCTCTCATTGGCCATGCTCAAATACACACACACACACACACACACACACACACACACACACACACACGACCGTTTGTAACCTGCACTCTGAGTCTACTTGTCAAGAGGTGGATAGAATATCTTCTCATCAGTGGTTTGGAATCATGGATGGTCGTTGCATTGATCAGAGTTCTTACAGCTTTGAAAGCGGTCTTTATAGTGGTGCTTTTTTCATATAAATTATTCTCTTGGTTATGATCATTTCATTCTTCATCAGATCTTCAAGAGATGATCTCAAAGAGACATGGAAAGATGTGTATTAACTGATATAGAGTGAGGTGACCAGGAACAGAAGAATGATTTTTACTATAACATCAACAATGTAGCTGGGGTTCTTAACCTGGAGTTCATTAGGGATTAACGTGTCTGAAAATTTTGTTAAAGAGAAAGAAAGCATGAGGAGTCTGGGGGAAGGGGGGGAAATGTATGGGTAGGAAACACAGTTCATAAGGCAGGACACAAAAGGTGGAGAAAGGGACCCTGAAGATAACTTTAACTCATAATTTTACTCAGGGCCAGCCTTGACTGGGTCAAGGAATTTATTTGGGAGACCAAATGGTGTTTTCTGCCGCCAACAGAAAACAAGGAATATGGAAGAAAATTAGGTTTTGGAAGTGAACAGCTAGTTAAAAAAGACAGTATCTAAGAATCTGACTTGTATTTTTGGACCATGGCTTAAAATATAGAAATAAAGGGCTCTTGGCCAGGGACAGAGCAAACTGTAGAAATGCTGTGAAAATACATTTGCCTGGAGTCCTGTAAATCAGAAAGACCAGAGTAGCTAAAGAATAGCAACAGACATTCTCCAGTACATCACAGGAGGCAAAAATCCAAGAAAACAGTCAAGAATAAATAAAGCCCGGGGCACCACATGTCTATACACAACTGGGTAAGGCAGTGATGTCAAACTCAGAGGGAAACACAGGCTACTAAACCACATATAAAGATCCCTGTGGCTGCATATCGACCTAGTTTTAAAATGTAACATAATCTATATTTTATTGAATTTTTATTTATTTTGCTAAATATTTCCCAGTTACACTTTAATCTGATTCTAGCCACACCCATGAGTGTTGTGGGCCACATGTTTAACACCTTTGGCATAAATTATTGTTAATATGTGGCCAATATGAAGTCTTATTTCAAGGAGACAAATTTGACCTAAGTGGTACCATTGAGACATGATGAAATGAGATTTGTGTCTGAAATATGGCTCTGGAAGTACAAACATTATTAAAAAGAATCAGATAGATACAAGGTACAATAGTATTGTATATTAAGAAGATATCCTAGCCATCTACTTAGGTGCCTACTTTCCCATCTCTACCAAACTTTTGGAAGAATAATTTATATAAATACTAGTGGCATTCTTGATGAAAGTATAAGGAAGAAGCAATCACACTTTGACCAATAAAAAGCAACCACATCTTTAGAGTAACACAATTGACTGGAATGTGAAGAGAATAGAAGATTCCACTTTACTTGCTTGCTATTAAAAAAAAATTATTTCATACAACAAATGTCACCTTAAAAACTCTGCTTCAGGGGCAGAGCCAAGATGGCAGAGGGAAAGCAGTGACTTGCTAGAGCTCTCCCCCAAACCCCTCCAAATACCTATAAAAAATGGCTCCAAACAAATTCAAAAGCAGCAGAATCCACAAAAAGACAGAGTGAAAAAAATTTCCAGCCAAAGACAACCTGGATGGTTGATCAGAAAGGTGTATCATGCCAGGCGGGGAGAGGAGCGCAGTTCAGCATGGGCGCAGTTCGGCATGGGCGCACAGGCAGCAGCGAACCTGGAGCAGGCCTCAGAGGACTGAATCGCGGGCGGCTTTGGCAGTTTCCAGACATCTCAACCCACAAACACCAAAGACAACTTAGAAGGTCAGTGGGAAAAGTCTGTGACTGCAGTGAGAGAAGAAGCTAGATCTCAGCCACCCCGAGGGCAGAGGCTGCCTTCTGAGCTTCTGGCCCACAGACTGAGGGGGAATCGAGTAGCTGATCAGAGGGGGATTGCAAGGATCTCTTTGCCAGGGCTGAGGCAGGAATTTCTTGCTTTGCCTGTGCTTGGATCTGGGTCACAGTTCTGAGGGGCGGTGCTGGGGCGAGGAGGAGCGCTGGCGTGGTGGAGCTTGTTTTGGCGGTGGAGAGGAAACACCTTGCCCCTTATCATAGCACCTTGGAAGAACTGACACTTTTCAGGTCCCTAGAAGTATCTCTGAAAACAGCTGTACAAACCCCTGAAGCTTGGGACAGTCCATTCTCCACATTGGAAACAGACTCTTACCTTAACAAAGAGTTTAAAACTCAAGTAATTGGCCGGGATCATGAGTAAGCAGCGCAAAAAGAGTCAGACTATATTATCTGACTTTGGTGATAAAGAAGATCAAAGCATACAACCAGAAGAAGAAAACAAAGTCAAAGCTCCTACATCCAAAACTTATGAGAAGAATATGAATCAGTCCCAGGCCTTGGAAGAGCTCAAAAGGGATTGTGAGAAGCAAGTAAGAGAAGCAGAGGAAAAACTGAGAGTTTTGCAAGAAAATCATGAAAAACAAGTCAACAGCTTGCTAAAGGAGACCCAAAAAAATACTGAAGAAAATAACACCTTAAAAATAGCCTAACCCAAATGGCAAAAGTGGTCTAAAAAGCCAATGAAGAGAAGAATGCCCTAAAAAGCAAAATTGGCCAA
>NW_020954598.1:4721091-5070022 GCF_900497805.2 Vombatus ursinus
AAAAGGAAGTCTAAAAGATTACTGAAGAAAATACTTCCTTAAAAATTGGAATAGAGCAATTGGAAGCTAGTGACTTTATGAGAAATCAAGACACTGTAAAACAAATCCAAAAGAATGAAAAATTAGAAAACAATGTGAAATATCTCATTGGAAAAACAACTGACCTGGAAAATACATCCAGGAGAGAGAATTTAAAAATTATTGGACTATCTGAAAGCCATGATCAAAAAAAGAGCCTAGACATCATCTTTCAAGAAATTATCAAGGAAAACTGCCCTGATATTTTAGAACCAGAGGGCAAAATAGAAATGGAAATAATCCACTGATCTCCTCCTGAAAGAGATCCCCAAAGGAAAACTCCTAGGAATATTGTAGTCAAATTCCAGAGTTCCCAGGTCAAGGAGAAAATATTACAAGCAGCCAGAAAGAAACAATTCAAGTATTGTGGAAACACAATCAGGATAGCACAAGATTTAGCTGCTTCTACATTAAGGGACCACAGGGCATGGAATACAATATTCCGGAGGGCAAAGAAGATAGAATTACAACCAAGAATCACCTACCCAGCAAAACTGAGTATAATCCTGCAGGGGAAAAATGGTCATTCAGTGAAATAGAAGACTTTCAAGCATTCTTGATGAAAAGACCAGAGCTGAAAAGAAAATTTGATTTTCAAATACAAGACTCAAGTGGAACATGAAGAGATAAACAGGAAAGAGAAAATCATAAAAGACTTATTATGGTTGAACTGTTTACATTCCTGCATGGAAAAATGATATTGTAACTCATGAGAACTTTGTCAGTATTAGGGTAGTTGGAGGGGAAAAAATTTTATGTACATATATATAGATATAGATAGATAGAGGGCACAGGGTAAGTTGAAGATGAAGGGGTCATATCTGGAGAATAAAATTAAGGAGTGAGAGAGGATCATGCTAGGAGAAGGAGAAAGGGAGAGGTAGAACGGGGGAAATTATCTCACAAAAAAAACCCCAGAAGACAAAAGGCTCTTACAGTGGAGGGGAAACGGGAGAAGGTGAGAAGGAATGAGTGAATCTTATTCTCATAGAATTTGACTTAAGGAGGGAATAACATACACACTCAATTGGGTATGGAAATCTGTCTTACCCTACAGGAAAATGGGGGGGGGGAGGGGGCATGAGAGTAGGGGGATGATAGAGAGGAGGGCAGATTGGGAAAGGGGGTAATCAGAAGCAAGTACTTCTGAGGAGGGTCAGAGTTAAAAGAAAGAATAGAGTAAATGGGGGGGGTGGGATAGGATTAAGGGAAATAGTTTTTCACAGCATGTCTACTGTGAAAGTGTTTTGCATAACTGCACATATATAACCTATATTTAGTTGCTTGCCTTATCAATGAGGGTGGGTGGGGAGGGAGGAAGGGAGAAAATTTGGAACTCAAAGTTTTAAAAACACATGTTTAAAAAAAATGTTTTCACATGCAACTGGGAAATGAGAAATACAAGAAATGGGGTACAGAAATCCATCCTGCCCTACAGGAAAATTGAATGGGAAGGGGATAAGAGAAGCAGGGGGAGAGATAGAAGGGAAGGCAGACTAGGCGAAGGGGTATTCAGAATGCATGCCATCTTGGGGTGGTGGGAAGAGCGAGATGGGGTGAAAATTTGGAACTCAAAATCTTGTGGAAGTAAATGACGAAAACAAAAAAAATAAATAAAAATTACCATAAAAAAGAATAAAACAATAATGACACCTGAAAAAAAAAACTGTGCTTCAAAAAGGTGTCTCTAGCAGACAGGGTAAGTATAAATGAGAATCTAATAAGCATGAAACAACAAGAGATTTCTTTGTTGGCCATCTGATTATTAATGTCAATTTCACCAAAGATGCTTACACTCATGGAGGATGTTCAGTGTGAGCCCTAATTGAAGAGAGATTCCCTATACATGGTGAGATACTCCAAATGATTCTTTTTGCAGATGACACTGAGTTGATTGAATTGCAACCTGGAACGCTGGAGAATCTAAAATGGTACTTATAATCACTTGGGTTAGAAAAACCAAGTGATAAAGAATGATATACAGACCAGGATATGCATTTGGATAGTTAGCCCACGTATATACACATATCTTGAACAGACACTGCAAATGCACAACAAACTGGGTCTAGGATTTAACAGGAAGAGAAATGTGGGATGGATTATATTTGGGAAATTTCCAAGTGCTTTTCATAATGCAGACTTCCTGAAAAAAAAAAAGGTTCACCTTTTAAAAATTTTTTTAAGATTCATTGATTTATTTATTTTTAGTTTTCAACATTCACTTCCACAAGATTTTGAGTTCCAGATTTTCTCCCCATCTTGTCCCTCCCCCAATCCCAAGACAGTGTGCATTCTGAATACCCTTTCGCCTAATCTGCCCTCTCTTCTATCTCCCCCCTCCCCACTTCTCTTATCCCCTTTCCTGTAGGGCAGGATAGATTTCTATACCCCATTGCCTGTATATCTTATTTCTCAGTTGCATGTGAAAACAATTTTTTAACATTTGTTTTGAAAACTTTGAGTTACAAATTTTCTCCCTTCCTCCCTCCCCACCCACCCTCATTGAGAAGGCAAGCAACTAAACACAGGTTATACATGTGTAGTCATGTAAAACACTTTCATAGTAGTCAAGCTGTGGAAAACTAACTATATTTCCCTTCGTCCTATCCCACCTCCCTCCCCATTTATTCTATTCTCTCTTTTGACCTTGTCTCTCCTCAGAAGTGCTTGCTTCTGATTACCCCCTCCTCCAATCTGCCCTCCCCTCTATCATTCCCTCCTCGCCCCCTCTCTTATCCCCTTCATCCCTATTTTCCTGTAGGGTAAGATAGCTTTCCATACCCAATTGAATGTGTATTGAGTGTGAACCCTCCTTAAGCCAAATCCAATGAGAATAAGATTCATTCATTCCATTTCACCTTCCCCCACTTCCTCTCCACTGTCAAAGCTTTTTCTTGTCTGTTTTATGTGAGATAATTTACCCCATTCTACCTCTCCCTTTCTTCTCCTCCCAATATAATCCTCTTTCACCCTTTAATTTTATTCTCCAGATATCACTCATTCATCTTCAACTCACCCTATGCTCTCTATTGATCAATCTATATATACAAAGAATTATTTTTTCCTTCCAATGACCCTAATACTGACAAAGGTTTCATGAGTTACAAATATCATCTTTCCCTGTAGGAATGTAAACAGTTAAACCTTAATAAGTCCCTTATGATTTCTCTTTCCTGTTCACCTCTTCAAGCTTCTTTTGAGTCTTGTATTGGAAAGTCAGATTTTCTATTCAGCTCTAGTCTTTTCATCAAGAATGCTTGAAAGTCCCCTATTTCACTGAATGACCATTTTTTCCCCTGAAGGATTATACTCAGTTTTGCTGGGTAGATGATTCTTGGCTATAATCCTATCTCCTTTTCCCTCTGGAATATCATATTCCAAGCCCTGTGGTTCCTTAATGTAGAAACTTCTAAATTCTGTGTTATCCTGATTGTGTTTCCACAATACTTCCACAATAATTGTTTCTTTCTGGCTACTTGCAATATTTTCTCCCTGACCTGGAAACTCTGGAATTTGGCTACAATATTCTTAGGAGTTTTCCTTTGGGGATCTCTTTCAGGAGGTGATTGGTGGATTTTTTCAATTTCTATTTTACCCTTAGGTTCTAGAATATCAGGGCAGTTTTCCTTGATAATTTCTTGAAAGATGATGTCTAGGCTCTTTTTTTTTATCATGGCTTTCAGACAGTCCAATAATTTTAAAATTTTCTCTCCTGGATCTATTTTCCAGGTCAGTTGTTTTTCCAATGAGATATTTCAGTTTTCTAATTTTTTTCTTTCTTTTGGTTTTGTTTTACGATGTCTTGGTTTCTCATAACGTCACTAGCTTCCAATTGCTCTATTCCAATTTTTAAGGAAGTATTTTCTTCAGTGAGTTTTTGGACTTCCTTTTCCATTTGGCCAATTTTGCTTTTTAGGGCATTCTTCTCCTTGTTGGCTTTTTAAACCACTTTTGCCATTTGGGTTAGGCTCTTTTTAAGGTGTTATTTTCTTCAGTATTTTTTTGGGTCTCCTTTAGCAAGCTGTTGACTTGTTTTTCATAATTTTCTTGCATCACTCACTTCTGTTCCCAGTTTTTCCACTACATCTCTTATTTGCTTCTCAAAATCCTTTTTGAGTCCTTCCATGGCCTGGCACCAATTCATATATTTCTTGGAGGCTTTGGATGTAGGAGCTTTGATTTTGTTGTCTTCTTCTGGTTGTATGTTTTGATCTTCTTTGTCACCAAAGCAAGGTTATATGGTCTGACTTTTTTTGTGCTGTTTGCTCATGATCCCAGCCAGTTATTTGACTTTTAAACTGTCTGTTAAGGTAGGGATCTGCTTCCAGTGTAGAGAATGTACTGTCCCAAGCTTTGGGGGTTTTGTGCAGCTGTTTTCAGAGATACTTCTAGGGACCTGTAAATTTTCAGTTCTTCCAAGGTGGTATGATCAAAGGCCAGGTGTTTACTCCTTTCCTGGCCTGTGCTATGGTCTGTGAGTGGCCATAAGCACTCTATTCTGCCTTGGAACTGTGAGGAGGATTCCCTCTCCACTGGACTACAAGCTCTACCATGCCAGCACTCCTCCTTGCCCCAGGATTGCCACCCAGAACTGTGAAGCAGATCCAAGCAAGAGAATCCTGCCTCAGTACCAGCAAAGAGATCCCTGCAACCCCCCTCTGATCAGCCACTCAATAGTCCCCCTCAGTCTGTGGGCTGGAAGCTCCGGAAGCAGCCACTGTCCTAGGGGCTACTCTAGGACTGGGGCTGGGACAGAGCTTCTCTCTCACCTGAGTCACAGACTTTTCCTACTGACCTTCTAAGTTGTCTTTGGCCTTTGTGGGTTGAGAAGTATGGAAACCACCACACCTCCCCTTGATTCAGTCCTCTGAGGCCTGCTCCAGGTTCATTGAGGCCTGGTCTTTATCTGTGCACCCACGCTAAACTGCGTTTCTCTCCCAGCCCAGCATGATAGACCTTTCTAATCAACCATCCAAGTAGTCTTGGGCTGGAAATTTGTTTCACTCTGTCTTTTTGTAGGTTATGTTGCTCTAGAATTTGTTTAGAGCCATTTTTTATAATTTGGAGTGTTTGGAGGAGAGCTCAAGCAAATCACTGCTTTTACTCCACCATCTTGGCTCCACCCCCTAAGGTTCATCTTTTTAGCATCAATATTGTATATTGTGAATTATGGAACATAGTAGTTTGTTGGTGTGGATAGGTTGTAATTTATCAGTGTTGGAGGGGGTACCCATATTGATGAAGTTGCAGATCTATTAAAGTTTCAATGTCTTCACGTGAGGCAATCCAAGAATTAGAGGGGACAGGAATGATGGAGAGCATTTGGATCAAGGTATATGGAGAGAGAAACAGAAGGGATATTGTTGTAAGAGTATCTTACTATACTATACTATAAGCAATCTGGGAGAGCAAGGAATAGTTTACCTATCAGATCTATGGAGAACAGACGTATTCATGACCAAACAGGAGATAGAGAACATTACAAAAAGCAAAATGGATAATTTTGATTACATTAAATTGAAAAGTTTTTGCACAAGGTCAATGCAACCAACATTAGAAGGAAAGTAGAAAATTGGGAAAGAATTTTTACAACCAGTATCTCTGATAAGGGCCTTATTTCTAAAATATATAGAGAATTAAGTCAAATCTATAAGAATACAAGTCATTGTCCAACTGATAAATGGTCAAAGGATATGAATAGGCAGTTCTCAGATGAAGAAATTAAAACCATCTATAATCATATGAAAAAATGCTCTAAATCACTATTGATTAGAGAAATGCAAATCAAAACAACTCTGAGGTATCAGATTGGCCAACATGACAAAGCAGGAAAATGATAAATGTTGGAGAAGATGTGGGAAAATTGGAACACTAATGCATTGTTGGTGGAGTTATGAAATGATCCAACCATTTTGGAGAGCAATTTGGAAAAATGCCCAAAGCACTATAAAAATGTGCATACCCTTTGACCCAGCAATAGCACTTCTAGGGCTATATCCCAAAGAGATCATACAAATGGGAAAAGGACCCACATGTACAAAAATATTCATAGCAGCTCTTTTTGTGGTGGCAAAGAATTGGAAACTGAGAAGATGCCCATCATTTGGGGAACGACTGAGCAAGTTGTGGTGTATGAATGTGATGGAATACTATTGTGCTATAAGAAATGATGAGCAGGCAGACTTCAGAAAAACCTGGAAAGACTTGTATGGTCTGATGCTGAGTGAAGTGAGAAGAACCAAGAGAACATTGTACACAATAACAGTCACGTTGTGCAATGACTAATATTGATAAACTTAACCCTTCCCAGCAATACAAGGATCTAAGATATCTCCAAAGGCCTCGTGATGGAAAATATTACCCACATTCAAAGAAAGAACTATGGAAGTTGAATTGCTATTTTTTTTTCTCTTTTGTTGAGTTTTGTTTCCTCTTTCTGATCGTTCCTCCTATTGGTTCTAATTTTTACTTACAACATCACTAATGTGAAAATATGTTTAATAGGAATGTAAATGTATAGCCTATATCAGATTGTGCGCTGTCTTGGGGAGGGTGGTGGGGAGGAAGGGGGAGAAAAATTTTAAACTCAAAAGCATATGGAAGTGATTATTGATAAATCAAAATAAATTAATAAATTTTTTTTTTAAAGTATCACATAGAAACAAGGAGGAAAGAGATTGAGGAATTCCTCATAGAGGTTAAAAGTCTGATATAGCAGCACAACATTGTATTGATAGGATTTTTTTTGTTATTCAAATATTTATTAGAGTTTTTGCCAAAAGAAGAATATCTAACGAATTCTTGATTTATCCTAATTCATTCAAAAGGCAGAGGAAGCAATAAGATAACTGCCATTCTGGATATAATTCAGATCAATAAGAGGAAACTTGTTGCTCAAGTAGAGTTGATGGAACAATGATAGGAAGTCACCCTTCTATCTTAGATTTCATGACGGAGGTGAGAAGTCTTACATAAGTTGACAGATTCCTTAGATTTTTGGAGAGCTGATTTCAGAGTTTCATAGGGAATATACGTAGAATTCCATGGCTCAGAATTCCACAGACGTCCAGCATGGAACAGGAAACCCTCAAGAGGCCAATGTAAATGAACTGAGAATTCATCAACCAATTTAAATTTTAAAAATAGATTTGCAGATGATGGAAGCAATGATGTGTTACACAGTATGAAAACAAATATCTTGCATTTAGAGAACAGGAAAAAATGGAATTTGTAAATTACTTGCTAAAAACTCTAGAATGTAGAAAAAGGAAGGTTACTGAACATCTAGAAAAGGAAATAGCAATCAAAAAAAGCTAGCATGGCTTCATTAAGAACATGCAGGCTAACCTCATTTCCTTCCTTGACAGTTATTAGATAGATTACAAGAATATTGGCAATATGACTTACCTTGATTTTAGCAAAACATTTTGGTCTCTCACATTATTTTTATGGAAAAAATGGAGAGATGTGATCCTGTTGAGATACTACCCTCGGTCATTTCAGAACTTGTTGAATTATTGGACTTAAAGAGTTGCCTTTAATTTGTTGTTGATGTCAACTTGGAAAGAGGCTGCTTGGGAGGAGACTTGATTTGGGGCTGCTGGCAGATTGCTCAAGGATCTGTGAATGGCCCTGTGTTATTCACCATTTTTATCAATGACTTAGAAAAGTCTTTGAAACACCTATCAGATTTGCAGATGAAACAAATCTAGGAGATACAGCTAACACATTGGTTGATAGTCAAGTTCCAAAAAGATCTAGCCAAGCTAGATATTGGGTTTAATTTAATAAAATGAAATCTAATGGGCATCATTTTAAGGGTTACATTTGGGTTCAAAAAATCAACTTGATGAGTAGAAGATGGAAGACACATGAAGTGATAGCAATTCTTCCTACCAAGGTATTTTTCATGGAATGACATAGAAAAGTATTTATTTAAGCACTTACTAGGTGCCAAGCACCATGCTAAGTACTGGCAGTACAAATGGAAAAATCAGAGGGTCCCTAACTATTCTCAAGGAGCTCACCTTCTAATTGGGGGAGATGACACAGGGCAGTTAGCATGGTCCAGTGTCTAGGGTGCAGCAGCAGTGGACTTCAAATTCATTGACTCAACAGTGTGATATGGCAGTCAAAAACTTAATGTGATCTTAGCATGTATTTAGAGCATACAGAACAAGAGACTTATTTGACTAATATGTTGAACAGCCCTGATCAGACTGTATTTGGACTATCGTGTTCAGTTTTGGAAGACACATTTTAGGAAGGATGTTGATAAACTGGAGAGGATAGAGAAGAGGGTAACCTAGTTGGTTAAATACTCTAAGATCTTGCCATTTGAACATCATTTTGAAGGAAGTGGGAATGTTTAACTTGAAGAAGAAAATCTTAAAAGAGAAATGACAGCTGTCTTTAAATATTTGAAGAGTACACATGGAGAAGGGATTTGGTTTTTTCTGCTTGGTCCCAGAGGGACGAACCAGGAGCAATAACTGGGTAGAAACTGAAGAGAGGCAGATTTAGCTTTCATGTAAGGAAACATTTACTAACAATTAGAGCTTCCCACAATGTGGAATGGACTCTCACAGCAGGTAGAGAATTCCCTCTCATTTGGAGTCTTCAGGTGAAGGCTGAATGATCATTTGTTGAAGATTTTGAAATGATAACTAGATGAAACAGTGAATAGAGTGCTGGACCTGGAGTAAAGAAGACCTGAGCTCAAATTTGGACTCAGATACTTAATAGTTGTATGACCCTGGGCCAGTCATTTGAGCTGTGTCTGCCTCAGTTTCCTCATCTGTAAAATGAGGATGACAATAGCATCTACCTCCCAGGGTTGTTGTGAGGATCAAATGAAATAGTATTTATAAAGCACTTTTCAAACCTTAAAACTCCATATAAATGTGGTTATTATTAGAGGGGACTCTTGTTCAGGTCTGGGTTGGATTAAATGACCTTTGAGGTGCCTTCCAATTTTGAGGTTTTGTGATTGGTTGTCACTGATTCGGTTGTTTCTTCTAAGCCTTCCATTTGAAGGAAACATTCTGTTCTTGGCCCTGAGTTGGTAAGTACTGGGTTGATAAGCATACTTAGATACTTTCTAAGTTGGTAAGTCCTGATATAGTGGGTAAGTACTGATGATAACCATACTTAGATACTTTCAGGGTTGTCAATATCCTTAAAGATCTTCTATTTCAATTTCTGCATTTTATATATGAAGGAGCTTAGGGTGGAGAGATGGAATAAGCTGCTGCCAAAGCCCAGACCAGAGCCCATGTCTCCTAATTCCCAGTTCTATGGTCTTTTCTGCTGGTCATTAGGGGGAAGAACACAGACAACACATCTTTATTTTTCCAAGTATTTATTAAAATAAAAATGTTAAGCATTGCTAATATACTAGAGAAATTTCTGGGTGATTTCCTCTCTCCATAGCTCATTTTATGAACCACATTCCCCAGTGCTCTGTTCTGTGCCATTAACCACCATGCTCACCCAGATCCTTCTGAAAGTTGATCTGCTCCCATCTCACAGAAAAGGAGGGTGAATTTACACCTAAGTCTATGCCCCCTTGCCATTAACATGAATAAAGGGAACTGAACTTTCCCTCCTCTAGCTCATACCATGTAGGAAGTCACTCTTCTCCATTTACAAGGTTAAAGACTAATGCCTGTTCAAAGGAGAACCTATCTGACTTCTCTGCATAAGTCTGAACATAAGTTTCAGTTACTTTTCTCCATTTCACATTGTAAGAATCATTTTTCCCTCCTTGAGCCAGAGGCTTCTGATCGATTTCTTTGATGTGTAAGCTCTTTGGCTGTTTTTGGTTTTTCTTATTAAGTTCACCCTCCCTGGTGTCTTGCGTGCCACTGGAGGGGATTTTCTTACAAGGACAATCTAAGCACAAACCCATTAAAAAAAAAAAAGCATTCATCTTGTGAATGGCTGATTGTGTGGCCCTATCTGGTGTTGTTCATCAGGAGCTCAGAATGGGAATCCCTTTTGGGTTTCAGAACTTGTGTCAGGATTACAAAGAGACTTCTGTTCCCTTTGATGACTGGGAGAAGGAAAAAAAAGAAAAAAAAACCAACTTGGCCTGCAACAAGAAACCCTTTCCACTTAAGAGTTCTCCCTGAGTTCTGCTGAAACTGTCAGGAAGACAAAAGGCTGGAAGAAACCATGGAGGAAAAGAATACTTCCCAGAGACATTCAGCAGGGAGGGTGGGGTTGGAAGCTGCTGTCACAGCTCAAGACTTCTGCTTAGAATGCACCTGGTGAATTTAACCATCAATGCTGGATATGAGGAGAGGAAATCAAAATACTCATGCGGGAAAATACAATTTCTATGTTTGAGTACACAGAATCCTGGAGATGTCTCCATTCTAAGGTTGGTTGGCTGGATTTTTCCTGGTTAAAAACAAGTTCATAGGCAGCATGTAAAAGCATCAGTGTTAAGTCTTTTATGACTAACATCTACTCCATTAATTACACAGCATTGTTTGGAGGAAGAGGAAACATCATTATTACAATATAGGTTCTCAAAAGTTAAAAAACAATGAATAATATACACCTTATTTTCATCACATAATATACAAACAACCAGTATGTCTGATTGATAGTACAAACCATATAAAAATCTTGCTTCTTCTCATGTGTACAAAGTGTTTTACTGTGGCATAACTAAATTGTTAAAAAGTACCGTGTATGGAGAAATTGATAAAGTTATTGCCTCAACAATCCCTAAAATGAAGACCTTGTTACCTGGTTAGTAAATAACTCTATTGTCACTAGACTAAACATGGTCAGTGGATCCACGGGATCTCGACTAATTTTTCAAGAGATTAATCAGATCTTGTCTCAACACTGTTATCTTAGATGCAAATTAGATGAATAGTCTTGTTGTTGTTAACATGCAGTATGGATTTATGTGAATCATTTGCAAGGTTATGTGGTAGGGATGAAACTGATCTTTTGCTACTTCTTTTGCTTAAGAGGCTGGACACAATGATCTAATAAGCACTGGACAAACTTTGCTGGTTTTCCCCTTATAGGCACAAAATACAACCCTCTTCACTTTTTGTCCCAGGAGTTATGTATTGAAAGCAAATTTATTACATGGGCAAGAATACCTTTCTTGGGCTCAACACCATGTGTAACATACCCTCAAAACCTGTCCAATCACTCTTACCCCATATTAATTGAATTTTTAGGACAGCTTTAGGAATAGTTTCTCTCTTCCTACAACAGTGGGGCAACAATTTATTTGAGGCAAAAGGAGAGAATATGCATTTACCTAATTTTATAAGCAGCCACTCCTAGAATAAAGGGTAAGGCTAACAAAAAAGAAAAAAAATCATAAACTGCCTTACTGTTAGCACTACCCATCCTGCCCCCTTCCCCACTTTAATGGTTTTGTTTTGTTTTGTTTTGTTTTATAGTTTCTACGCTAGAGAGGAGATGCCTGCGTAGGTTTACTAACTGTTTCTGTCTCTCTCTCTCTCTCCCTCCCCGCCCACCTAACCCTCCTTCTCAGATGTAACCAAATTACATGCTTCTATCCTGGTTTCTGATCCTGTGGAACAGGGTACAGATGTAGTAAAATGGAAGCTTTTTGAAGGCAGGGACCATTTTTGTTGTTGTTGTTTTTGTATCCCCAGAGCTAAGTACAGGACCCAGCGCATGGCAGGTGTTTGATGAATGAATGGAATCTCGCCTGGAGGGACTTGGGACTGAGGTTCATAGAATAATATGATTTACAGTTGGAGAGTCCCTAAAAAGCAATCCAGTCCAAAGTCTTTATTTTACCTGTGAGGGCACAACTGCTAATGTGGTCCCGGTATCTTTACCTGCAGAATCTGTGTTCAATTCAAATGAATAGGACCTCTGAAGGGCTAGACATCAAATTAGAACTCACTTAAAATCATTTTTTATTCATCGGGAAACACTCATAATTGTCCATACATTATATTTTTGTTGATTTATGCATAACAATTATATGTATAATGTATATATGCACACATATATACATATACACATGTTTGCCATAAACTTTCTTGTTGGTGTGATAATTCTTTAGCCCTAGGGAATCATTACAATAGTAACATTACTTTTTCTTGGAAGGGAGAGTGGAGATACTGGAGAATGGAATTTTTCTTTTTTTATTAAAATACTGCCATAGAAATTAAATGACAGCATGTGTCATTAGGACTTCTCCCTCTTCAATAAGAACAAAAATTTTAAGTGCAGCTGACCCATGGGGCTGAACCCAGACTAGCGGGCAGAAGTGCTAAAGCCCAATGTAATTACTTCCCTAGACCTTAGAGATGGAAACTGTACTTTGAAAAGTAGCATCAACCTTCTCCTCTGCACTATGGGTAATTGGGTCTGAGCCCCCATCAATCGCGTATCTCCACTAATACAGAAATACTAGAACTGAGATTGATTCACTTAAAGAAAGTGGGATACTGAATAGACCACTGGCAAGGGGTTATCTGTGTTCAAGTCCTACCTGAAACACTTTCCATCTATGTCCTCATGGACAAGTCATTTAAATTCTCAGAGCCTCACTTTCTTAATCAAGAAAAAAAGGGGATAACCATCCTTGCAAGACCTATTTCATAGGATTGCTGTGAGGAAAGTAGTTAGCAAGCTGTAAAGTGCTAAATAAATGTGAATTATTATTAATCTTTTGGGGATGATTGCAGCCCTTTGGGGTCTATTAATAGTTGTTTTTCTTCTCACAAAAAATAGATTTTCTAAAAACAAAGAACAAACAAAAATTCCTAAAATTTCAAGTGTCTTCTCAATGGTAGCCTTTCTTTCTTTGTATTGGCAAAGTTAGAAAAATAAGATTCTGGTAGAAGAAACCTGCGTAGGAGGTAACTTCTAATAGTGTAAAAAAGTCATGTGCCTTAAACAAGAGCATTGGTAGTAAAAATATACACAGTTTTCCCAAATGGTCCATTTTTCTTCCATGTACTTAAATTACATTAAGGTACAACGGGATAGTATCCTGTTGCAATGACATTTACTCACTAAATAAGCCAAAGGAGAAAAAAATTAAAAGAGAAATCCAGGTCAATCTCAACAGCCATCAGAGAAATGGAGCTTATGTATTTTTTTTTTTGCATTTGTGCACCAGGAAATACACAATATCAAAGTGCTTAATCTCATCACTTCCCCAATGAAGTCCCAGTTAGAGTCACCTAATTGTCTTGCCAAGTAAATCACTCTAATCTCCCATCAGATTCACACTGAAGTGTTATGTGAAGATTTAAAGGATACTAGCAATTACAAATAACATGGTGTAGTGGATAGAGTAGATATCCATAAAGCAGAAATAGAGTGGTATAGTAGATAGAGTGATGGCTTTGGCATCCCAAGAGCTGGGTTCAAATCTTACTTCAAACATTTACTAGCTGATAGCTGTGTCATCGTGAACAAATCTCTATCTCTCTGACTCTCATTTGTAAAAGATAATAAAACATTTGGTAACTACGCCACAGGGTTCTTGTAAGGTCCAAATACCAGCTGCGCGTGCATTCACAAACACAAATCTCACTGTGGTATGAGAGATAAGAGAGCTGGCCTCAAAGTCAGGATGCCCTGGATTCAAGTCCCATCTGACACACTGACACCCACTGGCTAGGTGGCCCTGAGCTAGTCACTTAACTTCTCAAAAGACTCATTTTTAACTTTAAATGGCAGAGGAAGGTGCTAATCTGCACTGGTGAAGAGAATACCTTATACTAATAAAATCACTGGCTTAATTCCTACCCATCTCTTTTTCTCTTGTGCTTTGCAAACTTTAAAGTGCTATGTAAATGCCAAATATTATTATTATCATTATTACTGCACCAGAGATATCTGTACTATGTGCCCAACCTGGAAGTACATAGGTGGATTCCTACAAATTAGAAATTCCAATGACCAACCATAGGATAAAATCATGGCAATAAAAGGCCAGCAAGCTAGGAACAAATATTTCTGATAAATCCATATACCAGCATAAACAATGGCCTGATCCAGTTAATGAATTCTCCTATTATGGTCAATGTCTTTTAGACCACCCTGATTTTGGGAGTAGAGGTGAAACTATGGTTGGATACCATAGATTTCTATATTATGATAGTTGTTATTTTGTAGATGAATGAACTATGATCCATAAGTGAAATGACTTGACCAAGGACATACAAGTTACTAGAATAAGATCCCCAGTCCCTAGACTCAAATTCTGCTACATTTTGCATTCTTGGCCTCTGGGGTGGGGGGAAGCTAGTCACATTCAATAGTGAAAGTACATTGCCAAGAATATGGGGTGAAAGGACTAATTTTCATATATGAACATCTTGTAAGACCCTTCTCAACATGACATCAGAATAGAATCATAGGTTCTTAAGTAAATTCAGTGAGAGGAAAGTGCCTGGATACATCCAGTTAAAGCAGGATGAGGCTTACCACAGGTTTAATCTGACAAGCGCCTGAAGCCGTGGGGTGGGGGATGGGGTATGACTTATGGGAATCTGGCATAACTTTCATAGCAGACCTGGTGGGAAACCACAACCATGTGGGCTAAGGAGGCTAGCACCCATCTACAAGACCTTCCTCATTCTTTGGACCCTATGTTTCCAGAGGAAGAAACTGAAACTGCAGTCATGGGAAAATAATGTTAACTGAAATGACAAATGAAGACACTACTAATGAAATACACACCTTTTTGGGGTATTTTCTATGTCAATACCTCAATGGATATGACAGAAGAGAGGTATAACGGATGGAATGGTGTCAACCTTTCAGATCTGATCAGGTTGGGGTGTGATATTCAAACAGTAAAAAGGTTGAACATTGAGGGTAAGAACATTCAAGGAAATTGAATGAGGAATTGAACATTCAAGGCAAGAGAATAAGTGAAGGCACTGGAAGATGTAAGCTTGACCCTTTGAAAACTTGAAAAACTCTTAAGACTGTCTTTGTCAATCCGAAAGAATTAGCTGAAGCATAAGGAGCATCTGGCATTGTGACTTAAGGGCCAGCCACTGATTTTAAAAGTTTGAGGTTGGGTTGTCCAATTTCAACCCCAATCCAGCAGAATCTCAGTGGGATGACCTTTCTCAGGATTTTGGACCCATTGAGTCCAAACGACATTGTTCTACTCATTCTTGATGGGGGCAGAAAATGCTTAAGAATTAGGTAATTGGGCTGAGTCTCACCCTGTAGAAATGAAATCACCTCAGTGCCAGCTGTCGGCTTCCCACTACATGGTTTAGCTTACAAAGAAAAATCCTCTAAGCGAGTCTCTTTGTCTTTGGGAAATCAAGCTGGCAACGGAGCTGGTCACGAGGCATTGGCATTTCTATTAACTGCTTTCCGCACCTGCATTTTCTAATAGTTGCTTAAAGCCATGACTGTTTGGATTAACACACTTTCTAGATTCTTCTAAAAGCGCTAGGAAACAACAGTGACCGCTCCCCTCCTTCTAAATAGGGTCCCAAATATCTTAGCTTTTGCCTATTAGTAACTCCAGTACAACAACCACGGGAATCAATTTTAGCATCATCCCTACAATGACAAAGTAGTGGTATTGGTGGGGGATGGGAGCGGGGGAGATGTCCAGTTCTATGATTGGCTTTCACTTGGGTGAGCAACATGAAATTCAGTCTTTCTTGGGTCATTTTTAAACCAGACCTTCAAATGTGTTTGGAAAAATCTTTTGAAAATGTCTTCTCCAATTATTAACAATGTCTCCAATTATTAACTTTTTTTTTCAAATCTGTTTAATCAAGGCTTTCGACATGTTCATAGTCTATAGATTGTCAGAATTGTAAGAGACCTTGGCACATAGATTCTTAGAGTTAGAAGGGACCTTAGAGGTCATGTGGCCCAACCTCTTCATTTTATGGGTGATGAAATGGATTTTCATCGTCTTTATGTGAAGAAGCATGACGAATTTAATAATGCTAATCAGAGTTATAACCAGGATTCTTTTTTGTGCCCCAGTGAAGTACTATAAACTTCATCTAGGTTAGTAGAAAGATGTGTCCCCTCATTCAGGAGAAGTCTATCTTATTGAAGGGGATATAAAGACCCTAAGGCAATACTCATAGCCCCTGTTTGGGATATTGAAACATGGAGACATTGTTAGGGAACAGAGTGGGGTGGACAACCTCACCCTAGCTATCCCACTTACAGGCATCTTCCTATTTTAATAAATAATTGTTATTAACTAGGTGGCAAACTTTGTTTCTCTAGGTTGTTGAAGGACTGCAGATCTTATGAGCATCTTTTAAATTTCATTCCTAGAATAAAACCTTGGATTTTTCCATCCTAGTTATGACTCCCCCTGCTGATAGTATATGATTTAAAGCAACGTGCAATCTATGTTAACTGCTTTTTAATGCTATATATATTAAAGTCCTCGTACCCTTAATCAGGTCTGAAACCATCTATTGATCTGATAGATATTTTTGTTAAAATGAATGACAAGATCAGTGGTTTGGTTTCTGTGAGAACTAGCACAATTTTACATTTATATTTTAAATGTCAACAAGCCCCCCTCACCATTAAAACGGAATTTCATGCCCCACCTTCCAATTCCCCATGACTGACATATGTAACAGCAGATCCTGTACCGAATGGTAGAATATTTTATGGCTAGAAGCTTGGAGTTAAGAGGTTCTGTTTAGTTCCATCAAATTAGGTTTACTCTCTGCAAAATCATTCAAACATACACAACTTAAAATTCTCTGGAGTATCTCAACTAGATTTAATGCTGGAGAATTCTAAATTCTGATGAATTTCTAAATTTATTAGTTGAGGTTGCTACAGTATATGCTAAGAAGAAATGTAAAAAAAAAATCCATCTTACTTTTTCATTGCTACATTTCATCTGAATTTCAGCTCTTTTTTTCCCCAACAGTTACTGGTTTCTTCACAAGTTAGAGAAAGGATTGTATGAAGTACTCAGTTAATAATAGGACCACAGGGTAAAATGCTTTTCTTGACAAGAATGATGAAATGATGAAAAAAAAAATCTATCAATGAGGCCTTAAGATTACCTTTTCTTGTAAATACTGATTCATTTTTCCATAAAAAAAAAAAAGTAAAACATGATGGATGAAAGTTATCCAGAGAACTCTGGGAATCTATAAGTATAACTATCAAACTAAAAAAACCTCTTGCCTAAAACAGATAACATAAAATTGTATTTCTGCCTGCAGTGTTGAGGTCTGACTCAGACACATGGCTACCTAGTAGTTAGAAAACAAAAGAAACACTGACTTCATTTCAACACGGACTCAAACTTTTTTTGTTAGAAACTCTCTTTGGAGCACCCATTATCTTGAAAGTAACAGAAGAAACATTTTCTAGGGCAAGCCCATATTTTCACGGGTGCACCATTTACATGCTTTCAACACCAGGGCCTCTGAATTAATTCAGTGTCTGGAAAGCTGCTCTGTGGGTACTGGTTTGGCATTATATTTTGATGGGCTCTCTCTACACACTTGGTGTTCTGGTGGGATTTATCTGCCAATCATTGAGTGTCTTTAGTTGATAAGGTGGGATGGGAGCTTCAAACATTTGAAAAACTAGTCCAACCTGTTTATCTGTCTTAACATTGCACAATCCTCCCTTTTTAAACGAAAACATTTTGGGCATCTTCACAAACCTTAAATTCTCATCTCTACCTCCCCCCCACCCTTTCAAAAAATATTTGTGGACTTTTGTGGAAACACAGCCATTAACTTCAAATTCACCATTTAATATTTAGGATTTTTATTGCAACCTCTCAATTATTGCCTCCGCATTTCTTTTATGAAAAGTAGAGCCACACACACACACATATTGAGTTGTAAGACACTATAGTTTTTCCACAGGATCTAGCCCATCTTTTGTAACCTGAAAAGGGGGCAAGGAAAGGATTTTGGGGAAAACACACTAGAGAATGTTTTTGGTAGCGAATAAAATAGCTTATTCATTAAATTTTCTTTTAAAAAAATCTAAAAACCGTTAAGGCCCAATTTTCATGGGTTAACTAAGGGAGTGTTTAGAAATAGAGAACAATTTCAATTTTTCCCCCCTTTGGATATCTTCATTTTTAGGTTTCTATTCATTTTAGTGTTTAGGTAAACACTTTTAGGTTTGGTGTAGATTCACCTGAGACTTAAGTTCTTTGCTTGGGCTTGCAAACTTCTGCATTTTCATCCCATCTTAAAGAAAGGCCCTTTGTCCAAATGAGGGTGAGTAAAAAGAGAGCAGCAGCTTTGGCTGTTTTGTTTTAGTGTCTTTACTCCCTCCCCAACACCCCCACCCTCCACTCCATAATAGAAGCATTGAGGGAAAACATTTTAACAAGTGTAGTTGCAAAGACACGAAATGAAAAAGAAAAGAATCAGATGAGTATTCATAATCAGAAAACACTTAAAAAAAAAACAGTTTGAAGTACCGTGGGCACATTTACAATGAAGCGTAGGGAGAGACTTCCTCCACTTGGTTTCTGTAACTCTTGTGGCCAGCATGACATAGGCTGGTCTGTTTCTCTTTTTCGTCGCGAGCTGATGCTGCGCCAACCAAGAAATGTTCTTTCTCGGCCTTTGGCATGTAAAGAAGGACAAAGCCCATGGGATGAACTGTTAAGTCGGCTGAGTCCGAAGAGCGTAAAGCTCATTTTCTTTCATCATATGCGTCTTTGACTCAGTCCAGTCTGGGTCCCTTCAGGGTAGTGCATGTTATAGTCAATAATCATCTCTCTCATGAACGTGCCAATGGGATCTTGTAAGAAAAAAATACTTACAAACATTATTATTATTTTTTCAAATGTATGGTGTAGAAAAAAAAAAAACAATTAACTTCTGTACAAACGGAAAAATATGCTTCCTGGGCATCTTGCTCTTGATTTGGGAAGTCTCACAGATTAAAGATGAAGGAATGCACTTGCAGGAAATCTGCCTGGGATTGACTCCATTATATGCCCAGGAAGGGGGACAATTCCAACGGAAGACAGGCCCCGGATCGTACCAAAGGAAATTAAAGCCAATTGTGGCAATGTCTGGCCCGTAGGCTTGAAAGGAAAGGTGTGAGTGAGTGGCTACATCGCATGATTGCTGCCTTTGCTGTCCATAGCTCAGTCCTGGGGCAGCTAGATTCCATGGCTGCATGAGGGAGGGAGGGAGGGAAGGCTTTTGGCAAAGGGTCATGCTGAAGCTTGAATGAATTCACTTTGTTGTGCTGCTACCCTGAGGTACTCAGGATTTTCTGCGGCAGGAACTTTAAAAACCCCATTTGGCTTGGCTTCCTGGGGGAAGAAGTCCTGCTGGTAGTCAGGGTTGTCCAGACTGATTGGGTGGTTGGCTGTCGGGTTCCAGCAGGAATTGCTGTCGAAGGCTTTTTTGATCAAGTTGGGCTGAGTTGTGTTGAGATACTCGGGGTTGTCCACTGCACTGCTGTTGTGTGAGTTTTGGTACAGAGAGTCTTTAGAGGCATCTGGGTTGAAAGGTTGGTTGTGATAGACAGGGTTCTGGATGGCAGAGCCCGTGTGGTTTTTGGGAGCCGATTGGTTTATATATTCTAGAATTAAAAAGAAATGGGGAAGGAATTTCATGAGTCAAGTTAGGTATACGTGGCCTTCTCTGGTCAATTTTTTCTCCAGGTAACTAGTGACGCCGAAGTAGGAGGAATATGGGGAAATCCTGGAGAGAACACTTCTCTTCTTTAACTCAACTCTACATTCCATTTTTCCTCTTTGCTCTTCACTGATTGGTGTAATAGATAGAGGGCTAGACTAAGAAGTTAAGATGAGGTCATGGCTCTTTGGAAATCATACGTCACTACAGAATTGAAGAGATTATGATTCAGGGGGAAGAATGTGGCAGAGTGGAAATGGGGCTAAGAGGCTATAACTAGTTAGTTCTGGAAGTATCCCTGAGGTCTAGAATGGAGTTAGAACAGAGAAACAGCTCAGGGCTGCCAATTATTTGTCTTGATTAGTTGTTTGGGTCTCACCATAGCCAGTCTGCAGACGCTCAGATGAAACAATATAGTCAACAATCAGTCAATCAGTTAAATTCAATATAAAAGCTTCATTAAAATTCATCTATCACATGTTTACATAGAAACAGATTATCTTCAAGCTAGAGCAAGGGGAGAGACCTGAAAAGATTATCTAGCCTTGCTCTTGGGCATTAGACAGGGAAGATATAATCCCCATTTTGCATCTGGAACAAAGAGAATTTAAGACACTTCACATTTATACAGCTAGAAATGTGTGGAAATGAGGATTAAAACCAGGTCTCTCCTTTCCTAGTCCAGTGCTTTTCCCACTACATAATGCTTTATGTGCAAGCCCAAATTCTTATGTTTTAATATCTCTTCAAAAATTTTCATGAAACAAACTGAATATTTTGGACTCTGTATCAGCACTCTTGAGACAAAAGGTAGAAAAATACCCTATCAGAGTCACAACTAGAAAATCTTGTATTTAGGGCAAATTCAGATGATGAGGGGTAGGTAATGGGGTGTGTTCCCAAAAAGTCCTGTTGGTAATCTGTAAGAGTGTGAGGGGAAGGTGGATGCAGAGAGAGGGTTACCATGGGGATGGTGGGCATTGGCACTTGTACTCATGTACCTCTCTGGTCTCATGAGGGATCACAAAATAGAAGGACAGAAGTCACTATAGGGTATCCCCTCAGAGACAATGGCACTCCCAAGTCAAAGCCCTGGTCACTCCATTCTAGTTACAGCTTTGCGTTCTGTAACAGATATCGATAAGAATCAAGTGAAACTGGTTGCTGGTTTTTAAGGGCATGCAGGATAGCAATGAATCTATTGACTACAAATACACTCACCTGGTACAGGCTGGAAGCTATCATCCACATTGTCTTCAAGTAAGACAGTAGTGGGATCAGAACTGTATCTCTGGATAAAGCTTTCTTCCTTCACAGGGCAAACCTGCTGGCAGAGGAACGAAAGTAGACATATCATTACAGCAAGAAAGAAAACAATGCAGCCCAACTCTATGCCCATCAACTGGCTGCTTATGACACTGACTGGAGAAAACATCTTTCAACATTTTATGGATCCTTGATTTCATTGGTGTGAATAGGGGAAATACAAGAAGAAAGGTTCAGAAGGAACTATAAAAACAAGATTATCTGGTTTCAAAGATACAGTACAGGAAAAGGACAACAGTGGGTTAGTGTGTAGTCTGACTTACCCCATTTCTATCAATGCATACTGTGGCAGAATTATTGCTGGTAGCACTCTGAAAGAGAAATTTAGAAATTTCTTTTAGAATATACACATCAGACAGTCCCATCACTGTCAGGAAATCCTAAGCTGCCTGCCAAAGCTCAGCTCAGGAGTGCCTCATCCCCATTGCTCTGTTCCACCAGAAAGAGCAGGGGGGTGAGGTTCTAAAATGGTCTTTTTTTTTTTGTCTTGGGAGTTTTAGGAAACACAGAAGTTGGGTTCTGGTATTGGAATTGATTTTCACCAAGTTTTAGTTGAGTTTTTACAATTGAGTTAGAAATTAATGTCTGAATTTGGGATTTAGCAAATCTATGGGATTCACTCTTATTAGGTAATGGCTTCCTTCCCTCCCCCAAAAGAATAAAAACTAGAAGGTGCTCTTTGGGGCATAGATTGTTTTGCCAGTGCCTAGCAAGGTGTCTGGTATATGTTTAATAAATGCTTGGTGATTGATTGATTTTGAACATTTATACACATGCCTACACACACATCTATAAGCACTTCTATACATACACCTGCATACCAATATAGTATATATACTATAGACATGTAAAAGTACTAAATTAAATGCTTTATAAATTCCACATATAATGAGGATGGAAATATTGAAATACTTGCTTTATAGGTAAGGCCCTATTTGGAGATGCAGTTCCATAGCAGTGGGAGAGAGAGGCCATCTCAAAGCCAGAAAGACCTGGGTCTTGCCTAGGACAGACATTGGTTGTGTGACCTTGGACAAGTCACTTAATCACTCATTGCTACAGGCAGCTAAGACTCAAAATTGCAGAGGTTGGCATTGCAATGGTAAAGGAGTTTTGTCACCTGAGAGTTGCCCATCCCCATGAAACCAATGGTCTGGTCCACATTTCTATATGTAAAGCTATGGTTATAAAACACCAAAATTATGTTGAACAAGGAAAAAATTCTTTTAAACTGGTAATTTAGAGAAAAAAACCAAATGATGCCTAGTTGCTTGAATGTTTTCTTTTTTTGTAAATGGGATTCATTCAAGCAGGTTTGTGTGTGGTGACACCATGGATGTGGCTTTTTACCAGAGAGCTTAGGAGAGGCGTGCGAGATGTGGAGGGGCTGTTGAAGAATCCTTGCTGTGGAATAAGGTACTCATCTGCATCTACGATATCTTCCATATCCTCTTCTTCCATAAGGGTGCGATAAAATTTGGAGTCCGTGGGGCTTGGTAAGTGCATTCTTTCATCTCCCTGCCAAAGAAAAGGGGATCCTGTAAGGAAGAGCACTTTACATACTATTATTATCTGGGCTATATTGACTTCATATGAGGCTACATTTTGGCTAGAAAAAAATATAAATATAATGCCTCTTTGGGGTACATATGGGACAATGGTTACCTATTTTGGTTTTAGTTCATGTAAACCTAAAGGCTGGTTTTACGAGTGGTAGAGGTTGGCCACCTACATGGCGCAGAACACTGGGCAGGATCCCATCATCCTGTGCTTTAAAATAGTTTCAACCCTACTTGCCATGCCACCCCAAATTCTACCATTACAGATTCATTTCTTTGGGTCTGAAAGACTTTTTAGTCCTTAAGCATTTGCTATTAAAATGAAAATTATTCTGAGAAAGGCAATATCTTAAACTTCAATTTTGTCATTGGCAAAGGGGGTGGCTGCACTAAATAAATGCCTTCTAAGTTTCCTTCCAGTTCTAAATCTATTATCCTATGATCTTAAGTCTATACAATGACATTTTAGTGGAGACTAGCTGAGAAAAAGTATAATAGGAACGAGATTTAGGTTAGGTCCTGGGGAGAGTGAATGAATTCCTTCAGGGTAACATCAGGAGGAGAAAGAAGAGGGAAGGGGCAACCCAAAGAGAGTGAAAACATAAACTTCATCCACTTTTCAATCAGGCCTGGGGCTGACTCCAGACTTGGTACTGCCACTGGGCATTAGAGTTAATGCTTTGATTGGGAAAATTGGGGGGGGGGGACACTGAAATCCTGGCATTGCCAAGGGCCACCACATCACATATACAACATTTTCTGAATTGGAATCTAGTACTATCTGTTCTTAAATTTTTGTTGGGACTCATTTACCCTCTCATTTAAAATAAAAAACCTATAGGTTCTAGGCCTACATATTATAAACAAGATTGATTTATTTCATTACCAGTTTGATTCTTAGTAAAGGAGCAGACTGGAATTTTTTCTGAACTGGTAAATTTGCAAGGTTATTTTCCCATCAGTAGATTTAGACTCATGTACTCAGAGCACTATCTCTCATCTCAAAGGGATCTAAGTGAAGTTAAAGTTAAAAACCAGAAAGAGAGGCATTTTTAGTCATGCTTTGGCTTTAATTTAATTGCCATTAATTGGAATGTAGATGGCTCAGAGAATGATAGGCCACCTTAAGAAGTTCAAAGAAACCTCTCATTTTACATATTGGGAAACTGAGGCCCTGAGAAGTAAAGTGAGAGAATTAGTGAGAGGCAGCCAAGACTCAAATCCAAGTTTTATAATCAGCCAAAGTGGCAGATAGATCACCCTCTGCTTACAGTAAGAAAGAAGGTTATCCCACAGTTGGTAAAGACCTTTCAGACAAGCAGTCCAATTCTGTTGTTCTACAGAGGAGGAAACTGAAGTCCAGATAAGTTAAATGAGCTATCGATAGTGCAAAAAGTGTAAAGGTCAACATATTAAAGGATTTTAGAGTGAGAAGGTACCTAAGTAGTTATTTATCTCAATCCTTGACTTTTACAAAGAAAGAAAATGAGGCCCAGAGATAAGTGACTTGTTCTAGGTCATAGTGGCAGAGATGGGACTGTACTTCAGGCCAGTGACCTTACATTTAGTGTTCTTTGTGATTTGTTCTATTTTACAAATACATCATAAATGTGGAATTCTGCCAATGGAAAATAATACTAGAAGTGATGATGATGATGATTCCAAACGGCCCCCTAGATGACGGGAGATATTTTCAAAGGCTTAGAACAAGGACTGCATCTTTCCTTTTCCTTTTAATTGTGTCCAGCATAGTTTTCCACATATACAGACACAGGGTAAGCACAATGGAATCTCTTTACAATTCTGGTATTTGGGCTAATGACATGATATCCCATCGTTTCTGAGTGTTGTCCAACAATGGTGTTGTCCAAGTACTCCAATGGATTGATGTGAATGTTCCCTCCAGTGATACAGATTACAACCTACCCGTGCTTGCTCATCCTGTTAGACTCATGTCCTATAAGTTCATCTCAGAGGGTCCATTCAATGTCCTGGGGGTCATCTTAATTTTCTCTTAACACTAGGAGGCTACCTATGGAAAACTCAGCCTGCCCATTGGTTGTTCCTTGCTCTTAATATAAGGCCAGCCTTTTTTTGTTTCATCCCCTCCCATATCCTTTATTCCTGTTTTCCTTGTTTGTACTGTATTATAGTCTCTTTCCACCTCTCCTGGGCCCCTCCAACACCCTCTGTGTGATACTAATGTTCAATTTTTGGTTACTGCAAAGTTTCATAACTCTTGGCTACACAGCAACACTGGATAAATATGGTCATGAAAAATACGAGCTTTCTGTTTCTGAGAGAAATATGGGGTCATTAAAAGAATTTCATAAATTGTCAAAGGAAATCCAGTGTCTTCTCCTTCTCCTGTTCCAATTCCAGGTTAAATTTACATGTTCCACATGACATATATTTTATGTATATCCCCAATCCACAAGCAGTTAGACAATAACAGGGTTACATATATTTTATGTTGAAGAGAATGATTTTCTGTCCCTTGATTTGATTCTCATTAAAGAAGTTTTCCAGCTGAGCAAAACTTGAGCACAAAAAGTCATTACCTGTATAACAAGGTAGCGCTGGGGATCACGGGCCATTTTAGAAAATTCTACAATTAACTCACGAAACTTGGGGCGACTGTCAGCATCTATCATCCAGCCTGGAAAAGCAAAACAAAACAAAAACAAAAAACAGCAGTAAAATAAAGCAATGTAGTTAAACATTGGGGAGGAAAATTAAATTTGGTTATTTTTAAACAACACAAGGGAAGCACATTTTAGTTCAATTAACCTCAGAGATTCCAAACAATTCATATTTACTGTTTTTCAGAATGAATACTTCAGGTCTGACCGATGAGCACAGATCCCTGTTTAGTCAAAAGACTGTTATGGGGTGAATTTTTCTACCTCCACTAAAGCCCTTCTCCAATGCTTCATCAAGGTAAAGGTGACATTGGATTCTGAAAGGCTATGCTAGTGGAATACAACTCCTACCAAACCAGAAAAGTTTCTAGTATGAGTATGACAATGGATTGGGAGTCAACTTTCTGAGAAAGAAGGATGTTATCCCAGGAATCTTGAAGATCATCATTCCTATTATTATACAGATGAGGAAAGTAAAGATCAGAGAGGTTAAATGAGCTGTCAACAACAACAAAAAAAAGTTAGATCAGCTTAGCTAAGAGAGAGGCTTACCATCAAAATATTAGTCACTGGAGATGGTCTCTTTATGGCTGCAGTAACTCAAGAACACCATGTGCTCAGGTCATTATCTGAACTGATGGGATCATGGGGCCATGAAGTATTGAAGAAAGTATAATTCTTTTATAATGACATTTGTTACTTCTGTCTTTTTATCTCCGATGCTTACAACAGTGCCTGGCAGTGGCAAATGCTTAATAAATGCTTGTTGGTTAATTAATTGAATAAATGATTACTCATTGTCCTTCAACTTCTTCTTGGAGTTAACATTAATAATTTGTACTCTTGAGCAAAACAGAAGAGTTTCCCAGACTCAGCACGCTACAAAGATCCCAAATCATTTTCTATTCTAGCAAAACCCTTCGTACACATGCACTGTGGTCTTTGGAGAAGATCAGATTTGCTCCTCTCACAGTTTCAAGTTAGTGAAATATGAGGGCTACAAGGATCTTGGGTTTGGGGAACCCCCTGCCCTGCACTTTCCTGCACTATCCTGGATATTATATAATAATGCATCTCAGGAAAGATGGAAGATTTTGCTTTTTTGATCTCTTTGTTAAAAGGTGAGATTTTTAATCCTGGCCCCACCACCTGCTGACTAGCATAGGCTGTGTGCAATGCTATAATGTTAATTGACTCAAGAGCTCTGAAATGAAATCTTAGTGCCTCAAGTGGTGCTTTTCTGTTTAGTCAATAGGACGGCTGTCAAGTTATTTGTACTGAACTTGGACTCACTCAACCTTGATTCAAATCAAGGCTTTGCCACTACCTGGGTAATCCTGTGCAAGTAGTTTAGCTTCTCTGAGACTCATTTTCCTCATCTGAAAAATGAGAGAGTTGGATTCCATGAGCTCCAGGATCCCTTACAACCCTAAGCATTCTAGGGTTCTAGGATACTTTTTGGAGCCTACTACAATGCCTTGGGGCACTAAGGCTCTGTCAGAGAAGCCATGACTGAGGACTTAGGTTTGAACCCTGGCTTGGCTACTGACTTACTAGGTCAATCATTGTGGGAAATCCCCTGGCTTGAATCTTCCATTGTTTAATGGATATTATGCAATAATGCAGATTGTTTCAGGGAAATGAGAGTTTTGCTCTTTTGATTTCTCTGTTACAAGATGAATAGAACCACCCTGGCCCCCCTCCACATATGCATAACAATAACATTAAGCAATCTAAAATTTTAGACTGAAACATTAACACCCCCAGTGAGTTTGCACTTCTGCTTAGGTAACAGGAATTTCAAGCTATTTGATCTGAATTTGGAGCCACAAGACCTTAGTTTGAACCCAGGTTCCATCACTTCCTGACTGGAAACCTTGCACAAGTTAATTATCCTCTCTAGGCCTCTGTTTCTTCAAATTGAGGCATTGGATTGTATGACCTGTAAATTTCCTTTCAGTTCTGTATCTATGATCCCTATGTACTAGACTTGGCCTTCTTTATTTGATCTACTGTTGAAGCAGAAAGAAGGCTTCTTAATGCTTTTTTTGTCACGGACCCCTTTGGCAATCTGGTAAAGTCTGGGGATCTCTTTTCAGAAAAATGCTTTTAAACAGAGAATACATATGATCATGAAGGAAACCAATTATGTAGAAATATAGTTACAAACAAGGATCAGAAGTAGAATTTGTTAGAGAAGTATATGTCTATATATGTACAAATATATATATATACACACACACACACACATGAATGTATACATATATGTATGTATATATATATATATGTATATAGGTATGTATATATCTATATCTACACATAAATATATCCACACTTAATTGTGGCCTTCTTGGAGGAGTAAGGGGGAAAATAGAACAAAGTAAAAAGTATACAGCAGAGAACAAAAGAAAACTCAAAAAGAAGCAAAGAAAAGATGGACAGCTCTCCATACGACATGTAGTATTTATTATATAGGCTTTCTTGAAATGGAAATTTATTGCTACATATTTTGAATCCTCTCATGTTTTGCTGTGTATATGACATGCTTTTTTCCCCTTTTCTTATTTTGTATTTAAGTTTCACTATGTTTAAAATATGTTTCTTTTTTTCTTATTGTGTATTTAAGTTTTAGCAATAAAAAAGGGGAAAAAATATAGTTACCCCCCCAAAAAAACAAAAAAACGAAAAACAGTTTACAGGGTTAAGAAGCCCTGGAGAAGATTGATTACAAATACATCAAGAGCTAGAGGAAAAGACAGCTAGCTTCTTGTGGCAATGCAAAACATTTTAATCCCTTGTCAGATGTGGTCACTATAATTTCTTTCCTTATCTTTAGCAGTATTTGTGTTGAACAGTTTCATCTAAATAGGAAACTACTTCCTTGTACAGCTAACGTTAACCTAGTAGATATCATAGTTCCTGGGAAGCTCTCTTTTAAAAAACAACAACGAAGCAAACAAAAAAGAGGCCCAGAAAAAAAGACTAGAAATCACATGGCTATTTGTAATACCACTGTCTTGGCAGATCTAGGGAGTAAACATTGGAATCAAACTACAAGGCAGAAAAGCAGCAAGCTTCTTCCCATCAGGGTGTGTTTACTGCACTTTAGTAAACACCCACGTATGCCACATATGATCTGCCATCACCACCAAGCAAAATCATCCATATTGACATTAGCATGGCCAGGTGATGTTCATTACACTATCTAGTACCGGCTTCCACGACATGTAGAGTTGGCTCTTCAGAGTTTGCTCCAAGGATGATGTTATTGGGGTAATTTCTTTCATCTAGGCTTGACTTTGGGAAATATTTAAATTCAACAAAGTGGGAGTTATCTTCCCATAAACTCACTGTGTACTGGGCCTGATCCCAAATAGAAAGGGAGCTTCCAACAGCTGTATGTGGTTATCTAGTCTTAGGTTTAAAAAAAAAAATTTTTTTTTTTTTTGAGCCACCCAGTCTCTGTGGAAACAGGCCTCCAAATGAATTCCCAGTGGTTTGGGATTCCATTAAGTGGTTGAGCCAACAGGAACTGTTCCTGCTATGGTACAAGCTGGGCTTTAGTTTATTTATAGACTTTCAAACCCAGACAAGTGTCAGGTCACATTGTTCAATGAGTCAGACTTTAGCCTTCAGAATAATGGTTAAAGGACATATTTATATGAGTTTCTGGGGCTGTCTCTTAATTGGAAATTATTCCAGGATTTCTACATAGACAAACTCCACTGCTCAACTCCTCCCCCTTGGAATTTCTGTCTAACACAAGGGTATCATAACAGCCAAGTCCTTTCTATCACACAAAGGCCTTCTAGCTCCATGGTATAGTCTGGCCAGTTTCAGCTTGATATAACCCCTCATGTGCTCTACAATCTATATCCAACTTAGACTGTTCATTATATATGACATTCCATTTCCCACTTCCATGACTTTGTACCATCTGAATTTCAAGCCCAGAATAATTTCCCTCTTTATCTCTGCCTCCTGGAATCCTTAATTCTCTTTTGTCAGTCAACAGGCATTTACTAAGTATTTATTACATGCCAGGTTCTGTGCTAAGAGTGAGGGGTACAAAGAAAGGCAAAACCACTGTCCCTGCTTTCAAGAAGCATAGGTTCTAATGGAGGAGACAACAGGCAAGTAACTGTACATGTAAGAGCATCATCTCCTACATGATATCTCTCCTAATCTTCCAATCTGTGAGTGCTCCCTTCAATCCCTCATGACTTTGTATGATAATTTGTGTTATATTTAATAACTTATGGTTGTCCCAAAAGTCTTATTGTAGTTTTAAGTTATTAAAAGTTTAAACTGCACTAAAATTTTTGGGACACCCTGTATTTTTGTATTTGCTGATGTACCTGAATGTCTTTGCCCCTCAGTGGAATGTAATCTCCTTAAAGGCAGGAACTATAATGTTTTTATATCCCCAGAACTTAGCATAGACTTTGCAAATAATAGACACTTAATAAACGATTGTTGCATTTAAATGAAATTAAAATGGAATTGAATGAGATGTGTGCAGCCACACCAATCCAACTCACATTTGACCATGATCATGTAGACATCAATGGTGCAGATGGGTGGTTGAGGAAGGCGTTCCCCTTTCTCTAAAATAGATGAAATCTCACTTGCAGGGATTCCATCATATGGTTTGGACCCAAATGTCATCAGCTCCCAAACTGTGACACCTGCAGAAGTTGGGGGAGGGGAAGAAAGTAAAAGAAAATGGTCATTTATGGAGTCAGTAATTATCCCTGTTCTCCAGTCACCTAAAAGATTCCCATGGCTCTTTCTTCTATGTCTATACTTTATACTTTGCCATGGAGATGAGGGCTTGTCCTTTTTTGCAGCCAGAGTAGACCACACACACATACACTCTCTCTCTCTCTCTCTCTCTCTCTCTCTCTCTCTCTCTCTCAAAACAAGTGTCTGAAAGAGGAACACAGTAATTTTCCTGACTCCCAGTCAATCATACAATACAATGTCTTCAGACTTGCCCACTGGACAACCTTGCCATAGAATTGTCTGGATTTTCCAAAGACCGTAACAGAAAGTAAATTTGGTTAGTAAATCAGGTTGAAGAAAGTGATCCTTTAAGGGTAGGGGAATGGATTTGGCTTTTTTTCCCCCATGCCCCATGTAATCACATGAGCTTAAAGGGAGGCAAAAAACATTGTTTCTTGATCTACATTTTTAATTTATTCTATTTTAAAAAAAAGAAATCAGGCTTTGGAATGCACAATGGAAATTGGTTTTGCCTCAAATGGTTTGATACTCAGTGCCCTTTTTCATAACCCATCAACCCTGGGGAAAAAAAACCCCAACAACCAGAAGTTACCGCATAGTCAGGGATTCCTTTTTTGGAAAGCTGAATGGCTGAATTGTACATTTTTCCTTTAATCTTTTCTGTTTGGATCGCTCTCCCTTTGAAGATGTTGTAATATGACCTGCCTCAACATCTCCTCTTTGGGTTTCATGATAAAGTGGAGAAAACTAGACTTGTTGAAACGTGTGGTGGTTGGCATGGGAACAGACTCAGACACAGGATTGATGTTGGGCGTATAGGTGGGAAGAAAGGGGTGTGATGGGGGAAGAGTCTTCCCCTGGACTAATGAGTTGGAGCTACTCTTGCCCATGGAACTGCATAGATTCCAGAAAAAAGCCAGGGCTGGGCACACACACACACATACACACACACACACACACACACACACACCCCCAAGTGAGTGTTCCCTCATGCTCCCTCCACCAGCAATAGAGTCTTAAGAGGTAACATTAGATAATGTCAGTGATATGGGGGGTACTGGCTCAGAGGGAACAAATAGACTTTCCTAAATCCTGGATATAAACCAGCCAAGATAACATAATCCAGGAAAGGGACCGAGGAAGAGGGAGGGCTTTGGATAGGAAAGGGGTGGGAATAACCAGTCTGTGCCAGAGCCCCAATTCATTGAAATAGTCTAAGCTGCCTCAAGGCATTGAAGAGCTCCATCTTTTATATCTAAGTGACAACACCCAGTTTTTAAGTTATAAAAAGTAATTGAGGTCAGACATTGTAACAACAGTCCCCTAAACTTCATGTTCAACAGATATATCCAACTCCCTCCCTATCAAATACCACCCCATACCTCTGCATATCTACCTTTTGACCAAAGCTGTTCCAAGGGGCAAAGTATGCCTATGTATGTATGTATGGTTGTGTGTGTGTGTATATATATATATATATAGATATAGATATAGATATAGATATATAGATACACACACACACACACACATATATATATATAGATATATACACACATATATATATATCCCTGAACTGTCTTACATCTATAACTTCAGTTCAAATCTGTCTCAGGCACTTATATGTTGTATGACCTGGGCAAATTACTTAATCTCTTCCAGTCTCTGTATCCTCATCTTAAAATGGGGATAATAACAGCACTTTTCTCAGAGGTTTGTTGTGAGGATTAAACAAGATCACACACATACACACACACACACACACACACACAGATACATATACACATACATAACATACATATATACACACATATACACATTAAGTGCTTTGCAAACTTTAAAGCATTATGTAAATCTTAACTATTATTAGTAGTAACACAATCATGAATAGTAATGCTTTTTTCCCCCCATCCATACAAGTAAATTGCCAGTGAATGAATTCTTGGCTGAGGTGGTATAGGATTTCTCCTCAGGTATATCTTAGACTAGATGCCTTGTGAAGGATCATCCCACTCTGAAATCATAGGAACATAAATTTAGAGATGGATGGGACTTCAGGTGTCACTTTCATTTTTACAGAAGAGGAAACGGAGATACAAAGTAAAGTGATAGAATCAGATCTATCTAGACCTATATTTAAGGCCATCAAGTGAAATTCCAAACTTCCCCCTTGCCCCCCTCCCCCATTATTTTGAATGGTAAAGAGAGGTTAAATAACTCGCCAAGAGTCACACAGCTGCTAAGAGTCTGAGGCAGGATTTGAACCCAGGTGTTCCTGACTGCCAGTCCAGTGCTTTTTGCAGGGCTGGAGTTTGGACCTACTTCTACTGACTACAAGTAAAGAGCTCTAATATGTCACTTTCTTGATTCTATCCCCAGGGATAACTGGAAAATTTTGCTTGGACAAAAGAAGTGGCCAGAAAATTCCATCTCTCATTAAGTATAAATTAGTTTTCACTGATTCCTAAATGAAAAAAGTCCTGATTCACTAAACAACAATGGCTATCAGATGATTCTTGCACAGAAACTCATTCCTCTTCTGGGAAATTCATCTGCGATCAGGTAAACTGAAATTGAAGTCTCTCTCCCTTTGGTTCCTGGTAAAGCCCATCTTCTGCATTTTTATCTTTTACCTTACAAATTTTACTGTCTAAACAATGGAATGTAATGTATTCAAGAATCTATTTTTAAATACTTCCTAAATTCATGACTGTGTATGCCCACACAAGCAAACACACACACAGTCACCTTTAAGACATTTTTAACTGTGTCTCCAATGGCATTTTGGGTAGCAGTCATTTTCAATTTTTTTCTCTGTGTTTACTTAGTATATCAGATAGACAGCAGCCATTACGTTATTATTAGTCATTGTCTTGAACGATAACACTTGGATGACAGAGCATGTAACACAAATTAACAAACAGAAAAGTCTAGTTTAGTCTCAGTCTGAATTCATTAGTACCTATGATTTTGACTCACCATAGCTCCAGACGTCACTTTGGTGGGTATAAATACGGTGTAAAATCGATTCCAAAGCCATCCATTTAATAGGCACCTTGGGATAATGAGAGAGAAAATAGCAAGATAATTAGGCCTTCCTCTTAACAAAAAAAAAAAAAAAAAAAAGCTGAATACAGGTGTCCTACACCTGGAGGGTGGAGAAGCCAAAAACACATCCTTTCTTCTTGCTTGGTTGCAGACCAGCTATATGTGGCCTGTATCAGTAAGGACAACGCTGGCATTTAAGTTGTAGGATCAGATCAAAGATTTACAGCTGGAAGGACCTGAGAGATCATTTAGTTCACCCCTTTATTTTACAAATAAGGAAACTGAGGCCTGAAAGTTAAATAACTTGCCCAAGGTCACAAGGTAGTAAGTGCATAAATGGAAATTGAACTCAGGTCCTTGGACCCCAAATCTAGAACTCATTCCCCAGTGGCATGCTGATTCTATCCAGGTTGGAATAGTGATAGGCAAATTTAGAAACCTGGTATTTCTTGGCCCATGCTGAATTTTTTTTTTCCCTGACAGGTCTTTTTTTTCTATTAAAATCAATTGCATAAACACTTATTAGACATCTACATTGTATAGGATATTGTGCTAGGTGCTGTAGATAGAAATACTAAATAATCTCTGCCCTGAAGGAGTTTACAAACTAATGGGGAGATTCTGACATGAACACAAAAAAATTATGATAGAAAGTAGAACGGGAAAAGTAAGAGTCTCAATTTAAGTGCTAGGAGAAAGGTTAAATGATTTTTTGTAGTGAAGGGTGGGGGATGGGCAGGAAATCTTCATGGAAAGGGGGACACCTGAATTAGGTCTTGAAGAAGGGGAAGGATTTGCATAGGTGGAGAATGAAAGTAAAGGGAGTTCAGTCCAACCTCGGGTCAGCTAGGTGGTGCAATGGCTAAAGTTCTGGACTTGGAATCAGGAAGACCTGAGTTCAAATACTGCCACAGATACTTACCAGCTAAGTGACTCTGGGTTAGTCACTTAATTTCTCTCAGACTCAGTTTTCTGATCTGTAGAATGAGATTAATAATAGCACCTAACTCACAGAATTGTTGTGAGGATCAAAAGAGATAAGATAGGCAAAGCATTTTGCAGGGCTATATAAATGTTATCTGTTACTATTATTACTCCAGATGGTGATGCATGACTTCATTGAATCATGGGGATGATGAGAAAACTAGCATTAGGTTGGTGGGTGGGGCGGTGTGAGTCAAGGTAGGTGCTTTCCTGCTACAATCTTCCAGTAAGGTCATTTTCAGGATGCCTCACCTAGATCATTTGGCTATGACCTGGGAAAGTATCTCCTACCCTCCTGAATGCCAGCCAGAACCCCTCTTCTCTATCTTCCCCCTTCTAGGTTTCCATCTGATATCCCCTTATCTTTCCTTTGAGAAAAGGGTCCTGATTCTTATGCTCTGACTCCCTGACGCTGCCTTTCTCACATTGACTCAGCCCTCTCATCTGGCTAGTGTGTCTCAAAAAACAGATCCCACTAGACACTTCCTGGCTGGCCCAACCTTTGATATACAAATGGCGTCTTGTACCTAAGTCACGTAGGTTTGGGGCCTGGGCCACTCAACTTAACACACACACACACACACACACACACACACACAAAACCTCTATAATCAAAACTTTGCTCATTGGCACAATCTGGCTGAAAGGTACACCCTAGAGTCAATAGCCATGAGATCTCTTTTTAAAACTTCATCTGGGCATTCAAGCACTTCCTTACATTGGTATGATGAGTCATTCGCCCAGGTTTTGTCTTTTTCCTTGGGGGTAGGTCGGGAAGGTTCCTGGTGGTGTCACAATGATTATAAATGACAAGTCTGGGCAAACAGCAATATCAACTCATTTTTGCCTCACAAATGATTGGGTAGGAGCAATGTATGATAGTCACCAATAAACAAAATGAACTAAAGCCATCTTAACTTCATCACTGACTAAAATTTCTTTTGAAGATTGCTTATTGTCTCAGATAAATATAAATAATAATAATAAATAATGGACTATCTATGGAACCGAATTGAATTCTACTATCAAGTGGTTGAACTTGAAAGGTATTATGGCTGGTCTCTGGCCTGGGTCATCACTGCCTTAACCAAACTATGTCATCATAAGACCTGGGTCCAAATGAGAGGAGAATGATCCTGGGAAGGATACAAATTGTCAGTTATGGAGAGAAAAGGGAGGGAGGAGGAAAAGACTTGGGTCATGGGAACAGATGAGAGAAAGTCTTAGAGGAGGAGTGTGGAGTTTGTTCAGACTGTCATACATGCCTGAAATGGACATTCCCTCCATTATTATACCCCCACCCCCAACCTCCAACTTCACATGTTAAAATTCTTCCCTCTGTTAAAGATCCAACTCATGTGTCCCTGCTCCCTTCAGCTGAACGTTATCTTCCTTTTTTTAAACCTTTCAAAGCACTTTTGCACTTATCCCCTTCTAATTCACATCTTTCTTTTTTTATTTCTTTTTTTTAAAATATTTTTTGGCAAGGCAATGGGGTGACTTGCCTAGAGTCACACAGCTAGTAAGTGTCAAGTGTCTGAGGCCATATTTGAACTCCAGTCTTCCTGAATCCAGGGCCGGTGCTCTATCCACTGCGCCATCTAGCTGCCCCTACATCTTTATTTTTTATTTGTATTTATGTTTTATACCTCCTGCTTAGATGACCAAATCCTTGAGGGACTGTCTTATTTCATCTTTATATGGGCCTTACATATAGGAGGTGCTTAATAAATGTTTGTAGCTCACTGGATCACGTATCTAGAGCTGAGAGGAATCTCAGGGGTTGGTGAGCCCAGGTTCTTCACTTTGAAGATATAAAAAAAAAAAAAAACCAAAAATGAGACCTAGAGGGAGATTAAATGACTTGCCTTAGGCCACAAAGGTAGGATTTAAATCCATGTCCATAATACTCCCTTGAATAGAATTTCATGGCTTTGCTATTTACTAACTGTGTGACCTTGCTTGCTTCACCTGTCCTCATCAGTTCCTTCCCATTTTGTAAATTGCCATGTGAGCTATTATTATTGCTATTATCTTGTCTTCAAGGAGCACTTGGTGACCTCCTACTATTGGCCTTGACTCAACAACTTGACTCAGGTCTTTCTCTACTGCCACATTGTGGTAGAGAGGTCACTCTGACTTCTCAAAGACTACCAGAAGACCACAAGCTCTGGGAAGGTTTGGACAAGCTAGGAGGCCTTTGAGGATAGGATTAACGATGACGTATCATCAACTGAGGGCCAGTCTATCACCAGAAAAATGGTAATAGTAACTCATGCCACTTACTAAAGCATAGAGAGATGGCAGTCATCTGCACTGGAGGGCACAGCACCCATACAGATAAAATCATGAGCCTTTTAAATGACTAAAACACCAAAATGCTTTGGATCATGGCTTCCACCTGCTAGCCTTCATTCATCTTAGCATTAAACAGAATCATGTCAATTAGTAATACCTACTGTGGCTCAGCTAAGAATGATCTGTGATTTATTTTTGAATCCAGGGATGATACAGCATAATAATAAAGGTTTCTAGCAAAATAATAACAGAGACAATCATGCTACCACATAGATGAGGAGTCTGAACGTGTATTTCTGTCCATTAAATGAGTGTTTCCTTGAATGCTGGGTGAAACCTGTAAGCGTCTCACCTTGCCTCCTTCAGCGTGGTACTCTTTCTCATCAGCGCCAAGCAGTTTTGCCAGCCCAAAATCTGTGATCTTCACATGCTGAGGTGTCTTCACAAGTACATTTCTGGCTGCTAAGTCACGGTGTACCAAGCGGCGCTCTTCTAGATAACTCATCCCCTGAAAAGCATAGGCATGGAAGAGGAAGTGAATAAGAAATTGCCCCTCATAAAACCACTCTTCTATTGTGGATACAGAAAAGCAGCACTCAAATCTACAATCTTCCCAGTGGCTTGTGAAGAGACCATAGGATCTTTCCACTGCATCAGACATAGGAATTGCCAATAGGCAACCGTGGTGGGGGGTAGTAGAAAGCTCATAGGACTTGGCAGCAAAAGACCCAGGTTTGAGACTAAGCTCTGTCATTGCATTAGCTTCATGACTTGCACATGACTCTGAGTCTCAGTTTCCTCGTCTGTAAAAGGCAGGTGATAGTTTTGTTTCCCAGGTGATATTATGAGCTGCTTTTGCAGTGTGGTTTTTTAAAGACATCTAATCTTTTTAAAGAATAAGCAAGAATGGGTGTTGGCACTCTTTGCTTATGAAAATCAAATGCCCCCTTCCCCATCACTTATGTGTCTGCATAGTCAATCTACACCCTGATTTTGGGGCAGAGAGAGGAAGCTGGAAACAAATTAATGCCTTAAAAAAACAAAAACAAAAACAAAAACCCTCCTCCCTAGAACTCAATAGTACCTCCCTTTCTGATCTTTGCAAGGCTAACCTATTCCTTGGGCTGCCATCTCTCTAACATTGAACATACTGTTTGTCTTTGCACTACTACCTCTTGCAGAAGATTCAATCTATTAATTATTTGTCCTGGCTTATTAATGCTGTTGAGTCATGACATTTTTTTCAAGACTAAATCAGCTTTCTTTTCCAGTCTGTCTGTTCTTTTCTTTTTCCTCCCTCTCCCTTCTTTTCTTTTTTCTTCCCTCTACTCCCTCATTTATCCTCCACACATAGATCCTCCTCACTTGAGGGCCATTTATTTCTGGTTGCAGGCAAAAACAAAACAAAACAAAACAAAACAAAAACCCACTATCTTCAACAAGTACTTGAAACCTCTTTCACTCTTTCCTTCCTTCCTTCTTTCCCCTTTCCCTTCCTCCTCCCCTCCCTCCCACCTCCCTTCCATCTTTCTTCCATCCCCCTCCCTTCTCCTTCCCTCACTCCTCTTTCCCTTCCTTCCTTTCTTCCCTCTCTCTCCGTTTCTCCCTTCCTTCCATCCATACCTTTGCCCTTCCCTTCCCTTCCTGTCTCTCTCTCCCTCCCTCCCTTCCTTCTCCCTATCCTCCCTCCTTCCCTCCACCCTCCCTCCTCCCTTCCTTCTTTCTTCCCTCCCCTTACTTCCTTTTGTATTCCAGAAAAAAGAAAAAGAAAGTATTTCCGAGGGTCTTGTCAGTTCCACTGAGATCTACAATCACTCTCCTACTAAGTCTTCTTAAAGACCACAGGGTTAACAATCCCCCCACTCCAACTTCTATTTTGGTTGTTGGAGATCCAAGCACCAACCTACTTCGGAGAAGATAATTAGAACACTTGCAGTTGGGAATCCTTTGGCTCAGCAGTTTGCATCCTCTGAGCCTCAAGGACCACCATCTGATCCTTTCCTCCCAATTCCCCTGCCAGGGCCCTCTGAGCGGAACTTCCCCCGCTGTGCAGAGGCCTGTTAGTGTGGCCAAAAGAAACATCCCAGCAACTTGGCCTTGGGCCACTTGGTAAATTTGTTTCATTATACAAATCTAACCCAGCCCCTCCTCCAGACTCTGTTTCCGGCCCAAGCCCAAGATTTTGAAAGTCCAAGACTTGCCTTAACTGTGAAGTTTTCTTGACTGGAACTCAAGACTTACTGATAAACCTAAGTTATTCATCATTGTGATCTAGTCTTCAAAGAGGGGTGGAAAAAGGGAGCAAGGAACATCTTATGACTCCCAGTATAAGCAACCAAGAAGCCAAATGATAAAGGATGAGGCTTTTAAATCAGAGTGCCAGGACTGCAGGGTTTAGAGTCATCCAAGGCTAGAGAAAAACAATAATAATTAAAAAAAAAACCTTTCTTATCTGTTCACTCTTGCATCTGTCCGCTGTCCAAGAGACAGCCTGAAATTCTACTTCAGGGCCCCAAAGGGTTAGAGTTTAGCTAGCCCCCCAAAGATAAGAGCCTAATTTCTCCTATGAAGTCACAGTATTCAAACAAACAAGTTGCAGGAAGTGGAGTAAGAATAGGTCTTCAGAGAGTCTCTTGGGAAGTGTGTTTCCTGCGTTCTCCTTGAAAAGCTTCAGATTTTTGTTGTTATTGTTAATGACTGCAAGATGGCCAGTAAGAGATTTGAAAAGAGAGGCACAGTTTTAAATATTTCAGAGGATTCAGTTATGATGAAAGATCCTGTGGATTCTCACAGAGGTGTTTTCTGTGATTTTGAAAGTCACAAACATGGATGAAAAAGTAAGCCAATGACCAATCTCAGAATCCTAGATATATAGCTGGGAGAGACCTCAGAGTTACTTACTCAGGGTCTACTCCAACCCCTTCATTTTATAGATGAGGAAACAGAGGCCCAGAAGCTTAATTGGCTTGCCCGTTATCACACAGCTATTAAGTAGTACAGGCAGGAAGGATCTGAATCCAGGCTTTCTGACCCCAAATCCATTCTGCTATCTATCCACATTACCACTTCTTCACTTTAGAGAACTGGTGGTGAAGTGTCTCTCTACTCTTGGCGGGAAGATAATAGACTATAAATGAAGAGTGAGGCATATCTCATCACACTTGGCCAGGTTTGCTTTATTTCAATTTATTTTACTTCAGCACACGTAGGGGTTCTGTTGTTGTTGTTGTTCATTTTAGTTGAGTCTGATTATTCGTGACCCCATTTGAGGTTTTCTTAGCAAAGATAATGGAGTGGTTTGCCATTTCTTTCTCTAGCTCATTTTACAGATGAGGAAACTGAGGCAAACAGCCTTAAGTGACTTGCCCAGAGTCACAGAGCTAGTTAGTGTCTGAGACCAGATTTGAACTCAGGTCTTTCTGAGTCCAGGCCCAGTGCTCTATCCACTTTCCCACCTAGTTACCCCAAACTAATAGACTGGTCAGGTCAGTAATGGAGACATAGCTTTTTTTGCAAGAAATTTCTTAATGATTATATTACTGTGGCAGTAATATCCTTAACATTTCGAAAGATTGGAAGAAGTACACATCCCTCCTTAAATGTCTACTTTAGAGGTAAGGAATGACTATTAGATACAGGGCATTGCAAATTTCTTTACAAATAATATCTTAATTGAAACCTACAACAATATGAGCTATAACTGTAATGAAATGAGACTGATTTTTGTATGTGGCTTATGGGAAACCAGGCTCATGGCTTTCTAGTCACACCCAATACAGCAAGGTTGAATGACATTTCCTTTCCACCCATGACCATCCTTTAACCCACTACTAATTGCTTTCCCATTTCCTTTAAGTAACAGTAGGATCATAGGATTTAGATGTGGAAGGGGCCTCAGACAGAGGTCATTAAGTACAACTCTTCATTTTACAAAGGAATAGATTAAGGCTGAGAAGGGTAAAGTGACTTTCCAAGGTGACACAGGGTAAGGAGCAGTGTGTCAAGAATTAAATGCAGGTCTTTTCACTCCAAATCCAATCCTTTTACAACTACATCACTCTTGCTCTGCCTATTTCCTTGACATTTTTTCAGGTCAATAAACTTGTAGTATAGAGGACAGATTCACACACAAAAGCTATATTTAGAAAATATCCCAGGATAGCTGATAGTTTCATAGCTTAAGATATGCAATTTATGAACCAATAAATCTCACTTTGAAAATTGCTAGTAGTTTAGTTTTTGGCCTGCCACTAAGTGCTCCTGGATAATCCCACTCTGGGTTTTTAAAAATGAAATTGGTGCTCAGATAAATAACTATTAACCCCAGGGCAAGTGTCTCTCTGTAGGAGTTGGGGGGGGGGGGGAATTGTTATTTTCTTTTCCTTCCCTTGCTTAGTTGCACATTACTAAAACTTGTTACAAGCTATTAAATATTATTCTTCACGTGCTGAAGACAAACACATTTTGGCCACAGTTAATAGGCGATGAGGCAGAGTTACCTGTGACTGAAATATAGCTAATGAAAGAAAGGAGGGCATTGTGTGATTAAAGCCTGTACTCAGGAGCCTGCCTCAACCATCTTTAACTGGAGCAATGTCTTTATCAATGACTTAAATAAAAGTATGGGTAATAATGCTCATCAAATTTGCAAATGGTACAAAGCTGGGAGGATCGCATGTTAGATAACAAAGTCATGACTCAGAGAGATCTCTACCAACCAGAATAATGGGCCAAAGTGAATAAGATCAAACTTAATAGGGATGAATGTAAAGTTCAACATTTAACTTTAAACATTTTTTAAATACAGTATAGGTAGATAAAAGCTCCTTTGAAAAATATCTGGGAGTGTTGGTGGACTCCAAGCTCAGTATGAGTCAATGGTATGAGAAAATGTTCCAAAGAGCTAATGCAATCTTGGGGTGCATTAAATCAGGGACAGGGTCCAAAGCCAGCAGAGGATAGTCCTGTAAATCACATCTGTTGTAATCTATTCTCTGGGCTCCATGATGTAGGAGGATGGTGCTGGAGACAAGGGCAATCAAAATGGTGAGTTCTAGACAATGGGCCATATAAGTATCAATGGAAGTAAATGGGAATGTTTAATCTGCTGAAAGGAAGACTTCTGGAGGGCAGAATAGCTCATTTTTCTCACCATTCAAATGGTTGTTGCTGAAAAGAGAAGTAAGCTTTCTTCTGTTTGATGCCCAAAAGGTTCAATGCCTTTTTATCAGTTACTAATGTTACAAAGTAGACTGCCCAGCCTTAGGAGGTGGCTGGTTCTGCTTCACAGTTAGTGCAGGCGTGTTCTATTAGAAGGTAAACTCCTTAAGGGCAGAGACTGTCTTTATTTTTACTTGTATTTGTACTCCCTGGGCTTAGCACAGTGATTGGCATATAATGAGTGCTTTTTTACTTGATTTGGTGATAGGGGCCAGGCTATAGGACTCTCTTTTAGATGCATCCATTTTAGGATATCAAATTAACTAAACTCCATTCTTTTGATCCTTCAGTAATGGTCTCTGCTTTCCTGGAGTCCAAAAGAGATCACTGAATTTGACTACACAGTAAGTAGACTGAGAGTCTACCTGGGAAGATTTTATCTCACCTCCTATTTACAATTTATATAGCTAGTTTTTTACATGTTGTCTTACTATTGGAATACAAACACCTCGAGGGCAGGGACTGTTTTTTGGCTTTCTCTGTATCCCCAGGGCTTAGCACAGTGTCCGGCACAAAATAAGTACTAAATGCTTGCTGATTTTGAAGTTAAGATTGAAATGTTACTCCCTAGAGTAAATTCCATCCAAAAGGAATAAGAGGAAGAAAAATTATATCAAGAAATGTGGTACGAGAGCGAGGAGTTATTGGATGAAAACCATGAGATTTTGTGCTGAGGTTAGGCCCAGCTAGACCAAGAAGAAGAGTGTTTCCAGAAAATGTGGCTTATGGATTCATAAGATTTAAAGCTTGTAGGGACCTTAGAGATTGATAGAGAAATGAATTGTGGCTGAGTCTACTCACTTTAACTATGTCTTGGAACTCTTGGTTTGGGGTATGACTATAGATTGGTTAAAGCTAGCCCAAGTCTGTAAGTACCCATTAACATGGAGTCCATGTGGTTGCCGTTCTAATGTTTTTTCTCTTTTGATTCTATGGCTACAAATATGTGCACTTAAACCACGGTCAATTCCATTCTGCCATGTTCATAAGATCAGGATTTATAGATATGTAGAAGAAGATATTGTTTTTCCCGATGAATAGGGGCTTGAATTGGACAGAACTATTCAGACCACACCCCTTGGCTGAAAGCACTGAAAAGGAACACTGAAATCTCTAGAAGGGGTGGAGCTAGGATAAAAAGGTAGGTATTTATGAGAACCACAGAAAGCTTGGTGCTTACCAGGAGAACCCCCTGGGTCTTTTGATGGAGCACATTACCACCTTCATGAGTGAAGGACAGCCCAATGCCTGGTTCTTCTTATTCAATAAGCTTGTCTTGCAAACTCTAATAGCTGATAGTCTCTGATGACTGAATTTCAATGTATTTATGGGGGAATAAAGAGTCTAGTTATTCTGGTTATCTCTTTCAGGGCTCAGAAAGGAAATTTGATGAATTGGACCACACAGATCACGAAGGAGACATTGACTTAGTGAATTAGCAGTTACAGATATGCTGAGTCCTTAGTTAATGTGGGGCACAAAACTAAGAAAACTTTACACATGCAATTTTGTGTGTATTAACGGTAATTTGATAACTCATTGGGTGGGAAGTTGGGAATTCTTCTGAGTGGGTGAATATTATAGTCTTTCTTAGAACAGAATCATTTCTTCATGATATCTTGCCAAGTAGACTACTCATTAATATCGCAAACCCCCAAATTAACGAAGAACTATTTGTGACATCTTCTGAAACAGGAAGAGACGAACAAGGCCAAGTTTATCTTAGTCTATAAAAGGAGTAACATCAGTAACCAGCTCTTTCTACTACACCAACACAGTTTAACGTCCATTCGGTATCTACCATTCATTTATTCACCCTAACATTGTGATATCCTAAAAAAGTGTGATTTCCATTTTGAAGATGTAGAGTTGGAGGCAAAAAGACACTATCAAGGCTGTCCCAAGTGCCGCACTCAGTATGACCAGAAGGAGAGAGGCTGGCCCTGTAATTCAGGACATGGGACTCTAAGAACTAGTTACTTCTCAGGTTATGAAAAAATAACAGTACTTGAAAAATAATAGCAATAACTTGGACAATTTATATTTTTGGATTGATTATGGAAAAGAATCTTTTACAGTGTCTTGAAATCTCATCAATTTTTCTCCATGTTATATCCTAAATATAATTATAGAACCAAAGGTTCTACATCTAGGAGAAAACTTAGAGATCATCTAAGTCTCTAGCTTTTTAATTAGGGCCTAGTTGTGAACTTAAAGAAAAAACAAACAACTTAATAGCTATATTTCAATATAACTAATTTCTTTTATTAATCTTTGTATTTTATTTTATGTATTTAAAAACATTATTCTGAAAAGGGGTCCATAAGCTTCACCAGACTGCCAGAAGGGTCCAAGATAACAAAGAAATTAAGCACTCTTGATCTAGTCCAGCCCTCTCATTGTTAACTGAGAAAGGCAGGATGGCATACCATACTGTGGAACATAATGGCAGTCAGAAATTCCTGTGTTTGAATCTTACCTCAGATACTACTTAGCTGTGTGACACAAGGTTAGTTACTTAACCTTGCTCAGCCTCAGTTCCCTCATCTGTAAAATTGGAGACAACTCTACTGCAAAGGGTTATATTGAAGATCAAATGAGATATGGTATGCAAAATACTTTGCAAACCTGAAGGCATTATAAAAATGTGAGCAATTATTACTATTGTCCAAGATGACAATGAGTAGCAGAATTGGGATCTGAATCTATATTCTCTGACTTCAAATCCAGGTCCTAAGTCATTATACATTACTGACTCAGGACATTCACTTAGGCAATGACACGAGATGCTCTTTCATGCTCCTTACAACCCCCTGGGCTCTCCTCGAGGGAATTGCTCAGTTTTTAGCACTTGCTTGGCTACATGTAAGTCAACTGAGAGCACACCAAGCAAATTTCATCTGGCATTAGAATAAGGAACACTGAGAATAAAGCTTGTCTAAAGGACAGTAAAAGTGAAAAGTGCTTTCAAAAAGTTGTTTAGGGGGCAGCTAAGTGACATAGTGGATAGAGCTCTGGCCTTGGAGTCAGGAGGACCCGAGTTCAAATGTGACCTCAGACACTTGACACTTACCAGTTGTGTGACTCTGGGCAAGTCACTTAACCTCAATTGCCTCACCCAAAAAAAAAAGTTGTTTAAATACAAAATGCTGAAGAGGGTATGTATGTACACATACTCTCCCTCATACACACACACACACACACACACACACACACACACATGCCAACAGAGAACACTTCAGGGTAGATCTCCAGGTCTTTATTTACTTTTGGCTATGTTTTGGCTCATCAGCATCTCCCTTGAGATGGAGGAAGTGGATTAGAGAAGAGAAGAAAGCCATACCAGTCAAATCTGTTCTTTGTTAATAGTTTTGGTGAAGTTTTATGGGTAATGAAATAAAAATTAAGTTATAAAATGAGGTGGGTTTCTAAAATGTAGGGTGGATTTTGTACTCTCTGTGCTGTCCTGTGAAAAACTGGGAATGTGTTGAACTTCGTTTTCCTTTTAGTGTGAATCATTTTTACCAACTTAAGAAGGGATGACAGAGGCATTCACAGAACTATGAGTGAGGAAGAACTTCAGAGATCATCATTTTTGGTTAGTTGTTTTTCAACTCTTCATGACCCCATTTGGGACTTTTTTAGTAAAGATATTAGAGTTACTGGATAAAAATACTGGATACTGGAGAGGGTCATTTCCTTCTCCAGCTCATTTTACAGATGAGGAAACTGAGGTAAACAGGGTTAAGTGACTTGCCCAGGGTCACACAGCTAGTAAGTGTCTGTGACCTGATTGGAACTCAGGTCTTCCTGACTCCAGCTCAGGCACTCTATCTACTGTGCCTCCCAGATGCCTCAGAGATCATCTAGTCTCATCAAATATTGACCAAGAATCCCCTTTTCAACAGTCTTCAAAATGGTCATCCAGTACTTGCTTGAGACATCTGATGAAGGCAAACTCACTGCAGGTAGTGTGTGATGCTGTGGGAAGAGCTAGACAGGATCTGAGTTTAAATCCTGGCTCTGTATTTGCTGCCTGTGTGACCTTGGATAAGTGTTTAATCCACTCTGGGCTTTAATTTCCTCATCCACAAATTGAGAACTTGGCTTAGATGACCCCAGAGCTAGCTTCCTTCCAGTTTCAGATCTATGGCCCTGTGGTCCCAAGGCATACCATTCTACTTCTAAACAAATTTGAACCTACCTACAACTCCCACCCATTGCTCCTAGTTGGACCTACTGAGACTGTATTCCTTTCAATTGATAGCCATTCAAATACTTTAATACAGCTAGTATGTCCCCAGCTAAGACTTTTCCTTTCCAGGCTAAACATTGACAATTCCTTCAGCTGATTCAAATGAAGCCTGGCCTCAGGGCCCTTGACTATTCTCGGTGGCGCTTTTCAATATGGTTGCTTGCTTCTTTGAATATTTTCTGCCAAGCTCAACAGCCCTTTTATTTACCTTGGCAATCTGCACACACCAGTTGAGAAGGTACTGGGAGCCAATGTTGTCCTTGTGTTCCCGTATGTAGTCCAGTAGACAACCGAATGGCATGAGCTGTGTTATGAGTTGGACTGTGGAAGTCAGACAGATTCCCAGGAGACGGCACACATGGGGATGATCCACACTGGCCATCACATAGGCTTCCTGCTCAAAGAAAGAGGGAAACCAACATCAGTACCCTTCCAAATGCAAGGACCAGAAGCAAAGGTCATAAGGTATCTTTAAAAAGAATGGGAAGAGAGGAAAAAAGAAAAAAAAAGGAAAGAAGGAAGAAGAGAAGGAAGGAAGAAAGGAAAGAAGGAAAGGAAAAAGAAGGAATTCAAAAATTCAAACTGAAGTCTTCCTGATTGCAATTTTAGAACTCTGTCCATTACACCACCTCATTGCCTCAATTAACCTTTTGGATATTTCCAAACTTAAGACCTATCAAGATTATGTAGCTACGATATATTGCTGAATTTTTCACATTTCATCTTGTTTTATGGTGTTGATGAGCAGCCTCAAAGTCATATTTACTACAGATTAAGAAGGTGACAGGGAAAGGCAAATTTGACAAGGCAAATTTTGGTGCTTTAGGACCTGAAGATGACAGTGGATCCATCCCACTGGGCTGGTTTGAAGGCACTAACCCGATTGTAGTAAGCCAAACTGAGGTGATGGAGAAAGTGTTTTTAAAAGTCTTAAGTATCAGAGAAGTAGACTTTACTTGGTATATATTTTACATTAATTTACATGTTTCTTTTCCCTACAAAATGTAAGCTCTTTAATGAGAGGGCTATCTTATTTTTGTCTCTGTGCTCTCTGTTGCCCAAGAGAGTGACTGGTATATGCCAAGTGCTTCTAAAATGCTTGTTGAATGAATGAATGAATGAACGAAATGAATAACCTTTGGTGATTGTTTCTCATTTATGAAGGGCTTTAATCTTAGCAACTTCAGTATTCATATTCAGAATTCAATATTCAGTATTCCCTGAATTCTGTAATGATGCCAGCAGCTTTCCATGTCTCAACAGTCAGTTTTATTGGGTGCTATGGTCAAAAAAAAAAATCACCTGGTGGCCAGTCTTCTGGTGATGAGCCTCTCAGAACTTGCTTAGCTGGCCCTTGACCATTAAAACACAGTCTATTGTGGGGTCTGGACTCAAAGCCTTTCATGTAGTATGTGCCAGAAATTGTGCTACATTGGCAAAGTCTTCAAGAATACAGGGTTGCTTCCATACTGCAATGGGGCAGTAAGGAAGGGAATACTAATGACGTATCAGGGTATTCGTTCTTTTTAGGACATCCAAATCACAGAACCAACAAATCACAGAATTTCTGTAGAGGAATCTTGACTATATATATCTTGTATGTACCAAGTTATTCACATGCTGTCTCCCCTATTAGAATGGGAGCTTCTTGAGGGCAGGGATCATGTTTCTACCTTTCTTTATCTATCTTTTTCTGCCTTTCCTTCGAAAACGTCGCACAATGCGTGGCACAAAGTAAATTCTTAATAACAGCTTGTTAATTGACTATGGAGAGAACCTTTAGGCAATTTGAATTAACATATTTTGATGTGCTTTTGATCCCCTATTTGAAACAGGCAAAGAGTGATTTAAAAGAACCCAAATTCATGCTTGTCAAGGGGCTTTGGATGTCATTAGAGACCCAGAAATAATTATCTGTTTTCCTGGGGCTGTAGTGGGGAGGAGGAACTGGATGGTGGTGGTGGAAGGGTGTGGGGAAAGATCTGTGAACTTTCCCACATCCCTCTGATGATGAGAAAACCAGGCAGTTATATATAGTGTTACACCCACACCATCTACCAAGGACTGCCAAGTCAGGGTCCTGAATTTGACACCTATCAATGAATGTGTAATTTATTTAACCTTCCTGCTGGTCTTGGACAGAAGAAGTCCAATTGGCCTCATTCTTAAAGAGAAAAAACAAAACAAAACAAAAAAAAACACCCTGCTCTAATAAGAAAAAGAGAGCCCTAAATTTTCATTCTTAAATTCTAGGACTCTCTCTTTAAAGTACAAACGGTAGAAAGAAGACTAATTCTGTGGAACCATACTCACTGCCCAGAGAGGTGGGAGAGGCCAATTGGAGAGTGTTTTGAGTAGAAACTGCACGGTCAAGTTTTGTTCTTTGCTCCCCCAGTGATTTGGGCTCAACTCAAATGCTGTCCTTCTGGGTTTTGTTGTTTGATTTTCAGCTGTGAAACAGCTATGATGTCCCTCCCTCCCTGGGATGTTCTGAATAGAAATGTCCTACTAACAGCTAAGTGGCACTCAGTAATTTCCTTTCAGTGGAAGTGAAAATTCTGCTCTTTTAATGTTGTATATATTCAGCCCTAATTCCACCTCCTCCAAAAAGCCTTGCTGATCTCCAAATTGACAATGACCTTTCACTCCATAACTCTTTTATGCCATTTTGCACCATTTTGATGGTGCCTGGGTTAGTGAGTGCACCTGAAGTCAGAAAGATCTGAATTCAAATCCAGCTTCAGATACTCACTATTTCTGTGACCTTGGGCAAGTCTCTTAACCTCTGTTATCCTCAGTTTCTTCAACTGTAAATTGGGGGTAATAACAACACCTACCTCATTGGAAAAGACTTAAGGCAAAAGGAAAATGAATAAATAGTATCATGGAAGCAATGAAAATGAGCTTGGACAGACTTCGGCAAATAGTGAAGGATAGAAGAGCCTGGATTGCTATGGTCCATGGGGTCATAAAAAGTCAGACACAGCTGAATGGCTGAACAACAACAAAACCTCACAGGGTTGTTGTAAGGATTAAATGAGATAATATTTATAAAGTACTTAGCATATGGGAGGTATAATATAAATATTTTTCTCCTTTTCCTATACTTGGTGCATAGTAGGTGTATGTAAATTTTCTTTCCCTTTCCCCTATTTTCTGAACCACAGTAAATCATGTAGGGATCATAGTCTTCTTACTGAGGGCAAGGCTCATGTCATAGCTAAAGTTTGTATGCTTCCTAGTGCTGATCCCAGTGCTCTGTCCACCATAAATCCCTAATACAGTCATTGATTCGCATTGAGATAAAGTGAATTGTGTAACTACTCTAGTTAAAAGAACAAGTCCTGGTTCTGATACATGCCATATGTTTGCCTTTGGGTAAGTCATTTTCTCTCCGTGGCCTTCCTTTTTTTTCACTGTAATATGGGTTAGGGCTAGATGATTCTAGATGATTCTAAGGTTTGTGTTATTTATGTTCCCATGAATGACTTAGAGCTAGAAAGAAGTCCAGCAGACGTTTGGTCCAACTTTTTCATTTTACAGATGAGGATGCTGAGGCCAAGGGAGGTTAAGGCCACATGTGTAAGCATCTAAGGGCGGATTAGGCTGAGCTCTTTGTGTCTTCATTGTCACACTAGGCCAAGAAATCCTTGAGAACAGAGACAGTTTCTGAGCTCTGAAGATGTTTACTGAGTGGTCAGTGAATCAAGTCAGTGACCATTGAAGCCTAATGGTCTGGCTATTTTCCTGAGTAAGAGGAAACCTACTTCTTTGGATTTTCTTTGGTTTTGATGAGAATATTTTAGACCACATGCTCTCATTTTTCAAACATTTCTTCATAGAATGTTGGATGTAGAAAGATCCTCAGATATCTGGGTAGACCGTCTCTCATTTTTGTTGTTATAGTTGTTCAGTCGTTTCAGTTATGTCCAAGTCTTCAGGACTCTGTTTAAGGTTTTCTTGGCAAAGATACTGGAGTGGTTTTTGCCATTTTTTTCTCCAGCTCATCTTACAGATGAGGAAACTGAGGCAAAGAGGGATAGCTAGTAAATGTCTGAGCCTGGATTTGAACTCAGAACTTCCTGACTCCAGGCCCCATCCTCTATCCACTGGGCTACCTAGCTGCCCCTCATTTTACTGATGAGGAAACACCATGGTACAATGGAAAGAATACTTTGGAGTCAGAAGACAAAAGTTCAAACCGCAGCTTTGCCAATGACTAGGTGTATGACCTCTGGAAAGTCACAACTTCTCTGGGCTTCAATTTCCTTATCCTTATTTTATGAGAAGGTTGGTTTAGATGACCTCTTTCAGTGGAGAAGTGACTTGACTGGCCCACAGGTTAGTTACAGTAGGACAATACTCCAATGTTCTAACCTATGTTACTGGCTCTTTTTATCACAGCTCTCCTTGTTGCACCATGCAATTCATCTAGCCAGTCAACAATTATTTATTAAGCACCTGCTACATGTTAGGAACAGTACTAGGTACTGGGGATCAAATATAAAGACTGAAACATTCCTTATTCTCAAGGAGCTCACATCTTATCAATTATGCCTCAGTTTTCCTCCCATCAAGCCAGTTGGAAAAGACATAATGGTGCCACTTGGCCCAAGATAGTCTTTTCAGTGTTGTAGTTTGCAAAAAAGCTGGAAGCTTCTTTTATTTTATTTTTCCTGAGGTACTAACAATACTATTTTGGATTCTCTTTCCATCATCATTGCTGAATTGATGCTGGAAAGTTTGAGGCAAAAATCAGCGCACAGCTGAATTACAAACAAGTACTAATCAGGTCTCTCCCCTACATCTGGGAAGCTGTACAATCACAACACCAAAGAAATTCTTTTTCCATTTTAATTTCCTTTAGATCTGGTCAAGATTCTGATCCATGTTGTCTTTATTTTAGTGGAAAGAAAAAAAAATCTGCAAACCTGAGCAGTTCAAGCTGCCCATCTGTTGTATAGTCTGCAAGGAGCTGACCTGGAGATGGGGGATTTAGGGGACTGAATGTGGGGAGTGGGTGGATGGGCCACACAGAACATGGCCTTCTTCCCGATTCTCTGAGTGCCTATTAAATCTGATACCCCAAATGAAACTAGGTCATGGCTCCCCCCCCCAAAAAAGCATAATAGGATCATTGTTCAGGCGGGTGTCCCTTTCAGAATACACAGAAATTAAAGTGAGCTTTGTTTTTAGCTGTTTATCTTGGAAATCATTAAGGTACACCATGACCCACTCCAAGTATGCTTGGAATTCCTCAACAATCTCCTAAATTAGCCCAGCCCCAGTGGGGCTGGTCATCATAAAGCAAATTTAAAGATGAGAATGGGTGTTTTTTGAGCAGCAAATTCAGGTTTTTGGTGATATTTTGGCAATCTTGAAATGCCCATTATTTTGTCCCATCCCCGCAATGATTTTTCAGCTTGCTTCTTCTTTGTCCCTGTATTCTTTGAAACATTTTTAATGTTTGAAGAGTTGGAAAGGATTTCTCTAGTTAACCAAATCATCAAAAGTAAACAAGGTCTGGAATCTGTGTGTGTTAGTTGCCAGATGCCTTCCAACAGGGGGAAAAAAGAGCATGTTCACTTATCTGAACCACTTAAATTACATGCCTTTGATAATTCAAAAGAATACCATTTCACTTGATCTACAATTATACCACGGGAATAATTTTCTCCTACACTCAGGGCCAAAGTTGGCCTGTGGACATGAGGACTTTAGCAGATGCCATTTGTCATGTTTTCTCTTTATTTACTAGCCCTCATCAGTTTGGTAAAGTTCAGACTGATATGGTTATTAAGAGAAAGATGATAGGAATTCAGAGAAATCTATAAGGGATCATAGGATCATAGATCTAAAGTGGGAAGGACTTTAATGAAATCATGTAAAGTGGGAAAAAAAAACAGAATTGGAAGGGTGGAATACATGCTAATGACAGTCATATAAGGAAAGGTGAATGATAAAGAATGCACTAAAAATACTGATGGAGACTCAAGGGGAATAGGGACTGAAAAATATTACAATAGTCTATGCATAGGAATGAGTTAACTTAAGTATAAATAATAACTGAGCAATTTACTTATATTACTGTGAAGTATGTTTCTAATAAAACATTTAATTTTAAAAAAGAAAGTGAATGGTTCACATCTTTTCAAAAGTTAATAAAATACATATTCTTTAAAAGCCTCCTTTAAAGTGTATCAGGAGGACTGGACAGAGAAGGCCTTAAAGCATGGTCAGGTCTGCCCTTCATGGTGGGTTATACAGAACATGCTCTACAACCTGAACCCTCTTCGGCCAGCCCCGACCCCCTATTCCAGTGGTTCACCTTCCATACGTAAAATTGCGACAGAAGAGCTAAGGGACAGTCTGGCACTTAGCCCAACTCCTTCACAGTAACAATTAAGGAATGAGAAGGGGAATAATGGGAAGCAGGCATAAGAGAAGAGAAAGTGAATAAAACAAAGACAAAAGAAAAGGCAAAATAAGAGAGAGTAATGTAGATTCTAGGTAGGCATAGTTGTTTATCTTTAGCTAGGATTTGAGAGATGGTGTTGGGTAGTGGGGAGAGGGCGAGTCTGAGGGTCCAGGAGACCTGTGTTCAAATTGCTTCTCTGATATGTACTGACTACACATCCAGAGGGAATTCTCTCTACCTTTCAGTGCCGCTGCCAGCTTTAAAAGGTTTTAAGTTGGAGAACAGTCCTTATTTCTTCATAACATGTCTTGTATGAGTTCACTTTTCTCTACTCACACTGCTGCTACCCTAGTACGAGCCCCCATCTTCTAGTGATTTGTGGTTCTTACTACCAGACTACTCAATAAACCCCAGTGTCCCACTCTTTATTTGAGGACCAAATAGAAAATGTTGTTTGGCATTTAAAGCCCCTCATAACCTGGCCCATTCCTGTCTTTCTAGTCACCTTACAATTTAATCTCATCTACACACCCTACAACCAATCCTTGCACCAGATGTTCCACCACCAACTCTGTGCCTTTTTCCCTTATCCCATGCTGGCTTCCTTTAAGATTCAGCTCCAATTCCACCTTCTGTAGGAGGTCTTTCCCAGCACTGACCTCTTCCCTCTCCCTCTCCCCACACACAAACACTGCCAGAGTCTTCTCTCTGAAATTGCCTTCCATTTACTCTCTCCATTATCTTGTAGGAACAGTTATTTGCATATTGTCTCTCTCATTAGAACGGGAGCTCCTTCCAGAAAAAAGAGCTGTTTTTTTGCTTCTCTGTATCCCTAGTGCTTATGTAGCACCTGCCACGTTCTTAGATGTATGTTGTTCAGTTGTGTCCAACTTTATGACCCTATGGACTTTTTTCCATTGGGTTTTCTGGGCAAAGATATTGGAGTAGTTTGCCATTTCCTTCTCCGGTGTGTCCTTATTTTATAGAGGAGGAACTAAGGCAAATAGAAGTTAAGTGACCTGCCCAGGGTCACACAATTGGTAAGTGTCTAAGGCCGGATTTGACCCCAGATCTTCCTGACTCCAGCCCTGGTGCTCTATCCACTAGTCCAACTTGCCACATAGCAAGCCCTTGATGCATGTTGACTGATTGACTGATTAGTGCTGGTTAAGGGTGTTCTCTCACTGGCCATTTTCTACACTGATGAAATGATAGATCCAGTCTAAAAAAAAAAAAAGGAAAGGTAGGACTTGGGGCCTTGGAGTCAAACTAGGTCACATCAATCATTTTAAAGAGTGAGAGACTGAGGCACAGAATGTTGAAATGATAGTGGAAGGAGACCTACATCAAATGAAGCAAAATCACAGCAAGTTAGTAACAGCTGCTTCTTGAAATCAGTTTTGGGTCCTGGACTCTTACCAGCTCTCTATACGAAAGGGAGTTTCTATGCAGAATCTCCTGGAAAACTCTTGTGTAATAATTTCTTCCAATGTAAAAGCCTGGATTAGTCTCAGGACAGCTCAGAACTGTTTGTCTTTGCTTCCCTCTCTCTGAGTTGCTAAGGGTGATTAGAGTCAGGGTTGATATTTCTTCCATTAAACCATCTCTCTGAGAGGTTTGGAAGCAGGATGTTAGGAGATGGGGGCCAGAGTCAGTACGTGAAAAATGCCACGTGTTTGTCCCCCCTGCTCTCACCCTACCTCAGCTGACACTCACTAGTAAATGCTCCTCCCCATTGCTTGTAATGAGGTAGGTGGTGTGGTTTGCTTCTAAATCATTAAAATGGAACATATATTTATTTGATAAATCTATAATTGATTTCAATGATGCCAGACTGATTAGTGTAGCATCTTGTATCCAGAAGGATTCCACCAAAGAAGCTCATAAAAGCAGGGAGGGGTTCAGAGAGTTAATTAATTCAGGTGTGAAATCCAGAGAAGGTGTTTTACTTGGCCACAGAGGGATACACCATGTCAGTGTATATTACAATCAGGCCTATGTTCCATTGGTTTCTTGTCGTGTTTTCATGCTGTGGGTTGGATCCAAACGAGGGGAAAAACATTATCTGACTTCTGTGACCAAGCTTCAGCACAAACTGAGTTTTTAGAGCTTTGGAAATAGGAAAGTCTGAGTTTTTCTTATTTGTTTAGTATGTGTATTGGAAAGAACGCTGAACTAGAAATTGCACGTCAGGCAATGAGGTGGTATGGTAGATTGAGTACTAGACTTGAAGTCACAAAGACCTGAGTTCAAATCCTATCTTAGATACTTACTAGCTATGCAATAAGTCTCATTATCTCTATCTGCCTCAGTTTTTTCATCTATGAAAAGGAAATAATAATAGAATCTACCTACCAAAGTTGCTCTGAGAATGAAATGAGATAATATTTATAATAAGCTTTGTAAATCTTAAAGGCTATATAAATACCAACTATTATATCAATTAATTGTGTGACCTTGGGCAAGTCACAACCTCAATGGCTTCCATGTCCTCATATAAAATATGATAATAACGATAATACCTCCCCTGTTTACTTCATAGGGGGTACTATGAGGATTAAATTTATGAAGCATCTTAAGGTTAGTTACAAATGCACTTCTCACATTTTGCCTCATTTGATGTAGGTCTCCTTCCACTATGAATTACCCTTGCTATGTAATTGTGTCGATAATCCCAAACATCCACATTTAGCATTGGGATAGGTTCCAGGTATTTTTACTCTACACTGTTTTTTCTTTGTTCCCCTCAACTCCACAGGCTTATCTTCCTAATTATGTTTTGCTTAGGCTGATGTTAAAACGAGCTTGCATTTTCTGAGCTATATACAGAGTGACAGCCATAAAATGAGATCTGGGAACATGGCAAACTGTAGAGGAAGCTGTCACAGTTGGAAATGCCACAAAATAAATAAGCAACATACAGATAACTGAGAGTTGACTCCAGATTTTTTTTTCTTTTGGAGGGGACGGGGCAGTGGTGCAATGCAATGCTTTTATAGTGGGCAAAGTGCAATGCGTTTAATCAACCAACAAGCATTTGGTGCATTTGCATTTAGCTTAAATGAAAAAAGCATTTATACTAAACTACTCTAAAAAGTCTTTGACTTGAAGATATTTTCTTTTGTGGGTCTCAGTGTTTAACCACCTGAAACCTTTTTCTCTGAGACAAGCTAGAGGAGACGACACTTTAGGAGACAGTTTGGGAGCGAGGGGCTTCATTCACTCCACTGTTTCATTCCAACTACAACAGAGCCAGATAGCCCTGGAGAAAAAGCTTAAATAAAATAAGGACGGGCACATTTTAGTGTGTTTGCTTCAAGGAGAGGGACGCCTGCAGCCAAATCCCCAAATTATTTGAAATACAAGGTATGTGAAGATTTCCGTCTATAGATTGAAGAGGAAAACTCACATCAAGAATTTCCTTATTGGCTTTCGGAGAAGTAGCTTCCCTTAACTCTTTAATGGCAACAGGAATCTTCACCTTCTCTCCTTCTGGAATCCATAGTCCCTGCAATAAGAAGAGTGAAGTTATTAGCTAGAAGGGTTCATATCACAAGATATGGTTGGATTGCAAATGTGATTATTTTTATTGAAAATACACCCCAGATAGATCCATAGAAGATAACAGGAGGAAGTTCAGAAGGGAGTATAGATCAATCAGGTAATACAATGGAACTTCCATGTTAAATTTAATATACACTTGAAAAAACAAACAAACTCCAAGCTATATGCACTAGAGATCCATGGAAACATGTACAATCGATTCATTCTATTCTTTGTGTAAGGATATGCCCATGCTTGTTGATTTTGGCCAAGGTCATGATAAAAATGATTATTTAAAAACTACAAACTCCAATTGGATGAAATGTTTCTAATCTAAGTTGCCGCCTGCCAAGGACTGCCAAGAACTATGATTTCTCATGAACTGTTTAGAAGATAGGCTGCATTGCATGAGTACATTTACCTAGATAAAGGATGTGGTAGTCATGAAACTAATGTATAACAGTAGACACTTTTAAGAAACAAATATGGGACTTAAAGAAATTAGACTATGGACAAGAAAGAATTTTAATGAAAATAGAAAACAAAACCTATTTTAGGACTAGATGCTATATGCCTTCAAAATGTTCCCTTTTCATGATTTATTTGTATCCACTTTATCACTCAAAAACAGGTTACTCTTCATGAAAAAATGTGTGGGGTCCATGGCATAGGTTGTCCCTAGGACCACTGATTTGCCACAGAAGCTACAAAAACTTGAGCAGTCTGAGGAGCATTTTGGAAGCTACCAAGTCTTTGATGTCACAAACAACTTGGGGTAAAAATAAGTAAAAATATATCCCTATAATATACACTTTTCTGTTGCCATTGCTTGTGGTACTTAGCACTTCTCACGTGTATGTCTCCCTATCCGCAGTCCATGGGTCAGACCAATCGAAGGCCTTTTATCCACTTTATGACTATGTGTCTGGATCATCTTACCTTATACACTGTACCAAAAGCTCCAGAGCCAAGGACTTTGATCTTTTTAAATTCTGTCTCCTTTAGGATCCGTAAAAGGGCCTGGTTGGGAGCTTCTCCACTGGGGGTGAGAGGCTCTACTAGCTATTAAGAAAAAAAATGAAAGGACCTATTGAAATATTGTGAATGATACATAGGGACAGTGAAAACCAGAAGTTTTGACCAGATGTCAAATATTAATAAACAGCTGTGTGTGGTTCTTATTTAATCTCAATTAATTACCACAAATTTTTTTTTTTTTTTTTTTGCTTTTTGGTGAGGCAGTTGGGGTTAAGTGACTTGCCCGGGGTCACACAGTCAAATTACCAGAAAATTTTGAATAATAAAGAGGTACTTTTTCTAAAAGAACGTGAAGGGCTATTGGAAATAGCAACAATTCACACGTAAGCATTGCTTGCTTTATGGAATATATAGTGATTCAACAAAGTTGGCTATAGAACAATGTTTTATCAAGTGAATCATTTTATCCCATCGCTTTGATTATAATATTGGAGATGTGTTTCCATGGGAGGAAAAATTCCTCTCAGGCAAGAGCTGAAAACATTTGGTGAAGAAGGTATCTAGGCGGTGGCCATCTTAACGGTATGCTGGGATTATGAGTGGAAGAGAACTCAGAGGGAATCTAGTCCAACCCTCTCATTTTACAGAGGCCTAGAGCTTTAATTGCCTTGGCCAGTATCCCATAAGTAAGTAAGCTTCAGAGGCAGGACCTGAAGCCAAACTCAGTTCTCTCCGTTGGCATTGTTGTCTAGAAATAATTGGTGGAAATTGTGATTTCCTCCCTCCTTTACTATCAAGGACTGTATTAAACTTCTTGAACTCTGTACACTACACAGCCTAGCATAGCATTGAGCACACAATAGATGGTTAATAAATAGTTGCTGGCACGAATTGACTTATAATTCCAAGTATAGCACCACACCAAGTAGCTACCTAATGGAATCTTGTTGTGACGTATGTTTTTTCCATTCATGATATCATATTTCCTTAAGTAAAGTCCTGCACTGATGCCTCATCATGGTATGGAGACAACTCTGAGTTCTCTAATACTATGAAAGTTTTTGGCTTTTAAGAAGAGGTCCAGTGGTAGACTGTGTGTCGATTACCTGAAGACCAGCTTAACTAAAATTGGCTTCACTCACCACTTAAGGTTAATAAGAACTAGAATTTGAACCAGGTTCCCTTTCTCTGGAAGTAGAGTACTTTTTACTATATTATACAAATCTAGTCAGTCCCATAATAACCTCTCAATTGGGAGAGATAGGATCCTGGACTCTTACCTCCCTTTCTTGTAGTAGCCTGCGCAGTGTGCGTTTACGGACAATATGGCGCCTTCTAATGAAAAGACCGATGCCAAGGATCAACACCATCAGTAAGAGAAAGCCACCCACAATTCCAGTGGCTATGGAAGGGATCTTGGGACTGGAAAGAAGGCAAAAGAGGAAAGCATGTTTTATGGGCTTATCAATGAAATAAGATTGAATATATTTCTTGTTTTGGCACAGTGGCTATTAAAAACAAGCACCTAAAGTTCCCCTTCCCCTCTCCCCACAGCTAAAAACCGTCATCAAAGACAAAAAACCCTAACCTATAAATGCCACATACCACCATATGAGAATAAAAAGCATAGGAAGTAGGTGTGTTAATTCCCTCTGTAGGGGCAGCTAGGTGGTGCAGTGGATAGAGCACTGGCCCTGAAGTCAGGATGACCTGAGTTCAAATCCGGCCTCAGACCAAACATTTGACATTTACTAGCTGTGTGACCAGTGGGAGCAAGACATTTGAACCCAGTTGCCTAAAAATAATTAATTTTTTTTAATTCCCTCTGTAGGGAATGGGTTAGGATGCAGTTAAGGCTAGAAGCAGCAAAAGCAGCAGCTTGCACAACATTCAAAGCACAAAAACAGCTGGTGTGGAATAAGAAGTCAGGGCAACACATAGGTGACACATAGACGACACATAAAAGAAGTGATCGGTATCAGGGCTTGGAAACAGGTAAAGGGACGAATGGGTGTCTTGCCTTGCCTTACAATCACAGAGAAAGTCAAATAAATAACAATGCCAAGTAATCTGTCCCATGAGAAGGGGAAAGCCAATTTTTTTTTTGCACTTAATAGTGTTTTATTTTTTTTTTCTGATTACATGTAAAGATACTTCTCAACATTCGTTTTTGTAAGATTTTGAGTTCCAAATTTTTCTCCTTACCTCCCTTTCCTCCCCCTTCTAAGACAGCAAGCAATCTGATATAGATTACACATGTACAATCATATTTCCACATTAGTCACGTGAAAGAAGAATCAGAACAAAAGGGAAAAATCATGAGAAATAAAAAACAAAAAAAGTGAAAATAGTATGCTTCGATCTGCATTCAGACTCCATAGTTCTTTCTCTGGATGTAGATAGCATTTTCCATCATGAGTCTTTTGGGACAATCCTGGATCATTGTATTGCTGAGAAGAGCTAAGTCTGTCATAGTTGATCATTGCACAATATTGCTGTTACTGTGCACAATGTTCTCCTGGTTCTGCTCACTTCACTCAGTATGTAAATGTTTTCAGGTTTTTCTGAAATCCACCTGTGCATCATTTCTTATAGAACAGTAGTATCTCATTACATTCATATACCACAACTTGTTCAGTTATTCCCCAATTGATGAGCATCCCCTCAATTTCAAGTTATTTGCCACCACAAAAAGAGCTACTATAAATATTTTTGTCCATGTAGGTCCTTTTCCCTTTTTTATGAATTCTTTGGGATATAAACCTAGTAGTGGTATTACTGGATCAAAGGGTATGCACAGTTTTATAGCCCTTTGGGCATAGTTTTAAACTGCTCTCCAAAATGGTTGGATCAGTTCACGATTCCACCAACAATGAATTAGTGTTCCAATTTTTCCACATGAGGAAGTCAAATCTTTTTTAACTAATTTATTTTGATTTATCAACCATCACTTCCATAAGCTTTTGAATTTAAAATTTTTCTCCCCCCTCCCTCCCCAAGATGGAGTGCAATCTGATATAGGCTATACATACACATTCCTATTAAACATATTTTCACATTAGTGATGTTGTAAGGAAGAATTAGAACCAATAGGAGGAACTACCAGAAAGAGGAAACAAAACACAACAGAAGAAAAAAAAAATATCAAATAGTATGCTTCAATCCGCATTCAAACTCCATAGTTCTTTCTTTGGATGTGGATAGCATTTTCCATCATGAGGCCTTTGGAGATGTCTTAGATCCTCGTATTGCTGAGAAGGGTTAAGTCAATATTAGTCATCGCACAACGTGGCTGTTACTGTGTACAATGTTCTTCTGGTTCTGCTCACTGAGGAAGTAAAATCTTAAAGAAGACCAGCTTTAATCAAAGCTCACTAGTTCAAACCCACCAGAGAAAAACATGTCTGAATTAGTGGAGGCTGAATTTAGACTGTTTTTGAGACCATAGTTACTACTTTAAGGTATCTTCAATAATCTGAATGTTATATTGGCATTATTACCATCAGTGAAATGGAGAGCATAAACATGAAGCCAGAAAAATGATGGCAGTTGACAACTCTGCCCACCTCTGGCCCAGACTACTGCAACAGTATTCTAATAGGTCATGTAGGCACTGGTCCTTTACCACTCCAATCCATCCTCCACTCAGAGGCCAAAATGGCCTTGTCACCTCCCGCACAATGGGTTCCAGTGGGTCCCTATTACCTCCAGGATCAAATACAAATTGTCTGTTTGGCATTTAAAACTCTTTGTAATCTGTTCCTTTTCTACCTTTCCAGTCCTTTACATTTTACTCCCACCATATGCTCCCCTATGTTGCTACATTTGCCTAGCTGCTATTCCTTGAAAAGCTCACTCCATTTCCTGGCTGACTCCCAAACCTGGAATACTCTCCCTGCTCACCTCCACCTGTCATCGTCTGGCTTTCTCCAAGGCTTCCCTCAGATTCCACCTCTTGTAGGAGGTCTTTTCTGATCCCTCAGCTGGTGGCACCTTCCCTCTTAGATCACCTTCCATATAATTCTGTGTATATCTTGTAATTAACCAAGTTATTTACATATTGTCTTCCTCCTTGAAAAGTTAGCTCCTTGAAGGTTGGGAATTCTTTTGTTTAGCCTTTCTTTGTATCTCTAGTGTTTAGCACAATATCTGACTCATAGTAAACACTTAACAAAAACTTGTTGACTGACCGATTAATGAATCAGTATACGTATACCTGCAATACTTACCCAGGTGTGGGACAGCCTTCAAGACCTGGACCTTCACACCTGCAGAATGAAGAAGAGGAAAAAAAAAACCAACATCAGCTACCACACCTTAAAAAATTAATCAAAGTCAACAATTCTACTGCATCCTATTGGTCACAAATGAATTCTCATTACTTGCTTTTCATCTGATCAGCCTATGTCCCAAAATGTCCCAAAACTGACATTTACATTGTGTTTTAAAATTTGCCCAGTGATTTACATGTATTTTCTCTGATAATTGTATTAATAGCATGGCCTGAGTTGAAGGAATATTATAGATATGTTTCCTTTAAATTACTGAATACAGAAATGTCTCAGGCACACATATCTCACAGTGGTGTCTATGGGTAGGACTATATATGTGTATGGTTACTGTCCAGATGAAAAGTGAAAAATGCAGTCACTCTTGCAGATATTTCCAGATGTGTAGCACTGTATATAGACAAAGCATCTAGATGCTTGGCTCCTAATTTTTGGTGAGTGAAGCTAAGAAAATTCAAGTGATATAAATAGGAGAACCAATTCTTGTTCCTTCCTCTGGACCTTTTACATTTTGAAGGGTAATTAGGCAATAGCCCAGGTGTCTACTGTTACTGCTTAAACTCACTACCTGGTCCTCTTTTTCCCATCATACATATCTTTGATGAAATGCCTTATCCTACTTTTTGGATGCAAGATATCATTAGAAATACACGGCAGCCTCCTTATCCCCAGCATGGTACCCTTTATGTCAAGGCCTTAATACAATGCCTGGCACATAATAGGTACTTAATGAACACTTGTTGACTTAACCTGCACTTTGGATTTTTTAGAGATTATAATGTCTCCTGATTGACAGTCATACAGCCACAAAGTTGTCTATCAACATATTAACTGCTCAGAACTAGTTAGTATAGACTCAGATAAGTGGATGGAGGCTTGGCTGACCTTGAAGTTCAGGAATAATGGGCTCAGGTCCTGCTTCTAACACAGACTAGCTGCCTGACTGTGAACATGCTCCTTAACTTCTCAGTGCACCCAGACAACTCTCACTAAGAAGAAATGATAGGTGGGATATAGATCTGAACTAGTAGACAAAGTTTCTACACCAAGAGTTTTCTGCTCTGATGAAATAATTGGTCTGGACCCCTTTCTTTCTCAATTACTACCTCCTTCCACCTTCCCCACTCCAAGTAGAGAGATTCATTTTTTTTATTACTATCAAGATTTTTTAAAATTAGCTTTTTCCATAATTATTAATCTGAATCTAATTTAGTTGGTCAGTTTCTGTCTAATTTATGGCCTTTTGGAGGTGAAACTAATTGTAATAGCATAGGTTACTTCAAGCCCTAATCAAAATGATAAATTATCTTTTTATAATTTCCTAAGCTTCCCAAGACCTTCCCATGACCTCTACTTTTCATTCATTATCCCAATGCCAAAGGAAAATGAAGATCTGAGTTCCAACTACTGAAAATTCCTCCTGGGTTCTTTGTTGAATTAATGGCAGAATTTATAAACCTGTAACCAAGAAATTTGTGGGACTGAGCTATCGGCGATAAGGCCAAGCATTATTAATTACAGGGCAGTATTTCTTTTCATACTCCTTACTCAGCTCCTTTGCCACCTGAGGTTAAAGTGATTTGTGGTCCCAGGAGAAGAGAAGTGCAGAAAATAGAAACTATTATAAAAGTTTAAAGGTTTAATCACATTAACATGTCCCCTCAGCCACTGAGATTATAACCTAGTTAGCATCTTGTCTATTAAAGACTCTTTTCCCTTGAGATGATAGCTCTAAATGCTAACTGTGTAAGCAAATGTCACGAATAGATTGTGGGGGGGGGACCCTAAACCCATATTTAGTGAAGATTTACTTCCTGTCCCTCTTGAGGTTATACTGAGCCAGACAAGGGCTAAGGATGGACAAATAAGCCAGGCTCAGAATTAAAGGAGATGAGATTGGATTGTACTTGGGAAACCGACTAGTGCTTTCAGCAATTCCCAAGCTGCTTAATAATATAAAAATACATCTTTAAAAAAAAAATACCAAGTTTTGGGTAATTCTATCTGACTATTTGTGGGGTGTTGCTATCAAAGAATCAAAACTGCAGGGACTTCAAGGAGTAGATGCATGGTGGGTGTGAGTGGGCCATGGAGTATTATTGCCAATGATGACTCGTACACAGGAAGTGTTACCAAATATTTCATTGAGCACACGTGTGGCTAGAGAATGAAAAAGGTTGGTTGCAGAGTGAGGGGGAGAATTAAGAGTTTGTTCAGTCATTTTACAGTTGTATCTGACTCTTCATGATCCCATTTGGAGCTTTGTTGGCAAAGATACTAGAGTGGTTTGCCATTTACTTCTCCAGCTCATTTTATAGATGAGGAAACTGAGGTAAACAGGATCCAGTGACTTGCCCAAGGTTAAATAGGTAGTTGGTGTCTGAAGCCAGATTTGTACTAAGGAAGATGAGCCTTTCTTCTTGATTCCACACCCCACACCCTATCCACTGCCCCACTTAGCTATCCTATAAGAATGACATACATTTTAGGAAAGTATTTGGTAAAGTATCTCGTTCTATCCTTAGAATAGAGCATAAATTTAGAGTTGAAAGGGATTGAGAGGTCATCTAGTCCAATCCTTTTGCTTTACAGATGGGGAAACTGAGTCTCTGAGAAGAGAAGTGACTTGTTCAATATCACACAGGCAATGGCATAGCTAGGATTTGAACCCAGATTTTTATCTCCAATTCTAGTGCTCATTCTACTGCACTGGTAGCCTAGAATATTAAAACCCTGGGGAGAATTTCCAGTGTGCTATATGGATCCAGTATGGAGGATTTATTGGAGCTTGTGAACAAAAATCTTACAGAGGGAGATGATATGGATAGGACATGATCTCACCTGTGCAGGGAGTAGGCGCCCAAACCTATGAAATCATAGATGTGTTGAAATTTCATACTATATTTTGCAAAGACATGTTGCCTTTAGTATAAGGAAATAGGGCTTCTGATCAACTGTCAAGAAGGCATGTTGCCTAATATCAGGCTGATTGGGCTCTTGAAAATAATGAACTCTGGACTTTGAAGAGAGCATGCAGGAGATATCAGATAGGATGCTTAATGATGTGATGATGATAATGAAAAATTTTAATAAGCATTGGAAAGACTACAAGAGCCTTAGTTTCCTGGTTAATGGTGTTCACTTTCATTATGACATATTCACTCTGATTTAGGAAGGTTTGGAAAAGTCTCATAAATGTTGAGTGACTGATTATTTACGCTTTTTGAACCTAACTATGAGGTTCCTCTGAACTTAGTTGTTTTGTTTAATCAAACTAGAGACAGGGATGCTGAATGGAATGGGCCTCTTATAAGAAAATATCAAAATTCAATATGAAAAAATTGAATAACTACTCCTATGGCCTGTTTTTATGACCACTGTAGCCTGTACTAGCACTAGGCTTACCTTCCCGTGCCATCAATCCTGCTGAGGAGATGCTGTTCCAGCGAGATTTTTGCATTTGTTTTATATGAAAAATCATTACTCAACTCAGCCACTAAGAGAGTCAAATATTAAACCCATGAACTCAGACCAACAAAGAGGAACTAGTTCAACTACTTGGTTGTGTTAATGTTGATGCAACATTAGCTTCTTGTCGATTGCTTTCAGAAAAATTAGTTTGTAATTTTACATTTTTTTCTAGGCAGCTAAAGGTTTTACTTACCCATAGGTACAATTGGGATGGCATCGTTGGCAAACCTTATTTGCATCAGCATATTTCCAGACCAAGGTATCATTTTCTCCCATGATTCCAGCTGGACAAGTCTTGACACAGTGTGGACCATCTATATAGTGAGCACACTCTATGCATTTGTCAGGACCCTAAAAGAAAACAAAGTAAGTTTATAAGCCTTCTTAGCCTTTAAGGTAGAACATGTTTTCTTCAATTCTGTATTTTATCCTAAGAAGAAAGAAAATAAGAAAGCCAGACATTCCAACCCAGATATTGAGTCAATTAGGTATCATGAGAAGATCTCACTAGATTTGGACTCAGAGGACCTGGGTCTGCCTTGAAAAACCCTTAGGGAGCAAACCACTTGACCTCTCCCTCATCTTTAAAATGGAGAAGTTGTCCAGATGATTGCTAAACTCCCTTCAGTTTCTAAATCCTAATTCTAAATCCTTCATTTTGTCTTTGCTTAGACATTCAATGAAGGGAACCCTACCACCTCAAGTCAGATCATTTTAATTTGGGGCAGCTGTAATAGTTAGAGAATTTCCCCCTACATTAACCTAAACTTGCTCTAAACTTTCAGTCCTACCCTTTCACCTCAGTTGTTCCCACTGGGGACTGGGGGTAATCAAATAGAATAAATAAAATCCCTTCTCCATAATTCTTTATTTTTTTTTTTTAGGCAATTGGGGTTAAGTGACTTGCCCAGGGTCACACAGCTAGTAAGTGTCAAGTGTTTGTTCTGAGGCCGGATTTGAACTCAGGTCCTCCTGACTTCAGGGCCAGTGCTCTATCTACTGCGCCACCTAGCTGCCCCCATAATTTTTAAAGATAGCTATATTGTACATCTTCCCTATGCTTCCCCCTAGCCATTGAGGCTTCTCTATATAAGGCTTTAACATACCCAATTCTTTCAACCAGTCCTCAGAAAGCATGGACATAATGCCATGGAAACAATCCTGGATGCCCTTCTCTGGAAGTTCTCCAATATCCATCATAAATTGAGTCACCCAGAATATTTATGAACAAGAAGAATATGGATCACTAATACAATTAATAGGCCAAGCCCTGTGACTTCCTTAGTAGGAAGTGAGTAGAGGAATTTGAATCATGTAGCATAGTGCTGTGTGTATGTTTATTGAATAATCATAGGCTCAGAATTAGACCCAGAAAGGAGAACAAGGATATTAAAGGATAAATACAAATGAAATTTTACTACCTAGGACACTTTACTATGAGGCTTCCAGGGGATGATTCTAAGATATTCTGCAGCAACCTCTCTAGAGGTTATGGATTAAGACCAGTGTACTCTCTGAGTAAATACAGAAAAAGGTTTGATCTGTATTCAGGTGATGTTGGCCCCTTGTGAGCCTGGGATATCAGATATGCTCCTTACCGGTCCTGTGCAGGTTTGATTCATCACCTGAGGCAGACACTCAGGATGGCACTGCAGGCATTTCAGATTCTCCATGTACTCCCTTGGTTCTCTGGGAGAAGAAGAAATGAAGAAAGCTGATCAGTACTACTAATTGGCATCCTGGAAGAGCCTTTCTTTACTCAATACAGTTTCAGACTGGCTCAGATGGCAAGTTTACAATCATGTGGAAGACAAATATCTCTATGGGCCGCAACATAGAAATACAGCCAAGCCTGGTGGCATTGATTTGAGATCAAACAGGTGTAACCCCTGAAAAAAAAAGGTGACTCATTACTGGTTTAGATTTATTGACTACACTCATATCACCTGGACCTATAGTCATCCGTGTGCTAGAGAGAAGCCTAACAATGAATATAAATATAATGTTTATGTATTTTACATAATATAAATATAACAGAAATATAATATATTTATATATAATATAAAATATAATTATATAATAAATATAACAAATTTATATAATATAAATACAATTAAAACATCTTTCCTACATTTCTCAGAGGCATGCTTTTAAAAATGATCCAAGAAAAGTCTTAAGTAACCTTGTAATGAGATTACAAACTTTGAAAATCATAGGTAGGGAAACACTAACTGTAGAATGGGGAGGAAGCAAAGTGAGGTGTATTAACCTTCTATTAGTGAAGGATTATTAATAAACTACACATGTGAATCAGATTCCTCCTACCCCCCCACCCCTAAGGTTTTACTTAAATTTTTTTTTTTCAAATAAGTTGTAATGCCAGGTGAAGAAAAAGTTGATGTCCAATTCAAAAGATGCAATGGTAATGACAGATGTTAAGAAAAGTGAAATGTGAATGCTGATTAAGTCCATGTCTTTGCTCTAGGCAGCACACAATAAATGCTTAAACATGTAAATTTGGCACAGATGGTTCAGACTGCAAGGAAGCACTTTCATTTGAAGCAACTGGTATTCATTAAATCAAAACCCCCTCATAATTTGACACCCAAATTCATCTCTTCTTTTATTGTAGGCACCTGATGAAGGGAACTTTCTTGCAAAGGCCCCAGCTACTGAATGGTAAGTTGCTATCTACTAATATGAAAGCTTCTAGTTAGGATACCACAAATGTTATTTAATTAGTCTTGGTCACTATGTTTCCTTAATAAGAATTGAGCTGTAAGTATTTATACATGCCAATGTGGTTGTGCAAACATTCCTTCCTTGATGTTAACACTTAACAATGTACTAATTGAGCACAGTTGTCTCTGCAAGGGTAGTAATCCCAGCCCAATGAATATTGGAGAACTCATCTTTGTTCTCTGATTACCTTCCACAGCCTGGGTGTGAGTCAAGATATTAGACATCAACTTGATTATATTATGTCCAGACCTGAAGAAATTTGGGAGAAGAAGGTTGGAGCTTTTACCTTCTTCTCTTCCTACTTAGGAATATCAAGTCTTCTCCATTATTTAATTCCATCTTCTTGAACTCCATCCTTTATTTATCTCTAGTTATGCCTCTGGCCCCTGTTTTCTCCATTTCAACTTCAAAATTGACTCTTGGACTTCCATTTGGATTAATCCAAAAGCTGTTAAACATTATGCTGAGTCAATTCCAAGGTTCCCACAGTATTAGTGTATTCTGTAGGTATGTTGCTTCGTAGTCAAATGTTTTTCTAATTCAGAGTTGCATTTTTGTTTTTCTCAGGGTTTTCCAAGCACAGAGCAGAAGCACCAAAAAAGAGAATGTGTATAGATACCACTTGGAGATGATGTGGCATCTTTGGGAAAGTATATTAAATCTAAAAAACATGCATGGCTTTGGTCCTGATTGGCTCCAAATGCTTGCTGTCCCTATCTATGAACACTTTCATAACTGAGATCAAAATCATTCTGACTTTTCAAGGAAATTCAGATAAGCCAGACTGAAGATAATAAGGTATAGATATAAACATATAGAAACAGAAACTCTATAGTCTTATTCTATATTCCACTCCAGTATTTAAAATCTTGGGGTGAAAATAATTTGTCTTAATTTTTTTTTCTTTGAGGGAGGGATGGTGGTAACCTACCTCCCACTGTGGAAACTCCTTCCACTGAAACTAATTCAACTCTTAGAGAATACCTGAAATCCAGAAAAGCAAGGTAATTCCCTCATGGTCATATGACCATATGTGACAGTCAAGATTGATGCCATGTCTTCCTGATTTTAAAACTAGACCACTGTTTGCTCTACCAATATGCCTTTCTTCAAACAGATGAAGCATAATTATTTTAAAGATGATAACTGATGTTCTCCATTCCTGCTGTGATATTTAGTAGCTGTGTGACATCAGAAAAGTCACTTCAGTTCCCCATGAACTACTTTTCGTATCTTTGAGAAGAGAGGGTTGGGCCTAGATCATCACTTAGATTCCTTCCTACTCTAGAACCTATGATTACAATTTTTTTCTGTTGAAGGTAGAATAGTAATAAATGGTTTTAGGATGCAATAAGAGGTTCAGAATCAACATTAAAAAAAAAAAAGAATTACAAAGAATAACAATGCCAAAAATAGAAGATCTGATCCAAAGCCCTCATTTTATTGAGGAGGGATCTGAAACAGAGAAGAGAAATAATGAAGGATACAAAACATTGCAATGGGTTGGAAATGGAAGTTATAAGTAGCATAAAGTTTTCTTTTTCTGAGATAGCTTACACAGGCTCTTGCCTTAAAATGAACCATTTTGTAACTGTGATGGAGACCTAAGACTTTATGGACAATGGGGAAGGGAAGCATGTTCTCTCCTTTGTCAGACCAAGGTCCCAACACCCTCCACAAAGACAAATACCCAACACACATTTCTGGATACCAAACTCACTAAGCTATAGCATCACTACAATTTCCCAGCAAATTCCTTGAATCCACATGCACTCATTTATTTTGCAGAACTCCCCCAACCCAAATTTATGTAGTTAATATCTGTATAGTGATGACTAAATTAAGCAATTGTTTTGGTGTTAAACATATACCGAGAAAGTTAATGCCCACAGATAGTTAACCCCACTGCCCCAAGCCTTGCAAATTGATCCAAATTTGGAGGTGGGCCATTGCACTTAAGAAGCTTATGATGAAACAAAAACCAGAAGATTGAAGGAAGCAGGCCTTGAGAAGGAATGAATGAAAAGCAGAGCTGCTCCTTTAGGGGGGAAGTGGAACATCCTGAAAAATGAAGCCAAAGCCTGAAGAATACATCTCCTTCAGAGGACTGGCTAAGTGAGGAAACATGATCCTGTGGTATTTGCAGAACATTTTTTTTTGCATCTCAAGTAAAATTATTTAACGAAGAGTCATGAGTCAGGAAGAATAACTTTCCAGGCCTTAGCATGAAGAAATGAAAAAGAATGATAATATATGTGATTTGGACTATACAGGATGTCAGTTTCTCAAGGCACAGGGAAAGCCCAGGATTTAGCAAACAGGGGACATAAGCTTTCCTAATTTTGATTTCTTAAGCCAAGGAAGGCATTGGGGAATATGCTGAGATCAAAGATAGTTCTCAACATTTGTTATAATACTTTACACTTTACAGAGTGCATTCCCATACGTACTTCTTCCCATTTGATCTTCGCAACAAACACACAAAGTAACTGGAAGAGGATAAATAAAGAAGAAACATGATCCCACCCAACTACTTGGATTTGTTTTAGGTTGGATTATAATGACTATAAACCTGCCACCCTCAAGAGAACAGTCATTTTCAGGACCCTTCTATTTCTATGGTGGTTTAGGATTTACAAACAACTTTATCATTAAGAGCCTTGAGGTTAATCCCAAGGGTGTGATAGACCTTTACAGGATATACCTGAGACTATGGGTTTCAAACTAAATGGTAATAAAGAACAGAGAATTCAGTATGTCATCTGGGCACCATGAACACAAACATGCATAAATTGTGTTAACACATGGAGACAAAGGTTACCCAGAATCATCTTCATAGTGTGATAAAAAACAAAACAAAACAAAACAAAACAAAAACAAAAACAAAAGAACAAGATCTTCTTGGCAAGACCCTCAATCCTTCAATTATTGGGACTAAATTCATCTCACCATGGAGGGTGATGCCCAGAGGCTAAATTGATCAATTCTTAGAAATTCTTCGGAAATTTTTAGAAATAATTTAGAAATTAAGAGTGCAAGTGGATACACTTATGTGGGCTCCTAAATTTGTAACATTTGTAGCTCTCCCAAAATAGAATAGGCTGCACCAGGGGGCAGCGGGTTCCCCATAACTGGAAGTCTTTGAGCTCATAGTAGATGAATATAGATTAAGAATGATGTATACTAGATGCTTCTTTTCTGGAATGGTTTAGGGTTTAGGTAGCCTATGAGGTTCCTTTGAATTCAGATCATGTGATTCTGAGCAGGGTTGTCGGTATCAAATGACACAACATGCAAAGCACTTTGCAAACCCTAAAATATCATATAAATGCTACCTATTTTTGTTACTGTTGTTATAAATTATTAAATTTTAAACAAGGCAGCAGAGTGTAGTAGAAAGAGGACTGTATCAGGAGATGAGTTCCAGGGTGAGGAACCCACATGGGGCCCTCTAGGTCCTCAATGCAGCCCTTTGACTGAATCCAAACTTCACAGAACAAATCCCTTTAATAAAAGGAGTAGGTCACCAAATAAAAAAGTATGTCACTTAACCTCACTAATCTTACTGTGCCTGCATTAGTGGAGGTAGCCTGAATAGGGATGAAAGCACAGGTACAGATAAAAGGAGCATATAGTATATGCACTACAGATTTCATTGAATTGCTTTGGGGAAAGTACTTTGGAAACTTTGAGGTATGGACATAAATGAGACATTATTTTGTGGGGAAGCCATGAACTCTGGAGGAGATTTTGCAAACAAGTAGAAAAAAATAACTATGAACTTTTAAATATTAATCTTTCCAATGACGTGAGTATTTTCCTTTTTGGTCACAATAGAAAAATCCAAAGAAAAAATTCTTACCCTTCTAGAATGTTGCATTTCTCGACACACTTCTTGTGACGGCTCACATAGCGACAGGACAGGCAGTGGCTTGGCTTTGGACCCCAGCAACCATCAGGTGAGCACAATTCATGACAAACATGGCCCAGAGCCCCTGAAGAAGACAAAGTAAGTTTCAGGGGAGTGGCTCAAGTACCCCAGCTACTTTAGGACATGAATCCTCTAGTTTCTATGTTGTATAATGTTTCACAGAATCTCAAAGTTGGAAAGAGTCCATCTAGTCCAACATATCTCTGATATTTATAACCTATGTGACCTTGAGCAAGTTCATTTAAACTTCTTGTGCCTCAGTTTCCTAATCCTTAAAATGAGGGGGTTGTATTAGATGGTTTCAGATCTCTTCAAGCTTTTGTTCTATGATTTGAAACACTTGACCAAGAGTCTCCAGTGAGTGGACATTCCGTTTCATCTTGTAGGCCTTCAGTGAGGAAGTTTACTCCCTCCAAAGGCAGCATAGTCCATGTTTTGAGAATTCTAATTATTAATAACAGCATTTATATAGTGTCTACTATGTTCCAGGCACTGTGCTAAGTGCTTTACAAATATTAATTTATCTGGTCCTCACAACAACCCTGGGAGATAGGTACCAAAATTAGTAGTATTTTATAGTTGAGGAAACTGAGGCAAATGGGATAAGTGAGTCACTTATAGGATAAGGGTCACACACCTAGTAAGTGTTTGAGGCCATATTTGGACCCAGGTCTTCCTGACTCCAGGCCCAGTGCTCTAGCCACTGGGCCACTTAATTGCCATGAAGTAGTTTTTCCTTATGCCACGCACAATTATTCCCCTCTGCAACCCATTCTTGCTACTGAGATCATGCAGAACAAAGCCAATCCCATTTCCAAATGATAGTCCTCCAAATCTTAAACATAGCTTGTCTCTGCTTTTCCTAAACTGTGTTGCCCAGAACTGAGCACAATACCCCAAACATGCTCTGACCACAGCAGAATATGGTAGAATTATTACAGCTACATAATATGGCAGAACTATATTATAGGACAGGTAGGTGGCGGAGTTGTTGGAGTGTTGAATGTGGAATTAGGAAGACCTGAATTCAAATCTTGACTTAGACGCTTTGACCAGTTGTGTGACCCTGGACTGGTCACTTAACCTCCCTCGGACTCAGTTCTCTCATCTGAAATGCTAGTTGTTTTTGTTGTCATTATTATCATCATAATTTTTATTAGTAGTATTAGGAGTATTATTACCTCCACCAATATGGGCATTACATCTGTCTTCAAGCAGACTTTGAACACATTGAGGGTTTTAGTCAGAGGGCAGTCAGTTTCCCGTAATTAGAAAGCTGAGGCTGGATGATTATGTGCTTTTTGACATTACCCTGTGAACTTGTTTCACCTTGTAGTCTACTAAAAGACCCCCCTTTTGATCAAAATTGTGGTCTCCCGGCTACAATTTCTACCTTCTGCATTTATAATTTATCTTATATCATAGGTATGCTCATATGGTACCATGTGTGTAATGAGGACTTAGGAAATTCCTGAAAACTGGTCATGTGAAATACTACTCATTTTCCACTTGAGAATCTCAGTTTATTTATTATATAAAAACATTGTTTGGGAAAGCAGAAAAGGGCAGGGGTTATTGGAATCATGGCGGCAAACAGGGATTATTCTGTTATAGATACTGAAGCTTAAAAGCTGCTTCTTATAACTAAAGTCAGAACAACAATAACAATAATGGAAGTATTTTAAATTGGAAAGTAGACTGGTGTGTAGAAATGACTTCACATCTTTAATTTGCATTTTGATTATTTTCATCACTCTGAAGACTCATCATTAGATAAACTCAGTTAGGGTAAGAATGATTAAAACAGTTCTAATCTGTATCACATAAATGGATGGATAAGCTAGGACCAGGGATTCCCTAGTTTGCTTCATTCTGGCTTAAAGCCTGAAGGATGATTTAGGCATCTAAGTAAGAACAATAGTTTTGATTGAGTCATAGCCAATTAATCATCTCTATATTATAGAATCTCAGAGTTCCAAAGGACAGCCTTAGAAGCCATCGAGTTACCTCTGTATCTGAACAAGAGTTGCCTTGACTAGCAGTCATTCAGCCTCCTCTTGAAACCCACCAAGGCAGACCACTGCAGTTGGGACAACTGTAATTGCCAAAGACTTTGCCCTAAAAGTAGACAGAGCAGGGGGTGGTCACTTACGGCACTCTTTTTCATCTTTGTTGCTTGTGATTTTGCTTTTCTGACTTCTTGTTCCAAACAGTCTGTTCCAGTTTATTGTGTTTGCATAGCAGAGTTGTCTGTTTTTTGAGATGATGACATCACCATCACTGATTTCCTTGAGGGAGCGTAAGCCCAAGGAAGTTATGTCCACGCCAACAACAGCAAGAGAAAACTGACCGCTGAAATGGGGAGAGAAAAAACAACATTGTGACATATAATTATAAATCAGTTATAAGAAAAGGAAATTCTGGGGAAAAAAACATAGCATTATTGAGAACCATCTTGGTTTTTAAGGAGACCCTGTTCTTCTCCTCTGTACCCCCAGATTTACACGCACTGCAGTGAGAACTAGATTGTTGGGAGGCAAGCATTGTGGCTTTTGGAGACTGTAGGAAACTGGCATTTTCTAGAACAGCTTTGAAAGGCACTGTTAGCTTTGTCTAAGAAAGTCAGAATTTTCTGATCTTTTGTAAATCTAAATAAGAACCACAGGTTAGCTCTACCTGGGGGTTAGTGATTGGGCTGGCTACATGTCAGTGGATTCTGACTGTAGGTGAAGCTTCTCTTAAGTGAGCTCTCACATCTTTTCCCCTTCCTGTGATATCCTCTCCCAAGACCCAGTTACTGATCCTGAGTGTAATTCTTGTCCATAATTGCAAAATAGTTCATTCATTACTAAAGTCTCAGTTGATAAGGGCTTGATTGGTGACCCCACCCAGGAGAGTTAGAATCTTCCTGAAAAATCTTAAAGGAACGGAGAGATAATGGCGGAATGACGTATGGGAGAGTTGGTAACTTTGTAAAGGAGTTGCTGCCCATAGTCCTCTCAAGGGGAGCTAATTAGGTGATTGCCTACTCTGCTATTTCTTAGGGTTATAAAAAGTAGAAATTGATTATAGAAAATTTCTGGTAGAGTAAATAATTCTCTATAAAAACTAATGGTCTCTTTGAAGAAAATTGCCTTCTTATACGGATTGGACCATTCACTGGAGGGTCTGATCATGATTGTGGGAGAGTAATTTCATTATTGAGATTTATTTTTATTTTATTTTCAATGGTGGGTCATCGATTAGAAAGAGTAATAGATAATGATATTCTTCTATAGTTAGATGGCACATTAGAAACTACTCTCATTATTTTATAGAAGATATTGAGTATCAGAAAACAGAAATGATGTGCTCAGAAGTATAAGTAGTAAATCTACTTTTGAGATATTCTAAGGTAGGGGTTTTTAACCTGGTGGCCATGGATAGATTTCAGAGGGTCCCTGAACTTAAATGGGATTTTTTTTTTCTTTTTTCACTAAACTAAACTTGAAATTTAGCGGGTTTTTCAATTATGACTGTAGGAATCCAGAAAAGGGGACCCCAGGCCTCATTACATTACCAAAGCGGCCCATAACACAAAAAAAGTTAAGAATCCCTGATCTAAGGTAAGTCCCAATCAACTCAAGGGGTAACAAAGAACTCTCAAAAATCTTGAATCCATTACTAGCTGTGTGATCCTGGGTAAGTCACTTAACCCCAATTACCTAAAAATTAAAAAAAAAATCCTGAATCCAAAATGAACTTTGGTTTTCTTCAACTGAAAAACCAAAACATATTTTTAGGAAAGCAGAGGAGAAAGCAAATCACAATGCCAAACCCAGAGTGGTAAGTGATCCCCTCCTTCCCACCCAAAGCATAGGAAATTTGTGAGGAAGGCATCAACCAAATTACAATCAACAAATCAACTTGATTACAGCCTCTGGAGAGTCTCCCATGGAGGTCTTCAAGAAAAGTCCAGATAAGCATTGTTGGGTAGATGGTAGAAGGCGTTCTTCCCATGAGTGAGAAAAGGGAATTGTGCCAAGGATTAGGCCAAACAGCACAGGTTCAAGAAGGGAGCTTACAGTGTCCTTTCTGGGAATGCTCCCATCTCCCAAGTGCACTATGGATGGCTTGAAGAGCTCTCTCAAATGCCACTCTCCTGGAGGTCTAAGAAGGAGCAGCGAAACTATAACATTCTAGGACTGAAAAATCACTACTTGGCCACCCTGACTGCTGATGTCAGCAGCTCCTACCCATCTTCCACCCTGGGAAAGGATGAATATTCTGCTTTTCTCATGAGCAAATTTTTTTCTGTATCAGTACAATCCCACCAGTCACACCATTTTGGTTAAAAGTTGTCTCCTGGCATCTAGCCTTCCCTCTGTGGATTCTAATATCAGCACAGCAGAGAAGGCTATTCAGCAAATCCATAGATGAACCACAATCTTTGCAGCTTTTTAAAAAAAGTAACCCTATTATCTTTTCCTCCTACCCCATTCATTCATTCAATTCATTCGATAACCATTTATTAAATGCCTCTGATATGCCAATCACTGTGCTAGGCACCCAGGATATAAACATATACAAAGTTATTGGATGTGCCATTTGAAATCACTGAATGCAAAGTATGGAATAGTTTGGCAAGCAGCAAAGCACTTTGTTCCTTGGAGATTAGGAGCCCATAGCTCAAGCACAAGCAGGTGAGGTGCTCCAGAGTTATCTGGTATTGGAGAACAGAAACTGGTTCCCCAAAGGTAGGGCAGTCCAAATTAGTGACTCATCGCAGCGTGCACCCTGTAAATTGGTTGTCCTGAGTTTGCCCCATCTCCAGTCACCATGTGAAGATTTCAAGCGCAGCCTGGCCCAAGGCCTCTGGGAAGTGGTACTGGCAAGGAGCTCGGATATGAGATGATCTATTGTTCCGAAGGAATATACCAAGGGTCCTATAGCGTGTGATGATGCTTTGAAGCTACATGAATGTAAACCGGGTAAGAATTGTATGCCTTTACCTAAATCATCCTGTGCCTTCCAGGCTTAGCTCAGCCACCCACCACTGATGACCTTTCCCAATCCCTCCAGTTATTAGTGTTCTCTCCACCCACCAGAAATTACTTTGTATTTTCTTTGCATATATTTTCTATTTGCTTATCTGGTTCTTTTGTGTGGCCTGAATAGAATGTCTGTTCCTTACCTTAGGGGCAAGGCATTTCTTATTTTTATTTCTGTATCTCCAGTGCTTATCACAATATCTTGAACATAGTAGATGCTTTATAAATGCTTACTACATTAATTAAATTGAATAACCGGCCAAAAAGGAGCATTTTGGAGATCCAGACTAACTATATTTGAGTACCAAGAGGTATGACTATTTTGTAATCTGAAAGAGATGGCTTTTACCAGACTTGAATGTACTTGATTATTACACAGTGATATAGAATACAATTAGAAGTCATGGAGGTCAGTCATGTAAAACAGCTCTAATAGGGTGAATATACTTAGCAAAGCCATTTGTAAGCCCTTTCCCCACATTCCTCCATACTGGTTATATTGATTATTTAATAATTTCTATTTAGTCATTACAGCTGAAAGTTGGCAAAGCCAGAAATATGCTATATTATAAACTGCTCAGATCTCACTCCCAAAGCAAATGAGAGTTTCCTGGATAATTCAAGTAAATACCAAATACCCGGTTTTACCTGAATTATCAGGCTAATTTCCACAGCCCTCTCCTTGTTGAACCCCTAAAAAGCTGGCCTCTGGAATGGATAAGGTTTAGTTCTATCTCTCATTGACTGCATAACTATGGTTAGAATTGCCAGCTACTTACTGTTGCTTTGTTCTGCCTCGTATAATTTCCAGATGTTCAAAAGCATGGAGGTCAGTCATGTTTTCAGGCCAAGCCTGAATCAGCAAAAATCCTGAAAGTCGATATGTTTCATAGAATCATAGATTTAGAGTTAGCTAAAGCAGTCCCCAAGGGGGAAAAATTATTCCTACAAACATGCATTAATGAAATAAAAAAAGAGATGATGAAATGAAAATGCATTTAAAAATTAGAAAGCCAAATAAACCTAAAAGAGAATATATTTAAAAATTAGAGGAAAAATTGACAAACTGGAAACCAAAAAAAAAAAAAAATTACAGAAATGAAATGTAAACTAAAAGCTTGTTATTTGAAAAGACTAATGAAATCAATAAGCCTTGAGTCAATTTGACTAAAAAGAAGAGAGGGAAAAATTTAAATCAACAAAATGGAAAGTGCTTTATACATCATGTAATTTCCTTAGAAATACACCAGTTAAAAGTTTATTTATATACTTATATACACATTTATCTGGTTCTGCCCTGAAATCTGAACTTGAGGACTAAATGCCAAAATGGCGGTTTAGGCCCTTTCCTTCTCCCTCTATATGTACAGGGCTGGGCCTGTGGAAAATTGCAACATAGACAAAATCTGTCCAATGTCTTTTCTGTGGACCCCTGTCCAGCCTCTGAGATGGTCTTGTTTGCTTTGCCCATCAAGGTATATCCTCTCACCATAATGTTTGAAAATTATCATTCTTCTCTTCCCCTTGATGTTGTAACTTCATTCCTTTAAGGAGGACAGACAATGATGTGTTCAATCTGACTTTGGAAAATACGGAAAAGGGTCAAAAATGTTGGAAAAACTGATAATTTACCCTTTTGGAATCTAATTATAGGACCATTCTGAATGTAATCCTATTTCCCTTAAGCAAAATAGAAATAGGGCTACTGGGATGAGGCAGAGGCCTATGGCCTATCTAAAGTAGGGGCAAGCATATGAATCACTACATTTTTAACTTGAAGAATTTAATTTTAAATGATGAAATTTCAATTGAATATTGTTTGAGGGTTGGGTTCCTTTATAGTGTACCTCAGATTATACCACTGGTCATGTACATGTATATAAATATATATTTAGCTATTGAAACCCATGCCATAAGGGTGGAAGAAAATCTGATTTCTAGTCATAGCCCTTTCACTGACTAACCATGTAACCTTGGGAAAGGTCACTTTACTACTCTGGGTCTGTTTCTCTTCTATAGAATAAAAGATTTTGTATTAGATGACCTCTAAGCTTTAATCTAGCTCTAACACTCTGTGGCTGATTGGGGTTTTGTACAAACCTGATATTTCCTTCACGGTCCTGAGAATATTCAGTTCTTTGGGATCTAAAGGTGGAGTACGGGTGAAGGAGTCACTGAAATAAACATAGAAACTTATCATCCAGTGATCACAGACCCAAGAAAAGCAGCACACTTTGTGCATTTCCTCTTCACAAACTTCTTACCCTTTAAATGCAACAGGCAATATATGTAGATCGCCGCTGATGGTGGTACAATTCTGAAATTGTTTGATGTTTGTCGCATTGATGGAGAGAACATCTTTAAATTCACCAATTCCTATTCCATTGCAAACTATAAGAAGAGCAGAGAAGATTATTCAATCCAGCTTTCTAGAATGAACAACTTTCCAGATAAACTTCAAAATGTCTTCCTCATTGCCTTTGGCTTGCCATACAGTTGTCATATTTTGCAATCAGTGGATTACTGATCATTACCATTTAAATCCCATTCAGATAGGGAGAAAAATCCATCATTGGGCCATACAAGAGAGATTCAATTCAACAATCTTCGTTTCAATGTTGCAAAATTCGTCTGCCAACCACTAACCCTGGCTCTTCCAAGCAGGTAAAACAGGATGAGTATGGCAGCTGAACATCTCACTAAACTCATTTTTTTTCCTTTTTTTTTTTTTGGTCACCCTCTCCTTCTCCCATCACAGCCAGTGAGAAAAGAGCATTAGATTAACATTCTAGACACCAATGTGATGTGGGACTATTTGTTTCACCTCCCTGGGTGGGTCTCAGTTTCCTCCTTTGTAAAATGAAGACATTAATTCTAGGATAGCTGCCAGTCCAAGGAAGTGTTTAGGATTATGGACTTCTTTTAAGGTCTCCTCCTTGTTTCAGTAACAGCAGCTAGTTATTACACACTTTTACAGCAATGGCCCTTTCTTGCGTTTATTAATAAGCAATTATTAATAGCATCACAAAATACCATTATCAGGCACTAGGGATGGAAGGAAGGAAGAAAGAAAGGAAAAGAAAAAAGAAAGGGAGAGAAAGGAAGAAAAAGGGGAGGCAAGAAGGGAGGAAAGGAAGAAAAAGAAAGAAATGAAGGAGGGAGGAGGCGGAAAGTAAGATGTAGAGGAAGGAATGTGACATGCATGCTCATGAATACACACAAATCCATATATTTCTATGTATACATACATGTTCATGTATATATACACACATATGTTAATGTAAGAGAAAGAGACAGAGACAGACACAACATAAAGTCTGTCCAGATCTGCCTTAGTGTAGTAAGGGTTTGTGTCCTGGACCCCTTTAGTAGTTTGGTAACATCTATAGACTTTGTCTTAGAATGATGTTTTTAAATTCATAAAATAAATACACCAGATTACTTAAAAAAAAGGTGTATTGAAATAGTTGCCAAAATATTTCTTAAAAAGTCATGGATCCCCTAAAATCTATTCACAGATGCTTTGGGGTCCATGGACTCCATGGTGTGCACAGTACCAAATAAGTGTCCCTGGCGACTGTCTTTGATAATCATGGAGTCATAGGCACCTTGGAAGCAATCAAGTCAAACCTCCTTGAAGGGTTCAGGATGACAGATGAGGAAATTGAGGCTGCTAGGGATTAAATGACTCGCCCAGGGTAACACAGCTATTAAGTATTTGAAGCAGGTCTTCTTGACTTTGAGTCTAATATTCTAACTACTGTAATACTTAGCTGACTTATACAGGTAGGTTGCAATGTCTTATTGGAAGGAATTTTCATATTGAGAATAGACAAAAATCACCAAGGTTGACAGAATCACAATTTTTTTTGTTAATTTACACACACACACACCCCTTCTGTTAGATAATTTGGGGAAAGAAAACCTTGGGACCCTCCTGTGGGAAACATCTGTTTCCCAGATCTTCTGCATCTTTAATCCAACATTTTCTCCCATAGCCTGCCACATGCCAGATGGCCCTGCATTTCTTCTCATGGCCTTGAGATAGCATCCTAGGATGCAGAAGGAGCATTGAGTGGAAATAGAGCATTGTGATATAATGGAAGATGAAAGGCTCATTCAAATCCCGCCCCTAACTTAATAGTATTGTTTTCCCCAATTACATGTAAAGATAATTTTCAATATTCACTTTTATAAGATTTTGAGTTCCAAATTTTTCTCCCTCCCTCCCCCCTTCCCCAAGACAGCAAAGAATCTGATATAGGTTATATATGTATAATTATTTAAACATATTTCCACATTAGTCATGTTGTGAAAAAAGAATTAGAACAAAAGGCAAAAGAAAGAAAAAAAACAAAGAAAAAAGTGATAATAATATGCTTCTATCTGCATTCAGACTCCATAGTTCTTTCTCTGGATGTAGATAGCATTTTCTATCATGAGTCTTTTGGAATTTCCTTGAATCATTGTATTGCTGAGAACTAAGTCTATCATAGTTGATCATCGAACATTGTTGCTGTTGCTGTGTAGAATGTTCTGGTTCTGCTCACTTCACTCATCATCAGTTCATGTAAGTCTTTCCTGGTTTTTCTGAAATCCACTTACTCATCATTTCTTATAGTACAATAGTATTCCATTACATTCATATACCACAGCTTTTTCAGCCATTCCCCAACTGATGGGCATCCCCTCAATTTCGAGTTCTTTGCCACCATGAAAGAGCTGCTGTAAATATTTTTGTACATGTGGGCCCTTTTCCCTTTTTTATGTTCTCTTTGGGATTTAGACCTAGTAGTGGTATTGCTGGATCAAAGAGTATGCACAGTTTTATAGCCAGCCTGTAGGGCATAGTCTCAAACTGCTCTCCAGAATAGTTGGATCAGTTTACAATTCCACCAACAATGCATTAGTGTTCCAATTTTCTCACATCTTCTCTAACATTTGTCATTTTCCTTTTCTGTCATATTAGACAATCTGATAAGTGTTAAGTGGTACCTCAGAGTTGTTTTAATTTGCATTTCTCTAATCAATAGTGATTTAGGGAATTTTTTCATATGACTACAGATTGCTTTAATTTCTTGATCTGAAAACTGCTATTCATATCCATTAACAACTTATCAGTTGGGGAATGACTTGTATTCTTATACATTTGACTCAGTTCTGTATACATTTTAGAAATGAGGACTTTATCAGAAACACTGGCTGTAAAAATTGTTTCCCAGCTTTCTGTTTCCCTTCTGATCTTGGTTGCATTGGTTTTGTTTGTACAAAACCTTTTTAATTTAATGTAATCAAAATTATCCATTTTGCATTTCATAATGTTCTCTATCTCTTGTTTGGTCATAAATTCTTTCCTTCTCTGTAGATCTGACAGGTAAACTATTCCCTGTTCTCTTAATTTGCTTATGGCATCACCCTTTATGTCTAATTATGTATCCATTTTGACCAAATCTTGGTATACAGTGTGAGAGGTTGATTTATGCCTAGTTTCTGCCATACTATGTTCCAGTTTTCTAGCAGTTTTTGTTAAATAGTGAGTTCTTATCCCAAACAATACTCACCCCCCTCCCTTCTTTCCCTCTACTGTAATAGGTCTTTTGCACCTCTTCATATGATGTAATTTACCCTATTTTGCCTCCCCCTTTCCTCTTTACCTGGTGCAATCCTTTTTTTTCACTCCTTAATTTTTTTATATCATCACATCAAAATCAACTTATACTCACACCTTCTGTCTACGTATATTCCTTCTAACTGCCCTAATAGAGATACAGTTCTCAAGAGTTACAAGTATCATCTTTCCATGTAGGGATGTAAACAGTTTAACCTTGTTGAATAACAAGTGGTTTTTTTTTTTCCTTTTCTTTCCTGTTTACCTTTTTTATGCTTCTCTTGAGTCTTGTATTTGAAGATTGAATTTTCTTTTCAACTCTGGTCTTTTCATTGGGAATGATTGAAAGTCCTATATTTCATTGAATATGTATCTTTTCCCCTGGAAAAATTATGTTCAATTTTGCTAGGTAATTGATTCTTGGTTGTTATCCAAGTTCCTTTGCCTTCTAGAATATCATATTCCAAGCCCTCTGATTCTTTAATGTAGAAGCTGCTAAGTTCTGTGTAATCCTGACTGTGGCTCCTTGATATTTGAATTCTCTCTGGCTGCTTGCAGTATTTTCTCCTTGACCTGATAATTCTGGAATTTGCCTACAATATGCCTTGGAGTTTTCATTTTGGGATCTCTTTCAGGAGGTCATCAGTGGATTCTTTCAATTACTCTTTTACCCTCTGGTTCTAAAATATCAGGGCAGTTTTCTTTGATAATTTCTTGAAAGATGCTATCCAGTCTCTTTTTTGATCATGGCTTTCAAATAGTCCAATAATTCTTAAATTATCTCTCCTGGATCTATTTTTCCAGGTCATGAAGTATTTTACATTTTCTTCCATTTTTTTTGACTGATCCTTTGACATTTTTTTGACTGATCCTTGATGTCTCATAAAGTCATTAGCTTGCACTTGCCCAATTCTAATTTTTAAGGAATTATTTTCTTCAGTTAGCTTTTGTATCTCCTTTTTCATTTGGCTAATTCTACTTTTTAATGAGTTGTTTTTTTTTCAGTGGATTTTCCCCCCATTTGGCCAATTGTATTTTTTAAGGAATTGTTTTCTTCAATCAATTTTTGTCCTTCCTTTTCCAAGCTGTTGACTCTCTCTTGCTTATCTCTCATTTTTGTCCCCCACTTTTTCTTCTATCTCTGATTTTTAAAATCCTTTTTGAGCTCTTCCAAGAAGGCTTCTTGGGCTTGAGACCAATTCATATTCCTCTTTGAGGTTTCACTTGTAGGTATTTTGACATTGTTGTCCCCTTCTGAGTTTGAGTTTTGATTTTCCCTGTCACCAAAGTAGTTTTCTATGGTCAGGGCTCTTTTCTATTTTTTTTGTGTTCATTTTAAAGCCTATTTCATGGCTTTTGAAGTTGAGCTGTCCTGCTGGAGCACAGGGGGCACCGTCCCTAGCTTCTTATGCTGGGGCTCAGGGACCTAGTCACTGGCTTTCTGTGCTGCGGCCTCAGGTGCTGGCAGCTTGCCCACTGTACTATGGTGGCCCAGTCTAGTCAAGTTTGTTGTGCTGGAGTTCCAGGACTGGCAATTTGCCTTCTGTGCTGGGGCTGGAGGCCTCACAGCTGGCCTGCTGAGCTAGGACCAAGGGGCTTCCATTGCTGATCTGTGATGTGGCTCATTGTGCCGGGCTGCTCTCACCTTCTACCCAAGTAAGACAGACTTTTCCAAGTTATCTTGAGCTAGAAAATTGTTTCATGCAATCTTTGTGTAGGTTCTGCCACTCCAGAATCCATTTAAAGTCTTGATTTAAAGTTTTTTCCTAGGGAAACTGGGGAAAGCTCAGGCAACTTTCTGGCTTTTCTTCACCATATTGGCTCTGCCTTGGGCTTATTCAAAATTAAGGGAAAAGGCCGTCTTTCATTTTGTTTTTCCTTCCGAGAGAAAATGATTGAGAACTGTTCTGTCTTCAAGCAGATTAATTCTTTCCTTACTCACTTAGATCAGGTCTTATTTCCAAGTTCTTAGGCTTTTCCCCCAGGGGGGCATGTGCCCAGAGGTTTCCTGAAGACTCCAGATTTGCAGAGTGAGGTTCTTTTCCCCAATTCTTTAATAACATTCATCCCTCAGTTTCTGGGGCTCTTCTTGCTCCCACACTTCCAGACTTATCTCCAAACATTTATCTCAGGCTATTCTCTGCTTTTGTTTTAATGCTCCCAAATGAATTCTATTTTGCATCATATGAAGTTCAAACATATGACTTTTGGCACGAGGCTTGCTATACTAATAAGGTTAGTGATATCCAATGTTGAGTTTGTATTCCCAAGGCACAGAAGAGGCACTTAATAAATGCTTGTTGAATTGCACTGAAAATAGTCAAAAAATCTTTGTATATGAATATAATGGTGCCTTAAGAAATGATGAAAAGTATTGTCTCAAAGAAACCTGGGGAGACCCCCAGCTGACCTAGGAAGTAAAGATCAAGAATAACAAAAATCACCCTTTCTCACCTCCTGTAGCTTTCTTACCTTTACTACATGGACCTTCACACTTTTTACATTTTCGGACGCCATCTTCCTCCACTTCATAGGTCTCAGCATTACAAGAACGAACACAAGAACCATGGTCTGTCACCACATAGTTATCTAAGGAAGAGGGAAAGAAAAAAGGATCATGGAGCAGAGCTAGTTGTTTCTGGAATGAGTTCAGTTCCTCAGTATCCAGGTTGCAGAATGGACACAATGCTTTCCCCTTGTTATTTACTTTGTACATAAAACTATATTGAAAACAAACCACATATGGGGCAGCTAGGTGGCGCAGTGGATAGAGCACTGGCCCTGAAGTCAGGAGGACCTGAATTCAAATCCGGCCTCAGACCAAACACTTGACACTTACTAGCTGTGTGACCCTGGGCAAGTCACTTAACCCCAATTATCTAAAAAACAAAAAACAAAAAACAAACAAAAAAAGAAAATAAACCACATATGCAGTTGTTTCACCAGAAGTAATGAAAACAAAAGAGCTAAATAGAAAATTATAGGTAAATAGTTGCTGGAGGAAGTGTATGCTAGCAATTCCCAATACTTTTAATTATTTAAAATGTTTATCATTTAAATATGTTACATCAAATTATTTAAATAGTATTTACATTGTTTTTTATCTTCAGAATACCCATAGTCATAAAAATACCTAAATTTAAATTCTTTGAAATTAGCTATTTCTTTAAATCCTCTCAAATTTGAGCTATTATGTATTTTCAAATTTGTTTTTAACCACATAAATTTGTGACAAGATCCTTTCTCCGTCTAGCACTTCTTCATGGTCTTTGGGTGACTTCCCCCTTGGTATCCATGTTGACATAAGAGATAGAGTGCTGGGTTTGGAATCTGGCAGCTTGGGGTTCAAATTCTACTTATTCACTGTGTGGCCCTAGACAAGTCACATCAGTCTTTTGCATCTTAATTTCTTCATTTGCAGGATGAAGGTAATTATACTTGGAACACATATCTCACAGGATTGTTGTGGGACTTGAACTAAGAAATGGAAGTGCTTTGCAAACTTTAAGGTGCCCTTTAAATATTAGTTGTCATTATGTTCATTAGGACCAAATTTCTCATTTGGCATCTTAAGTGCTCTTAGGTCAATTCCTTGCCCTTTTTTATTATTTTTATTCAGCCTTAACTCAACATGGAGATTCTTTTGTACTCTGTTAACTGACATTTTACAAAATAAATTGTTTTAAAGAGGTCTTAATTCACCAAATCTGCTTATATTATGTTCCCCTCTACGTTATAAGCTCTTAGATGTTAATCAATAATTTTTCAGGAGACGTGGAGGGGAAATATCTTCTCTTCCTTTTGTATCCCTCTAATCTACTGAAGATAGTGTCTTATATACAGGATTGAAGGCTGGAGACTAAAAGACTGAAAAAACCATGCATAACTAATCTTCCTTCCCTATTCTACTTTCTAAAAAATGATGGGCCATTGTCCACTACTAAATTACTATGTGACACTGGACAACTCAATTTGCCTCTCTTGACCTTAGTTATTTATTCATATATTCATTCATTCAATGATAAGAGCCTAATGAGTTTTAAAACACTGTGATAGACGCTGGGGGAGAATCATCATCATCATTATTCTCATGGCCTTGGCTTTTACAGGTCTGATCTATAGAATGTGTAAGAGTGGACTGGATTCCTCTAACATCCCATCTGGGTCTAATTGTAATTTTATGTAAAGTTCAGTGTTACCAACTAATGTAGGCAGGGAATGGAGACTTAAGCCATCAATGAGTTTATGGTGCTATCTGTCTCACCTCCTATTCCAAGTATACTTATCTAACACTCAGACACTATTTTTGTTTTAACTGAAATTGAAAGGCGTTTAATGAAAAACCACTTTCCCCTTAACATCTCTCCTTCCCTTCCTTCTCAGGGGATTGGAAATCCCAGTACCTGAAAAAGTGAGAAGGAGAGGGGAATGCTTTTAGAATTGAAAGATACCAATGTATAAGATAGGTCTCTGTCTATAAATTCTCTAATTTAATGCCCTCAGTGAAACACTGAGGGAGTTTGAATGACTATAGACCACTGACAATGAGACTACTTGCCCTTTGCAGGTGACAGCTGGACGTCAAAGTAAAAGAGTCTGGCAAAAATAGATCTTCCTAAGGAATAGAATGCAGCCACCCTACGCATGAGAAAAACTAAGATAATGACCCTTCAGCATAGAATGCTACTCACCTGTAAGCAGGTCTAGGACCTGGGGCTTCCTATCTAAATCCCTTTCCCTTCAAGGAGAGGTACCAGGACATTATGCCTTAGTTCTCTGCTTGGCAGCTGCATGATGGCAACTACATCCTTCATGAACACCAGAGGAATGGCATTGATCCATCTCCCTCAAAAGTGCATGGAATAAATTAAAAGGGCCATTATAAGGGTTCCTAAATCATGAAATCTCAGTGGGGAAATCCTAGAAGTTAAATGACAACCTTTGCAGTAGGGGCTGTGGTGAACTCACGTGGGCACTTTCGTACGCAGGTGGCTCCAAAGCTGTATTTGCCTTCTGGGTTGACATCCATCTGGTACGTGGTGGGGTTGTACAGCATCAGAGGGGGGCAGGTGTCTTTGCATGTGGCTTCATCTCGAAACTTTCGACAGACCTGTTGCAAGATGGAATACCAATGAAAAGAGATTAGGCACACACTTCCAAGCAGGTCAAACCACTCTAATTGGAACTGAGTGTCACATAGTATGAAGATGCTTTATTTCAGTGAAAGATAACTAGATCAGTCACTTAAAAATGAGTCACAACATTCCTTTCTCTTTGCTTTCGTTATTGTACCTGGCCTGTTCAGAGGAATGTATGCATTACAATGCTTAGAGGAAGACGTGCCTGATAACTTTTCAACCAAAACTTAGAATCATTATGAAGCTCATGAGCTGTCCTAAGTCCCCTTCTTTTCAGAATCAAGCACACTTGATTTCCCCCAGGCCCTATGTAAGGACACATTTTTGAAATCCAATAGACCTTTCTCTGTGGGAAACAGTCTAGCTCAGAAAAATATAATGGAGCCTGGAGTGAATAGAGTGAATCACAGGAATGGCGAGTTCAAAGGTCATCTAGTCCAACCCATACCTGAAAGGAACGCCAGCTACAATGTGCCTTACAAGCGGGTCGTATTCCTCAGGGAACAAAATGTTTCCTGAAATATTCCTTTCCAATATGAGTTAAAATTATTTTATGATGACATTTAGAAAGACTTCAATCAATAAAAATTTTATTAAGTGCCTACTATGTGCCAGGCACTGTGCTAAGCACTAGGGATAGAAAAAGAGGCAAAAGACAATCCCTGTCCTCAGGAGCTTATAATCTAACGAGGGAGACAACATGCAAACAAATATATACAAAGCGAGCCTATACCGGATAAATAAGAAATAATTAACAAAGGGAAGACACTGGACTGAGGAGAGGTTGGGAAGGCTTCTTGTAGAAGATGGACTTTGGATAGGACTTTGGCATGGAGGACAGCCCAAGAAAAGGCCCAAAGTGGAAAGATGGTGGGTCTTGTTTATAGAACAGCCAGGAGGCCGCTGGATCAAAGGAATCAAACATCCCTAACTCCCTAGGGAAGGCTGTGGATGCATACCTATAACTATGGTCCTAGCAGTTCCAAAGGGGCCCTAGGTCTGGGTGTGTGGCCCGTCTAGGATCCTTTTAGTCAAGCAAAATGAATTTGAGGAGGTTTTGAAGCAGCCTACTGAGGCTTTCTTGCAGATGCCACCACAGTGAAAAACAGAAAGTAATTTTGAGAGCTCTCTGTGGCAAACTGTGATGTCACTATCACACAAAGTCATCTGATTCTCCATGAAGTAAAAGTACTTTCCCCATCCCATGCCTTCTCAGGGAACTGTCTCTGAGGGTTCAATCTCAAAATAAAATGAGTAGAGATAGCAAGTGGGTACAATACTGGACTTGAAGTTAGGCAGTTCACATCTGGCTTCAGACACTTACTACTTTGCTGTGTAACCCTGGGCAGATCATTTCATCTCAGTCTAACTGTTTTCTCATCTGTAAGATGAGGTTACTAATGGCTCCTATCTCACCAGGATTCTCTGAGAATCACATGAGATAACATATGTAAAGTGCTTTGCAAATCTGAAGGTTCTATATTCATTATTATAAGACACTGCAGGAATTGGGACTCCCTGAAGGCTGCACAATGGTTTCCTCTTACCAAGCAGTCACTCTCTCGAGGTCCAGTACAACCTGCTGCACACTGGTTGTGGCAACAGTCACTAGGGGAACTACCGCGACACCGTCCTGAGCACTGCTGGGCACAGATGGTCTTTGTCACTGAAAAAGAGCAAAGGTCACAGGTGAACCAGATGTTCATTAAAATGTTTTTTTTCTCCTTAAAGATTTTTGGCGGTTATTTTCCAGGTGGATCAGGTTCATCAAAGGTGAATTGGATATTTATTAAGATGGAAGTTTTTCAAGTTTTGGTGAGTCCTTTTCCAGGTGGGTAGGTTCTAGAGCCAGACCTCACACCTGATAAGGGTAGGTTGTCGTCACATGCAATAAGGAGTTTACTTTGCCAATTGCGTAAGGAGTTTCCAATGCTATGGAGCTGAGAGGGGATAAAGAGAGGTGCGGCTGTGTCCCTTGAAGGTAGAAGAGGATATGTCAGTCATTGCTCTAAGGCTTTTTTAAAGAACTTCTTGTTTGAGGGTTTTTGGTAAAGCAATACTACTTGTCATTTTTTGACAACCTCATCAGTTCCACATGAGTTTCTACTCTAAACTGATCTTGCCTGGATAATTTTGTGAAGATGCTAATGCTTTCTTCCTTAGAACACCCTGTTGGGTTCACTGTTCTGAATAGGATGGCTTCTGTTTGGGTTTCAATTATCAAACATGGCCTCCCTTGTATTTACAGTATACAGGAACTTCATAGGCATTTTCCATTACAAACATTGACTAGAATAATCTTTGTGATTATTATACCTTTTTCACTGACCTTGTTCAGTGCTGATACCAGAGATTTTTCATAGGTAAGGGGAACAGTACGGTAATAGATGGGTTCAGAGAAGAGGTGTGAAGTTGTATGGTATTTCAGAAGCAAGTTCAGGGTCATATGAAAGCCAAAGTTTAATTTTCATCTGGTACTAAACAGCCAGGTCCAGAGGCAAGGAGGCCTGTTTATGTTCTCAAAATGAGATGGCAATATTAGATCTAGCCTTCAAGACCCAGAAGGAAGAACAATCAGGCGAGATCAAATGTCAGCAAAACATCCAAAGTACCCAGATAAATTAAGATTCATTCAAAAAGTACTCTTCCAAATTTGATTTGGTCAGTGTAGGACTTCAGTCACTATCAACTCTAATAGACTAGGCCAGTCCCTTGTTCCCTTAATTGAGTTTCAGTTATAAAAAGCTCGCTACCAGGCCTAGTGTTTCCTGTAATCAAATCAGGTGAGCTCCCCAGGCTTTGGACCATTATCAGAAAAAAAAAATCTTATATGATCCTGAGTCCAATGGAAGAAATAATTAAAATGATAGTACACAGTTAATGTAATGTTTTAAGTTTTTACAAAGTGCTTTACATGGATTATCTTATCTGGGCATTGCAACAGCCACCCAGGGGAAGGCAGTGAAGATATTATTATCCCACTGGTAGATTTTCAGGTTATTGCCCAATCATTTGAAGAAACTGAGTGCATATATAAACAGAAAAAATCCATATACTTACAACTCTGGCAATTTTGTGGTCCAGGACCCCAACAGCTTCCATTGGGACAACTAGAATCACACTTTTCACCTAAAATTAATAATTAAAAAAAAGACATGAAAAAAAGATCCAATGAAATAATTTTGTCCATTATTCCCAGAAATTCTGAATGGAATGGAAACACAGCAAAAATAAACAGTAAAACCAGCTACAGATGAAGAAATAAAAGCTCACCAATAAATTAAGCCATTAACAACTTTAAGAATCAGCATTGGGAAGGAGAGAATTTAGTCTAATCTCCTCATTGTATAGTTATGAAGAAATTGACCTAGAGAAGACAAGATTATCCATCGAGGTAATGCAGAGCTGGCACTAGAACCTATGTCTCCTGACTTTTAGGTGAGACTTCCTTCCACTAGCCTATGCTGCTTTGCTTTATCTGATATTGCATGAGCCAACAAGCATTTATTAAATACCTACTATGTGCGAGGCACCGTGATAAGCTTGTTGACATCTATGAGGTAACTGAAGAACATAGTACTTAAGGGGTTTCTTTTAAATCCTGGCATTTTCGGTTGCCTTTACATGCTCTGTGTCACAGTGCCTTGCATATAGTAGGTGCTTAATAAATACTGTTGAAGTGTTCCTTATTTTTCCATGCTCTAACAGTCACCAATAATAAGTTTACATGTACAGGTAAATCTCCCCATTTCAAGTTACTACATTAATCATTTAATTTGATTGTCTCTGAATGTAACTATACAATAAGGCACACATGTCTTGTATAGTCTGGGCTTTGAATTGAATTTTGGCCTGTGAAGATGAAAAATCTATGTTTTTTTGGAAGCCAATTTGAGGGATTGCTGAGTGGCCTGAGAAACTCACTAGTGTATTGAGGTCTGCTACTGGTTTGTAGGACTTTCTTAAGTACCTAAAATTACACTTGTTAGTTATATTTCTTTGTTTAGAAACTATTGCAACATGTAATTTAGTTTCTTGATTCATGTAAATTTCTGTATGTCATTTATTCATGTGAATAATTCTGTATGTATTTGCTCTTCAAGGTTGCACAGAGTAGGAAAATACTGAAATATCAGATGGATTAAAAAATTAAATCAGTCACGAGAATAATTTTTGGTAATAATTTGTTTTTATTTTTAGGCAATCAGGGTTACCCGACTTGCCCAGGGTCACAGAACTTGTAAGTATCTGAGGCTGGATTTGAACTCGGGTCTTCTTGACTCTGAGGCTGGTGCTCCATCTACTGCACCACCTAGCTGCCCTGGTAATAATTTAATAACTTAGAAGTAATTTTATTCCTGAAGTTTCCTTTTTTCTCTAGTAAATTAAAATATTTATTATTTGATAATCAGTTTTTTGTTTTTATTTTATTTCATTATATTTTTGGGGGGCAGCTAGGTGGCACAGTGGATAGAGCACCGACCCTGGATTCAGGAGGACCTGAGTTCAAATCCGGCCTCAGACACATAATACTTACTAGCTGTGTGACCCTGGGTAAGTCACTTAACTCCATTGCCTGGCCAAACAATTTTTTATATGTATATATTTTTAAACCAGGGTTGATAAAAAGGGTTTTTGTTTATTTTACAGCCTTTGAAATAGCTCGTTTCTGCAAGGATCACCATTCTCATCTCAATTCCCTCAGGTATAATGGATGGCTGCCCTTGTGTGTGTGCATGACCATCTGTGTAAAACGTGTGTGTGTGTGTGTGTGTGTGTGAGTTTGTGTATACATATATATGCGTGTGTATATATATATATATATGTTTGCATATGTATATGTAATGACAAGACTAAGTGATCACTTGGACATGAATTACAGCTGTTTCTAATTCTATCATTAAGAAAAATCAACTTACATACTAATAAAGACTCCATGTTATGATTATAGGTATTATAGGAAAATGTTGACTCAGACTCTGAAATGAATGTAAAATTCATATATTATCATTTACCGGGAGCCAATAATATGAAGGCACAAATAACTTGATTCAAACAAACACTTAGAAAACTGAACTGACCCATTAACACATAACTGATTTTCACCTGTGACATATACATTGTGACCCAAACTCAAAATGTGGAGACTGTTGAGAGCTACCAGGCATTAACAGCAATGACCAGTCTCATGCTTTGGACACAAATTATACGTATTGTGTTGAAATAAAGCATAAATATTGGACAGAGTGGTTACTTCTCTACTGGAGAATATCTAAGAGAGAAAAATTCTGACAATGATTAGCCATAGAGCAGACTTTCCAGAGGCTAACCTCTGATAGCTCCTACCCCAGTCTAGAAGAGTCAAAAGCATAGCAAGAATCATTACAGAGAGACTGACTAATTGAGAGTCTTCATTTGAGGAGAAAAGCAAAGGCTTTCTTGGTTGCCTAATCTGGTTAATCTATGGCTCAACAGTTACAGAGGATATTTATAGAGATATTTCTTGAATGATAGTTCAGGTTACTAGCCTGGACAATTTACCCTTCCCACTACCCACCAAATAGTTTCCTTAAAAGCCAATTGTATCACATAACTCATACATGACTATACGGACTTGAGATAAAGGTATCAGTTTCTTATAAAATGAGTTGTTTGTAGCAATCTAATTAGAAACTGAAGGGACCATAGGGACTATTAAGTCAATCCCTTCCCTTCATTTTGCAGATGAGAAAACTGAGCTAGGCGGAGGTTAAGTGACTTGTCTAGGGACATACAGGTAAAAATATGCACTGTGCCATGTGGGTGACTCCTTTCTCTCACATAATAGTGTATTCACTCCCTCTGCTCCCTTATATGGGCCCTGTTTTACCTACCTTGAGAATTCATTTACCTTTTAAAAAATAAAATGGCAGGGGGATGGGGAGCTTCTAGAAAAGATGCTGAATGAATATTCTTCCTCTCCTTCCCAGAACCAGGGAATTACTAGAATTGGCAGCTTGAAGAAAGTTTACAGAACACTTACAACTCTTAGGATGGCTGTTATTGTCTATTGTGATGTTGTTTAAATAGGCGGAGTCCACAATATCCTTCCACTGGATTGTCTCCACATTACACAGGGTTGGGTTATTGTTGAACCGAACACCACCAACAAGGATTTCTATATAAATAAAAGAAAACAAACCTTCAATTGTATTCTAATCAAAATATTTGTGAAGTTTTTTTTACATCTTCATTTCTAAGAAGGACAAGTGCCCTACAGAGGGTAACAGAGAGGGGGTCAGTGGGAGCTAGAGTAGATGGTGAAGGTTTCATGGAGGAATTGGGACTTAATTTGACCTGAGCTCTGAAACATGGATAGGATTTCGATGATGGAGAGGAAAGGGAGAGGTTTCCTTTTGCTATAGCAGCAGGGAACCACAAGGTAGGATTCAGTGTGTGTGTGTGTGTGTGTGTGTGTGTGTGTGTGTACATGTACAGAAATGACCATGAGTTAAAAACAAAAGTCATCAATGAATAGTATTATTTTTAAAAAGAGACAGAAAGGAAGGAAAGAGGAATTCTAGGAAAGGAAGTCAAAGGTATAGAACAGAGACAGTGAGGAGGTTGGTGAGAATAGAAGGTTCATGTTGGAGTATGGCAGAAAAATAAGACTAGAAATCCAGAAAAGGAGTCTCACTTTAAACTGACCAAGTCATTTAAACTCCCACTGCTCTTGGCCAGGGGTCAGCAAAGTCTAACAAAATTATTGTGGGCTGGATTTCGCCTGCAGGCCCTAGCATGTCCACCCCTACTCTAGGCAATAAGTTTGTAGGGATGCGGAGCCACATTAGAAGACTGACCAATGAAATCACAAGTCTTGAATGTAACATACCATATTCTACAGGTAAAGGGGAGTCAGTCAAAATTTTTGAACAATGCGAATGATTATGACAAAGTGCTGTTAGGGGAATATTGACCTGGTAGCATTGTGTAGACTGGATTAGAAGGCAGGATGGATCTAGACTAACTAAGGAGGGTTCTAGCAATAACCAAAGTTTGAGGTGATGGGGACTTGATCTAGGGTGAGTCAGTAACACGAAACAGACATTTTCAAGGAAGAACTGAAGGCAGCTGGTAATTCCTCCTATATAGAGGACTGAGAACACAGGTGATTCAGAGATAGCTCAAAGGTTTCTAGATTCTGTGGCAAACAGAATATAGCTGTGAACAGTTGGAGGCTTGTCTGGTTCACTAAAATGCTGAAGGATCGATCTGCATGGATAGAACTTGCCAGCGGCTTGATTGTTGTTGCTTTTCTGCTCCTGGGATCTGATAAATGTATTGATTTCTCTCTCCCTTGCCTCATTCCTTTCTTAAAAAACTGGCATGGCTTACCCTCAGTTTCCTTGTTATTAGCTATCTGTATTTTTATAATGGATTTTTGTCCTCAGATAAAGCTATGTTGGTTTTTACTGCATTCTGAGCAAATGTTTGTTCTAAGAAAAGGCAACATGGTGGTGGTGGCAGGAGAACAAAAGGGAATCTGTGAAACCAATTATTCTAGCCTTTACTAGGAGCCTCACTTAAGTTCTCTCTGGTGACACAAAGAGGGGCTTCCTATGGACAGGCCACATCCAGCCCAGACCTTTGTGCATGCTGCTTCTCCTGCCTAGAATACCCTCCCTCACCCTTTCTCCCCATATCCAAAACCTGCTAATTCCTCAGTGAGGGACTTTAAAAATTCCAATTGCTTCATCCTCATAGTATATCCCCAGATAGTCTCTTACCTAGTAGATTCCTCATGGGCAGTTCCCTCACTCCTGTTTTATTCACATCATAGTTGGAGAGCACAGAAAGGGCATAAAAATTTTCATACAACACATTTCCTCGAATGATCTGCAGGTTTTCCAAAGGAATTTTCTCAACTGCATTGAGAGCAATGAGCACATAGCCAGCAACCTCCTGGATGGTCTGGAGAAATAAAGAAAGAGTAGTTTTACATTTCTTTACATTATTATTTGTCATCAGAGGAGCATGAGATTTCATTCATTCATTCATTCATTCATTCATCTATGCAAGCACTCAATCATTCAACAAGCATTTATTAAATGCCCACAATACTCAGTTACAGAGTTCAGAGTTCCAAACGACAACAACCACAAAAACATTCTCTGTGCTTAAGGAGCTTATGTTCTATTTGGGGTGGTAGGAATGGGGAAGACAACATGAATGCAATAAATAGAAAATTTATCCAGGGTAAATACAAAGTTATGTTTGGTCCCATGCAGAAGGCACCAAGTAGGCTCAGCCTTGAAGGAAGCTGAGGATTCTCCCAGGTGGAAGGATGAAGGCTTTGCATTGGAAGCATGGTGATCAACTTGGCAAGGGCACGAAGGCATGGATGACACTCATGTACGTGTTATTATGTTGAACATGCATGGCATGAGAATTGTATGTAAATACATAAAAAGTATACAAAAGGTAACTATTAAAACTGATCAGGAGCAGACACACTTAATAATTTAGGATTTAGATAAATTATGACAGATTTTCCTTTCAAAAAAATCAGCCTTAAAGAAGACCTCTCTTGGTTAATTTAGAACCCCCACAAGTCACTTGGCTCTGTCATTTGACTAGACAGTTCAACACATAGAAACTGTGCCTTCTTATTTGTCTAAAATTAGATGAAAACTGGTAAACTCAAGTCCTGATCTCCTGTGCTTTCCCTGGTACTTAAATAAAAATGCCACCCATCAAACCCCCACACCCACCTCCATGAAGCCACCATGAACACTAAAATTACAATGAGAGAGAAAGTTCAACATATTCCCAGGATCCAAACCATCCCACACATGGGTGTTCTTTTTCAGTTTATTTTGAAAATGCAACGTGTAGCTAGAGTATGACTTAATAAGTATTTCCTATTGAATATGTATGTCTTGAAATCTTAATTCCTGGATCCAAAGTACATTGGAATTTAACTCTATGACAATTCTTTTATTGCTCATGTGACTTCTCATTTACCCTCTTTTGGGGGTGGGATGAAGAGGAAAATCAGCTCTGTCATACTCACCTTTAGGAAGGAAAGGTCATAATTTTTTTGGACATAGGTGATTTCCAAATTTCCAAGTACCACCTCACAGTTATTGAACATTCTCTGGAGACTCAGGAAGTGGTCCTCAAAAGTACCCAACTGGGTCAACTTGTTACTTGTTCCTTGGCAAACTGTAGAGAGAGAGGGGAAAGAAGGAAAATGATGTCACATGAAATACCAAGAGTGAGTTAGAAACGACACATACAGAATGTGTGGGCATCACATAAGTTATATAGAATTCTGGGGAAAAGACAACTACCCACAGAGATAAATGCCCTTTACTTAATAACTGTAATTAGACCACTCATTGTGGTCTTAACACCAAAGTTTCTAAAAATCTTCATTGCTTTGATAAAATTCCACCAATCTATTTTTTTTAAGTTGCATGCCTTTTATTTTATTTTTTCACAATTCATTGTTTCCTAGCATAACAAGCCTGCCTCACAGAACCCTCTCTTATAACAAAGAAAAATAGTTAAACAAAAACAGTGCACACAGCAATTATTTCTGAGAGCTTAAGCAATATCCCATACACAGTCAGTCATCTCTCTAGCAAACAGAGGGTTGCAAGGTTCTTCTTATTACTCTGTCTACATGAAATTATAAAGTTCAAGTTGAAAGACATCTTAGAAGGCACCTAATCTAACCCACTTATTTTATAGAGCCAGAGAAGCTTAATCTAGGAGGCACAATGGAGGGAGCACCTGGCCTGGAGTCAAGAAGACTTGAGTTCAAATCCTTCCTCAGATACTTCCTAGCTGTATGACCCTGGGCAAGTCACTTAACCTCTGTTTGCCTCAGTTTCCATATCTGTAAAATGGGGATAATAATAGTACCTACTTCCCAGGGTTGTGTTGAGGATCAAATGACATATTAATCATAAAATGCTTAATACAGTGTCTGGCACATAATGTTATCGTGCAGTCATTTAGTTGTATCTGACTCTTCGTGACCCCATTTGGGCTTTTCTTGGCAGAGATACTGGAGTGGTTTGTTATTTCCTTCTCTATCTCATTTTACAGATGAGGAAACTGAGGCAAACAAGGTTAAGTGACTTGCCCAGGGTCACACAGCTAGGAAGTGTCTGAGGCCAGATTTGAACTTATGTCTTCCTAATTCCCAGCCTGGTACTCTACTCACTATACCATCTGGCTGTCCCACAATAATAATTTATATAACATATGGTAAGTGCTATATAAATGTTAACTATTATTATTTAGTATGGTTTCCAACTATATTATTATAGTCATTGACTATATTACTCTTCTGTTTCTTTCATTGCTCTGCATCAGTTCAAAAAAGCCTTGCCATGTTTCTTTGAATTCCTCTAGAATTGTATTTCTATTTAGATTGACAGACAAAATGTTAAATTCTAAATGACATCTCTTTTATCCCCACACACGTATGCACATACCCCCAAACCCTTAATTCTACAAACCCAGTTCTACAAGGAGACAATTATGAATTCTCCATACTTGCCGGCACCCTCAATATTTTATTGCTAAGAGCAGCACTGATACCAATAAAACACACTGAAACAATGATCAAAGGACCCTTCTGCCAGACAATTTCTGACATATTTTATATATCAAAGAACTGGGATTAATTGAGGTTCAGGTGTAAAAAGAAATCCATTAATAACAGTTAGACAATAGTTTTGCCTATATAATGCCATGCATCTGGAAAAAGGTTGAAACATTTAGTCAGTGATCAGATGCTTGATCTGCATCTTCCCCAGATGTTTCTCAACAGCTGGTAGATAAGATTTTTTTTCCTTATCCAGAAGTTTGGCATCATGTACATACAACTCAAGAAAATATTGGCCTCTCTGCAAAGGACAATATACGAAATTAATAGAAAAAGGAGACCCGGATTTGCAGTGAGTAGAGAGAAAACCATGATAACAAAGTATTTAAAAATATTTACCCATGATTTATTCAACTTGCTCTGCTACAGCAAAGCTAGAGTAGGGAGGAGGTGTTATAAAAAAGAGAAGAAACAAAACTGTTCTTAGAATAATCTCCATGTTATTTTTTACAGAGCTAAAATTGAAATGACTTTTTTCATGAGATGGGGAGTCTGATCCTGAAACAATGCAAATTCACATTTTGAGAGAGCCTTTCTGTGCAATCTGCCTGGGAAAAAAGAAATGTTCTGAATACAAAACAATTCTTTTTTAAGTATGTATGACGTGTGCATTGCTGGTCATTGGAAGTCCCAGTACCATATAGCCAAGAATTCCATTTACCAAAGGCAGTAGGGAGGGAGAAAGAGGGGAAGGAGAAAGGGAGAAGTGATTTAGTTAGCCACTATGTATGTTTGGCAAACCAATGAATCAATTCCAATAAGAGGGATGTCCAGGAATGTAGAACAGAGGGGTCAAAAGGTTAAACTCTCCTGATTAGTCTTACCTTGGCTGAAAAACCATGGAGTTGGTGAGTTGAACCAAACTGAACCAAAAAAATATATTCTTCTTTATTTTTACTTTTTTTAAAGTGTGTATATGTGTGTATTATAACTGATAAAGAGTGAAAAATTCAATAAAGATTATAAAACATATATGAATATATACACACACATTCGTGTATGTATATTCAGTTGTGTCCAACCCTTTGTGACCCCATTTGGGATTTTCTTGCCAAAGACACTGGAGTGGTTTGCCATTTCCTTCTCCAGTGGATTAAGGCCATCCTAGGCAAACAGAAGTTAAGGGATTTTCCCAAGGTCACACAGCTAGTAAGTGTCTGAGTCCAGATTTGAACTCATGTCTTCCTGACCCAGAGCTCTATCTTCTGAGCTACTTAGATGCTTCCTCAATGACACATATACATACCTACACATATATGGACACAAACACACACACATATACATGTACACATATTATATAATATAGTCATGTGTGTATGTGCGTATGTATTTATATGCACCAAATCTTATTTGAGCCTATCAACAACCCTATGAGATAGGTAGTACAGGTATTATTCCCATTTAATTGATGAGGAAGCTGATTTTAAGTGACTTGCCCAAGGTCACACAGTAGTAAGTGTTAAGCCTGAGATTTGAACTCAGGACTTCCTAATCTCCAATCTTGCATTCTGCCCACTCAGCTGAGCTGCCTCTCACCCCCAGGGATTAAGACTTTGAGTGTATTACTTAATATGTAAAGTGTTTACTGCGGGCAAGTTTCGATTTATCCCCGGGAAGCTAGCCAAGTGTTCAACAGAGGCAGTGAAATGATCAAGGCCTATGACTGATGGCTATGACTTTAAGAGAAAAAGGAGAAAAGTTCTACTTATGATCCAGGTATTTGAAAGACATGTGTCAACAAACATAAAATAGAAAGAGTGCTTTTGGGGGGAAAGAGTGGTCATAGTAAAGGCTGTGCTTTGAACACACAAATTACCTTGAGAGTAAAGAAATACGTCCTGTGGCTTTGGAAATGAGATTCAAAATTGGTTAGATTCCTCCTCCTTCCTTTCCTCCCCTCCCCCACATCCAGTCAAAGAGCTGCTGCTTAGATTACACATGGCCCAGTCATGCAAAGCCATCAAAATTAGGCTGAAAGTCAATAAGGCAGCCTTGTAACTTCACTCCCAGTGAGCAGCTGACACATTTCTCTTCTTCTAGAAAACTAGGACATTGAGGAAACATTTCTAAATATGTTTGTATAGTCGATGTTTCTTCATTTCCCCTCTCCATGTTGACCCCTCCCTCCATGTTGAATTTCCTAAATAACACCATGTGATTCTTGCATCCTACATGATTTGACCACAAAAATGAGCCATGTGCTCAGACACCTCCGAAACAAACTGAATCATCTCCAAAAAACATCTTGCATGGACCGATCTACTCATCCTGTATAATCTTATGGGGATTCCCCACCTCCTCCCACCTAACCACCCCCCCCACACATACACACTCATGAATCTACTCATAAGTAGACTCAAAAAAACATTTACATGATGATTATCAGCAGTAGTAAGACAAAGAGGCTTTGTATGTTTACATACTTGATGATCAAACAATTCCAGAAGCCTTCTCATAATAACTTTTGGTTGAACCAATCAATTGCTGTCTTCCTGTGCTAGTGCCCAAATGGCTGGCACCCAGGGAAATGGTGAGCTTTGAATGCAGCTACAGGTTAGGAAGTAGGTCTACTGCCATATGGACAGAGACTCCTTGATTATTTCTCATGGACATCTTAAAGACTTAAAGGATTAACCTTTCTGGGCAACACTTCAAATTTGAACATTCAACATAACTCTAGATACAAATACATGCATATGTGCAATACAGGGACATCTAGATATATCACAACAATTTTAAAGATCTACAATTTTTTCTGTGCATAACTTTGTAGGTGGTCTTTGACAGCTGTTGAGGAAGAAGTATTCATCACCCTGCTGTCAGTCTTAGGATAAATTTCTCTGAATTCATCTAGACTGGTCCTTGGACAACACATCTCACTGGGTCCATATTCAAATCCCTCCCAGCTTGATAGGAACTGCCAAAGCCTACCCTTTGCTAGCACAGACTTCAAGAATTGAGCGTTACCTTCAATTTATGATGAGACATTGGCATCATAGTATTATAATTATAAATACGCAATACATATGTACTACACCTCTCTGGTTCCTCTTTCATATATTAATCACCAATTAGCATTTCTTATAACATTCTGTCACTACATATGACAAAAGAGGGAGATATTTTGCTGAGCTAATAGTGTTGGAAGAGAAAGACAAGAGAGGAAGAGAACCTGTGTGTATACAAGATAAAAGTCTCTGAAGTAGAAGAGCTACAGGAAAAATGGGAGAACTCAATATAATCCATCTGAGGGGGGAAAAATGGAAGTGATAGGGAAGAGATTTTCTTCACATCAGTCAAAGAAATCCTGGGAGGAGGTAGCACTTTGTCTGGAAAGGGTGGCTCCAAATCGAGTATTTGTAGTTCTTATTACTACAAATGTTTCTGGGAATGCATTTTATTTATTATAAATACTCATATTCCTGAAATATAAACTTTTAAAATTCAACTCAACAAATATTTCTTAAGCAGGGCACTATGCCAGGCACTGGGAGAGATGCCTTCATGGAACTAAGAGTATGGGAGGGATTCTCTTGAGCTTCCATTCTAATATAACCTAGCCATGTAACTTTAAAACTATTACCTAACATGTGTGGGCATGTACATGCATGTGAGCGTGCATATATGTATGTATTGTCTCCAAATGGCCTATCAGTTTATTTAAAAAAAAAAACCCAAACCTGAATTTATACTGTTTCTGTATTCCACATAAAACCTAAGACAGTGATAAATACACACTAGCCAATTCAATTGCGCAATTATTAAGCAGCACTACTAACAAAATACAATGCTAGGCCCTGGGAATAAAAAGAAAAAAAGAAAAAAACCATCCCTGCCTGCCATGGGGCAAAGGTAGGTAGGGAGAAATATACATTTATACAGTAAGTAAATACTATAAAATTTTAGGAGAGAGAGCTCTAGTAACTACTGAGATCACAAAAGGCTTCCTATAGGAGGCAGCATCTCAGATGAGCCTTGAAGGAAGGTAAGGAATCTAAGAGGTGGAGGTAAGGAGGGAGTGTATTTCAGGCATGGAGGATAGATGGCTTCTGAAAAGGCAGGAGAGGTTTGCTGACCTGAAGTGAATTTCTAAAAAGCACATACACACACACACACACACACACACACACACACACACTAAATGTACCTGTGGTCTCATGTGGGAAAATAATGACATGAAGAGCCAAAATCTACCTGTCCAGTCCCAGCTAACCTCTCACCCCACCAATACTGATCTGGCTTAGTAAAAAATAGCTATGAAGCGGGAAAAGATTTGGGTATAGCTGCCTGGAGCCCACCTTAGCTAATTTCAGAGAGGTTTATTGACAGCAGGTGTTGGGAGTTTTTGTACACAGCCATTCAGTAGGGCTAAACAGCCCAGGCTAAGGAGTCAGAGGGGCTGTGCACTGTCACAGAGGAGGAAGTAAAGACACTCAAGTACTGAAACATTTGAAGTGTTATTAAAAAAAAAAAAGAAATCCCAACACTTACTAGCTGTGTGACCCTGGGCAAGTCACTTAACCCCGATTGCCTCACCAAAAAGCAAAAAAAAAAAAAAAAAATCCCAGGATCCTAAAATTAGAGCTGGAAGGAAGGTCAATCCCCTTCTTTTATAAAGGCTCAGAGAGATTTCAGTCACTTCTACAACCAAGGTCACACAAGTAAGTCACAGAGCTAGGATTCGAACCAAGGTCCTCCTCCTCCAAATCCAGTGTTCCTGCCACTTTTCCACTGGTAATAAGGTACCACCTTCCTCCCCTCTGTTGCCCCCGACTGCTATATCCTGTGAAATTGCCTGGTTTCTTTTTCTTCTAGGTCATCATCTCTGATATTGTCTTAGTTATTCCTCTAAACCGGGAATGCTGAATCTGGGTTTTTTGTTTGTTTTGTTTTGTTTTTATCATAGATCCCTTTTGCTGTCTGATGGAGCCTGTGGATCTCTTTTTGGAATAGTGTTCTGAAGTAATTGAAGGAAATGTTAATTTCAGTTGACTGTTGGCAAAAAGATTTTTGTTTCCTATCCAAGCTCTTGGACCCCTCTGAAATCTGTTCATGGGAAGGGAGTCTGTAGATGATGGGATAAGAAGCATTGCTTCGGGGGCAGCTAGGTGGCATAGTGGATAGAGCACTGGCCCTGGCATCTGGAGGACCTGAATTCAAATCCGGCCTCAGGCACGTAACACTCACTAGCTGTGTCACGCTGAGCAAGTCACTTACTCCCAATTGCCTCACCAAAAAGAAAAAAAAGCCTTGCTTCAAACCAACTGTAGCAAGTCCAAAGCTCTAGTGAGTTTTTAAGAAATCTTGTTGGCATCCAGTGCCCATCAAGCTCTATCTACATCAATGCTTTTGATTGAAAATTGACAAAATTAAGTCTCTACTTTCTTACAGGCCAATAGTCATGGATTTTGATGAGATGTGCAGTCTTTAATGAAAGAATATTTTGTGTTTGAAGAAGACTGAGAGGACAAGATGACACATGCATGTGTTTCTATTTCTCAAATTTCTCAAAATCCTTTAGAAGCATTCAATCTATCTTTATAAGAAGCATAAACAGTAACATATGTGGTCTGCCTGGTATTTTCCTCCTGGAGATATCACGAATAAGCAACTCCTCATCACTGGCCAGGGTTCTATTTTTTTTTTTTTAAACCATTCAACAGGGACTTAACGGCTGCTTATTCACATAGAGGAATATTTTTCAAATGAATAAAGCCACTTCCTCTTTCAGAGGTCTATAAGCCAGAATCACTGCTTAACCTTCACCCCCTCCTCCACCTTCCTTCTCATTACCAAATCTGTGCTTCTAACTGGTTCTGGGTCAGACTTCAGAGCCCTGTCATTTGAGTCTATTATTGGAGAACCAACAATGAGGACAAGGACCAGTACAAGAAATACATTTGAGTCTCAATATGTCTATTGTCCTCTAATGTTGGGACAACATTTTATTTCCCTCATGGGTAAGTGAGGAGATTGGGAGAGTGTTGATTTGGATCTTAGCAGATAAAGCAGTTTACTGACCACTGCCCCCACGATCCTTCCTTGCTTTCTCAATCACATAAAAATCAACGGTATCAGTAGTATGGGGTGGAATAGAATAGAAGTCTTCTTGGAATATAGAAGTCAGAAGGAACAACTTACCTACCTACTATCTTTCCTAAAATAATGGTAAGCAGTGGGTAGCAGATAGAGGGCTGGACCTGGAATCAGGATGGAGTGGGTTTAAATCCCACCGGGTACATGATCATGGTTAAGTCTCTTAATAGACACCAGGTGATTCATCAAAGCTTATTTGCTATATAAAGATGGTTTGAGAATGCCTACCTAAAATCGTAAGTCCTAGATTTAATGCTTGTACATCATATTATACAACAATACCTATTATCAGAAAAGGAATGTTACTAAGAATATGCTTTGTCGAAAGGACAAATGTCTCATCATGAGTTTGTTTTTCCCCTATCCAAAAGTGCGTTTGGCTATTGTTACCATCAGGTAGAAATTTTAAGAAAAATGATTCATCTGTTTGACAAACAAGATAGGAATTTCCTCTTGGAATAAATGTTCCTATCATATTCAGTACCCATCAGATGCAGAGTAAGGATGAATACCTAGATTAGGTGACCACCCAGGGACCTACAGCTGAACTCAATGTCCATCAATACTTTAGTATTTTTCTACCAGCCTGACATAGTATATAACACAGTATTTGGCACATAGCAAGTACTTAAGAAGTGCTTGCTGATAGAATGATTGCCTGAAGTTCCAATGATTATTCATAGGATCATAGATTTAGAGCTGAAAGGTACCTTAGAGTTCATCTGATCCAACCCCCTCACTTATAAAGAGACCAAGAGAGACTATGATTTGTCTGAGGTTGCACAGGAAGTAAGTTGCAAAACCAGGTTTTGAACCTAGATGCTCAAAACTCTAAATTGAGCACTTTTCAGCAACGAATTAACTTTTAGTTTGCAGCATTTTCTTAAAAAAAAGGTATGTGTATATATATACATACATATATACACATACTTACATACATATGTGTACATACAAATGTGCATATTATCTAGGTAGAGAATAAGGGCTGGGAACTATTCTGTCTCCATTGTTTTCACTAAAACAGTATAAAGGAGATTAGTTTATCAAATTGGAAAATGATCACCTTAGCAAAGAGATGCCTGGAAGGATAGGTCAAATAAACTTTAATTATGTAATGAAAGGAAGAGCTGTAAATACAAATTATAGATAACTACCCAGGTGAGACACTGAAGTACAGGAAGAGGAAATAAAAAAGGAAAAATTCTGGACTGTAGGTGAAGACATACTGATGATAAATGTCACTAGATTGGAAATTCAGCTTCCAGTGGAAAGGATAAGGTAGAAGAAAACTTAGAGTTCTAGGCATCCAAAAATACTGTTTTTCTTTTTCCCCTTAGAATCATATAATTGTATTCAGAAGGGACCTCAGTAGTCATCTAGCCATATTTTTGCCCAAAGTGTGAATCTCCTCCATGTTTCTGAGAAGTTGCCATTCATTTCCTTTTGAAGGCCTCCAGTGATAACACCCTATCCATAATAACAATCCATTCCATATTTGGACAGCTCTAATTGTTAGGATATGTTTCATTAATTTGCTCCCAAATCAACCTCCCTTTAATTTCCACCTCTGCTCACAACTCTACCATATGGTGCCAAGTAGAAGTCTAACATATGCTCAAATATTGAAGGCAGTGATTTGTTTCTATCTAAGCCAGTACTTCTTAACCTAAGATCCAAAGACCTCCAAGGGATCCATGGATAGATTTTAGGGGGTCCATGTTCTTGGATGGGGAAATAAACATGTATTTTCACTAACCTCTAACCAAAATTGGGCATTTCATTCAATTACGTAAAAACAGTATTCTGAAGGAGGTTCCATGGACTTCACCAGATTACCAAAGAGGAGTTTGGCATACAAAAACACCCTGCATCAAGTCCTCTCTTCTTTGACTATTTCATCACCAAACACTTCAAGTAATCCATCTAAGGCATGGTCTCATGATTTCCTCCCCATGATGCTTGTCTGTTATCACTTTCCAACTCTAATTTAGCCTTTAAACAGAGACCTAGTAAGCAGTAATGAGCCTGAAATTAAGCTGAGGGGCAGGAGGGAGTCTCAACTATAGGGTTGTGTTATAAGCCTTGAATACTAGGTTTCTGAGGAAAAGATGGGATTCAGTGGGAGGCATAAGCATTTCATTATATATGTACTTGAAATTCCTTCATTTTCATTTGGTGTAAGGTGATATCAAGACTATTCTGTGTCCAAGATATATTGTTAGTCTGAGCATTTGCATGAAATGTAAGAGATGTAATCATGAGCTATATTCCCAGTAGAGATACTAGGTGTGGCAATACAAACCAAATTCTGAGGTTTTCAGAGAAAACCTTGATGGGGGCATGAATCAAAGAGTGATTTATGAGAACTTGGGATTCTGGAATATGAATTATATCTGTTACATATATGATGGAAAGATCCATTGCCCATGAGGCATGGCCAAGAAAAAGAATGTTCCCAAAGTTCCTAGAATGCTCATTGAACAAGTTTGTTTTTCCTGAAAGATCAGTCACAGAGCAGGTGGGGTGTGCTTCAAGGGGACAAGTAGCCTGGGATTCCTCACAATATAGGGCACACTCAGTGAGGCTAGGACACTGTTTCATTATTGGATGGCATGGACCATACCTGGCACATGAGATCTTCTCCAAGACTGGGTTCCCTCACTGGATCACAAAACCTGAAGAGTATTCCTTCAAGGTCTATTGTATCTTGTTTCTAGGGGAACTGGGAATGTCCTTAAAATGTTCAGTTGCTGAAGTTTTCCATTACTAGAGAATTCAATCCAGTAAGCATAGCCTTATGAGCTCAATACTGCTCAAGAATGATTTAAAAGAAACTATCTCACTTCCCTACCCTCAAAAGAGCTTATAATCTTGTTGAGGGGATCAGATTTAGACATAATATCACAAATATAAATTACAAAGACAGCATATAGTAAACACAATCAAATTAGACGGAGAAGAAACCTGGCCTAATTATCTATTTGAGAAGACTGGTCATAGACTCAGGAAAACCTGGGTTTAAGGCCTGCCTCTGACACATAATGATTGTATGATTATGGGTGAGTCACTTCATAATAGCCAGACTTTATATAGTACTCTAAGGTCTGCAAAATGCTTTTATTTTATCTTTACTTCTCAGTACCCCAAGGCATGCCTCCTGGATCACTGCCTTGTTGTGGCGTTGGACACAACTGAATGAATGAACATCTCCAAGGCAAGTCTGCATCATTGAAGGGAGCTTCCACAGTGAGAATTCCCTACATTAGTTATATCACAGTTTTAGAGGGAGGAAGAAAAAGCAACAAATAGGGTACAGATGAGAAGTTTGATGAGTTGCCGGGAAGGGGAAGGATCAGTGATCATTGGAGTTATTGGAGGTGGCTTCACAGAGGAGCAAAGATAATCTCTATAGCAATATCCTAATATGAACGTGACATTCTCTGATTTATCACAATGATTAAAATTGGAAGAACCCTTTCATAGAATCATAGATTAAGAGCTGAAAGAGATGATAGAGGCCATCTAGTCAAATGACCTCATTTTACAGGTGAGTAACTGAGAGGCTGAAGGAGTTCCTTGAAGCACCTTCTCCCAAGGTGATACTGGTAATAAGTAGCTGAGCCAGAATTTGAATGTAAGCTCTCTGGCTCCAAGCTCTGCACTTACTGCAGCACCCTGCCTCCATTTCTAGACATTTCCCTTACATACTTTCCTCACTAATACATTTTCCATGTGTCACTGAACCTATTCTCATTTATGGTGTATAAAGAATATTTCTTTTAGTCCAGAATGTGAAAGTAAGACATCTGAACATACTTTCACTGATGTATAAAAAAAGGAGAAAGCAATAATAGTGTCTTCTCTGCCTTTCTTTTCCTCCTAAAAGGAAGAAAGGAAGAAGAGAGAGGTATTATGGTACAGTAGACAGGACACTGGACTTGGAGGCAGACATTCCTGGGTTCAAATCCCAAATCAGACATTTACTAGCTGACCTTGTGAAATAAATCAACAAACATTTATTAAGAGTTTACTTTGTACCAGGAACATGTTATGTTAGTACATGCTATGGATAGAAGTTTAAAAAAAAAGCAGTCCCTGTCACTGAAGAGCTCTGTGCCTCAGGTCCCTCATCTGTAAAATGAAAGAGCTATAAATCTATGATTTGATGACAACAACAAGGGAAGGAAAGAGGGAGGAGACAGATGCATATTATAAGAATGGATGTGATTTTGGACAGAATTGCCCCATAATTCAAGCACATAGGACTCTTATCAATTGTCTGTGTAAAGGGTAGCAGATGTCCTCCAATTTAGGGGTCCTTTGCATCAAAATCTGACTCTCTCGAAGGTCCTTCCTGCCAACAACCAATATCCCATGGGCCAGTGGGCCATGGGAAAATGAAAATTCTCGTTTTCATTTGCTTTTAGTGCTCCAAGAAAAACAACCAGATATTTTCACAGAAGTGGCAAATGGTGCTAACCCATATGCTCAGGGAATGTAAGAAGGAGACAACCATCAGGAGGGGTTATTACAGCCTGAGAGATTTGCTCTGTAGCATTTGTACCATCGTGCTCAAAGGCCTCTATTCCCAGCTTCCTCTCCTGCCCAGACTGCTGGGTGAAGTAATTCCTGAATGCCAGTCTTGCAGAGGGGGAAACAAAACCACATGAAAGCTGAGACTATGACAAGCAACTCTGGGTGAACAATCACATAACCAAAGGAAAATTTGGGGAGTATCTTCCCCAACTTAGTGCACTGGGAAGTCTCCTGGTGATAACTATAAAAGGGCAAGATTTTGAATCCATTATTTTAAGTTAAACAAGGAAATCCACGGGCCCAAAGGTAATAAAGAATTGGCTGATAGTAAGGAAAGGGATATTCAGTTATACTTTTAAATGATCTTGGAGGAGAAAGAGCTAAGATGTGAATAACAGAGTTCACTCTGCAGACATTGTCAAATTGTTTGACAAACTCATTTCTGGGATTTGCTATATCACATTGGAATTAGTTCTACATAGTAGCCATAGTCTCCAACCTTTTATTGCAGAGAACAAAGAAAGGGGGGCAGGAAAAAACAAAAATATTTTTTTCCCCTCACCCTGAACAAACTGTTAACCTGATTCCACCAATCAGAAGACTGCTTTGTTTTTCATTTCTTTCTTGCGGTTGCATTAATTCAGATCCTTGAAGGATCTGAAGACAAGTAAGGCCCTTAGTGTCTATCAGCCATAGGCATGGTTGAATAGTGGAAGGCAGAGCCAAACAAGACTGAGTCTTAATTACGTGAAGCCATCCAATTTAGAGAATTTCACAGAAACAACCAGGTGTTTTGGCATGGCAATCTCAGAACTGGAAGTGTCCAACCTATTCTGGAATAAAAAAGTATAACCTAATCCTGAATCAAAATAATTTTTATAGAATCCCTGGCAAATGATCCTCCAGTCATGTTGTTGAAGACCTTCAATAACCAGGAAATCAAAAATTCCACATTTCATGCCACCATCTTGTTGTATATCACACAAGGTCATCTTTACCTTCAGTTTCCTCATCCATACAACGAAGAGATTTTTTTTTCTAAAGAGATCTTTTTCTAAAGGCCTTTCTAGCTCCAAATCTGTGATCCTTTATTCAGAGAAGTATTCATTTATCCTACCTTTATGTGTCTTTTTTAAAAAGCCATTCCCATTTCTATACTAAAACATTCCCTCATGGAAAACAATGTTTTAAAATAATAACCAAATGATTTAATTTCTCCTTATTGGTAGGATTAGGTCCATAAAAATAAAACTGCTGGATTTAACAAAAAAGCCAGCAATAACCACATCTGGGGAATTTCAGAAAGGAAAAAAACAATTAAGAAAAAGACAGGGAATGTTCCCAAGAGGACCAGTGGAGAACATACAACTGCAGATGTTTTGTGAGAAACCTGGCTGTAAATTTTTAACCAACACCAACTCAGAGAGAGGTTTCAATTGTATAGGATCTGAAAGAACATTCTATTTGGAAATTTCATACAGAGTCATACGAGATCTTTAAAACAATCATTGCTACAAGTTACCTAGCCTCGGGATTTGGACCTCTAGGAAAAAATACTACAGTTCAAAACAAAAATATTTACATGACCAAATGATATGTACATATTATATAATAAGTAACAGGGAGATGAATAATACAATTGATGTGATAAATACTTAGCCTCTGTCATATTAAACAGACTAGAGCATCCCATAGTTTGAAGGCTGTGAAAGTTCATGAATACCGAGTGATATAGTGGCAGAGGTGTGATATACACACAGCAGTGATATGCAGTTATTTAACAACCTGAATTTGAATCCAGCCTTAGACAGCTGGGAATCATGTTTCTGCAAAATGGGGGCCTTAAACAGCACCTATAGACCAGGGCACCATTTGGACATTGTTGCAGTGTTACTGATTCATATAAATTTCTGTATCTTACTTATTAATGCAAACAATTCTGGATTTATTTGTTCTTCAAGGTCATACTAGAATTACAAATAAGCCAATTTCTTTAACTGATGGCCATCTTAGATCCAGGCAACCCTGAGTTCACTTTCAATAGAACTCGGGGGGAAGACTGCTTCTCTCTTCTCCTCTCTTCCCCTCCCTTTCCACCACTCTCATTCCATTCTTCCTTTTCCCTCCCCACAGCTCCTGTTAGGTTCCAGAGAAGGGCAGAACCCCAAGGTAAGAATTCAATAAGGCCATGGTTTTTTCTCTTCCTGTGCCTGAAATGTACCCAGCAACAGTCTCCAGTTTCACTGATTACTAACGTTATGGACAAACCTTTTGTTAAGAATGTGGCTGTATAAATAGCAATAACAACCATGACTAAGGTAACCTTAGGCTCTAGGCTAATATTAATACCCTATTGATGTGCCATCTCCCTCAAGCCACCTCTTTCTTTTTTCTTTTTCCTCCCCCTCAAAGTTCTTTCTTCCTTTCAGGTAGTTTTTGTTTTGTTTTGTTTGTTTGTTTTGGGGTGCATTTTCAGTGGTTGTCCTTGGTATTTGGATCCACCTTATAATAAGCCACTCCTTTGTTGTGCTTTTGAATGTAACGAATAACTAAAGTTAGAATTGAGTACATCAGAACCATAGTTCTAAAAGAAAGGACTGAGGCAACGTGGTCTGGGGAAAAAAGACTGATGTGTGGTCCCAAGACTGCTTCTAGTCCCTAGCTGTGCTGCTTCCTAGCTATCTGATCATGGGCAAATAGAATTCTTGGTTCCCTTCCAAGTTCATCTGAGGAGGTCTTTCCATATCTTCCCCACTGTTATTGCTTCTCCACCTTCCTGATGAAATTATATATATTTTGTATTGGATTATATGGGTACATGTTCTTTTCCCAAGAATTTAAGATCTTTGAAGTCAAGGACAACTTTGTTTTTGACTTGGTACCCCCAGTCCCTGGTACACAGTAGGAGCTTAATAAGGATAGCTTGTTGAAAAGAATTGAATTGAATTTTGATTTTTTGGACCTTAGTATTTCATCTTCAAATTGAAGGTTTCATTAGATTATCTATAAAGACCTGTCAAGCGGTCTAACTCTTATGATCTCTGCTGCTTCCTTGGGAAGACACCAGGTTTTGTCTGTGTTTATTCTAGGTCAAGGATAAATTACCTACTTTCATGTGAAGCAGCTAGGCAGTACCTTGAGTAAGAGAACTTAAATCTTGACTCATCACTGTATTGGCTCTGTGATGGTGATGGAGAGCAAGTAACTTAACCTCGAGGACTCAAGTTTTCACATTTGTAAAATGGGCAAATAACAGCATCTAATTCACAGCATCGTTGTAAGAATCAAATGTGATGACTTGTTAAGTACTTTATAAAGGCTAGCCATTCTGAATAGGCCCTGGAAAGGTTGCAAATCATTTAAAGACAAACAACAAAACTGCTTCCTCTCAAGTGTGTTTACTGAAAGAACCTCACATATAACTTGCATTTCCCCTTAGAGCCAGGGAAACTCTTGGCATCTCAGTGGAAATGAGGAGGGGGATAGGGTGTGTGGGACAAACAGGGATGTGACCCCTGAAGAAGCCCACTAGAAATTCTTCCTTGATTTTCCTGACCAGCCAACCACAGGGAAACAAAACAATTCACTTGGGGAGCTCAGAATTGGCTCATTTGTTCTCCTTCCAACTTTGCCTGCTTTGGTCTCACCACCTGCAACCTGACAGAACATGCTGAGGCACAGATAAAGTCATTACTGGTAGCCCCAGAGCTTTGCATGCTGCTGCATCATCCCTGCTGTGGAAAGATGGTTTCTAATGGTCTTTCAAGTGCAGGAGGCCTAATGCAGTGGCCATATTTCAGGGAGCCTGTAATCACAGCAGTGATGGAAGGCATTTTTTTTTTAAGTTGTATGCTTTCTCATTGGGCTTATAGCTGGATAACTGACAACTTAAAGCCTATGCATTGATCTTTCACCACATCCATCCTTACTGTGTTTGTTCTGGCTCCTTGTCAAAAGTGGGCAGCTTTCACCACTTAACAAGAAGGGGATGGGGAGCATGGAGTGGGGCCCCAAGGAGATCTTCTGGTCCACTCATTCGTGTGTTATTCAAGGCCCATTCAGAATAGACTTGTTTTGATGTGGAAAGGGAAAAAAAGAAACGTTTTCCACACAAGCATCTTTTGGTAGATCTGATTAACTTTTGTAATAACTTGTGCTTTTGCCCAAGAACCACAGATGTTGTGTGGGTGGTGACAAGGATGAGGTGGGTGGGAAGAGACGAAGAGACAGAGGAAAGGATTGGAAGGAAGCATTCCCTTGGTGGGGAAGAAAACTGCCAACACATCCTTCAGTGGAAAAATAAAATCAATTCTTAGGGTAATTTTAAAATTAAAAAACATTGGTGATGTAATTGAAAAAACTCATAGACCCATAACTGTGGAAAGGGATCTTGGCCTCATTAGCCCACTCTGTCTCATCCCTGGCTCTAAAGGAGCCCTCTAAGCAGAGGGCTTAGAGCCAGGAGAACCAAGCTAAGTGTCTAACTTGCAATGTGACCTCGGACAAGTCATTTCGTTTTTGAGTTTGAATTTCTTCTTCTGCCCTTTGTTGACTATTGAGAACACCAAATCTGAACCCAGAGGACCAGAGCCGGACAAGCCATCTGTCATTATGAGAGTATTGGATTAGATGACCTCTAGTCTCTTCTGACTCTACATTCTGTAATTCCATGATCTCCAATTGGGAAATTGGCTAAACACATAACCAAATAATAGGTTACTTACAACTATTAACTAAAGTTATACTAATACTCAAAGACACGTATCTAGAAACATAGAGATGGCAAGAATAATGGCATCTTTGGTGATAGGAAAAATGTGGATTAACACCACAAGGGATGCTTTCTCCCCTTAGGAAAAGAGAGAGTACAAGCATATTTACAAGTCCATTCACACAGTAGTCAATGTTGAAATGTTTGTGGTTAAATGGAGCTTTTGTGTGTGTGCAAATGCTTGGGGGAGATTTTGCCACAGTGCAATGCCTAATTAACCTTTTACTCACAAGCGTCCCTCAAGCTGTTCACAAAAGTGATGGCGCATCCCCTTCCCAAGAGAAGGAGATAATACAATAATTTGCCAACATAAGCCTTTCTCCATCTTAGAGTGATATAAAACAAAGAAATGATTGTGTGAAAGCTTTGGGGATTAAGATCCTCTGTGCTGTTTCTTTGACTTTTTCCAGGAGCAATGTTTCCAGGCTCTCCCCTTGCAATCCTCCCTCAATGAAAATTTCGATCTGCTATTTCTGAAGAATAACTCTGATCATGTCACATCTTTGCTTAAGAAGGTGTCTTCCGGGGCAGCTAGGTGGCGCAGTGGATAGAGCACCAGCCCTGAAGTCAGGAGGACCTGAGTTCAAATTTGGCCTCAGACCAAACACTTGACACTTACTAACTGTGTGACCCTGGGCAAGTCACTTAACCCCAATTGCCTTTTAAAAAAAAAGTTATCTTCCCATAGCTTCTAGGATAAAACAACAGACTTCTTAGTTTGGCATTTTAAAATGCTTTAGACTCTACCTCCAGCCGGTCTTTCCAGACTTCCCAATTGAATTTCATGTTCATTCTAGCTAATATGGCCCACTTGTTGTTCTCCATACACAGTACTCTATCTTTTGCCGCCATGCTTTTGTACAGGCTTAGAATGTCCTCCCCTTCATGTTGGCCTCTTGGAATCTTTAGCTTTCTTCAAGGCTCAGCTCAGATGCCACCTTTTGAGTGAAGACTCTTCTGATCTGCCCCAATTGTTGGTGGTCTACCCTCCTTCTGACAAATTACTTTATATATAATTTGTATTTACTAAGCTGCATACATAGAGAACTCCTGACCTCCCCAGTAGAATGTAAGCTCCTGAAGGGAAAGGGATATTTTATTTTTGACTTTGTGTCCTGAGCATCTAGCACAGTGCTATGCATACCCTCAAAGGTGCTTAATAAAGGCTAGTTAAGTTGAATGAATAAAAAATAATTTAAGTGCTTATTATTGGCACAGAAAATATTGTACATTAGAAAAAAAGGTACATCACGACAAATTTCTGTGTGTTGGGCATGATGTAGAACCTCTAGTGAATAGAATTCTATAAGGCAAGGAAAATCACTGACCTTGTTCAGGGATTGGTTTCTCTTCTAAGGGTGTAACTTGAGGCCAGATCAATGACCAACATCTGGTAACATCTTCTAATGAATCCCATTTTTAGTTGGATTCAAACTAGTGACCTTGTCCGGAAAAGGGACAAACCTTTGATCTGTTCATGCCCATTCTCTATACGCCCCACCTAAACAATGTAATGAATATGCATCCCGTTTTAACCAACCTGATAAACATTTATTGCTAATCTGTTGGGCTTTGTTTTTTTTTTTCTTTTTTGAAGCTTTGGGCTTTGAGAGGTAAAGAGACACAGCTGGTGTGTGTTGGAGGCAGGACTATAACAAATAAAAGGTGAACATTTGATAAAATGATACATAGCTACTGTGCAGTAATGGGACGCAAGCATGCAATTAGAAATGAAAACCTATTAGAACTCTAAGCAGGACTACAATTTGTCTACAGATGTTGAGAAGTAATTCAATGGAAGCAGAAGTTTGAGAAGAGAAATTCATGAATGCATGAAGCTTTTGGTTTTTAAAAGTTGATTAACTTTGAGTAAAGAAAAAAATATCTTTGGAAAAAAGGGGACAATGATTGCAGAAGTGAGATAGAGGGAAATCTCGGAACTTGGAAGTTGCAGGTTAGTTCAGGGAGAGAGTAAAAGTATGAAAGCACAAGTCCCAGGGCCCATGCTGGATAGCTATTCTTGAAGAGAGTAGAGTTAGCTGGAATACATCCTGACTATTCTATTTCTACCCAGCACCCGGACCAACCCATGTCAGAGACTTGACATGCATTGATACTAATGAGGCATGCTGAAACAGAACTAGGGCTCTCTGAGCACCTTGCTAAGCAGAAGTGTGGAATTTCAAAGGGGACATTGTTGCCAATGCAAGCTTCATCGGGAGATGCATAACAAGCCTGAACATCACCAAACTAAGACCAAACCACAGCAAATGGGCAAAACCTTCAAATGTCTCATTTTATAGACTGGATCTACATAGATCAGAAGGCCCTGGAAAAGGAAAACAAAGACTCGTCCCTACGTTCCTATATTGCTATCGTATCCTATAAGATATCTATGTAGGGTTTAATAGTTTAAAATGTATAGAGATGTAGTTTTCCAAAAAGGATTTAGAGCTTGACAAAATCTTAGATGTAATCAAGTCTCGAACTCTCATTTTACAAAAGAAGAAGCTGAGATTTAAGTGATTCTGCTAAGGTAAGTCACAGAGTCATGATTTTGGACTGGTCCCCTCTCGTAAAGTCCTGTGCTTTCTTCTATCCACACTGTAGCTTATTTCCTAAAATGAGTGGATCCTCTGTAATCATATAATATTCTCTGTTTTAAAAGCCCAGGTAGAAAGTCTATAAAGTGGGTGGGCCTCTAGTGGGTTATTCAGAAAGAGTATTAACAATGAAGCTCATTTGAGCGTCTTTGTGCGGATTAAAAGAAAGCAAGTCATTTTTTTTTAAATTTTAACTTTTTTTTTTTTGGTGAGGCATCAATATCTCATCTTCTATAGGTAGAATTATAAATCCTAGAGGAGTTGCCTTGGATTGTTTTTATAAACCACAATATCTTAAAGTTAGAATTACAGAACCATGTGACCTTAGAAAAGGAAACTTCGTTTCCTCATGTGAAAAATGGAGATAATAAGATTTGTGTAACCATGAGCAGATCATCACTTTCCTCTCTTTAGACTTCAGTTCCCTTATCTCTTCAATAAGGAGGTAGGATTAGATTATCTTTAAAGTCTCTCCCAGTTCTATGCTCTATGATCCTGTGACATCTGCTACCCATGTTTGTGAGAATCAAATTAGGAAAAGTATATAAAGCTTTGTGTAATATTGCTCTATAACATAAGCCATTGCTAATGCTTTTAGGATAAAGTTCATGCAAAATTTCACCGATGGAAACATTATTGCCTCAAAGATTACTAGCTTAAGGTAATTCACAGAATTATTGCCTAAAAGATTCACTTGGAAAGAAATTGAGTCAAGCATAGAATTTATGCTCATCTTTACATAAAATTTGGAAAGGACAGGATGGGAAGTGAGGAAAGGGACTTTAGTTGCTTGTTTACTATATTTTTACCTGTTGAGATCAGTGATCATCAGCATAAGGAGAGGAAATTCCCATTATGCAAGCATATTCTGTAATTTATAACCATAGGGAATGGCTGTCAGAGGCAGGACTTGAAACCAAGATAGTTTTCCAAGGCCCACTCCCAAGCCAATTAATAATAATAATAATAATAATAATAATAATAAATAATAATATCCAACATTTATATAGTGCTTTAAGGTTTACATTTGATCATCGTAACAACCTTGTGAGGAAGGTGCTATTATTATCTCCATTTTATAGATGGGGAAGATGAGGCTGAGTTAAATGACTTGTCCAGAATCACAAAGTTAGCAAATGCTGAACTCAGGTCTATTGCATATTGCCTCTCTAGGTTTTGTTGCTTCCTTATGTTTATCTAGTCAATTTCTCATTTGTGTCTGACTCTTCGTAACCCTATTTGGGGTTTTCTTGGCAGAGATACTAAGTAAAGAACTTTACTATTTCCTTCTTCAGCTCATTTTTACAGATGAGGAAACTGAGGCAAACAGGGTTAAGTGACTTTCCCTGAGTGACACAGTTAGTATGGGTCTAAGGCTGGATTTCAACTCAGATCTCCAGGACTTACACTCTATTCACTGTACCACCTAGCTGCCCATTGTTTGCTTACTGCCCAGAAAATAATAACATTTAATTGACAAGAATTTAAAATGACAAAAACAAAAGAAATGCCTTTTATATGTATATTTTAAAAAGTGCTTTCCCCATAACAACTTTGTGTGTATTATAATCCCTAGTTGTACAGAAGAGAAAACTGAGGCTCAGAATAATGTAGGTGACTTTGTAAAGGACATGCAACTAGTTGTATGTGTTAGAGTGGGGATATAAGCCCAGGTCCCCCGATTCTAGGTCCCCTATGCTACTTCTCTTCATCCTTTGCATTTGTTACAATGGCACCTAACTTCAAGACTGAATCACGAAACTCACAAGGTCATACTTGAGTCTGCCTGTAACTGGTTGTCATTTGCTTCAAAGGAAGGGAATTTTTGCCTGTCATATTGGGTTTAGATTTTCTACTAAAGCATTTCATCTACCTCCCTTCTTTTGCTCTTGGACCCTCTCCTTTTCCCTTTGTTCTCTCTTACACATACATGTCAAATAATAGATATGGTTTTTTGTTTGTTTTGTATATTAAGTCCTTTACTTGGCTAACGTAGGCAACCTACAACTTGTTCTTAAGGTTGAAAGGTGACTACTTAGAGGTTATATCAAAGTAAACCTGTAGGTCACTTGTGTTTGCCTTTACTTAGACAATCATTTCATTTTTCTGGGTTCCAGGTTCTTCTTCTGTAAATTTTAAGGCTTGGGCTAACATTAAGGATCCAACTAGGATCTAAGGATGTGTTTATATTCCACAGAATCTGAAAGGTGAGCAGATGCATAGCTGCTGGCCCAGTCAGCTGTTTGCCACAAGCCAGGACTCAAAAAGTAGTGAACCCACCAATTATTACCATGCATGCATTTTCTAGCTTTTATCCACAAAGGTCATCATCTCTTAGGTCGTAGATTTTTGACAAGAACCTATTGCCTCTCAATAAACTGTTGGGACTCATTTTCTCCTTTCTTGTCCCAAGGATATGGGATCAATCTTAGATGAATGGACCCATTAGTGAGTAATACTTAGTGAGTAAAGGTGGCCCACAGAGTTAGGGGTGGTGAGCTGGCGATCTCATTTTCTTAGAGCAAGGTTGGCCAAATGCTTGCACAGATTACCAGGAGAACTTTAATAATAATGTCAAAAAATAGATGATTATGGGGACAAGATAACTTCCACATCATCTGGTTAGAAGGCAGACAGAAGTGTTTATTCTTCTTTCTCAAATGACCCTCTAATTTCATTATCTTTGTGTGTATTTTCAAACCCTACTAGAATGTAAGCACTGTGATAGCATGAACTGCTTCCTTTTTGACTATGTATCCTCAATTTCTTCATCAGAAACGTCAGGCACATGACAGGCCCTTTTTAGATGTGTGATGAGAAAGCATATCAAGGAAACGAATGTGGGACAACCTTCAACATTTCTTATGAATCACTAGAGAATTCAAGTGGCAAAGAAATAATATGAATGTAAGAATGCCTTCAGCAAGTCTCTCCTTTTTAAGAGACATCACAGAATCACAGCTCGGTGCTATAAGGGAATGTAGAAACCATCTAGCCTGTCCCATATAAATAGTGCAGAAATGATTTCATTTTGTCTTTGTATCCCATGTTCCTAGCATAGTTTCTGGGGTGTTCCAAAGTGTTTGTTAAATAGACTAGACTGGAATAAGGGAGCCCTTTCTGTGCAATCTTTGCTTCTGTCTTTGTCTCTTAACTGCTGTTTTATCTCATACACTGATTTGTTTCACTTAAAACCTAGGAGAATTTGGAAATGTGAAATAAAATTGAAAGCCACTCTCAATGCAGAGGAAGTGGGGAACTGGATAGGAATTTGGGGACAGTGATTCTTATTCTATACACATATACACATATCAGAGGAAGAAAGCAGTGACATGGTTTGGGACATGAAATTTTAATGTGTTGCTAACATGAAAACTTGAGATGTCATCTAAGAGACAGAAAGAATTTATATGTGCCATGTAACCTGACTGACATGGTAAATTCCATTCAACACTGTTGAAAAATTTAAAATCCAACTGGAGTTGCAAAATAATCTCTCTGTAGCACTGCAGAGTTTGCGATTGAGAGTAGTGCAGAGATTAGAGCAGAAGGAGATGAAGTCATCCTATGAAATGGAATTTGGAGACATCTTTTAAGGATCCTCTGGTGAAAAGTCTAGACATTCTGTATTCCCACTCAGGCCAAATCTTTGGAAGACATATTTCTGTGCTGGTTTTAATGATAAATACCCTAAACCAAAAGTGCCAATTGATTTTTTTTCTTAAGGAAAGGAAAGGAGATAGAAGAGAGACTAGACTCTGTCTAGAGAGCTTGTTTTTAATGCAAATTAAAAAAAAATACTTGGAGTAGAGGTAGCATGGTATAATCTGAAGAGTACTTGTTCTGAGATCAGAGGGTCAGATTCAAATTCCGCCTCGGGGATTCCTGCCGTGGTTTTACATCTCTGAGATTAAGTGGCCACACTTGGTAGCCTCTGCGTTGTCTCCCAGATTTATATCGTAGAAAGTCAAGTTTTGCCACAAAAGGAGAATTGACACATTATTAGAATATTTACTGATATTGCTACCCCATACCCTGTGGTCAGCTCTATGTAATACTATATACACATGATTTCATTTGAGCCTCACAAAAATATTATGAGTTAGGAGCTATGAATTCCCATTTTATACACTAGGGACAGGGCTTCGAGAGGTTAAGGGAGTCTTCCAGAGTCACGGAACTGGTCATCCTAGGTCGGATTCAAGCTTGAGTCTTAGCCTCACAACTCTCTTGGGTGGTAGGAGCTATCAGATTCACAGATGAACCTGTGGGGCTTTACTTCCAGCCCCAAGAAATTATCTAACTTGCTCAATGGCACAGAGACAGTAAGGGTTTGAGGCAGGGTCTGCTCAGTTCCAAGTCTGGTGCTCCATCCATTATACCACCATTGTACCACGTTGTACCTTATGCACCATTTTCTGAGAAAACATAGGGACATTGTTTGTTTACCCATTGCACACTTTGAGGTCAGGACATTGAGAAAATACTTTTGGTGTTATTTCCATAGAAAAGATAATAGCAGACATGAGATGACAAAGTAGAGGAGAAGCAACAGAAAAAGAAATCCTATGGAAACTCTCTAAGGTCTGCTGTAAGAGAATCAAGTTTACCTCGGAACACTGAGCTCTGGGAGGTTGACTCTGCCCATTGCCAGGATTACAGTAGCAATGATTAATTAATATACAGATAACATCAGTATTTAGCCCTTCTTAATGTTTTAAAAGGCTGATGTCAGACTCCAGACCCAAATTCTACCTTCAGCTTTGAACAACCAGGCACTCAGAAATTGGAGTTGTGTGGAGGCTCCAGAAAGAGCCAATCAGGTGATTCTTGTGAGGGGGATATTCAAATGGGAGGCGTAATCATACATCCCTATCTGAGACACCATTCTGTGTTGTAACAGTTGGAAGGAGTTCATGAAATCTTCCAGACTTGCAAAATAGATGACCTCTCACTAGATCAACATCTCCTGCATGCCCCCCCACCCCCACCCCCAACCAGTCCAGCAGAGTCCTAACTTGCAGCAAGCTGTATTCACTTTGCTTGAAACAGAGATTATCTTATCTTGGAAAAATGACATCTAACCAGTTTCTAACCATAATCCCATTTGGATGCCTTTGACCTATTTGCTGTTGTTTCCATCCACATCTCCTTTTAGAAGCATTATTCATGCATTTTTCAAGGTTTGTAAAACCATAACGTAAAATGGAAAAAAAATAATAATGATAAATGTACGCTAACTCCCGCTTCTGTTCTTCATGTCAGTCTTTCAGTCGGGGTAATAATTTTCATTTATTTTTATTAAAATTACTCATTTTAATGATTTTCATACCGACCACAAATGAATGGATTTAAAGGTTATTAATAAATGCACAGAAAAGCATTTACTATGTGCCAAGCAGCACATGGTAAATGGTGAAGATGAAAATATCAAAGTAAGTCTTGCCCCCAAAGAAGGAGATAACACATAGAAAGGAGCATGCTGGCCAAGGAAGGGCACTTCTTCCTAAAACTTATGAGGATGAATAGTGATCAGGGCTACAGTGGGATATATTGACATAATCCATCCAGGAAAAGTTGATTTGAAAATAGTCCATGGTTCCAGAACAAGACAGGGGGTAAAGTGCAAAGGGTTCCCAGGTAGTGGTAAGGCAGCTGTCGAGGCTGTGGAGGGGATGGTTAGAGAGTGAAGAAGGAGTGAAATGAAACATGATGAATGGGGCTGTCTAGAAATAGTGGTCCACAGCAGTTAGCCATCAATGAGATTACGTAAATAACTTGTTTTTTAGAAGTTTGCACATTTTAGTATAAACCTTGCCTTGTAATGCAAACATTCTTTTTCTATCAAACAAGTGAACAGTATGATGAAAATCGCTGTTCATTAAGGTAAGAAAGCTCTCCTCTGTCATAACTGAAGTTGCCTAGTATTAGGCTAGTCATGGTACCCTTTTGATGGCCTAGTATCAATAGACACTGGTGTTACTCTGGCACTGAAAAACCAAGCAGGAAATCCTGTATGCAGACCAGAAGTCATCTGGTCTAAGTCTCTGCTTCCAGGCCCCAAAACTATCTTAGAAGGTCTGTGTCTATAGACCAAAAGGAATATAAAAGTACCCAAAAGTGCATCCCAAAGCACTTGGAAATAAATACAATCTCCGGTTCTTTTATGTGCATACCATACACAGTGCTAGTAACTCACTTTGGAAAAATAGATGACTTTTGGAGTTGAAAAGTTAGTCTGTAGCTTAGTATAAATTCAGGATGACCATCTACACCAACATTAGCAACTAAATTGAAGAAGTTACTGACATTGAGGATTATTAGAAGAATAAAACCTCATGGGTTTGGGTGCCTAACCACCAAAATGAATTGTGGGGTCTCATTTACTACAGGCCTGATCCTGCACTAGAGCACCAGTTCTCAGGGCCCCTTTGTACTATTAAAAATTATCAAGGACCCCCTCCCAAAGAGTTCTTGCTTATTTTATTGTGAAAATAGTTTTTAAGCTCACAGACTCCCGGAAAGGGGGAACTCCAGGGGACTCTAGACCACACTCTGAGAACTGTTGCACTAGAAAATTCTCTAGGAAAATAATTAGTGGTGTGCTAGTAAACATTTAACAACTGGCTTTGGGAGGGGGGTGAAGAATGAAATTAATGCATGACACATTTTTATGTTTCATCTGTAGCACTATTTTCCCCATCACTTTCTCTACTCTAGACAATCAATAAAACAGTAGCATTGGCCAATTTCCAAGCTATAAATAGCCACACTGAAACCTGTAAAGCAGGCTCCTGAACACCCCTGACAATAAACCATATGACTAGTTAGGAAATCTTTAGAAATCTCCTCACCTGGGTTCACTCCTTCTTAATGCCAATAAAGTGGGAAAGAAGATGGAAGGCTATGATACTCCTGGGCCTAATGTTAAAAATGGAAATGCTTGTTTTATTCCATAAATTAAAAATAAAATTTAAAAAAAAAGGTATAGCAATAGACTATGTCCATTGGATAAGCTGGGGTTATGTATGATTGTATGCATGTTTGTGTGTGTTTTCTGCATGTGCATATTAGAGGAGAGAGGGAAATACTTGTGCAAGGTGAGCATACCACATGAAAATTCATCTGATAAGACTGAACCCTGACCCATCCTTTTCCTTCCCTTCCGCCTGTCTTCCTTTCCTTTTTCTTTCCTGTCCCCTTTCCCTCTCCTTCTTAGTTCCCACTCTGTATAAAGAGATGAAACATATGTAGTCTCTGTCCTCAAGAAGCCCACGGTTGGACAATGTTTTTCACATATGGATTGGCACCCACATCAAAGGGCAGAATATATTTGCTATTATGTCTGACCTGTTATTAAGATATAATTTATACGTTAAAGTTGACCTGAGTGAGAAAGTAGAGAGAATGGCGAAGACAAAGAAATTGTTATATTACTTGAAATATGGCACACAGTCAACAAGGAGCTGCTGGTAAAAGTATTATATTCTAATGGAAACAGAAAAGGCCCACAGGCTTCACCCCCAAAACTCAAGGAGACCCAGGAGATAATTCACCGGACAATTCAATCCATATATTGAAAATGGTTGTGTCATCTCTCTTGTTACGAGGCTCTCTAGGGCAAGACCATTTCTGATGAAATCATTTTATGTCCTGGCTCCTAAGACTCCTTAAAAAGCCTGTAAGAAATGTGTCTACTCTAAAGATCAGTTAAGTCTATTTCTGCAAAAAGTAATCCGCCCGCTCCGGAGGCTACTCTAGCACTGGACATTCAATTCATATGACCCTCCTATGCAAGACAGGTGAGAACCACATGGTTTGGCCTGCATACACGTGGCGTCATTCCAGCAGACTTTCTATGGGAGGAGGCGATAGGATCATGTGTGATACATAAAAGTCTGCCCAGTGTACCATCACAGCAGTTTTTAAAAACAAAAGCTTACAATTAGCTAAGGGATGGCTTTATAGCCTACTATTTTCTTATCAGCAATGAGTAGATATTAAGTATTATTTAAATATATATTACTTAAATGTATATTACATAATTAAAGTCTCCAAAATGAGAAATCTTTTATGTCATAGTAAGAAGCAGGTTTTGTTCTGCCCTTTTTTTTTTTTTTGGTCCAGAACTGAGATTTCATCAACGTAAAGGAACTCCTCATGTGAAAACCAGCCAGTGATGCAGATCACAAATCATCTCTGCAACTCTCATCCGTGTCCTTCTGTAAATATACACTACAGGGAGTTCATCCAATATGCTGGAGTGGGGTGTTTTCCTTTCATTCCCCTGACACTGTGTAGGGAGGAGGTACCAGGGAGTGTATGGGTTGACCACTGGTTATTCCTTGCTCTTGGTATGTGACCAGCCCATCTTTTCTTTGTTTTCCTGATCATACCTTTCTCTGATAGTATGTTTTATACTCCCCTTCTACATATTTCTCAACTCTTATGTGTTGATAAAATGCCTGCTCACCTCTAACATGAACCCTCCACAATACACACATGTGCATATACAAATTCATACTTACATATGAACAGATCTAGCAAATCCATTGTTGCAATGCAACAAAGTCTTTAATTATGTCCATGATTAATTGAACATGCCAAGTAGAATACTAACCTTTCCTGAGCTTCCCCCACATCCCGAGTAGAGCCTTGGCAACTTAATTTCTATATTTTGAGAAAGATTTCCATTGTGTTATAGTAAAGACCTATTAATTTTCTTTCCTTGCAATCAAGTTAAAGGCATTGTGCTTGGCATTCTAAAGCTTGGGCTCTGCTCACACGGACTCTAGAGATAGAAAAACTATAGATTGTTTACCATGGAGAGCAGTCATCAAAATGTGTCTATTTGCCTCTCTTCATTACACAGCAGAACCCATATACTCCTTTCAGAGTGAAGATAGATTTCCCTTAATTTCCCTCTAGCAAGTTACTATATGTGTGTGTGTGTGTATACATATATATACACATATACACACCTAAATGCATACATATTTATGCACATATGCCTATATGCATACCCATTTACTTATACAAATATACTTTTATGCATACATATATGCCTATATATTTTTGTACATACATATATTTGAAATAAATTCTGCTGTTTATGAAAGCTAATAATGAATGAAACATATACTTAACAATTACAGAAATCAAAGAAGGGTTAAGAAACCCACGAGATGCCATGTAATGATTTGTCTTCCTACTCATTACCAGGCCATGCAAGGCATCAAGCTGTAGCAATGGAAGAACAAGCTTACAGAAATACACAGGCGCGCACACACACCCCCAGACATACTTAAGGGCCAGGTTGTGAAGCATTTTAACATACAAAAGGAGGATTTTATTGTTGATCCTGCAGGAGATAGGCAGCCTCTGGAATTCATTGGAATAGTTATTGGATGGCCAGCCTCCTAGCCAGGAAGAACTTGCCTGAAGCCTTACCTCTGACATATTCTAGGAGTGTGACTGTAAGTGATGTGACCTCTGAGTGGCCCCAGGCACCTAATCTTAAAGACTATTGATCGCAGAGTCCCTGTTCGTCTGCATCCATGGAGAGAGGGAGTTCCGTCATTGGCGCTTCCCTCTACCTATGAAATCTCAGGTCTGAACCATTCTGCCAGACTTAGTGGGTGAAACGTATGTTGAAAGAAGCTATTTCAGCATTCATATCAACTGCTTATTAGTTAGGCTTAGATTAAGAAAATTTTTGACTCATGACTTGCATGGTGAGGGGCATAAGCACCCAGAGAAAACTAGGATAAACAAACCAATATACCAGTCTCAGCACTGAGAGGGCTTTTGTTTGTGTGTGGGCATAAATTTGTGACATGGGTCAGTTGAGGTGCCATGCACAAGCAGTCAAGTAGTAATAATGCCAAACAAGGGGCAAAGTAATCTTTAAGCATTATTGTTGTTCAACCGTTTCAGTAATTTCCGAATCTCTGTGATCCCATTTGGGGTTTTCTTTGCAAAGATACCCGAAGCGGTTTGCCATTCCTTCTCCTGCTCATGTCAGAGATGAAGAACTGAGGCAAACAGGGTTAAGTGACTTGACCAGGGTCACACAGCTAATAAGTGCCTGAGGCTTGATTTGAACTCAGGTCTTTCTGACTCCAGGCCTTGCTGCCCCATCATTAACCATACCATTTAAAAACAATTTTTTTTTGTCTCTTGAATAAAAATAGAAATAGTTCAAAATAAGCACGCCTCCCAGCATTTGAATTCTATTATCTAAATTGTTTGGTCTTTGGGAGAAGGGAAGCTCAGCGTAATAGTTTTGTATTTATTTTGTGCAATTTGAAACATATTGCCATTGTAGAGATCCCACATGTCTGAAATGACATATATATGCCTGTGAGTTTATGTAAATAGTTGCTTAAACACTGTATAGCATGTCAATTAGCACAGGGGTCACATGGAGCAGTGGAAAGAGACATCAGATCACATCAAAAGAGACATGGGACCTAGTCTGAGCTGAGTGAGCTTGGGCTTCATTAAGACCCTTAGTTTCCTCATTTGCCAAGTGAGGAAGTTAGAGTAGATGGTCCTTAAATTCTAGTTCTGACATTCTAGGATTATAGGAATTCTACCCAGAAGGGAAAGGATGAAAAGTCAGATCAGCTGGGTAGTGAAACTCTCCAAACTGAGGTCACACTTGGTAATACAGGAAGTGGCTTTAATTATAAATAAAAATTTGACTTACTGAAGTTTGGGTGTGTAAATATCATAGCAGTGCAATTAGAGGACTTCTGAATGTGTCACACATTGATTCCAGTCAAGTTTAAAGAGTACAGAGAGGGAGAGGCAATAAGACGGGGAGGAAGGAGCTCTGGGTGCTTCCTACATGTGTGACCTCAGTAAAATTTCCTCTCGTATAAGATGAGACTAGGTGACCTCTGGGGTCTCTTGTTGGCCAGAATTTATGATTGAATCCCAATCAAATTGGCCTTGTAATGATGCTTTATTCAAATGAAGTGAAGGTTGTTCAGGAGAGTGTCACCACTCTCAACACACACAACACCTGAACCATGTATAACCCCGAAAATGCAGCTATCACCTCTGTGGAGAAAAGTGAAGATGTTGACCAATACACGATAGACTAAAGTTGTTTTCCACAAACAGGTGTTCCAGATTGATACTGATCTGGCTACACATGCTCCCATTATCCCTTGTGACCAATTGCATTCAACTGGAAGACGACTGAGTCATCGGCAGTCTCCGTGGCTTTGGGACTTGAAGCAGCATGAAATATTAGATAAGACATTGGAATTTTCAGAAGTTATTTAGTTATTAAAGGTTATTTTCATGTAGTAGAAAGAACACTGAGTTTGGAGTCAGAGGATCTAGATTTAAACGGCAGAGTAGATAGAGCACTGCTCTTAAAACTCAGGAAGATGGGTTCAGATCCCACCTCATACATTTAATAGCTATAGGGAAGTCTGTGCTTCATTTTCTTCATCTATAAAGTAATAAACCTGGACCTAATGACCTGGAGATTCCTTCTACCTCTGAATATACGATCCTTTGACAAAGCAAAGACAATTGACGTCCACAATATTTGAACCACTGCCTCTGTCCTTCTCCGCACAGAGCTCCAACTAATTGAACTAAACCAGGGACAGATGCTATCAGCACCATGCTCAAAACATGCCTTGTGCATGCCTGAAGGTAGTATGCTTTTCTTGCCATCTGTAGGAATGAATTCTTTAAGAAAAGAAAGTCAATAAAAGATAGAGCAGGCATCTCTGGTCATTCATCTTGATTTTTTCTAACTTGAAAAAAAACTTTTTGAAAATATAAGATTCATATAGACCCTCTTCTACCTTGCACTGCCTGCACCCCACTCCACCCCCTTCAGGAAAGTAAAAGGCAGAGAATCATGTCTCAAAAACAGTTGACCTTTTTGTCATGAACTTATACTGCCAAGTCTTCCCAAGCAAAACATATTATGTTCGTTCTTCTCCTAGGATGATGAAATCTATTTTCAAAATCAGATAGTAGAGTATGAGCCTAACACAAAATCCCATGAACTCCTACTAATAAATTCTTCTTGCCCTAAACCTAGTAACCAAAGCATGAGGATATGGGTCCTGAGCTAACTAAGAGGCAGCCTTGTTCAGGAATGTTCTTGTTGTGGTCCAAGATGTGGACATTTCTCAAAGATGATTGGGCAGTGTGTGTTTGCATCTTCCTACATATACCATGCTCACTGGTATTTAAAGCTGGAAATTATAATAGTAAATTATTATCCCAAAGATTACAAGAGTTACTGACGTCATCCTGAGCTCTTGTGTAACACATGGACTAACCAGTTGAACTGGCAAGTAAAAGGAGTTGGTAGCATTTTGATGTATGACTATCAAATAGTGGTAAACACAAAGGATGTTTTAGATCTAATGGACAAACAAGGTAAATTAATTACTAGAACCAGATGACAGTCACTCAAGAGTTTTGAAGAATTCGTGGACTGAATTATGAAACTGGTGGCCAGAATGTGGAACCTGTTGTCCCACATAGCTACCATGATGGAGTTTTGGCAGATTGTCAGCATGATTCCCACCCAGAAGAAGGTCTCTAGGAGAGGAGATCCCTAAAATGTAGATCTTTAAGTCATCCTTTGAAAGAATTGGGAATTTCTAACAGAATCATTGAGCACTTGAGCAATCATAAATGATTATGACATAAAAAGTCTAAAGAAAAAAAACAAACTATGATTTCTTGAAAGGCAAACTGTTTGGATAATCTATGAGCCTTTCTCAAGGGAGTGAAAAAGCATGTGGACAAATTTGCTGATGTCAAAAGAGGGCTAAGTAACTAGAATAAACAATAAGAAGGCCTAGGGTGGTTGAGGATATCCATCACCCCTCCATAAGGAAGTGATAAAGCTTGGCTTGCTTGATGGGGACAGTTATCTATATCACTCAAATGATGAAAACAGAAAATCATAGAATTTTAGAGTTGTAAGGAATCTGAGAAACTACTTATTATGACCCTTTCATGTTACAGTTGAGGAAACAAAGATCCAGAGGAGTTGGGAATTCATCAGAGTCACATGGCTATTTAATTGTAGAGTAAAGACTAGAATTCAATTCACCTGATTTCTAGTCCAGAGAAGATTCTAAATGCCAGACAGATTCTTGGTTGTGGGCTCTATCTGCTGAAAACAAATACCACTTAAAATACTAGAAGAAATTTCATTTAATTATTTGATTTTATTAAGGGACCCTTTGCTTTAGCTAAGACATGCATGCTAATATATTGATGAAATATACATGAAATTATAGACATTGCCTCTGAAATAATCTAAGATGCTGGGAAAAAATTGAGATAAGCATGGTGGGGAAATGGGGGGAGAAAAGAAAATCTTTGAGTTGGGATAGATAGCCTAGCTATTGTTCCTTGTTGAACAAAACCCATAGTCCAAGTACATGCGACTGTTTGCTCTATACTATAGTATATGTGTTCTGATAGGCACAAGGTGCCATGTAATAGGAAAGAACACTGGATTTGGTCTCAGGAGATCTGGTCTCAAACCACATCTCCAACAAGGCCAAATGACTTACCCTCAGTTTTCTCATCTGTAAACTAAGGGTAATATTTGTACTTGTTGCAAAGGACTTTGTAAAATACTTATTGGGATATAAATATGAGCTATGGTAAGACTGAATCTGAACATTCAACATGAACAGAGAGAGGACTTGATAATAATCACTTCTCTTTTACCACAAGGTTATAGAACATTAGCGTTAAAAGGGGCACTTGCATTTTGCAGATGCAAAAACCAAAGCCGGGCACACGTAGATGCTTTGTCCTCGGCCACACAGTAGGTGGTCAAGACAGAGGATTAGAATTCAGTTTGAGAAATCGAGAGCTGGAAGGTTTCTTGGAGTCAGAGTCCAGAAAGGTCCAGAAAGAGAAGCTTTGAAGGATTTTTGCGAAGATGCTCCATCTGATCATCAAATGTTCATTGTGCTCTTATTCATCCATGACTTTTCTTAGGTTGGTTCCAGCGCCTGGATTATGTTCTTTCCACTCTCTTTTACTATTTAATTCCTACTATCTCCAAATCCCAACTCAACTCTGTTGAGCCCATTGACCTCTTTCTGAAGAAAGGGCTATGAATGCCCAGAGAGGTTAACGCAACTTTCCCAAGTCACATACATAGTAAGCAGAAGAGCCTGAATTTGAATTGGTGTCAGATCTATTATTCTTCACGGTAACTGCCAAGCTTACTGTGGAAATGGCTCATTCATTCTCATTCAAAATTCAGACTCATCCACGCTCTTCATTCCATTCTTAAATTGGTATCTGTGTTTTTCTGGCACTCTCTAACATCTGGCTGAATACAATTGAAAGACAAAAAAACCTTAAATGAACTTATCTACATTCATAAACTTTCCACACGCAGGCGAGTATTCATGACAGATGCTTCCTTTCCTTAGCATTACACATAACATTTCCATTCAATCTCTAAAGAGAATTCCCCTCATGTGCCCAATTTTAAAGATATTCTTAATCAAAGGCATTATATCAGACTGCCTTATCTATCACATGATGTCCTTCCCCTTTTCCCAGATAGTCCACCTCTAAATTGTGGGGTCATTCTGGTCAACTTTCTTTTCTGAGATTCTAAACTTCACTTGGTGTACCCCTTGGCCAAAGGTAATCAGTGATAAAGGAAAGTGGAATCAAGATATCCTAAATTACCTCCTTTCCTTCAGTGTTCCTGCCAGTTCCAGATGGTTTAGAGACTTCAAAGCTTTGAGCTTGCTGCTCTAGACGTGCCCAGACAGTGGTGTTTTTATTTTGGATTTCCATTCATTCTGACGTCAGGTTTGGCTTTAAGCATTTTACAGAAAGGGAAGAATCGGGAAGCTGCTTCAGCTCTGGCTCCCTGTGGTTTTCTCTATGGGGTTAGAGGGACGCATCAAATAGGCAGTTACGTCTTTTACCCAAATAAAGGGTTCTCTACACTCAGGCAGCGATTATTCTGGAAACCAAGTAGGCTCGTCTAATATGCCAGGCTGAAAATCATTGTGCCCTCCCGTAACCTCACATTTTTCTTTATTCGTGCCTCTCTTAAGCTCACTTCTTATAGTCTATTTTCTATTGTAACTGAGTATATCTTTTACCTTCTTTTTTAGATTTTACACTTCCTTGTAGTGGGATCAATGTTTTATGTAGCTTTGTGTCACCTCTAAAATCTAGCACAACATCTTGAACAAAGAGGACTCAGTGAATGTTTGATAGAGTTAAAGGAAAAAACAAAACAAACAAACAAAAACCCATTAATATCTTTTCAATACCATCCATTACTAGGTTTCTTTCCTTGTCTAATGAAAGTGTCTTTCTCCTTCCTCACACCTCTAACCCTTTCTTCCTTCACAGAGCTGCTGAGATAATAGTTGTCATGTCATCCTCCAGTTTGAGAATCTTTAATGGAGCCATTTAGGGAGGATTGCCTACTGAGTAACTTCTAGACTCCCTACGTCTGGCACGAGAAGCCTTCTACAATCTGACACCATCCTTTTAACCTTAGCTCTAATTATTTCCCCTCTATGCCCTGTATTCTACAGAAGAAAAAAAAAGGAACCCCTCTCTGCCCTACAAATGTTCATTGTGCTCTTATTCATCCATGATTTTTCTTAGGTTGGTTCCAGTGCCTGGATTATGTTCTTTCCACTTCCTTTGACTATTTAATTCCTACCATCTACAAATCCCAACTCAAATACCATTTCCTTCATGAATCCTTCTTTCTCCCTCAGACCCCACATTTTCCAATGCTTACCCTGTAATATTGTGTATTTCTTTGTGTTTTCATGTCCTATTCTCCTCCTACACTAGAAACTCTTTATGTAGTAGGTGCTTAAGAAATGTTGTTTCTGTTTCTTATATATTTAAAAATTGTTTTTTTTTCTATTTTCCACTAAATCTTTTCCAAGTTTCCTGAGTCCCCATACTTTGATTTACCTTTTGTGTCTTTTTTCCTTGCTGTAACATAGTTTGAAAGCTTCCTTTTTCAGTTGACCCCCAAACAGCATATATAGTCACAGAACGCCAGAATGTCTAAGAAGGAAGGCAATGCAATGACTATTTAGTCCAAGACCTCATTTTATTGATGTGAAAGTCACAGAGGTTAAGTGATATGCTGAAGGTCATTGAGATAGAGATAGGGTTTGAACCCAGACCAGGTGTGTTTTCCATTGTACCACACTACCTCTGTAAAGAAAGTGCAGCAGGCTTCAGTGAGAAGAGGGGAAAGAACCAAGGAGAGGGAACAGGTGAGATTACAGAAAAATTCCAAGAAACATCTGGTTTCTTTGTTAGCAGATGAGAGATTGGGAGCACCATAGTCCAACTTGCAGAGCTGGAAAAAACTCAAAAGCCCAGTGACCTGGAATGAGCTGATACTCGGATCGGTCCTTTCTTTGGGAGCAATTGAGAGGTACTGCATTTGACCTTGTGCATGCAAATTAGGGGTTGACCTAGATGATCTTTAGGGTCTTTTGCTCTTGAATTGTATGGTACACTCAGTGGCATATTCTTGCAGCCTGTACTAAGCTATCAACTCTATGGATGTGTGTTTTGGTTTCCTTTACTTTCTCCCTCTTCACCCAAACATCATGGCTTTCATTGTGAGTATCAAGGACCATTTCAGGGAAATGGCTCAGATGGAGCATCTTTGCAAAAGTCCTTCAAAGCTTCTCTTTCTGGACCTTATTTGTTAAACTCTGCTTCCCTACTTCTTCCTTGGCCATTTGGTTAAATATTAATTGCAATTAACCTGATGAGCTTTTTAAAAATAAATCAAATATTTATCAAAAAAAAATCTTATGTGGCATGCCAAATGTAATATTTGGCAGAGATGAGGGAGAAAACAAGCTGATGGCTGTTGCCTTGACGTGCAATAATTAATTCGTTATTTAGAGTTATGAATTATAAATGAAGAATGGAAGTCCAGAATACCCACTAATTCTTGCCCTTTCAAAAAGCTGTCAGCTTGTAGAGAACTTGCATTGAAATTCCAACTTGGCTACCTACTACATGTGTGGCCTTGGGAAAGTCATTTCATCTCTCTTGGTCTCACTTTCCTCATCTGTAAAATTAAGGGGTAGGGCTAGATCATAATCTTGAGGTAGCTTGGTGTAATAGAAATAGGCTCTGGAGTCAGAGCTTTGTGTACGAGCTTTGATACCTATTAACTACATGACCTGGGGCAAGTAACTTCATCCTGCTGGGCCTCAGTTTCCTCATCTGTGAAATGAGCAGGTTGGATTACACATCCTTAAGGTCCCTCACAGCACCTGATCCTGTGTTCAATCATTAAATGAGAATTTTAGACTGGCCCTGATTTTGATATCATTTTATAGAAAATGCTATGAAATGTGGACAATTTATCATTTTTATCTTCCAGATTTCTAAGTTTCATTCAACACATGTACACCCTCCTCTTCTTGTTCCATCTTTTCTTCCCCAGGCTAAATATTCCTAGTTCCTTTAACCTAGCTTTGTCATCAATTTTGGTTTTCCTCTTTTAACATCGAAATAATTTCTTCTGTGAGACATACTCTCAAATAGTCACATGGACAGAGTTTGCTCACTTGTAGATTGTCCCAAATAGGAACAATGCAGTGCTCTCATTAATGTATCATTTTATAGCCACTAGTCAAATAAAAAGTTAATTATGGGTCAAAAGAAAACATTGACTTGTACCTGGCTTGGCTAAACCTAATTAAGATGTTCATTTACAATTAGCTGTAAATACAAGCCCCAAAGAACCCATTCTGTGACATGTATTAAGAAACAAAATTTAACATGAGAATTTGAGAGGCAGCATGGTATGTTTAGCAGGTGCTTAATAAATGCTTGTTGACTGACTGACCTGTTGACCCACTTTCTGGAACTCTTAAATCTCAGCTAGACTAATCCTTGGACAATAGACATTCAGTTCCTTGCCTGTCCCCATATGCAAAACTTTTGCAGCTTGGTAGAATCTGCCAAAGTTCATGCTCTATTGGCATGGCTTTTCAGAGCTCAGGGTCCCAGCAATGCTAATCACATATCAGAGCATAGCCTTAGTAGGGGGAAAAAAAGACAAATTAAACCTGACAAATGATAATTAACTGATCTCTTTCTTCCTTGCTCATGATGGTTTTCAGGGGGCATTTAATTGACAAAAAACTTTTGACAACCAAATAGGTGCTCTTATCTCTTTATTGCATATGCCACCACCACGGTGTAGTTGATAAAAGTATGGACTTAAGAATCAGCCTTAAGAACTGTACTTGTGGGGGCAGCTAGATGGCTCAGTGGTTCAGTGGGTAGAGCACCAGCCCTGGAGTCAGGAGGACCTGAGTTCAAACCCAGCCTCAGATACATAACACTCACTAGCTGTGTGACCCTGGGCAAGTCACTTAACCCCATTGTCCCATATTAAAAAAAAAAAAAGAACTGTACTTGTGATTTCCTCGGTATAGGGAACTCCTGGGAGAAGAAATTTTCTAAGTAATTCAAATTTGTAACTTATAGTCTTAGAAAATGTCCTGGAGCACTGAGAGTTAAGTGACTTTTCTAAATAATACAACTTTAGACTGAATTTGAACCCAGGACTTCTTGGCCTCTATGGAAGTTCTTTCTTTACAATGCTGCCTCTTTTTCATAACTGAATTTAAAGATAATTAGAAAGCTCAATGTAAGCCACTTTGGTTGTCTTCTTGCTTGATTCTATAAGGATCTAATGAGTCACAATTACAAAACAAATAAGTCAAGTTCTCTAAGATAGAAAGAGAAATGTGAACAGGGTGGGATAGTTGGACTGTTCAGAGGAGGAAGGGGATCTGATCTGGTGCCAGCACTTTATTAATTCCATGCCTTTTCCCCTTACATCAAACCCCCCAATAGGATTCTTCGGTTTTGGGGAGATGCATAAACATGAATGGAAAATAAAATGGAAAGCACAATCCAAGACTGTTTTGTGTAAAGGTGATTGGTACTGTTAGTCTATAAAACTATGAAGTGACTTTAACCTTGTGCAAATATTATGTCTGCTTGGTGCTAACATAGGCAATATTCTTTGAAATGTTAGAAACCACTCCCAAAAGACTGGCTTCTCACCTACCTCCATTATGATTGGATTATGTAGACTTCAATCCACTCACTAAGTGCCTCAATGAGAATAAGTTGACTGAAAGTTAGAGTAGTGTGTGACTGGCTATGGTTTCAAGAATATAAGGAACATGGTTTAGTCAGAGGTCTCTGTTTGTGATGGGTTATTCCTGAAAGATTCTGAGCTTTTTCATGAGGGTGGCCCCAGGCTGAATGGATAACAGACTGTCTATGATCAATAGGCAATATACTGCATATAGCAGCATAATAACTAACTGTTCTGTCTCCCCTAAAGATGGAACAGGAGGAAAACAGACTTTAAACTGCATGGTGAATTAATTAATTTCAACAAACATTGATTGAGCATTAGCAGAGTACATAGTGTCCATGCTGGATTCTGGGGATGCAAAGATAAACACAGCATAGACCCAGCTTTTAATCTAATAGGATAAAAGATACACGCTACAAATAACTGATAAAGGAGACAGTAAGATAAGAGCAAAGGATGGTTCCAGTCACGGGGCTATGAGACATTTGTGGATAAATAGAAATCACTTTCATCTGGGAACTAAGGTAGGGAGAGGGGAAGGGAGCAGTCTTTGTGAAGCATGTCCCAGGTGCCAAAATTCTAAGTGTTGCTTTCTTGTAATAATCCTTTTTTTTAAGGTGACACACTGAATCCAATAGAAAAAAAAATATTTTCCAATGTTGTTTTCTTTCCTAAAATCCTTTCATGCTATTTAAGAGGTCAGCTGGAGGAGCAAATGTTACAGGTCAGGAGCTTTCCTAGTGGCGGGGGAAAAAAAATTGGCACGTGTGCAAAGTGTACCTTCCAAACACCAGCTTGAAGCAGCTGTCACTACTTCATGGCCTTATAAGTATTCTTAAACTGATGATATACTTTCCACTTTTCTCTTTCATACTCTGGGAAATTCTTCTTTTGTTGCTACCACCCTTTCTCTGGGAAACTCAGTATTAAACTACAGTTTTGAATTACTAGTAAATAAAAGCTAGAAAGTTGCCTGAGGATTACATAGTTTGTAAGCATCTGAGGCAGTACTGGGACCCAGGTCTATTTGATTCCAAGCCAATTATTCTATCCACAAGGTCAGGCTGCTGACATCTTAAGTGAACTACTCTTTGGTAATTACCTTTGATTTCTTCTTAATTGTATTTATTCAATTAAATTTAATTACCACTGAGCTGAATCTGGCTAAGTTATACTTGAATTTGAAAGGATTATTTCCTTTGGATTTCATTCAATCTGGACACTGTCTTTTCTTCATAGATTTCGAGTCTAATTTGGGGTAGTTTCAAAACTCCCCACCCGATTTGGATAAAGCTTATTGCTTCCAACTAGCCCAGTGTGAAACCTGGTAGCTCTAGATTCTGGTTAGCCCGAATGAGTGCTGTCGGTGTCCAACTCTAATCACAAAGGTGTGAGGTGAAATCCAGTCAAGCAAGATGAAACCTGCCCACATTGGACAGCTGCGGTAAAACCAGTAACTGTGGCTGGTAAATCCTCTCCTACCCGTCTAAGCCCCAAATCACAGAATGTCAGAAGACTCAAGCAAAACAGTGGAGCCCCAGTGCACTGTGTGTTCCCAGTGCCCTTAGTCAGGGGAAGTCAGAGCATTATATCATGCAGGACTAAGATAGCAAGTGTCACTTGACACAAAGTTGGCACTCTTTCTTGGGAAGAGTACCATCAGCTGTCCACTCACATTCAACAATTTCAAATTGGATTTCTATGGCTCCTGAAAGCAGTTCCTGGGATACAAATAGGAAAACAAGCAATGATGCTGCCTCAAAGAATAAGGGCAGCGTGGTCCTGGAAACCCTCCCAAAACATAGTCATCGGAAGGAAGCTCTTCTGAAAGCACTTGAATCCTCTGTATGACTCTTGGTTTCACCATAATGTCAGCACAGAGTGAAATCACTGCCATCTCAGCTTTAAAGGGATGCTCCAAGTATTTTACAACCGGGCATAAGATCTTCCAGGGGCCAGCTGGTCACTGTACAATGGAGTTTGGTGGCTGGGGGCCAACACGGGGTTAGGAGAGAAAGGAAACCGGGCAATAGAAACCAATTCCAAAAAGAGCAAGAAATGCAATATCTTATTGCACATTGAAAAACCCCCATAGAGTGTTTATAATTGCAGAGAAATGATAAACATTTGGGAAGCTGCCTTGTGCCAAACTTCATAGAAATTCCACTTCTCCATATTAACTGGAACCACTGTGCAAACACATTAACTGACAGTTCGAAACATAGGGCATGTCCGGGCCCTTGAATTTGTACGGAGATGGTGGCATCTTTTATCTGCTCCTGATTCACCCGCCTAAACTATAAGCACTCTCTAATCATCTCAAATCATTTAGGGAACACAATGAAGCACTATAAATTGTTGAGGTTGGTGCCAACAACAACCTTGGCATGTGCCAAACTTCCAATGGTTTAGCAGCCTGTTCCTAGTAGCGTACCATGAGGCCTGTGTCACGCATGGAAGAGCTGTCCTCCAAACCCTGTGTTGTTTTGGCTATCGTTGCACACACAAGACACGGTTCTGTTTCATTATGTCCTCATGCCAGCTGTGACCAGTGCTTAGAAACACCAACATCTATCGGGAATACAAGCCTCTCCTTCCTCAACAAAGCAGAGAACTATTCTCAGTGCCTAACTGCTCTGGTGACAAAGCCTCCCAAGTCAAGAGTTGCTTAGAAAGATTGGAAGTAATTAATGTAAACATTTCTGGGTAGCATTTTCTTCCAGTGACAGATGTAGGATTTGCTTTTTTTGGCATGTGAATTAAAATGGATTTGCTCAATCAAGAGGATGAACTCTTCCTAAATGTGTTTTGTTTCCTTGGTGGACACTTTGACATCACTATATGCTTTTTTATGCATTTTCACATGTCACACCCCTTTTGATCCTTGCAGTGAAGATACTACTAGTCCCATTTCACAAGTGAGACAACTGCCATTTTAGGGCCTCAGTTTTCTCATCTGTTATAAAGAGGACCGAGACTAGATGATTTCTAAAGTCCCACCCAGACCTAAATCCTCTGAGTCTATGATCCTATGATGCTTGGGGGGGTGGGAGGGGAGCCGGATGAAAGGGTGTGAGTGATTCTCTCAGGGTCCCCATTGGTGGCAGAAAAAAAAAATTCTAGACCCAAGGATTCCTTTAGATTCATTACTTTTTCCAAAGTTTAGCTAGAAAAGAGAGCCACTCTAGCTGTGATTCCAGTCTTAAGGAACACCTCTTCGATTTTTAATTACTGCTTTTTAACAGACCCATTAAACAAACAAACAAATAATTTCCTTTGAAAATAAATTATGGTGGACAATGTGTCCTATGACCAAATGAATGATGCCATCTATCTTTTCAAAAGATATATTGACCACAAAGGTTGTTGAGTATATCCCTTTAAGATCTGACAGAATTTTCAGACGCTTGGCATAACTAGCAAAGGTAACATTCTGACTAAGCCTGACTCATATGGGAAAGAGACGGCTTTGAATGGTTATTTCATTACCTGTCTTGTCTTGCTTTCCCCTTGTTTCCTGGCAAATTCCTAGGAGTGCTATGAGCCAGGGAGCAGCAAGCATGTGACTGACTTTATTTCACAGGCAGGACTGGACTTTCCTGAAAAAGACTATGTGAAAAGAAGGAAAGAAGCTGCCTCAGGGGGGCAGCCCTTAGCAGACCTAGCCAGACATCATCATAGCTACCTCAGGAGGTCACACCCCTTTTTAAAATTTTTAAAAATTTCTGCACTCCTTTAATGTTTTCCAAATGGAATGCAAAACTCTAACCCACACTTTACTTGTTTCAAGTCACTTCAGCTTTCAAGCCTTCCCTTTCTTCACCTGCTCTATTTATCTTAGGCTATTGTGAGAAAAGTACTTTGTTAACTTTAAGGGACTATCATAAGGAGAAGTCAGTAAAATTACTTTATAAAAGAAATAATGTATGGCCATAATGAAATCACCGATTTATAAGAGAAGTTTTTTGTTTTTTGTTTTTTAAAGATAGGGGTGGGGGAGAAAACAAATAGAGTAGGGAAGGTTTTTGTCTTTCTAGTGAGTCACCCCATGAAATCCAGAAACACCTTTCTCAAGTTTTGCCAACTTAGAGAGAATGGCTCTTTTGTTCCATTTGCTACTTTAAGGGATGGAAAAAATGGAACAGAAAACAGTGACTATCTTCAGGGCCTGTACCTTGAAGGTTCACAAAGAAAGGATGCTTCATTTGGACTGCAACAGAATGGGTTACTGTGTGTTTACTGTGATTTGCATGCACGTATGCAGTATTTATTTACATGGCTTTTAAATATTTTTCTTAGTTTGCAAACAGTTCCTCCTGAAAGCTGGCTGTTTCAAGAATGGTTTGCTTCAGATAACGTGGAAAAATCATTGAAGAGAGAAAGGGGGCTCACTGTGGAAGCTACTGCACAGAGAAAGGATCCCTTCTGCAAAAATCACCTCGAAAGCTTTAGCTAACTCCCTTGTTGTGTGTACAATGTAGACATTGTGGAAGCAATGTTCACATGTCACCTTCACCATCATACTCTACTTTACAACAACGTTACCCAACCCAGTGGCTCCTAGATATGTGCATTCCAAGTCATAGGAGACCTGGATGTGATACAAGTAATACTCCCTTTATTATCCTCTGCTCCCCTCTACTGCTAATATATTTCCCTCACTGATGCTTTGAATGCTCAAATCTTCCTGAGCCTGTGGAATAATAAGAAGTTTTACACTGAAACTTGCTTTCCAGTCTCCATGATTCCCCTCTTCACTAGGTAACAAACAAAATGCTAACAGCCAACGAGCTTCATCCCAGACAAGGGTAACTAGATCCAGGGGTTTCTGGGACCCAATTTCTTTGAACAATCAAGTTGAATGATATATTATTTATTATATTAATTTTTGCCATGAATGCTGTTTTTATTTTTAAAACTTGGATGAAAATGAATACCCTGCCACCAAAAGGGAAGACAATTCAAAGAGGAGGAAAAGGCATCTGTGCTCACAATGTGAACTGCCCTGTATCAACAAAAGAGATTATTTTGAGTTTTAATGAACCAGATGTTACTGAAATATGCTTTCTAATATTTTTTCTTCCAGCACTAATCACTGCCAAAACAGGTATCCTAAGTGTGCTTGAAAAGGGAAAAGCCTATATTATTGAGATGAAAATTTTAAGAGACATAATTTAGCAATATCTGGTCCATTAAAGTTCAAGATAATCTCATTGATGATGGGTTGATCTCTTCACCTTCACAGATGAGTTAATCAAGATTTTAAAATCTGCCACTTCTACATATCCATCTCCTGTCTATTCCTTGTGGTGCGTGAAATCCCAATTTATATGTAAAGAATGAATTTACATGGTTTCGGTTTCAGCCTTTATCTCTAAGATACAATTCACTTTTTGCTCTTAGGAACATCAAACATAATGGCAACATGAGCCTAAAATCATGGAGGAAGGCAATTTGGAAGCATGACAGAAATATGACCCTAGAGAGACATCCCAGGCCTTAGGAGATTTTTGCTTGAATCTCAAGCCTGAGGATGAGGGAATAACCTTGTGTTTGCAAGTCAAACAGGAGGCCTGCTTTAGAGAAGTCAATTTAGAGAGGTAGTAGAGAGAAAAAATACCACTGCAGTTGCCACTTGTCCTTTAGATCTCTATGTCAAGAAGTGATGCCTACTTGGGCTTGTGGGTAAGAAGTAGTAGGATGGTGCATGCATCGCTAAACATTGTCATCTGAGTTGAGATGTATTCTTGATAGCTACTTCATGCTAAAGTTTGCATCTGCAGAAGAATTTTACTAAAAATTGGGCTTAGAAAGAAAGGGATTTGTATCTATTAGTTGGACAACCCTTATATACATTGTGTATTGGTTTACAGTTGCTATGGTGAAAATATTCATGATCTTGCAGCCAACCTGATAATAAACATCCCTGAATTTAGCTGCATGAACATATAATTCTTGCTTCTTCAATTTCAAGAGCATTCATTGCATTGCTATAATACAAATGAGGAATGGAGGATAGACACCAGTTTGATAAATTTATGCAACAAGATCAGTCTATGGAACTGTAGAATTTCTGCCACATCCAATAGGTGTCGCAGATCCAAAATAATGAAAAAAGAAGACAGATCAGTAGGTACCACATATAAAACCAAGATCTGTTCTCTTTGTCTCTCTCTCTCTGTCTGTCTGTCCCTCTCCAAAGAGTTGAAAACATCTGCACAATTAGACTGCAGAGAGAATTGCTGTGACAGTCACTTTCCACTCTCAAACTGAAAAGGTGCAGACATTTTCTGAAGATTTACAACCTAACACAGCAATCATGGAGCAATCTGGCATCATGGAGACCAACAGTGATTTGAAAGAGTTGACCAGCCTGCATTTCATACAATCTAAGGCAAATCTAGGGCAGCACCTGAAATAACAAGATGTTTTACAACTCAACTCAACTTCAAGTGTTCATGACTTCCCTCCCAGAACCCTGGGGAAGCATTTCTTTCCAGGACCATCTCTGCACACCCTCAGGAAGATTGTACTCAGGCTCCTCATTCGTAAGAGTTATATTTGGATTATTTGGGGGGTTAATGGTGACTCTAACCTCATAAATGGAGGTGGTGGTGAGAATAATCTTCCAATTGGTTACTGTAGAATGATACAGCAGAAAGAAGGCTGGATTTTGACTTAGAAGATCCAGGTTTTCATCTCAGTTCTGCCACTTACCATCTTAGTGACTTTAATCAGTTTCTTTATCTCTGTGATACCAAGTTCAAGTAAGATTAAAAGAGAAAAAAAAATGACTAGGCTGATGGCACAGTTTGGGCACATATAGATGGAGAAATTGTGAAGATAGTAGGAAAAAAAGGGATTTGTCTATCTCTATTGCACTGATGCACACAAGCCAGGATGTTATGAGACTCAAATTAGATAATGGATGTAATGCACTTTGCAAACTTGGCTTAAAGGGTTCTATAAACGCCAGTTATTGTTATTATGAGCCTATGGTCACCGGGGCCTCCAGAATGGGTATGACTTCATTCCCTGACCCTTCTATTGCACTTCTGCTAAGCATTGTTTATGGAGCAATACGGGGATGTTCTGGTAAATGTTTAACCACCAGGCTGTCTGGGAAAAAAAATGTATTTTAATACTTTAAAATTTAATCTGCCTTATCAACATTCCTCTACCACTTTCTTAATTCTAGCTAGACAATTGGAAACAAAATAATATCTCAGGCCCTGATTTGTAGTGACTGCCAATCTCTAAGGTGGAAATGCTTACAATGAAAATGTAATCGTCTGAGTCAAGTGAAGCTGACCCTAGTATACTCCTCTATATAAGGCTTTGACTTTCAGATGAATATTACCTCAGGCACACAACCTGAGAACTTCTCAATTCATAGATGAAAGGACCTTAAAGATCATGAAATCCTGCCTCTGATGTTGTCACTTAAGCTCCTGGGCCTCAGTTTCCTGACTTGTAAAATGCTGACTTTGGACTAGAAGACTTTTGAAGTCTCTCTCAGTTCTATCATTTTATGATCTAATAACAATTCATTTATTATCTACAGTAGGAAACCAAGGTTTGGGGAGGTTAAGTTGCTTGCCCAGTGTCACACAACTGAACCATAATATGGGGGCAAAGTGAGAAAACATGCATGACATGAATATATCCAAGACATATATCAACCACCTTTGTGAATATTTGGGCCTGTATCCCTATCGACAAAATAAATACTTAGGAAAGGGCCCACAGCTGACTTTTATGATGTCAACAACATCATAATTATTGGTAGTTGGTCCCCTTTTCTCTCTTCATCCACCCTTAGGATCTAGGAAAAGGTGTAATAGAAGAGGATGGGGAAGGGAAAGTACAAGTTCACCAGGGACTCAAGGGATAACAGGACCCAGTAAAGGTATCTGTCCATTGAAGTATCCAGGGGTTCTATAGGTGGCTCTAAGACACAGTCAATAATGTACCTTTTTTAAAAAGTATTTATTTTACTCTGAACTTGAGAAATAAAACAAGCATTTCTATAACATAGTAGAATAGGAAAAAAAGAAGATGTACAACTTGCTCTTCCTTTTAAATATATATAATAAAGTTATCATGAACTTTCTTTTTTTCCCCCCTTTTATTCTTCCCTCACTATCTTCAAACAATAGAGGCAGCCTAGCTAACATGGCAGATGTTAGCTCAGTACAGGGCTTGGGCGGGGGGGAAGATCTGAGTTCAAATACTCCATTTGGCACTTACTTAGTAGTGTGATCCTGGGTAAGTCATCTAACTTTTAATCCCTGTGTACTTTGGGCAACTCCCTCATTTATTTACTAAATGGGCTGTTTTGTTGGAAGGCTGAACCTGATGAGATCACAGATCCTTTAAATATCCTAAAATAGCTCAGAATTCTGCTTGCCCTTCCTGTACTTCATCATTATATGTATAAATGTTGTGAGAATTTCGATGGACTTCCCATAGGCCAAGATGTCCATGCCACATTCTCAACGGCAACTGAGACGGAGGTCTGCTGTCCTCCCTCCCGGAGCTTCCCTTAACCACAGTTGTGAGCAAGCTCACTGTGCAGTAAGCAGCTGTGGCAGCTCTAGGATGGTTTAGAAACAAACAACTGTGAGAGGAAGAGAATTTGCCCCAGACGTTTCTTTGTCAAGCATACCCTCCCACCCACCCCCCACCTCAAAGTCTGGGCCTGGATCAGGAGGCTCCTGCTAGAACTGTACTCAAAGATAAAATTAATACATCTGTTTGCACGGAACATCTGCTGGGTCGTGTACAGTTATTGTGTGCCTGAAACAGCTGGGATTGGAGAGGCCTGGTGACTGTGATCTCATGGTTTATACAAGGAAGTCCCTTGCTGCACAAAGCTATGCAATGTGCTTGAAACAATTGGAATTGGATTGGGAGTTTACAGAAATCAGGTCAGGCAAGTCTGATGATCAACGATGTAAGGAGACTCCTCGACCTTCTGGGACTTTTCTTTCCCTGGGAGTGCCATCAGATTATGCCAGGATGTGATCCTGAATATCCCGACCCTATGTATACCCTCAGAAGTGAGCCCTCCTCTGGGTAAAGTCATGGGGGAAAGTCCATGACTGAAAGAGGAAGAAGAAAGCTTCCAATTGTTTTTTCTCCAATGCAGCCTTTGCTATCAGACCATCTTGCCTAGACAGCAACAAACACTCCCTTGAACTTCCCCCTTATTGATCTTCTGTTTTCACATCACCAATAAATCCCTCTCTCTTCTCCTTCTCAGAGAGCCTTATAATCAAGAATTGAAAAAAAAAAAGTTCAACAAAATTAATCAACACATTGACCAAGTCAATATTTTACATATAGCATTCACACACTATTACTTACCAGTACAGTGGAGATATAGAGTATGGAGCATGGCACCAGATAGTCTTCCCTTTGACTGAGAGATGCTGGGCAAGACTTTGGTCCTGTAGGGAACTAACTAAAACTTTGATAGAGGTGATTGGCTTATCCAAGGACTTTTATTACTGACAAAATCTCAGGGTCAGACAAAAATAAAACATTTCTGAAGTTCTCTAAGGTTTATAAAGTATTTTCTTCCTATGAGCACGTGAGGTGGTTGGTGAAAGCATTATCACTTTTTTTTTCCTTCAAAAAATTCAGGAGGGTACTAAAACTCAGGGAGGGGGAAAGACCTTGACTAAAGTTACACACGGTAAGTACCAGTCCTCTCTCCACTCACCAGAGTGCCCTGAAAAGATGGTAATCTGTAGTGAATGGCATGAGGCATTCCTAACCCTGTTGAGTTCTTTGGGGGTGGCAGGGTCAAAGATATCTGATATACCAAGCTGACTTTGGAATGTGTACACAAAAGAAACTTCTGCTCCATGAAATTCATCAGACCCACCTACCATAGGTTTCTAAATTCCAATCACTTACTAACAGGACATTTTCCAACCCCTTTGAAAATGAAGGTGGGGCTAAATAAAGTACTGCCTGGCTGAGCAAGCAGTACTAGGAATGCCAGCAGGATGTATTTTTTTAAGGCTGAGAATGCAGACACATTAAAAAAATAAAAAGGGGGTCTGTTTTTATGAAAGCCAGAGAGTTGGGTGTCTGGGATGGGAAGGGGGCGGGGTGTGATAATTGTAAAATTTAAAGCAGGCTTTCTCGTGAATCTGATACTTGAAGAGTGTGCCACTGAACTGACAGGACACAGTGTGCTCTGCCTTCAGCAGCAGTTAAGAAAGGCACCAGCTCAATAACACATCCCCACAGTTTTCAGGCATTAGCGTCAATGGTGAATGAATGCCACCAGCCACTGAGGAGGTCAGCAAAAGCATGTGATTGGTGGAGCAGAAAGAGGACTGCACTTGGAGTTAGGGGACCTGGGCTTGAATTAGGCTCCAACATTTAGGGTTACCAGATCTAAGAGCTTCTATCTGAAAGGGACAATCTGTTCTATTCTTCCTCTAGTTATGTGAGGGGAAAGTTAATATAAGCCTTACTTTGCCCATCTCTAAAATGGTCGTGATAACAGCACCCACATCACAGGATTGTCGTAAGGCTTGAATGAGATAACATGTGAGTGCTTGCAAACTTCAAAATAGCTAGGTATTAGGGCCAGCTAGGTGGTGCAGTGGATAGAGCACTGGAGGACCTGAGTTCAAATCTGGCCTCAGACACATAACACTCACTAGCTGTGTGATTCTGGGCAAGTCGTTTAACTCCAATTGCCTCACCAAAAAAAAAAAAAGTAACTAGGTATTATTGACATTTGTCAAATAGGGTAAGACTTGCAGTACTTGCAGCACTAGGCTGCTAGGTGGCGCCATAGTGCATAGTGATCCAGGGCCTGGCGTCAGGAAGACCTGAGTTCAAATCCAGCCTCAGACACTTACTAGCTGTGTGACCCTGGACAAGTCACTTAACCTGTTTGCCTCACTTTCCTCATCTGCAAAGTGAGCCAGAGAAGGAAATGGCAAACTACTCCAGGATCCCAACATCCATGAGCCTCAGTTTCTTCATCTGTAACATGAAGAGGTTGGGAGGTTCCCTCACACCTCTGGATCCATGATGTTATGATCCTATTAAAAGTTCTACTATATACCAGGGATTGTGTATGACAACTCAAACCCAGCACTTGTCCCTAAGGAACTTACAATATAACAGAAAGAAAAACAAAACAAAACAAAAACAAAAACAAAAACAAAACATGTGCATAAGTAAGCCAGGTATAATTTGTTAGGAGAAAATGCAGAGATCCAAATTCATTCTAGTAAAATCCATAGACAGAACGTCTTCAGCTTAGAGAAATCAAGGAAGGCTTTGTGGAGAAGTTGTAGACATCTGTGCTGGACTCTGAAGAAAGAAAACAGTTGAAGAAGAGAGAGTATTCTAGATATGGGGATGGCCCATATCCAGATGGAGCAGTCTCAGAGATCATCAAGCCCATGAGTTGCACAGATAATGAAATGGACACACAGTGAGGGGAAAGTGATTGATCCAAGGTAACCCAGCTAGTAGTGTGTCTGGGACTAGAAATAAGATGTCCCTGTTTCCAGTTCAGCATTCTGTCCACTAGGATCACATTACCTCTTGTTAAGGCGTAACCTTCCCCTCTCCCATGTCTTCTGCTCCTCACCTCCTCTTCAAATATAAAACCAATAGATGAAGAAACTCATGGATGTTGAGATCCTGGAGTAGTTTGCCATTTTTCCTCATCATACCAAGGCAATCTTTTCCCCTGTCTTTGAAATCTGTGTAGTTGAATAACACAACTACATATTAACTGTAATGCGCAGCCTTGGCCTGCCAAGAAACTCAAACTTTTTGATCTTAGGATACCTGCCCCTAATCCCTCCTTTGAAAATTTATTCGGGGGATAGCTGTTGATATTTATTGTGTTAGAAATTAAAACATCTTAGTATTGCTGTGAAAAGTTTTGACCTTGTTTCCCAAGTGAGAACTACCTTTCTAGTTGATTCCTAACATGAAAGACAAAAAAAAAAAAAAAAACAAAACCCTCCCACATCATGATGATTGAGACTGAAAAGGTGGGTAAAAGGATCTCCAAAGGATAACGCTAAACAAAGAAAGAATTTTCTTTACTCTCTCTTTGATGTCCTCTCTTCCTTCAAAAACTAAGGTGGGTACAAATTAGCCAGTGATCATTAACTGCTTATTTAAAGGGGGAAAAATAGTAATCAAGATATCATTTTCCAAAGTGGAAAGAGCCCTGAGTTTGGGGACACATCATCTGGGTTCAAATGCTGAGTTATGTGAACCTGGCACATAAGAATAGTTACTTAACAACAATAATTAACATTTACATAGAGGTTTCAAGTCTTCACAACAACCTCATAAGGTTTTATTATCCACTTTACAAATGAGGAAACTGAGTTTCAGGGAGGACGACTTGCCAATGGTCACTCAGAGACAAAATTTCAACCTGTGTGCCCTGCAGCCAATGTACCCTTGTCATCTGTACAACGCACTCTGCTTCTGTAGGATTTAGGTTCTTTAGTTGAAAAATGAAGAAATTGGTCGAGATGACTTCCGAGGTCCCTTCCATTTATAAAATCTATAAATCTAAAAAAATTGGATGAAACCTATGGTTCACACTAATTACTAATAATAACATCATCATCATAATAATATAATTATAAATTATTCATGACAGGGCACCTAGTGTGTGTTGGTTCAAATTACTAATGATAACATAATAATAATAATAATGATAAATTATTTGTGAGAGGGCACCTATTGTATGTTGGATAAAGAGCTAGCCTCACTATCAGGAAGAACTTGATTTAAATAAGTCTATCCACTGGACCCATCCACTAAAGTGACTTTTGGCATTTTTCATTTAACATCTCACTGCCCTCAGAAACTGGGAGTGTAAGTTGTAAGTCTACACTGATAGAGGGAGTTTTCTCACTGGGAACTACTATAATAATGAAATCCTAGGTCCAGTCCCCCAAAAAGGTTTGCAAAGTGTTTTGTGTACATAAAGTACTTGATCCTCACAACAATTATTAGGTGCTTATTTTACGGATAAGATGACTAGTAAAAAGTCCTCCCATTAAAGAGCCCAAAGCAGAATGAGAACTTGGGTCTTGAGGCCTTGCAGTTGAATGTACAGGGTTCTATGTCCAGAAGCCTCTCAAGAGCATCTGGGGAGTCCAACTGTACCATTTAAATGTGAATGTAACTATTGTTATCTATAGACTTGGTTTAAGCAATAGAACACTTGCTATTCAATCCCAGAGGGAATTTAAACATACAACTCTTTGAGTGTTCCTCTCTTATGGGGCCTGCTTAATTCTTTTTAAATCCTTTAGAGGAGGAAACAAATGAAAATCATTTCAACTGTGAATTTTAAATCTGCATATTGTCTAGTCTGGCAGAAAAGAAGAGAAAGAGAGCAAGGGATTCTAATTGGATATGGAAAAATAGTAATTAACAGCCTGGAGGGATGATGGAGGCCGGGAAGGAGGAGTGGGGGTGGGGGTGGTGGCCAACAGAATTTAATAGCTAGAAGGAACCTCCTGTGGTGGAGGAAATTGTAGGACGCCCCTGAAGCCTTCTAGCAGTCCATCAAATGGAAGTGTTCAGCCAGTGAGAGGAGTTTCAACTCCTGAACAGACTTCCACCTATTTAGCATTTCCTGAGGTGTGGTAAGGGGGGTACTCTATACTTAGAGCAGTGTTCTTGATGCACTTAATTCAACATTGCAATAGGATATTTACACATGTGGGCAGCTAGATGGTGCAGTGCACAGTGCACTGGGCCTGGAGTCAGGAAGACCTGAGTTCAAATGTGAACTCACTTACTAGCTGTGTGACCCTAGGCAAGTCACTTAACTCTGTTTGCCCTAGTTTCCTCATCTGTAAAACAAGCTGGAGAAGGAAATGGCAAACCACTCTGGTATCTCTGCCAAGAAAACTCTAAATAGGGGTCACAAAGAGTTGGACAGGAATGAAAAACGACTCAACAAAACAACAAATTATACAGGCCCTGTCCCCCCTGGACACCCTATGTGATATTTCAAAATGAAAATGTGAGAGCTAGAGAGGGGAAGCTTAAAGCCCATTCATTTTACAGGTGATGAAACTGAGTCTCAGAAACAGTTTTTTTCCCCCTAGAACATCCATTGAGTGCAATTTGTCTTTATCATGTCCAGGTCTGCAAACTTGCTTGAAACCTCTTACAAATGGTCCTACAGAATTTCAGGGCTATTTAGGTCAACCTCTATCTGAGAAAGCATTCCCTCTAAAATATACTTGACAAGTGGCCATCAGGCCCCTTATAATCCATCTCCATTTAGCTGTCATTTTCTTAAAGAAAATGTCACTCCATCACTTAGAACACTGCATAGTAGGTATTTACTATGTAGTAAATAGTAGGTATTTGCTAAATGACTGTTGCCTTGACTTTTTAAATGTCTAACAAGGGAGAGAACCTTTTATACCAAGATAATCTGGAACCAGGCCCCTGAAAGCCCCCCTGGACTAGCCCAGGTTCACAGTATGCAGTGCTTACAGCCCTTGGAGGCAGGACCTCAGTACAGAAACTGAAGAGAGCTGACCATTGACTACTCCAGTGGTCAGCTACTGCCTGACTTGGAGCCCAGACAGATCCAGGGGCCAGGGACCTACAAACCTCCCAGGCAGATGATCCAACAGCCCCTAAACCAAAGATCATTGGCCTCCTCCCCTCCTAGGAGCTCAGTCAGGCTCCATCCCGAGACTGAGAAGACTTAACCTATAACCCTTGATCAGCCTCTCCTCTGGCCCCTGAGAGGTCTGGTCCTATGCTGACTACTTTTGCCTTACTGACCTTGTGACCCTTGTTTAGTCACTTTCCTTTCCTTAGTTTCAGTTTTCTTTTCCCTAAAATGAGAGGCTTCTACTAAATGATCCTTGAAGTCTCTGTTCACAATATATAATCCTTTGTATTCCTACCTTTTAAAATTGTAAAATAAAGGGATGTCCCCCTGGGGGGGGTGGAACTCCCCTCAAAAAAGGGGGGGGCATTAGGTGGTGAAATGGATAGAGCACCTGCTCTGGAGTCAAGAGGACCTGAGTTCAAATCTAACCTCAGACACTTACTAGTTGTTTAACCCTGGGCAAGTCACTTACACTTGATTAAAAAAAAAAAAAGAATCATGTATAGTCCTTCTCCTCAAGGTTCCTAGCTTTGCCCTTTAGGGCTAATCAGAAGAAAATGCAGTCCCTCTTCCAGGGAACAGATAGCCTTTCAAATACTCCAAAGAATCTATGGAGACTTTTCCAAGCTGAACATACCCAGTCCTGACAACCTCTACAGCATAAACTTGAAGGTGGCTTCGCCATCCTCTTTATCTTCTGGTGTTTACAAATTTCCCTCTTTAAAATATTTGTATCAGAATATTATTGTCCTTATCTGAATCATCTTTAAATTCTTGTGTTCTTTTAAAAACTTTTGGGACTGTGAGAAGAAGTACATTTGCTCAATATATTGAAAAGCCCTGTAGAAGTACAATACACACATAACACCAAGCAATATCTAGATGGACTTTCCAATATATAGTTGACACCCCTCTGGGCATGCTCAGAAGGCATTCCAGACATTCCCTATCCCACCTTCCTATCTTTCAGAGCATGCGCACATATCCTCTGCCTGCTTCCTGCTACACATGATTCATCACAGAGCTGGGTCATCCCTCCTGGTTGATGATGCAAAATGCCATAGCTGATAGCAGAAAAGGTGGCAGGTCTATTGGAGGTGGCCATAGATTCGAATGGAAGGTAGGGAGTTATTTCCTCCATGGTGGTTTTTTAATTATATTACTTATAGTGTAGACAGGGGAAAAAAATCAGAAAAGGGTCATTTGGTTAGAATGAACCTGGGGATCAAAAATAATTTTGGTGCTTTTATTTGGAAAGAGCTTTGGAGGAATAATGGAAAAGGAAGGCAATGAACGAACATCACTTTTCTTAGTCTCCCACGTCAGCAATGACCCTGACAGGGAAAATTCTGAATAACATTCCCTGAGTCACTCAATTATCAGTTAGAAGAGAACAAACATTAGTTTTTAAAACTGTCATCTTTGCAAATACAAACAATAAAAGGCAGAGGAGTTGGAAGATGGATGGTAACTGTACTGGCTGAACATGAAGGAAGGGGAAAGAATATTAGATACCTTTTTTTGATTTTTATGATTTTAGATTCCTGGAGAGGAGAGTAAAAGGTCATTTAAGACAGAGAACCAGAAGGTGCTTTAGAGATCCTTTACTCAATTGGCCATGTTATATAGATGAAAACTAGACTAGAGCCCAGATTCTATGTCTCTTGGTGTGTTACCTCAAACCGCCTTAAGAACCTCAATCCAATTCTTTCATTTTACTGATTTATTGCTAATTTTATTCCAAACATTAGTTATCTAACCCTGGGCAAGTCACCCAAATACTCTGAGCCTCTCAGTTTTCCCATCTTTAAAATGGTAATGAAAATAGCACTTTATCTCCTGGGACTGTAGTGAGGATCAAAGGAGACAACATATAAAAAATCTTGTAAATCTATAAAAATGTGAGATATTTTTGTTGTTACTGCTGAAATGGCTGAGGATAGCTAGTGAGAAACAAGGCCAAGATTTGAGCCCATGTCCTCATCACCAAATTCAGGTATTATTCTACTGTACCACAAGCCTCATATCTTTAAAGAGGATGGATAAATGAATCTGTAGATCAATGGACTCTTCTCAATACAATTTTTTTTTGGGAGGAGGGCAGATTTGGAATTAACATTTTATGGGCTAGCCTGGGAACATCAGTCTTGGAGTAAAAGGGAATGTTATGTTACATGATTTAGCTCATAATTTATATGAATGAATTCAACAATAAACCATTATTATGTTGTTCTGTATCTCCAAACTAATGTTTTCTAAAGTAATTTTATAAACATTATAATGATAATAAAGATCTTTATGATAAAGGATCATCATAAAAATCTAATTTTTCCTCAAGTGTATTTTCCTTTTAACATTTCCTTTCTCTACCAGATCTCAAACTATATTATAGAAGCAGTATTATCATCAAAACTATATAGTACTGGCTTAGAAATAGAGTGGTGGATCAGTGGAATAGATTAGGTGTTCAAGACACAGTAGTCAATGACCATAGTAACCTACTGTTTGATAAACCCAAAGACCCCAGCCTTTGGGATAAGAATTCACTATTTCACAAAAACTGCTGGGAAAACTAGAAAGCAATAGGACACAAACTAGGTATAGACCAACATCTCACACTGTATAACAAGATAAGGTCAAAATGGGTGCATGATTTAGACATAAAGGGTGACACTATAAGCAAATTAGAAGAGTAAGGAATAGAATACTTGTCCGATCTATGAGGAAGGGAAGAATTTATGACCAAAGGAGATGAAGAGCATTACAAAATGTAAAACAGATAATTTTGATTACATTAAAATTAAAAAACTTTTGTACAAACAAAGCCAATGCAACCAAGATTAGAAAGAAAGCAGAAAGCTGGGAAACAATCTTTACAGCAAGTTGTCTCTGATGAAAGCCTCATTTCTCAAATATATAAAGAACTAAGTCAAATTTATAAGAATACAAGCCATATGATAAATGGTCAAAGAATATTAACAGGCAGTTTCAAGTGAAGAAATCAAAGCTATCTATAGGCACATGAAGAAGTGCTCTAAATCACTTTTGATTAGAGAAATGTAAAATAAAGCAAATCTGAGGTACTACCTCACACCTATCAGATTGGCTAATATGAAAAAAAGGAAAACGATAAATGTTGGAGAAGATGTGAGAAAATAGGAACACTAATGCATTGTTGGTGGAGTTGCCAACTAATCTAAGCATTCTAGAGAGCAATTTGGGACTATGCCGAAAGGGCATCCGAACTGTGCATACCCTTTGATTCAGCAATACCTCCACTAGGTCTGTATCCCAAAGAGATAATAAAAAAGGGAAAAGGACTTACTTGTACAAAAATATTTGTAGCAGCCCTTTTCATGGTGGTAAAATATTAGAAATTGAGGAATGGCTGAATAGGCTATAGTATACGAATGTAATGGAATACTATTGTGCAATAAGAAATGATGAACAGGCAGATTTCAGAAAAACCTGTAAAGACTTGTACAAATTGATACAAAGTGAAATGAGCAGAACCAGGAAAACATTGCACATGGTATCAGCAACACTGTGTGATGTTCAACTATCAATGACGTAGCTCTTCTCAATAACACAATGATCTAAGACAGCACAAAGGACTCATGAAGGAAAGTGCTGTTCACATCCAGATAAAGAACTGATGAACTCTGGATGCAGATCAAAGCATTTTTTTTCCTTTTACTTCATTCTTTTTGTGGTTTTTTACCCCCCTTTTGACCTGTTTCTTCTTTCACAACTGTGGCTAATATGGAAATATGTCTTACATGATAGAGCATGTATAACCTATATCAATTGCCTACGATTTTCAGAAAAGGTGAGGGGAGAGAGGGAGGGTGAAAAATTTGGAACTCAAAATCTTGTAAAAATGAGTGCTAAAAATTGTCTTGACATGTACTTGGGAAAAAAATAAAATACTATTAAAAATAAAATAAACTTTCCTTTCTCTTCTGAATTCAAACCTGAACTAAGAAGCCTGTATTATTTCCTTCTCTATTTCATTTTCTCTCTCTTTTGAAGTGGTTTAGACACATCATTTACCAACACCTGGCCTACTATGTTACCCAAGTTTGCTTTTCCTCTTCAAAGGCTGAGGCAGCTTGGAGAGACGTCACATCTCTGAAACCACAGCAAACAGAAATAAATAAGTTCTAATAAAAAACACAAAATGCTAAAGACTTTCTATGTTTTCACTGATCCCCACAGATGAAAAATCTATTTTTGAGGCCTGACATACTTGCCAAAAGAGTAGGGTGTGTAGGGGGGAAAACTTCTTGCCCATTAGCCTTTAGAGACAATACATGAAGAGAATGAGGTGCTTTGGAAGAATTCGATTTTAATGGATTTGGTAGCTAAATGGTGTAGTGCACAGAGCACTGACTGGGCTTGGAGTAGGGAAGAACTTAGTTTGCATACTATCTCAGACATTTACTAGTCATTTGACTGATTAACCTTAGGTGGTATAGTGGTTAGAGCCCTGAACCTGGAGTATGTTGAATCCTGTCTCAGACATACTCAGTAGCTGTGTGATCCATGGCACCCTCTCTCAGAATCAGTTTCCTCATCTCCACAATGGGAATAATAATAGTCATTTGCTCGGGTTGTTGGGAGGTCCAAAAGAGATGATCTGTGTAAAATCCTTGGCAAATCCTAAAGGTTTATGTAAATGACAGCTATTATTATCAGCTCAATTATCTGCATGGAATGGTGGTTCTGTTGCTCATTGTGGGCCAGGAATGTGCAGGACAGTTTGTATTGGGAATTTTCCCCTGTTATTATTTTGCCATGTGTAGACACAGCTTACAACTGTAGGGAGCTGGAGGTGATGTCAATACCTTCAGGATCAGGTGTGGTGGGAGTCAATGAATCATCGTATTAGACCTAAAAAGGATCTAAGAAATCATCTGGTCTGACTCCTTTCATTTTACTCATGAGGAAACTGCCTCAGAGAGTGACTTGGCAAGGTCTCACAGGAAGCTGAGATTTGAGTACAGCTCTAAGACAAGAGGGAAAACTGAGACACAGAAAAGTTACAGGATTTGCTAAATAGTGAGCCAATGTTGGAACCAGGACTAGATAGATTTGCCCTTAACAGATTTCCCCCTCTCTTTTTCCTTCCCTTTCCACTTTCCCTTGGGACAGTTTATGTAATATCAAAGTGTTCTATATGTGAAGCTCACTTATCTATATATTTGTCTCACTTAATCCTAACAACAACCCAGTAAATTTGGTGTTACTATCCCCATTTTACAGATAGGAAAACCGAGTTTGGGAGAATTTAAATTACTTGCCTAGGGCCACACAGTAAGTGTGTCTGAGGCAGAATGCAAAATGGGGTCTTACTGACTCCAAGTTCAGTGTTCTAACTACTACACCCCCTACTTGCTTCAATGGACTCTTGAATATCTACTTATTAAGAGCTTCTCCACAAAGATAACAATGTAGTATGCTCATATTGTACCACTCTCTGAGGCTTCCTATGTGCTAGAACTCACAAGGAAGAAAATTTAGATTCAGTATGAGAAAAAACAAGAAGAAAAAACTTCTTGTTAGGAAGTGTAAATTTCCTAACAGAGAGCTCCTCAAAGGCAGGATGGTCCTACTCAGGAGGCAAGAGGTCCTTTTCCTCATTAGAGGTCATCAAACAAAGGTTGCATGACCACACTTGTCCAGTGTACTAGAAAGGGGATTTCTGCCACAGGTATGAGTTAGATCTCTAAGCTGCTTTCTAACTCTGAGATCCTACTATTCCACAACCCAGGTTTTGGTCCTGACTCCATAATTGACATTGCTTATCTAACGTGAATTATACTCATATGAAATGATGGCACTGGACTACTCAGATTTCTAAGTCCCTTCCATGCAATAACTCAACAATTCTGAATCTACTTGTGCAAATGTGAAACACTCATCGTGGGGGGAAACTATGAAAGAGGAATTAGAAGGAAGGGTGTTTGCAATTCCAGGTGGTGCTCAGGCTAACCTTTCCTCGTCCTTATTAACTAGGACAGAGGAGCATTGTAAACATACAGCATCACTTTGCTCTGTGTGTCTTCTTTTTCCTGGTTAGTAAATAGCAAATGACCTTTCATGGTTCCATTAGGCATTTAGATGAGGTAGCAAAAGATAGGCCTTTAAGGACGGATTGTCTGTCTGCTTTATTAGAAAGAATGAAATCTACAGTTATCAGAAATGGTCCATAAATAGGAAGAGAAGATGAGGCTGTAGCTAAGTAACATGCAAGGAGTTAGCATGTGGTGAAGTAATTTTTATTGGAGCTGCTGCACTTCCTGTCTCCTCTGGGATTTGAAGGAGCAGCACTGGAAATATTGCCTGAGGAAAAACAGCTTTGCTATTGCCTTATTTGTCTGTTATCTACATCCCGGGTTTAACTCCCTCACATTGCTGGTTCTCTAAGCTACAAGAATATCACACAGATCCTTCACTCAGAAAGACAGGGGCCCCCTTATCTACAGGTCACCAGTGAGTTCTCTCAGGTTATATAGGTATGATAGAGTGTTCCTTTGTCAAAAGAGCATCACATGTTTTGTTGAGATAAATCAGAAAACAATCAGATGTTTGGATGGAGAGGGAGACAGGAAAAGAAACCAAAAGCTGGGTCCAAAGAGTGAGTAGCATAGTACAGACTGCAAGAAGTTACCGTAGAGTATACCATATAACTCAGGGCTGAAGGCGACCCTAGGAACCATCTCAGCCAACCCTTGGTTTTATAGATGAGAAACCTGAGACCAGAGTCTACGTGACTTACACAAGGTCAAATGCAGTTCCTCTCAATCCAAACTTAATGCTTTTCTCACTGCCTCTCAAGATCATATCTAATAAATAGTGGAGTCAGAATTTGAACCCAGGTTTGGTGAAAACACTTTCCATTATGCCACATTGCCCCCATAAATCTACAACTGTTGTTTGTGAATCTCTTTTATTTACATCGTGGCTTAAGTCTGGAAACATGATCTTTGGCAGAGGGGTTCATTTGTCATTGAATGGTCAAACTTATGGGCTGAATAATTAGCAGAATTGTTTAGAGTCATTCAAAACTACCTTTTTAGTTAAACTGTTTAGCTATTTCAAATACTTTCAATGGGGATATGTAATAATTCAAATTTGAACCCAGGTCTTGTGAAAACACTTTCTGCTACACCACACTGGGCCCATAAATCAAGAAAAAATTCAAACATTATTGTTGGGTGAACCTTAAAAAAAAAAAAGAAAGGGAACAGACATTTGGAATTGATCTAAGTAGAATGTTCAACATACTCCTGCCCAACCTGAAATAAAGTTAAAGAGCATTTTTTCTTTTGCTCTTTAAAGCCATTCAAGCATTGTTCTTAAAACCTGTTTCCTAAATGTCATGTTGTAGGTCAATTATTTTGTTTATTGTACTTAATTCAGGGACATTTGTATTATTACACATCCCCATTCCAAGTATTGGGAATAGCTAAACAGTTTAACTATAAAAACTTAGTTTTGAATGACTCTAAGTAATTCTCCTAATTATTCAGCCCATCAGTTTGACCATTCGATGGTAAATGAACTCATCTGCCAAAGATCGTGTTTCCACACTTAACCCACAATGTAAATAAAAGAGATTCACAAACATATAGCAATTCCAGTTGTAGAGAATTTGCATAGAAGTACGAAGTATTTACAGCCCTGGGACAGATGAAAAGTGAGGGAGTGGAATTATTGTTGGTTGGGAGTGATGAAAAAAAAAAAGATCCTTTGGATACTTTTAGAAACTCTGGTCAGGTCTTTAATACCAAATATGGTACACATTCATTATGGAACATTTACATGGAGCACTTTCATTAATGAAAACTTGAAATCTGCACTGAAGCAGCAGGCCCTGGGCTGGTCCCGCAGACTGTCCTCAGTGACTCAATAAGGCTTTCCCCAAAGCATTTTCATGCCTGTAGAGTGAAACATAAATCTGCTGCGCCACATTATTGTGCAATCTATGGAAGGCACCCAACCCGATCAGAGACTCGTGGATTTGACCCCTGCACATGACACATCTCCAAGACAGTTGTCTCCCATGATAGACAAGAGCTAAGGCTACAGAGGACAGCCAGCTGGATCCCATGATATACCCAATACATTTTTCTCTTCATCCGTCAATGGAAACTCACTTCTACAAAATGAATTCTAAGGGAATAAATGTTATCACCAGATGTCATCCTGTCAGTCAGCCCCCCTTGAGGACAAATATTCCTGTTGTGTTGTGGAAAATTTCACTCTGCCTGAGCCAACACAACGTTTTGTGCAATGTTTCATTTCTGATTCATTACGAGCACCCACACTTGCTGCGTTGGACGATCGTGGTGGCTGCACTTCCACAGATGGTTTAGTCATAATCTGCAGTATAACTTATGTTTTATGAAAGGCAACTGCTTAATGTCAATCTGCACCTCCAGAAGATTGCATTATCCCAAAGGCATATGACTTTGTATGTAAGGAACACTTGTAATAGGACTGGAAGAATCTGGCAGAATTTGAATCATTGACAACGTTGAGCTCAATGACATAAACAGCATTTCTAAGAGTTAGCTCAAAAATGGCAATAGAGATTCTCACTTAATCTTAAAATAAAATAGATCTTTTCACCCCTAGAGTCAAAGGAATATCTCAGATCAAGGGATTCTTTACCAGCATATATGTCCAGCATGGGAATGCTAATAATAATGCAATTATTGTATGCTATGATTTACAAAACACATTCACATATATTCTTCTCATTAATCAACAGCAAGGAAAAGAGAAAGAATAGAGCACTTGTAATAAATATGAAGTCAGCTAGGTGGCACAGTGGATAGAGCACTGGCCCTGGAGTCAAAAGGACCTGAGTTCAAATATGACCTCAGACCAGTGTCAAGTGTCACTTGACACTTACTAGCTGTGTGACCTTGGGCAAGTCATTTAACCCCAATTGCCTCAGCAAAAAAAAAAAAAAAAAAAGACTGAAGGTCAAATTTGGCCTCAGATGCTTACTAGCTGTGTGACCCTGGGAAACTCACTTGAAGAAACTGAGGCAAACAGGATTAAGTGACTCAGTTTCTTCATCTGTAAAATGAGCTAGAGAAGGAAATGGCAAACCACTCTAGTATCTTTGTCAAGAAAACCCCAAATAAGGTCAAGAAGAGTTGGACACAACTAAAATGACTCAATAACAACAACAACAATAATAAATATGCATGGAAATGCAACTTGTAAACAGAGGACATGGGTTTGAATGCTGGCTTACTCCTAACATGATCACTTAACCTCTCTAGATCTCAATTTTCTTATCTATCAAGTGGAACACTAGTGTCTATAATATCACCCTCCCAAGACTATTGTGAGGACCAAATGAGATAATGTATGTAAATCACTATATAAGTGTGAGCTATCAGCATTTTTCCCTTGGGCCTCATTTTCTCCATCTGTAAAGTGAAGAGTTGTACCTGATGATAACTAAGGTCATGCTAAGTTCTAAATCCTCTTACCCCATTATACAAGACTAATTTCATGGGACATTTGAGACTATAAAAGTGTTGAGTTGGAAAAATGGTTACTAACTTTTGTGATTCTAGTTCTGTATCTGAGTGTGATACAAATTTACTGGTATCCCAAAAGTAAAGTGTCTTTGAAACCAACATATATATGCATATATATTTACATATATATATTACAAAGAGAAGATTCAATGTGGGGAATGAGAAACAGAATTCTTTCTATGATTACATGTTGCTAGGGGAAAGCATCAATTTTGGGGGTGCCAGGACTAGTCTAAATTGGAAGGGGCTTTCACTATGAAATTAGAAAATTCCAGAAACTTCATGTGTCACACTTTGAGTCTTGACTGTGGTGTTCCTTCCAACAAGGGTTGGAACTATAATTAATGCAGTTCCAGCCACATAGCAAGACTCTTCTTAGGCAAAGGAGGGGGAAAGGGTACAATCCATAAGAGTGCAATTCCAAGATGCTCACTGCATTCTTGCCAAATCCCCATGCTATTCATACAGATAGTTACCAATTAAGGAAGATTCCCTAGCTTGGTGGAGGAGCTATCCAAGGCACATCCTGACGTGCTCTAAGTAATTCAGGATATGTACAACTTGGGGGGTTTATTAGGCCATAATGATCAAACAGTAGAGGAGCATGTTATAATTTCTTTGGGGCACTTGTCACCACTGAAGAATAAGTTCTGACTGCTTGAAGTTGGCATTGAATCATACTACATTTTTCGAGAAAATAATCCATTTCCCTTCCCTTGAACCCTCCCCCACAAGACTTTTGACTCTGGATTTATAGATCTCCCCACCCTAACACTGAGTCATCTCACTTTCCCCATGGAAGGACATGGACACAAGGTCAGCTGAGACTGTGGTTCTCGGTTTTAATGGCATCCTTTCAAAACTGAGTAATAGCAAGTCCTTAGGATTAGTCATTCAGAATGTGAAAATTTAATCTATATTTCTTCTTCAAATCCTTAGGAGATTAACATATTTGATCCTTAATCACAATCCACAAGTTTGACCACATAACTCCCCTCCTCTAGAGCCTTCAATGTATACCTTATTGTCTCTATGATAAGGAGAAAATTTAAAAAGGCAAATTCTTTAGCTTCGCATTTAAACCCTTTACAATCTGTCTGTAGCTGACCATTTAAAGCTCACTGCATGTTATGCCCCTGCCCTCATTTCATTCACTCTAAGTTCCACCAGAACTGGCCAAATTTAGCATTCTCATCTCCCATTTCATTGCACAGGTTATGCCCCCTTCTTGAAATGCCCTACCTCCTCAACTTCTAAGAATCTCTAGTTTCCTTCAAGTCTCATGTCATCTTCTACTAGGAGCCTTTCCTGATTCTTACTCCACTTTTTCCTCAAATTATTGTGCATATGCTGTTGCTTTCTGTCCTGTTCCCCACACCTCCAAGTAGAATGTAAGCACTTCTGGAGTAAGGATTATTTTTCATTTTTTTTTTCTTTGTATCTTTTCCCTGTAGCAGAGTTCCTGGCACATAGTAGGTGCTTAATAAATGTTTGTTGGACCAGGATTTGCTCTAAATTTGTTGATCTTTGGCAAGTTACTTGACTTCTCTGAATCTCATAGCTGTAAGATAAATCAATTAACTAGATAGAACTTTATAAAAACAGAAGCTGGAAGGGACCTTGGAAATTATCTTATCTATACATTGTGAGGAAACAAAACTATTGCTCTTTGCAGATGATAGGATGGTATACTTAGAGAACCACAGAGAATCAACTAACCACCTCATACCTATCAGATTGACTAGCATGACAGTAAAGTAAAATGACAAATTCTAGAGGGGGTGTGGAAAAGTTGGGACACTAATGCACCATTGGTGGAATTGTGAACTAGTTCAACCATTCTTGAGAACAATTTGGAACTATGTCCAAAGGGCTACAAAATTGTGCATATCCTTTGACCAGTAGATCTGTATCCCAAAGAGATTAAAAAAAAAAGTGGGGGGGAAGGACCTATGTGTACAGAAATATTTATAGCAGCTCTTTCTATGGTAGTAAAGAACTGGAAATATAGGGGTTGCCCATTAATTGGAGAATGGCTGGAGAAGTTGTGGCATATGATTGTGATAGAATACAACTGCAATCATATATCACAACAATAAGACATGGTGAGCAGGATGGCTGCAGAAAAACCTGGGAAGACTTACACAAACTCATGCAAAATGAAATGAACACCACCAGCAGCAGATCATACATAATTAACAGAGATGTCGTAATGATCATCAACTGTGAAAGACTTAGCTACTCTGATTCATGACAAATCCAAAGGACTCATGATGAAAAATGCTATCCATCTCCAGAGAGAGAACTGATGAACTCTGAGTGCAGATTGAAGCAGAGTTTGCCACTACTTCTCTCACTTTTTTTTTTTTGCAATATGGCTTAGATGGAAATGTTTTACATGACTTTACCTGTATAATTGCTATCATATTGCTTGCCTTTTCAATGAGCAGGAGGAGGTGTTACAGGGAAGGAGAGAATTTGGAACTCAAAATTTAAAAATGAATTAAAAATTTTTTTTAATATTTATTTTACTGTTAAAAAGGGAAGAAACAGAGAGGTCTGATTATTATTTCAAATTGCTCAAATGTGATTTTAAAAAAAGGAAAAGAAAATACTGGTTTGTAAATAAAACTTACTAAACATGCAAAAAAAAGTCATGTCTTCCAACCTCATTTAGCAGAAGGGGAAACAGAGTCCCAGAAAGAGGAAGTGATTTGCCCAAGATCCCTTCCAGCTATATAATTTTAGAATTCTAAATCTCACAACCTATAGTAGCTACAGCTAAGTAGACACCCATTTAAGTCATATGAAAGCTACTATTTAAACACACACACACACACACACACACACATACATACACACAAACAACGCACTCATACCACCCACACAGTCTCTTGTTAATGTGAGCAGCAATAAATAGCTTTCCCATACTATATATGTATTTTTTTTTTTTTGGCCAGAGGACAAAATACATCTGGTACTAAAATTTAAGAATTCAGATCTCTGTTGCCATGTTATCTAACAAATGATTACATATGTGGAGAACATCCCTAGAGGCCTAAAGGTTATACATATATGCCAGGGGGAGACAGTGGGGGAAGATGTCTAGAGGCTAATCTATGGTTCTACTCCTCTCTCAAAGCATTACATCACCATGATTTTTCCCTGGCATGAGTTCCTTGAACAGCCCACACAACTTCCCTTTCCATAAGTAAGGTTCCATAAGCAGTCATCAGACCAAGCTCATAGCATAATAGATCTCCTAGTTCTCTCACTTTGTGTCATTTTTAACTCTAGGTGAAAGGCCCATTCATCATAGTCTGACCTTGTATCTCTTCCTTAACAAATACTGTACATCTTCTTCACTTCTGATAGTCCCTTTGTTGTAAAAATGAGAGTTTATTCAACCTCCCTGTGAGAATTTCAAAGTTGAAACATTGCCTGCCTTTTCTCTGGACATAATTAACTGTGTTCAATTGCTATTTGACTATGATTAAAAATCCACTGATTTGACTTGGCTGGTGTCCAAACTGGGCATTCCTTCTACTTCCACCATGATTTTCCTCTCTATGCCCTACCGATATATTAAAAGAAAATGGACCACCAAGAATCTTTGAAATTTAATGTCCACATTTCTTACTTAAACTAATATTTGCCATGCTTTATAAAATACCCCAACCACTATAGAACTTAAGAAACCCAAGCAATTTCTCGGTTAATGGAAGTTCATTGCACAGAGTAACTATGCCTATCATTGGTACAAACATGATACACATTATTACATACCCCATAAAAATTGCCTTTATTATTGGACACACAATTTGTAAGGCTGGCTTAAATGATGTAAAGACAATGGAGATATCCTAAGACATCAAAACATTATTTTGCATATGAGTACAATTATAAGCCCAGTCACTAAGATTAAAACCATTTCAGCAGAAACTTCTGGGAATACCCTGTGACATTAGTTTTCTCAAACGAACTCCAAAAAATATTGCAAACTCACAGAGTATTGTAGTGGGAAGGAACATTTCAACACGTACTCCTCCCTTCCTGAATCTCCACTACATCTGACAAGTGGCCACCCAGTCTTTATTTAAAGACTTTCAATGAGAGAGAACCCAAAACCTCAAGGCAGTCATAAATTATATGTGTGTGTATATAAACATATTCATGTGTGCATATGTAGGAATACATACATACACATGTATACACACATATATGAATAGCACTTCAGGTACTTGAAAACAGCTATCATGCTCCCACAAGCCTTCTCTTCTCTAGGCTAAACATCACCACTTCCTTCAGTTGATTCTCATATGCTCAAGGCATTTCACTATCCTGGTTGCCCTCCTCTGAACATTCTCCAATATACCCTTTTGGATCTGTGGTGCCCCAAAGTGAACACAATACACTAGATATGGTCTGACTAGGTTAATGCAAATTATCTCACTAAACCTCAATAGATTATCTCAGCATTCCAAGAAACAGATTGAACAAGATAAATTATTGTCTCCATTATACATAGTGAAATGGTCACTAACAATAATTTGGGGACCTGTAAAAGGACACAGAGTTTTACATAAATAGTATTTCAACACTTTTGACCAAATTGACTGATCTTATAAGTTTTGGGAGGGAGGGAATTGGGTCCAGTAATTTCATTGGTTTGGAAAACTCTCCGTGTGGAAACTCTCTCCACTGACCTAGATCAGAAACTTTTCTGAAAGCTCTATTATTAGAAGGCAGACCAGGGCACTAAGGGGGTTTAAGCAACTTGTCTACTGTCACATAACTACTATCTGCCAAGGGAAGGACTTGAGCCCGAGTGTTCCTGACTCTAGGGTTGTCTCTTCTATACATCAGGACTCAAAATCCAATATGGATATAGATATCATCAGTGATTCCAATATTATAGATTAAGAAAACTATCTTATTTCCATAGTGGAGATTTGCAAGGTTGATTTGTCCTTGAGGAACTAACTTAACTTGTCTATTGACTGGTGGTCTGACTTCTTGAAATATGACTTCTGTATTAGGCATCTCCCAAACCATTGTATAAAGTCATTCTAAATATTTCTTTTAGTTCTGAGCCTAAGCAAATATTAACTCTTCTCTGAGTGCCTGGAATTTTTGTAGTTTCATTGAAACTACATTTCATTGAATTTCATTTCAGTTTCATTGAATTTTTTTTTTTTTACAAAATTAGGGATAACCTTTAGTGTGTTCTACTTCCCTGATGCCCTTACTATCTTGCTACTACTTTCTTGTCTGGATATCTATGGATAGAAGGTGGGGTGGTAGTGGTAGGTCAGAGGCAAAGGGAGAGTGCAGCTGTGATAATTGTAACTGTCTTTGGACTTAACCTCTGTATTCAAACTGGTGCACCCCACTTGAGACCTCCTTCTATATTGACGCTGAATCATTTATAATAACCCTTTGGTTAAGGTAAAGCCAATATGGTGTTCGTGTAGACCAAGTGTCTCCCATTTGGATCTACTCAGTATTTGAGTAGCGGTAGAGAGATAGAAGATAATCTATAATTACATTATTTCTACTCTATCTTCCTCAGTTCCCTTGTAAGTAAAATGGGGGCATGGGACTGAATGATCTTTCAGGTCCTTTCTAGCCATAAAGTCATGATCTCTAGGATTTCTTCCAGGTTGAACATGCTATTCTATGCTATACTTTGCTATTCTAAATTTCCATGATATATTTACCATTAGTAGACTCTGCTTTTAAAATGTAGATTTCCCTGAACAGTTACTGAGTAAATGCTAATTATCTTCTAACCTACATATTCTCAAACAATTCCCTAGTCCCAAATCCTTTAACAATAAACAGAAAAGGAAAAAAAAAAGATACAGAAAGGGAGAAAAAATGTGGAAAGGGAAAATGTCAGGACTCTAGTGTTTTCAGATGCACAAAGGTGGGAGGTGGAGAAGAGAGAGAAATAGAAGAATGAAGTTTAAATTGCCAAGAAGGCTTTTTGAACCAAAAAGAATGTGTCAACATTTAAGAAAAGGAGCTGGCAGTTAAAATGTTAAGGTGAGAGCCTTTCTTTTACTGTGCATCAAGCTGGTGGATGATTTGTTTTTTTTTAGCGTCAATTCATCCAGTAATCACAGGGAAAGCCCAGAGCACAATGGACTCATTTGCCTTTACCGTGTCACCTGCCTATAGGTGTTCCTCTATAACTTATATTGTAATGAACTATTGCTTTATCCAAATAATATACAAGACATTTAATTTGCATGGGTGCATGCCTGGCAGTTGACTTCAAAATTACCCTGAAATTAGCTCTGTGTTTTCTGAGCCCTCACAAGAGCTTCTGTAGGACTTTTAGCTAGATAAGAAGTACCAGAGGGGAAACTGACAATTAGACACTGAAGATGCTTCTGTGTCAACGAGCCACACGCCCACATTCAGTATCAGGAGAAATTTAGCAGGTGAGAATATTACCTCTTAAATCTAACTAGAGTGCCTCATCCTGCCTTGGAGGTGACTTAAGGATATGACCTTGGAACTCTATCGGGGGAATACTAGCTCCAGTGAGTTGCCATCACAAGTTGAAAAGGCCTCAAATATGACATAATACTGTTAAGGAGTATCACTAGCTAAATGTGTCTACTATGTGCCAAGTATTGTGCTAAGCACTTTACAAATTTTCTTTCATTTGATCCTGGGAGATAGGTGTTATTATTACTCCCACTTTATACCTGAGGAAATTGAGGCAGACAGAAGAAAAGTGACTTGCCCAAGATCACACAGTTAATGCGTGTCAGAGAATGAATTTCCATTAAGGTTTTCCTGATTCCAAACCCAGGGCTGTATTCACTAGCCAACTCCCATTTACAACTGAGGCATAGGTAGCTAAGTAAGAGGGCCAGGATTAAAACTCAGGTTCTTCTACTAGCTTTAGAATGAGAGGACCTGGATTCAACCCCAGCTCTGTCACTTACTACCTATGTGGTTTTGGGCAAATCATTTAAATTCCCGGGGCCTCAGTTTACTCATCTGTAAATGAAAGGGGTTGGAATAGTTGGCCTCCATGGTCTTTTCTGGCTCTAGATATGTGTTTATAACCATGTTCTTTCCACTATGAAATATTGCATATATGTGTATGTGTGTATATGTATGTATATAATGTATGTGCAAGTATGTACATACACATTTGTATGTGTACTCATAAACACTAAGTAACATACTTTCCAACATTTCCAAGTAGAAATGTCAATATTAAAAAGAAGGAATAAGAAATAATGGTGTTTTTTTCTTTCTGGATTAGTGTGTTATCATGGAATCTCAAAGTTTAAGCGGATCTTAGAAATTAGGAACAAGAACCACGGGATCTGGGGCTGGAAGAGACCTTTCCAAACCCTATCATTTTATTGAGACTGCATAAAAAGATAAGTGACTTGCAAGGTCACACAGGTGGTAATGGGACTGCAAGTGTAGCACGCTTTTCACTGAACCAATGCCCAGTCTGATATAGCAATATCTCCCGCAGTGTTTCAGATGAGTGGTCACTGAACCTCCACTTGAGCACCTAGAGAAAGTAAACCCACCACCTCTACTGCATTGTTGTTCATACTTCATTCTCAAGACAGCTTCAGCCAAGAGTAAATTCTTCCATATACTCCTAGATTTTAATGATAATGCTGGCAATAATGACCAAGATTATTCAGCATTAAAAATACAATTATTAATATTAATAAAAATTAATAGATTAAGTAATTGAACACTTCAGCACATATGTGTGATTGCATGGCACATCTATGGTGAAAAAATTTCCACTCAGGTTTTCCTGATTCCAAACTCAGGGCTGTATTCACTAGCCAACTCCCATTTACAACTGAGGCATAGGTAGGTAAAATCACAGGGTGGATTTTTTTTTTTTTTTTGTAAATAGATTCCTAGGAAAAAATAGATCTGAGCATCATCAGTTGTATGAAGTTATACAAACATGGTCAATTCCTCTGCCCATGCACACTACAATGACATTTATTATTACTTTATAAGTTTGGGTTTATATAAATTAGACCTCAAAAGCAAATTTATTTCTTCAGAGGGAGCATTCTTTCATTTAATAGATAGGCTCCTTGTAGACATGGTTAACTGAAAATGAGAGTTGCACTGGTTATGCCTTCAAAAAAAAAAAGTAGAATTCTTAATCAAAATATCCAAACATAACCATTAAAGATTCCAGGAAATGACCCTAAGTAGCAAATAAACAAATTTCAGTATGTAATTTGCTACTTTTCTCACCAACGTTCCACTGTTACCAATAACAGTTTTTGGTTTACAGGCCAAACTTCTTCCAAATCATTCTGAATCTTTACGTAGAGGCAAAATGTTTCTTAGGGAATATGCACACCTCCATTGCTTTGGGGCTTCAGGGAAAGTTGACATCAAAGGTAGCTTTTATCATCAGCTAACGATTTTCCTCAATCTCAACTACAGAAGGCATATTTATTTTAGTGACTCCCGGTTGCCTCCAGGATCAAATACAAAATGCTCTGTTTGACCTACAAAGCCTTTCATAACCTAGCCTCCTTCTACCTTTCCAGTCTTCTTACATCCTACTCCCCACCATATACTCTTCCAACCAATGACACTGGTCTCCTGCTCATTTCACAAACAAGACACTGCATTTCTCAGCTCTGGTCATTTTCTCTGGCTGTCTCCCTTGCCTGGAATTCTCTCCCTCCTCAACTCCACTTACTGACTTCTCTGGTTTCAAGTCCCAACTAAAATCTCATCATTTACAGGAAGTCTTTCCAAACCCCTAGTAATTCTAGTACCTTTTCTTTGTTAATCATGTCCTATTTATTCAGTATAGAGCTTGTTTTATATTTAAATATATTTATAGTCATAGTTTGTATATTTAAATATATTTATAGTTATAGAGTTTGCTTGTTGTCTTCCCTATTAAATTGTAATTTCATTGACAGCAGGGACTGTCTTTTGCTTCTTTTTGAATCCTCAGTTTTTAGCACAGTGCCTGACACATAGTAGCTTAATAAATGTTTATTGTTGGATTGATTGTGGTCTTTCATTTGTCCCTAACTGTCCAGTTCATCCACTAAGAAAGTTGATGGAAAGAAATCAATTACACCACCATAAATGTTTGCTAGTAGAGCTATATTTTCCCCAAGGTTTTTCTTACTTAAGTTTTCTTACCCTAAGTTTTCCAGAAAACAAAACAAAACAAAAAATATCTTTTCATCTACACGTACCAATGTTGCATTACTTGAATACTAAGCAACATCAAAAAGTCGCCTAAAATATACTTCTGTCTCTCCTTCCCCTCCCCCTCCCCCCACCTCAATCTTCACTCATCCCATGTCAAAATCAGCGGGGCTGTTTGTAGTGGTTATCCTCGAGTTAATCTTGTAGTAAGCAGACTTGCTGCGTCGAATACATATCGCACTGTGACTCAGTTCTCAGTGATCCCAAGCGACTATCCAAGCCCTTAATTTGCAGAGAAGGTGCTCATCTTGATAGAGGAAGGTCTGCTTAAAAATAAATAAGTAAGTAATGATCTGCCTTGAGTTTAAAAGATGATATCCCGCTCCACAGAATGTAACTTTTAAAAACTACCCTATTCGGTTTCTCACGCGGATCCCTAAGCCACCCATTTCACACATCCTTACGCCTCAGCAGACCAGCTGCTGCCCCCACATTCCCTAGCTGTAGTGCCACACATTCCATTAACTCCGCTGCCAGCCCAGTCCTGGTTGGGCTTTAAAGGCAGAAAGAGAAGCAGTGACCCCAGCCCAGAGCTGCGTCCGTGCAGAGAGGCGAGTGTTGGGGGTCCCGGGAGGAGGAGGGCAGGAGAAAGGGCGCGGCCCTGGTGCAACAGCAGACACCTTTCTTCATACCTGGGAATGGGCATAAAACGAACCAGGAATTTCTCCTTTTCCTCCTTTCCTTTAAAGGGCATAGAGCGTGGGGGGCAGGGGGCGGGGACTGGACTTACATCAAAATTTAGGTTTCATTCCAAAGACTTTCCAGGAGAGAAGTTGATCTACAGAACACGCCTAGCTTCTCTCCCCTCCCCCCAGCCCCACCCCGACTCTGGAGCTATACATTTTTCCAATAAGTTAAACATGGAAAATAGTTACTTTCCAGGGAAAATGTGAACTTTGAGCCAGCTGGGAATTGAATGAATGAATGAAGGGACGGTTGCTTGTTCTCTACTGAGAAAGAGAACCTAATGATGTTAAACCCTAATTAAATGGAGTGCACTTGTAACTCTCGTTTTTTGTTCTCGATGTGAGAGGTATGGAGAAGGTGAGTGTGGGGAGGGAAAAATTTTTCTTCCCCCAAACTAGGCTATGAAAATTCAAACATTTGAGCCAGCTCCAACTTTATCATTCTTTCATTCAGTATCGCATAGCTATGATCATTGCAGCCCCAGTAAGAAAAAAAAGTAGAATTGAAAGGATGGAGGAGGAAAGTAGTTCTTTCTTTTGTGCCTTCAGTTGATGATTTTCAAACATACTTCCAAATTGAAACTTCTAAGTGAAACAGGGATAGAATTCAGAATTCCTAGGAGTTTGAGCTTTCAGAAACTATCTGAATAATCAAACCAAAAATCCATGCATTAGAAAAAACACATGGAAATACATATCCAAGTATGTTCACATCTAAATGATACCACCACAGGGATGTACCAAGACAGAGTTTTAGAGGTTACCCACGGTCTGACCCACTGATACATCCCTTCTGAGTGCCAGGGTATGGGTCACCAAGGGGACAACTGAGAGTTTAACCATCACCAATAAAAATAGAGGGATTAAGGGAATGAGACCCCTTCCCCACACACATAGCAATGTTATTCCAACAGTTCTAATGACTATCACCTTATGAAATGAAAACAAAACATAAAAATTATTTATGGTATTGAGACTGAACTCCAAAAAAAAAAAAATCACATGATGTAGGAACACAGCAGCTGTGTTTGCTTGTGAAAGTGTAATCTGTAAAACACAAGGCCCAGACTAAATTTACTGAGATTGTTCTTCTCTGAAGCCATGTGCAGTGCTACAAATTAGAATGCTAGAATCCGTTTAAAACAGGCCACCCATTTAAAGTCATATTTCATGAAGAGTGCCTTGTTTAATGAGTCACCCTAATATAGTACCTGGTAGAAAATCAAGTTATCCAAGTAATCATATTTGCCTTGTAGCATAAGAGGTCACTGATTACATCCTTTTAAGGTCCAATTATTTCATTATTTTTTTTTTCTTAAAATAGACCATGGATATGAGAGGTAAAAGGAACATTGGGGATCATCTGGTCCAAACCCCTTACTTTACAGTTGAGGAAACTGAGGCCCAGAGAGGCTAGGTGATTTGCCTAAGGTCCCACACCAACCATGTAATAGCAGACCTGGGATATTAATACAAGTCTCCACATTCAGTGCTCTGGACACCATGTCTTTTTAAATTGTTTTTCCATAGTCTAGCAATCTGTAAAGAGAACTATCCTAGATCTTTAAGGGATTATTTTTCATTTTGTCTTCATATCGCCAATGCCTAGTACAGGGTCTTATACAAAGTAGGTACTGAGCTACAGGGCTGTGTATTTAGGAATTCCCTATACCAATGAATTCAAAAGCAAGAGTTATAATTCTCTGTAGGTAAAGAGTGGGGCAGTTAGGCACTTGAAATTTTCAAAAGACTTATTGGATCCCTAGGGTGTCCTCTATTAAAATTGGAGGGGAAGGTTTAGAACAGAGAAATTCTAAAGGGACTTGGGCACTTCTTTCATGTTATTCCCCTTCTTCATTTATTATTCATTATTACTGAGTATTCACAATGTACTTCCTCTGTTAAAAGTTGGGGCTGTGCTTGTGGGTTGTGAAGGTTCATTTCAGTTCTTCAGTTCTATGATTCTTCTGGCTTGTTAGAGAGTATCTAAACTTATGGGTTGGGTCACATTGTGCTTCCCGGCCTTCATTCCTTCCTTGAATCATGCCACTGAACTGGTCAAGCCAGGAAAGAATGTGGCAGGTTTAGAGCCTCAGGCAGTGTGGTGAATGCCTGCCTACAAGTTATTTCATTGCCAGCCTGCTCTGAACAGAGAGAACCATGGAGAATCTCTTGGATCATTATTCTTAGGAAGGTTCAGCCAGGGCCACATAAATGGGCAAAATGTGTGCACAGGCCATTTACAAGCAGTAAGATGAAAAGGAGATGCCTTGAAGTTCCCAGGTCCAGTGTCCAGTCTCCTGACTGCATTCAGAGACTGGGAAGTCATCCAGAGCAAACCCGAAGGTTTGATTTAGCAACACCAAACTTCCCACATTCCACTTATCCTTGACCTCCTTCACCCCCCTCAGCCACTCAGTGAAAAGAGAAGTCCTTCAAAAGCAAACTCCTCCTGGAAATGCCAATGCCATTTATTCAGAAAGGGCAACAGAAACATGGTTTTGTTATTGTTGTTTGTCCCATTTTGAAGGCATGTGGTTTCGTTCTGCTAGGGCCCTCACACAGCAGTTAAATGTGAATATTTGCCTTTGTCGTTTGTCTCTTCATGCTCTTGGAAAACATATCTTTAAAAGCTTCAGTCCATCTGTTCCCCTACTGCAAGCACACAACACACATGCACATACACACAACACACACACACACACATGGTTTCCGACTTGTAACTAAATCCATAAATGCTCCCTATAGAATGGTTGTGGTTCACATACAAAATATTTGAGCGTATGAAAAATTTCATGCCAATCCAAGCCAATTAGTGGCTGTTTAAATGACACAGTACATGTCCAGGATGGTAAGAAAGAAGGAAGATCAACACCCACTACAGCTACTGGTTTCTCCTGAGGATAGCACATGAGTGAGAACAACTCCCTTTTGAAGTCCCTGGGCCCTTTTGATGCCCTCTCCAGATTACACTTCCAAGGCTTTCTCTTGTGCCTCTGCTAAGTATTACAAATCAGCTGCAACTTCTCCAATATACATTGTGCCCCATCTTTTTCACCCCTCTCCTCTCTACTAGAAATTTAGCATCTTGGAACATCCTTACATACAATTGACCATAAAGGCCTTAATGTTAAGTAAGTGGGTGTGCATGAGGTGTACTGGAAAGGGTATATAGTTTGGTGGCCGAGGATGTGGGTTCTGTACTAACTTATCAGGGAATTATGTTGCCCAAACCTTTCTCCCTTCTCCCTCCTGGCCAATGTAAGCACCTTGAGGATAGTTCTTTGTATCACAATATTTAATATAGTGTCTTACACATAGTAGACCCTTAATAATTTGTGTTGAATGAATGAATAAATAAATAAATGACTTTGAGCCAGTCACTTAGTTTTATTTTACATAAATGAGGACATAGGACTTGATGTCTAAAATTCTTTCCAGCTCTAAAAAATATGAGGTCTTGTGATTCCTGTGTTCTTAACTACAATATATGTTCTAAAAAGGAGTATGGGCAACCTGTTTAGGATTGAAATCAGTCATAATTATTCACCAAAGCTCCCTCTGATGCCTTGTTGAGGTGGAGGAGACCACCTCTGCCATCCCTTTGGCCTCTCCATTGTCCATGCCAATGGATTTCAAGGTCAGGAAGGTTCTACCAAACTGCCATGTGTGGATCAGTCAGTGATTACTCACTGGTTGACCACAGGATGACAAATTTCTCAGCCTTGGCAACTGACAAAGACCATTTACCAAGGTCTTGAGGATTTGTGATCAATGAAATGAGGATCTACCCTGAAGAAAGCATGGATCCTTGAATTATTGAACTAAAAATTATTGAATTATTCAATAAAATGGCAACAATTATTGATTATAAATGTGAATAATAATACACTTCGTAGATTTACAAAGCACTTACAAAGTGCTTTCCTAACAAAATTGTGAGAAAGGTTAAAAATAAAAAGTATTATTAACCCCTTTTTTAAAGGCCTAGAAAGGCTAAATCATTAGCTTGAGATCATCCAGGTAGTAATTGTCAGTCAGAATTTGAATTGAGGCCTTCTGCTTGCCATTCCAGTGTTCTTTTCACTTCATACCTTAGCATCTCTCACTTATATCCCCCTTAATTCTACTTCCGGCCTCTATTACCTTTTACTTAGATTATTTTCCTAATTGTTATGCTTCCTTCTAACACCTCTCCTCTCTAGTCCATCCTCCTGGTAGCAGTTTTCCTAAAACACATGGTAGAAACCATGTCACTCCCCTGCTCAAAAAGCTTCCGTGGCTCCCTATAACTTTATTTTTTCTCACATTCATTTTTTTTTTCAGTTCCAAATTTTCTCCCTCTTTCTAATCCCTCCTCTATCCATTGAGAAAGCAAGCAACATGATACCGATTATACATGTGAAGTTATACACAATACATTTCCATATGAGTTCTTATGACCTTAGGATCAAATACAAACTCCTCAGCTTGCTGTTGAAAGCCCTTCAAAGTCTACCTGTCCAGTTTTATTTCACATTAGTCTCCTTCATGTACGTACTCTCTGTTCCAGATAAGCATAATTGCGCTTTCCTGAACTCACCATTTCATCTCCAATCCCTATGCCTTTGCCTAGGCTGTCCCGTATCTCTCCAAATGCACTCCTTCTCTCACCTGCACCTCTTAGAATTCTGGTTTCTTTTAAAGCTCTGCTCTGGTGGGTGCCACCTCCTACCCGATGACTTTCTTGCTGATCTCCCGAATTGTTAGTATTCTCTCTGTGGCTAAATTTCTTGGGTGTTACTTATCTCCCCAGTAGAATGTAAACTCTTTGAGAGCAATGAGTACTTCTTTTTGTCTCTATCTCCCCAATGTTTGGTACATTGCTTTGCGCATAGTGAGAGCTTAATAGACCCTTGTTGGCTTAAATACTAAGCCATTCTCTGACTTTTTAAAACATGTTCACTCTTTCTCCTGGGAAGTCATTTGGTCAATCATCAGGTCGCCAGAAGTGGGTGAAAAAAAAGTCTACTGGATGGTTATGTGATTAAACCGAAAGGAAAACATCAGACCCTGAAATAAAACTTACTCAAAGCTAACATATGGCAAAGATAGGATATAGGGAAATATTGGCACAGCGAGGAGAAGATGCCTTTTAAATCCCATCTAAGTCCCACGAGAATCAACCCACTCTTGTTTTGTTTTTCTGGAGAAAAGTAATTCAGAACTCATATGGGAAAGCAATAAATAGTGCTGCATGCATATTTTTTGCCTTTAAATATTTAAATGACCTCTGCTGAGTCCGGGTACTTGGGTAGTGATACTGGAGCTTGAAGAGTGTGCCCTCAAAAGCCTTTAACTATATTTTCTTCTTTTTTATATATATATTGATTGATTTAATTGATCTTTTTTTTCCTTTTCTTTTGAAATAACCTTTTTCCCCCAATAATTTATTTTTAGTTTTCAACATTCACTTCCGTAAGATTTTGAGTTTTAAATTTTCTCCCCCTTTCTCTCCTCCCCCCTCCTCAAGACAGTGTGTAATCTGATATAGGCTCTACTTATACATTCATATTAAGCATATTCCTCTAAGTATATTTTCACACATGCCTGACTTTCTTGGCGTGTAGTCACAAGGAAAAGAACTTTCATTATTCAACACTTAAATGTTGCAGTGATCTGTATATTGCATTATGTATATCATAAAATAGGAGCTAGCAATATCGAGGGAACAACTTCATTCCCCAGTCTCCAGGCAAGACAAATGATGAATGCATGTAAAGGTCTGAAAGGCTAGAAGTGTCTCATGGCCCCTGTATATAATATAATGCAGAACAGATGTATAGGCAGACACAGGCACAAGGGTATATATATATGTCCACATAAATATCCGCTGAATTCAGTGCCTCAAGTATTTTTCTTTTCCTAATTCCCAACCAATCAAGAATGTTAGAGCTGGAAGAAGTCATAGACATCATCGGATCCTGGGGGCTTCTTAATCTGGGGTCTGTGAATTTATTTATTTGGTTAATTTATTTTCAAAAAATATTTTGATTGTTATATTTTGATGACTGAGTTCCTTTGTAATATTATGCATTTTATTTTATTTGTTTAAAAACAGTCTGAAAAGAGATCCATAAGCTTCCCTAGACTTCATGATACAAAAAAAATTAAGAACTGCTTACAATTCAATACCCTCATTTTATAGATGAAGACATGGGGGGGCCACAGAAAGGTTAAATTACTTGCTTGGTGTTATCCAACATATGCACAGAACCCTGTTATAAAGAACTTTGGTTACTATTAGCTGATGTTGAAGATTGACTTGTCTGTAAAACAATGTGTTATATGCTGTTTCTAAAAAATGTGAGAAATCTTCAACATGAACGTTTATCAGCTGATTGATACTAGCATTATTATGATGGATTCCTATAGAATTTGAGGGGAACATCAAGTGTGGCACAACCAAACTCCTCATTAGAATAGGGAATTCTCTGAGTAAGAAACTCCCTCTATCCATGCAGGTTAGTACCTTCTCTGCCACTCACCATCTTAGAGATTTCCCAAAGGCACTAAGAGGTTCCATGATGTTGTTTGAGATTTACAAATCCTTTTACACACATTATCACATTTGAGCCTCAGGACAAATCAGTGCCATAGTGTAGGGCGAGTATTTGTACCCCCAGTTTACAGATGAAAAATTAAAGTTTAAGTGATTGTCTCGAGTCACATGGATAATCAGTGGCCTAGCCTGATCTGGTAAAACCTAGGTCTTTTGGTTTCTCTGTGACATGTTCCTTGCAACTCATTCGTAGGTCAGTCTCCCAAAGGCTGATAGAGCAGGGAAAGAATACTACTTGTAGTCTAGAAACAAAAATATTCCTGGGTCCTGGTTAGACCTACAGGGGTCATTGTCAGTGTCACAACAGTCCAAATCCCTGGGAAGGAAGATTAGTGAAGTCATTGGGATTCCTGTTCCCCACCCCACCTCCTACCTAATTTTTAGGAACCCTTTGACCAATGCCCTAAAAAGGTTCTGTCTCTGGATGCCTGAGAGAATGTCTTCTGTATAGGAAGGTGACTGTGCAAAGTATCTAACCTAGGGCTCTTAAGTAATCCCTATATAAATTCCACAAAGGAACGAGAAAAGACAAGCTATTGTTTTAGGACTTGGGTTTCTTTTTTTCCTTTGGGGTGTGTGTGTGGATATTTCTCTAAAAATTCAATGAATCTGAAAATCATAACAAAATGGTTAATAGCCCTAATATTTTACTAGTCCACCTTCCTGTCATCAAACAATCAAGGAGTGAAATAAATGACTTACCCAATGTCAGCCACTGCTTATGATAAAATAGCAAGCGTCTAAAGTGGCATATACTAGCATTATTTTATTGTACAGCAGGGGAAATTAAGGTACCCAGGAGGTTCAGGAACTAGTTGAAAGTCACCCATTGTGTTCATGACCCAAGTTGCAATTTGGACTCCAGTATTTGTGGCATTCTTTCCCTCAACACCACGCAATGTACCACACATCTTTGCTAAGGAAACCGTGCTTCCTGGGAGTCTGGAGCGCGCTTGATCCAAAGAATATCATCTACTCTAAACAAGATTCCTTCATACCAGGGGTGTGACTAATACCATAGTCAAGAAAAATATGTTCATCATTCTCCATACTATTAATCCATTCATCTCTTCTTTTCAGTAGGGACAGAAGGAAAGAGGAGCATACGCACAGGAAAAATGGAAGTACTTGGTGGTAGAGGGAGAGACAAATTACAGAAGAAAAATGACTTCTCCCTCCCTCAAAACTTGCAACTAAAAACTATTTATCCTAATAACTAATCACTTCTATCTGGTATTATCTATAGGAGCCATGTTATAAACATGTACCATAGCCAAAAAATGTGGTCTTATATACCCTTGGGAAAATTGCACACCCAAGTTCCAGTTTTGATTAGAAATAAGACATTTTGCTTAGGTTTTTCAAAATATGGAATGTAAGAGAATGTGGGGTTTGGTGAGATAGGTTATAAGGATATTGATTTAGAGCTGGAAGGAAATTTAGAAATCTAGTCCAACTCTTTTATTATACAGGTGAAGAAACTGAAGCCCACAGAAAATAAGTGATTGCACAGAAGTGGCAAAGTCAGAATTTGAAAGTAGGTCCTCTGACTCAAAGAAAAATATTAATAGTTTTTCCTATTTCAATTGGTACCACCTGGTCTCTGAGGTCCCTTTTGGCTAAAATGGTCTATGAGTCTAAATTTGAGAAGCATTTTCATCCATATAAAACTTTTAGAAATAAAGCTTTCTTACAAATGTAGCAGGAGACCAATCTTCCTGTTGATTAGAGTCCTCTTGTCAATAATTCTCATTCCTAGATTGATTCAGCTGAAAGGACACTTGTCTGATTGGTTCCCTTGAGTGACCATGATTCACTGCTTGTCCATGCAGATGCCCCATGATGGAGACTTAGGCAACTTTGGGTTAGCAAACTGTCATGGATTAAAAAAAAAATATCCCAACAAACTAGCAGCTCCCTCTTCTTTGGGATGCATAAGTAGTGACTGTGGGCTGTCCCTTCACTCTAAATAGGTAAGGAATTTCCAACAAATTCATATCTTTCAACAAGAGTGGGCCTTCTCTGGTCTTCCCTGTGATACCATTTGGGTATCCTTCCTTCCATCCTGCTAGGCTTATTTTATTTGTTCACTCAATTCTGCAAGATATAGTATACATGATGGAAAGGGAAAAGCAAAGGAGGCAGAGTGTTTGTGCCTCCAAAATAAATCAAACATCGTAATGGAATCTTGCCCCCCTCCATATGTTGACATATTTTAAAAATGTTTTTATGCTTTTATTTTCTTTATTACTGTTACTTCCCAATGATCAACTCATAGGATCATTGAATTGGAATTAGAAGGGACCCTAGATAAGGAAATTGAAGCTCAAAAAATAAGTGACTTGTCCAAGGACATAGCACTGGGATTCAAACCAAGTTCCTCTGATTCTCTGATTTAACTGTATTGGCAATTTCTGATAAAGTAAGCTTTGTTCCTTTTCTATAATCCACCACCTCTTTGCTGAGGAGGGAAGTACCCTAACTGAATCTTTAGAAAATCCTTCATAGTGTGAATGAGTGTGGAGGGCAGTGTCTCTCTAACCCGTGATACCTTGTGTCTAAAGCATGACAACAACATGCTCATAGGATATTATGAGAACACCAGCAGTGGCTATCCATTTTCTCTTCTGAAGTTGAAGGCAAGGTAGTAGTATAATCTGCAAGATGCTGCAGGCCAAAGAAAGAAGCCTTCTTGAAAGTCTACTGCTAGTAATTTCCCAGAAAATATCACTACTAAACTCAGACTAAATTGAGGAGTAGTTCTTCTTCGGTGCCCACTATTTTCCTATATTAGAGAGTGAAGGTAAGTTTGCCCAACTAAATTGAATTGAATTCAAAGACTGGACCTTCTCATCATAGAAGGAACTTGTCTCTCTTCATGGATTTGGTAGTCAGTAATTAAGGTGACATTTTTATAGACAATATATCAACATGTCTAGGATTTATGATTTCATCAATTTGTATGCTCTCTACATCCACATAGATTATAACCCCTCTATGACGTTTTTTGGCCTCTTTAAAATATCACCAGCACAATGCCTGGAACACAGTAGGTGTTTAATAAATGCATGTTGACTGATTTGAGAGTTATTGTAGCTAAACAATTCATTACCTTGAGGACAAACTGTTTCCAAACTTCTTTGAACTAAGCAAGTGAACTAAGCATATATGCAGCTGGGCTCATACTTAGAGCTTTTTCAACTTAGTAGAACCTTCTAGAGGCCTTAGTTATTGAGAATTCTAGCTGATTCTCACCTGGTCTTCCTTTCTTCATCTCTCTCCCACAGCCAGATTTTCATTGGTTCTGGGCTGATAAGCTCACTGGCTAAATCTTGGGGCGGCGGAGGACTTAACCAGCCAAACAAAGCAAAAGCCGCCAATATTCCATCCCATTCTCTCCCATGCCCAGTTCCCTGTCGCTGTGCCCAGTAACAAAATAAATTGTAAAACCATGAAATTGGAGGCCTGTGAGTTCCCACTCAAAGGCAACCTGAGGGTTAGGGTATCTTCTGCAAAACATGTAGGGTATTCTTGCTCAGTCAAATTTTCTCAATTACTATTCCAAGGAGAGAGAGGCTCCTTTCACTTCCCAGCAGGCACTGGTCAGTCCAAGTGAATAGGTCCTTTTCCTTCTCTGGCTCTTGGAAAGACCTCAGTCTCTTAGCATGGACAGCTGCCGTAAGGTCACTTGGGGTCAGCAGAAGTCGGAAGTCAACATTTCTTTTTATCATTTAATCAGGGAGAGCATAACTGCTCTAGGAAAAAACAAACTAAAAGGGAAAACGTGCATGTGCACACTAACAGGAAACTCAGATCAATTTCTGATTCATTATGTGGCTCTAAGCTCTTGGTTATTTAGCCAACTAATCAACAGGTGAAAATGATTCATCATCCTCTGGGGTGGTGCTTTTTTTTCAATTGATGTGAGGCTTTTATTTTAAAATTGAAACAGCATTTATCATTGACTAATAATTCATTTATTAAAGAAACTGACAACTTTCAACCGTATCTTACAGAGGAAAAGGATCAAATGTTCCCTTTGGACTTTCCTAGTAGTCTTGGGGAAAAAAAATCTGTAATTAGCTTTCCCTCCAACCCCCACAAAAAGCAATACATAATATTTAAGGAGAAAACATGGCCCTTAGAGTGAGTAATCAGTGACCTCATTCAGTGGGGTGGGATGAATACCTTCCAATTACCATCAAATACATAGTCACTAGTGAGCTTTGTCTGATATCTCAGTATGACTTTCCTGTTTCACTATTGGGAACTCTGTTTTCAGAATACCATCCAAGGGTATTCATTTACTACAATGGGAAAAAAAAAGGAAAATCTCCAATAGTGGATAATGACAAGTTCTTGGAAGATCAAAAATTTACAGAACTCTATTCCCTTGATACAGAATCCCTAAGCATCTCAAAGATGTGGCGAGATTTTATGATTAAAAGTGAGGCAGCAGAATGGAGGTCTGGAATCAAACAAATGATCCATGAAATTTGACCACATTGGGAGAAATCATGAAATCGAAGAAAGAGTCTTATATTTGGAATGAAAGGACCTTGGTGTGAATCCCAAATTTGCCACTGACTACTCTTGTGACTTTGGGTGAAAACATTTAACTTCCCTCACCTTTACCATCCATGTTTATAATAAAATTGGGAGTTTGGACTTGTTGGCCTATGTATACGTATATGTATATATGTATGTGTGTATATGAACATATACATATATATATACAGATATATGTATATACATAAATCTGTATATATATCCAGTAAGCATTTATTTGGCACTTACTGTGTTCTAGATGCTATACTAAAAACAGAGAATTAAAAAAAAACCTTTCATTCCATCTCTACCCATGCCTCAGTCTTCTTAATCTTATTTATTTTTCATTCTTACCAAGGCCTCCAATCCATCCACCATTTACTTTCTCCAGTAATCACACCTGCTCTAACTTTGCTTTCCTCTCTTCCCAATCTTGACCATGTAGTTAACCAGTTCAACACTATACTGCTCTCTAATCAAATCCCTTGCCCCCTTACCATATCACCGCCCATGCCTTGCCAAACCACAACCCTGAGTTGTTGCTTTCTCTACTTCTCCGATTCTACTCTCTTGCTACTGAAAGGAGTTAGATGTCTGAGACAAACTGACTAGTTACTTTACAAATTTACATTATCTAATCTCAACTGTTCCCCGACTGCGGCAAGGCAGACCATTTACTCTTCTCTGATTGATTTTCTATCCTTCTGTCCACAGAGGTTATTCCAAGCTTTTTTCCTCTCTATTCAAAACTCCTATACTTTTCTCTCCCCCAATTCTCTCAACCAAAAACTCAACTTCATCTCACCCTTTACTGAGAAAATAGAAGCCATTTGCCATGAATTCCCTCTTTCCCCCTTCTTTACATAACCAAGCTCCTTGACCTCATAAAATGAGAAAGTCAGTAATGTGACCTGAGTTATAAGGAGGAAAATGATTTTAAAAGATTAAAGCACTATGGAAATTTAAGTTAGCATTATGAAGAAATATTGTGATTAGTGTCCCAAGAGCACTACCAAAATCTCATGTGACTACTGAGATAGTTTCTGGTTGAAGGAATCAGCAAAGGTTTCATGGCATAAGTGGCATTTGTACTAGGCCTCAAAGAATAGGTAGGGTTTTAAGTTGTAGAGACGAGGGTGAGAGACCTCAGGCCGATGAAACATGAGCAATGGCACCAAGGTAGCTATAGCACAGGGGAAGAGAGGGTTCCAAGATTTTACCCCAGCATAACTTCACAGTTCTTCTCCTATTTCTGCCTCTCACATGTCGTGAGCTCTAGTCAAATCAGATTCTCTCTCAATTTACAAACAGCCCTGAATTTGTTATCTTCTTCTTATGACTTTGTCCTTGACTATGTGTGCGTATTTATATTTATGTATCTGCATTTGTTTATAGAATATGAATCTATGAAATGTATTACACATATACATGTAGATCATAGACCAGAGGCAGGGCAGCATAATTGATAAGGAGCAAGGCTAAAAGCCAAAAAGTCCTGTCATCTTCAAGTCTTGACTCTGACACATCCTGCCTGTGAGACCCTGAGAAAATTATCCACAGGCAACTTCGAAGTTGCAGAGCAGGGAGTGAACTGAGAAGGGGGAGTTAAGTTCTTCATTGGGATCTCCCTGTACTGATAAAGTCATAAGTCCAGCCTCTCTCTTTTTCTCTCTTTCTCTATAAAAATGTGATTTCATTAGGGGAAGGAGCTCCCAGTGAGGAACTCTAATTTATATATGTGTTATATTCATTTTGTATGTATTCTGTATATATTAATGTGTACACGTGGTATCCCTCTCCCCCATTACAATGTAGGCTCTTTAAATTAATTAAAAAAAAAAAATAACGCAGGCTCTTTAGGGGCAGGAGTATACCTAGCACTAAGCCCAGTGCCTTACATATAATAATCATTTAATTAATGCATGGCGACTAAGGGGGGAATTCTGTTCCAATACCACTGTTTACATAGTGTATATTAAATGTCTACGTGGTGTTATGGATACAGCCCTGGATTTGGAGTCAGCAAAACTTTTGAATTCTGCCTCAAAAACTTAATATCTGTGTGACCTTGGCTAACTTAATTTACCTTTCTCCATCTTAGTTTCTTCACTTTTAAAAAAGGTACCTACTTCACTAGGTTGTTGTGAGGATGAAATGAGAAAATATATGGAAAGTACTTTGTAAATTTTAACTACTCTTATTATTATGTATAAAACACAAATTTAACATGGGTCTGTTATATTGGGAAAATAGCATTATAAACAGAAATAAAAATCTTTCAATTGTCAAATGAGATGTAGTTTAAACACAGCATTGCTCAATCCATTACTAATTAATCATTATTCAGAATGATAGGGGGGAGGTGCACGGAAGGGTAGTTAATAGAGTAAACATGCATGGAAATGTGCAGTTTAATGGAGATTAGCATGTAATGTGCTTACTAGTCATTTTAAGAGGAACTATTATGCATAGCTATGTTATTATGCCATCTCTTTTAAAAGTGAGAGTGCTTAATTTGATGGTCTTTTTAGCTCAGTAAACCCTGATTTAGAGTTGATTTGCATGGATGTGTGTGTATGAGTATGTGAGTGCGTGTGCAATCCCATTTATAAGCCATCTGAAAAAGAAGGTTCCCAGTCCCAAAGTACATCGTGTAGCTGTGAGCTCGCCAGAGAAGCCAGCTGTAACAGGCATGCGGCATTGTTTGCAGACCCTCCGTGCTCTTGATTTTCCTGAGCCTTGCCTTCTGGGACCCAAGTCATGTTTTCTGGAGCCAACAGAAAAGCCAGACTTCCTGAGACCTACAACAACACAAGCCAGCTCCCATTCTCAGGAATATTGACTCTCCTAGATGTGATTTATTCTCAGGTTGAGGAGCTAGGTTGCTGTTGAGCCATTCTCTGGCTATGAGGTCAGTATGGCCAAATACAGTGGAAGGTTAGATTGGGTGAGTTCAGAAAGAACAATCAACATTTTCTGAGGTATAGAGACCCTAAAGATTATATACTTAGCTCTGGAAGGGAGTGACCTTAAAAGTCATCTTGTTCAACAAGCTAATCTTACAAATGAGGACACTGAGCCCCAGTAAAAATGTAGCTTGCCCAAGGTCACATAGACACTAAGTAGCCAAGATTTGAACCCCAGTCCTATGAACCCAACACTCTTTCCATTTCCTTACTCTACCTCAAATTATAAGATCGTCATCTGGTATTCTAGTCCAACCCTCTCATTTTATAGCTAAGGAAAAGAATGCCCAGTATGGATTAAGATTAAAGGATTATGGGTTTGGAGTTGGAGGAAATTTAAAGGGCCGTCTTAGTAGCCTTTCTTTATTTTTTTAAAGGAAAGAATTAAGACACATCTGAGAAACATAGCTAGCGAGGTGACAGAAGTGGGACTGAAAACCGGGTTTTCGGTTTTCAAAGTCAATAATGTTTCAGTGCGCTATATGGCCTCTCTTGTGCTCGTGACTGACCCATTCTGACAAATGGCAAAACCATCCAACTCATGTCCTCCAACTTCAAATCTTTCTACTGTAACTAATTTCAATTACACTATTAAGCACCTACTAGATACCAGGCATTGGACATATAAAGACAAAAGTAAAATAGGTCTACTGTCGCAAAGTCTCGGTAGACAACATACATGCACATGCATACACACAGATATATATCTACACATACACATACATACACACATGATAACATGGGAAGGATGGAGCTAGTAGTTGGGGTGATCTGAAAAAGTCTTCATGTGGAAGTAAGACTTGAGCTGGATCTTGAAGGAAGCCCATTCACCCACACGTGGAGTCTGACAGCAGATATAAACAGTTTGCATGGCCATCAGCACTGATGGAAACCACAGATTCATTTCACAATGTTTACACTCAGGTAGCTGAAGGCCATCAATTAAATGTGAGCCCACCATAAAAAATGGCTATGGCTGATGTAAAACCATGTGTTAAGAAACACGTAGAATAAGCACAGAAGCTCTAGAAACAAAACATTAGAATGACTTAGGATCATGGATTTGGAGTAGGGCAGGACCGCAGAAGTGAGACCCAAGGAAGCCCACATAGTAAGAAACAGAGCTGGGAACTGAACCCAGGCATTCTTTCCATTTCAGCCCCTCAGGTGACACAGCAGGGCTGTGGAGAGGCTATTATTTTCCCAATATCACACAGTTAGTAGTCAAAGTCACTACTTAAAGCCAACTTTCTGGCTTTTAGTCTAGTGCTTTTTCCAATATATTATTGCTTCTTTTTGTCCCTCCATGAGAATTACAGAGATTGAATTAGATAATGAATTTAGAAATCATCTGTCCCAAGAATTTTCTAAACCTTTCTTGTGCCATGGAGCCTGCTCTTGCAATCTGGCAAAGCCTAGGATCCTTCCTCAGAATAAAGTTTTTGTTTTTTTTTAATTTAAGGAAATGTTAAATTTCAGTGAGGTTAATAAAAGTACTCCCCCTCCATCCAAGTTCACAGACTCTCTGAAATCTATTGGGACTCCTTGGGGGCCCAGGTTAAGAACTCCTGATCTAGGCCAACCTCTTTCATTTTACAGATGAAGAATCTGAAGAACAGGACAGTTAAATGACTTGTGAGAGGTGAGGGTTTGACAGATAGGGGATAGCCCAGCCAGAATCTGAACCCATGCCTTTTAACTCTAATGGTAATTACTGCTTAACTAGCCTATGTGGTCTCTGTGATTTGCTCCAGATGGTAGCCTTGGTTGATGGAATTATTTAAATATATCCCTAAGGTAAAGTATCCTTAAGATAAAGACATGAAAGACTTATATGAACTTATATGAATGAGCAAAACCAAGACAGTATACACAATGACTAAAAAAAGTAAGTGGAAAGAACAAAAGAAGAATTAAAAATTGAATGTTGCCAAATTATAATGGCCAAGTTTGGTCCCAAAGAAGATATATGAGAAGACCTGCCCCCTCCTCCTTCCTTTGAGGAGGTGGAGACCCACAGGGTCACATATAACATTAGAATTCTTGGATGTGATGATTAGTTTTGTTTCCTTTTGTTATCAAGGATGGGAGAGGATGAGTCCCCAGAGGGTAAAGGGAAGCCTAACTAAAAAGTGTCTTTAAATCTCTGCGTCTAGGTTTGTATGCTAAGATCAAAGTTTTGGTGCATAATTGTATACTTCTTTTCCTCTTTTTGGATCAATTTGTATTTGAATGGCTGGTACCAGTCTGCTCAGTTCTCACTTCACTTACCACCACCTCATTTCCCTCATCTATGTCCTCCTCCTACCCTATTCTGGAAAGTAAAAAACAAACAAACAAACAAACCAAAAAAAAAAAAAAACAAGACCCCAAAAGGACAAATGCAGTTCCTGACTATTCTTTGAGGGCACCTGAACCTGCGTGATGGACAAGATAAGTCACAAATGATACTGTAGGTACAACTAGAGCACATACATCATTCATTTGACAAGAAGACATAACCTTACGCCTACCATCTCTGTGTCTTCATCCTGGCTGTCCCCCATGCCAGGAATGCCCTCCCTCCTCACTTTTGTCTCTTAGAATCCCTAACTTCCTTCGAAGGAAGTCCTGTCTCTTTTACTGATCCCCAACAATTGGTGTTCCCCACCCCCAGATATTACTTTTTAGCTGCTTTGGGTATATTTCATATCTACTTACTTGTGTTCATCCCTCATTTTTGTCTTTATCTTTCACAAAGACACCTAGTAGAGTGCCTGGCACACAAGAGGTGCTTAATAAGGGCAGTGTGATTTATTCCCTGATGTGTGGCAGGCACCTGCTGGGCACAAGGGGAACAAGAAAGACAAAGGAGAAATAGCCCCTGCCCTTAAGGAGCTTACATTTTAGTTTGTCAAGAAAATGAGACCCTGGACTTACAGCATGGAAAAGGAGGGAAAATAAAGTATGGCCCCAAATGACATCTTCCTAGTGGCATAATTATTAAATGGCTTCCTTTTTGCTTCTACTTCTAACTTATTTCCTAAATCTTCTTCCTTCCTTTCTCTTTCTTTCTTTTCTCCCTCTTTTCTTCCTTTTTCCTTCCTTCCTTTCCTCCTTTCTGTCTTACTCTCTCTCTCCCTCCTGTCCGCTTTCCTCCTTCAGTCCTTCCCTTCCTATCTTCCTTCTCTTTTTTTATGATGAGGTTTTAGCATATGATTTAAAATTTCAGCGGAGAAATTCCAAGGTGGCTGAAAGTGTCACCTCTGTCCCAGTCCTTGATGCCAAAACACTGACCCATTGCCTATGTAATGAAAAACTTTCATTTGGGGGAAGGAGCAAAGCATTCTACCTAGGCCTGGCCATTTCTTTCTCAACAAGGCGGGGGGGGCAGATCCCCCTTGTGAAACATTTCATTCAAATGTTTGTTCTATGAAACATTTTTCCCAGGTATCACAGAGGGCAGAGGAGGCTTCTGCTCATCAAAGAAAGCTTCATTGTTTAATATTTAGATTACTCTCCTCTTAAGGCGTCAAAACAGGATAACAAACTCAACACTGCAGAGCTATGACCTATCAAAATCATTAGGAAGATATGAAGTAAGTGTCACATTCCTGTAACTCTAAGAAGGAAAATATTTTGGCTTTTGCTATTTTAAGGTCAATATTTTATTGGAATCCTTTAACATACTTGTAAGTCAAGGCTCTTCTCTCTCAGAGTGTATTTGCATATTGTCACTTTTTTTATATGGCTTTTTGTATATTTTAAATTATACATACAAAATAATGGCAACCTTTGTCCAAAGCAAGCTCCCTGGAACATAACATAGCCAGTATCTGATGAGAGCAACTGAAATAAAACTCACAGGAATTTTATCTACATTGGCTATTTACCTCCCCCACCCCCCAAAATAGCATGGTAGTGGAAAAAGCATGATGTCCCTGAAACTTTTTAGCTGTATGACCCCAAGCAAGTCACTTTCTGAAGCTCAATTTCTCCATCTGTAAAATGGAGAGGATAATACCAGTAGTTACCCTTTGGAGTTGTTATAAGACTCAAATTAGAAAATATTTGTGAAGTACTCTGAAAACGTGACAGTTATTACTGCTATTAAGGTTTAAAAAGGATGATCATACCTTCAGTACTAGAAAAGGTAGTTTAGTCTAAGTCCTTATTAATCTAAGTCTAAGTCCTATTAATCATCCAAGGTCACAAAGGTAGCAAACATAAGAGACAGGATTTGAACCCAGGTCCTGCCACTAGAAAATTATTTCACCACCAAATGGTGAAATAGTTTTTAAAATTTGCCAATTATATTTGTATATGCATTCTCCCCCGATAGAGTGGAGGCAAAGACCATTTATTTGTCTTTGTATTCCCAGTATGCCTATAGTAGATGCCTGACAAATTCCTGGTGACAGATGAAATGCATGTTGTGATTTTCTTAGGATGGGGAAATGTTGGGATGCAATATACTAGAGTGGAGAACACATTAAAGACATAAAAGAGTCAGAGGACCTGGGTTCAAATCCTTCCTCTGAAGCTTACTACCTGGGTGACCTATACTGGTCTCAGTTTTTTCATTTGTAAAATGATGGGGTTGAAATCAATGGCCTCTGAGGTTTTTCCAGCTGTAGAGCCATGATCCTATAAAATGTTGTCAAGACATTTCCATTCTAAGCTGAATTAGTTACGACTATTTTAATAAAGAGTTATATCTGGCCACTTAAAGACTTCCAGACCACTGTACTACTGCAAGGCTCAAACTTGGGCAATACAGCTTCCTTGAAAATCCCTGCCAGACGTAACTTTATATATGGGATCTGGAATGATTAAATAATCCAATTATTGTTATCCAACATTAAGGAAGACTATTCTTGCATCTGCCACCTAATCTACTAAGTATTATCTTGGGTTTCCATGTAGAAGCTTTGCACTAGTAGTTAACTGTAAGTGTGTGGGTGTGTGCCCCAAATAGACTATGGAGTATTATTTCTTAGTTAAAATGAATAGGCATTCAAAGCAAGCTATTAAGAATGGAAAAGAAGCTTTTGTTCAAGCTAACGAGACAGAAAAATCTAGGCCAACCAAAGTAAGTGTATACAGGGTTTATTGGCCTTCCCTGCTAGGTGAGGGAATGTGATATCAACTGCTTGCCCTTCTGTTTCTGATTCACATACACAAAGCAAACATCTGGAAGTTATACCCTACCCTGGTGACTTCCCAGGGATCACTACATAAACCTGAGGTAGCTCAAATTCACATCTTACAAGATGAAGACGATCTCTAAGGACCCTTCCAATCTAACGTGCTACGAGCCTATAGGGTTGTTAAATCCAAGAGAAATTGGTCATTGAAGAAAATGGATTAAAATAGGACCTGTTAACCAGATCCAGCCCTTTAGAGTTCCTCAATGAATCTGAATGAGGCTCATTGTTAAAACATGTATTGCGTGAACGTTTCAATCGTAGTACAATCAACCACATTTAAAAAAAAATAAGTAAAAGGCTTAGATTGACTGTAACAAACAAGGGATTTTAATGTGCCCCCCAAAGATATAAAATGTAGGATTGATGAAGTCAACAAGTAATACAGGGTCATCTCTGAACAGAAGAGGCCTAGAGTCCAAGGCCCACGTATCAAACTGCTTTGCCTGCTACCATAGCTGGACCTTCTTACTCACACTTCCAACTAGAAGCCTAGTTTAGACTAACTTTAATTTTGTCAAGAAAACATATTTAATTTGGTCTGAGAATCAACCAACACACTACTTATCCTGAAACAAGGGAGATGCACAGTTTTATAAAGTGTGCAAAATTTGAAATTGCCAAAAAATCATGAGAGTTTGGGCCTTGACAAATTCTTAATCTAAAATTTAGCTAGACAGAAAATTTGAATCTAAGTTGCAGAGAATTGGAGACAAGGTGGGATAGAGGCAGTAGCCCTGGTTCTAGAGTCAATGGACCTTGGTTCAAATACCACCTTTGCTTCCAGTGGGAGCTTGAGCAAGTACTCAATCTCTTTGGGGTTCAGTTTCCTTATTTGTAAAATGAGGGTATTGAACTAGATGACTTTGGAGTCACCCTTCAACTCTAAATACTAACTCTTTATATACATTCACATGGCTTGGGCATTCAAAATTCCCATTATAGAAATTTTTTTTTTAACAAAATAGAACTTTTGTTACCTAGGACAGCATCAGTTAAATCCTTTCCCCCAGAAAAATAAGGAACACTGCACTGAAATTTATTTGCATGTATTTATCACATGAGAACTTAAAAAAAAAATGTCATCCCTTGGATTCAGAAAAACCTGGGAAGCCTAATATGAATTGATGCAAAATGAAGAGAGCAGAACCAGCAGAACAATTTATATAGCAAGAGCAATATTGTAAGGACAACCAACTGTGATAGACTTAGCTAATTACATGTAAAGATAGTCTTCAACATTCATTTTTATAAGATTTCGATTTCCAAATTTTTCTCCCTCCCCTCTCCCCAAGATGGCAAACAATCTGATATAGGTTATACATGCATAATCGTGGAAACCTATTTCCACATTAGTCATGTTGTGAAAGAAGAAACAGAACAAAAGGGAAAACCCCTCCCCCCCAAAATTGAAATTAATATGCTTTGATCTGCATTCAGACTCCATGGTTCTTTCTCTGGATGTGGATAGCATTTGAAGCACGCTTTTTAAAATTTTCATTTTTATTTGTTTGTTTGTTTAGGGGTGTGTGTGTGTGTGTTTTCTTTTGCAATATGGCTAATGTGAAAATATTTTAAATTGTTATACTGGGTCAGAGCCCTGATTCTTCTAATTCAGTCATCTGCCCTTGACAGAGAGATGTTGAATGTTTCTTCTTCATGAGGTCAAGAGTAAAATAACATGATACAACAGAAAAGGCACTAAAATACGAACCAAGAAAACTGGTGGGACCAGTGTTGATTTGGCCACTGGCTAGCACCATAACCTCGGCTCTCTGGGATTCAGTTATCTCACTTATAAAATGAGGATAGAAAAACAGCTAGATTATCTTACTTTTCAGCTCTAAATTCTATCCTCATTTCTTATAGTAATTCCTTACTTATCCATGACTATTAAATGTTTCTTGAAACGATTAAGATTTCAACTTGTGCTATTTTGGGACATAGTAGAGGGCTAGTGATGGCAATGGTTAACACAATCCATAAATGTGCTTCCCTCTGTGTAAAGTAATAATCTCTTAAACCTATAATAACAATAATGTAAGTGTGATAGAACTTTTAAGTTTTACAATGCATTTTCTAGCTATTACTCTATAATATACATATCAATCAATCCATCAATCAACAAGCATTTATTAAGTGCTTTCTATGTGCTAGGCACCATGCTAAGCTCTGGAAATTCAAAACCAAAAATGAATCAGTACATAGTGTAAGTATTGTTATGCTTCCTTTACAAATAAGGAGGCTGAGCTCGAGTGACATGCCTATGGTCACATAGCTCACATATATCAGAGCCAGAAGACAAATGGAGCCCTCCAGATTTACATTATCATTGTTCTTTCCACTGTATCACCCGTCCCCTTTCTTATTTTTCCATTATCCCAACACTAGCAGTAAACAGAAAACTCAATCCAAGCATTTTAATGGCATAGACATCCCTCTTTCCCCCTCAGTTTACAAGTAGTCTGTGTCTGAATCGTTCATCTTTAAACTGGATGTTGGGAACTTGAGAATATTTTCCTATGGAAGTAATGCTGTTCCTAAAGAGGCAATATCCTACATTCAGCTCATCAAAGCCTTTTAAATCTATGATATTAACAAAAAGGAATATGTGTAGTAGTTAGTGTAGGGGTTCAAGTTCAAATCCTGATTGACATATATAGCATGTGTCCTCAAAGGCAAGTCACTTAAACTCTCAGTGCTCTAGGAAAATGTTAGGAAGTGCTCATCTGTTATCAATAGTGGGAATTTCTTCATCTAGGAATTCACTATACCAATGAAATCACTAAAGTAGTCTCTTCACCTATGATATTAATGCCTCTCTAGGCCACAGTTTCCACAAAATTCTGTAGTTCTATGACCACAATGAATAGCAATATTCTTGTAGAAATGTGCTCTCCAGAAACCAGGAAATCATCTTTCCTCATGTAGTTGAGTCAGACTTAAGTCATCTCATACCTTCCCCACCTTTGGGACAGAATGAGGTTAAAAAAAGAGATAAGCCTTCCTAAAAAAAAAAACAAAACAGAGATCCTCTCTCCTCTTTTTTTGAGTTTTATTGAGACAAAGTAAACAAACCAAAGAAATGAATCCTTGAATCTTATGGGAAAAGTGGATATTTAAGTCAAATTAGAATCATAGGATTTTTGAATAGGAAAGTTCATTCATTCATAGTATCTGGCCTGGAAGGAGATGGAAAGAGATCGTCTATTCTAATACTTTTATTCAATAGTTGGGGAAACTGAGGCACAGGAAACAAAGTAGTTTTACTACTCAATAAGGTCATGGCAGAGTTGAGAGTAGGAGCAGAGTTTGTTTTATTGAAGTCATGACTAAAGTAGTAAAAAAACCCTTTCAGATTGATTCCTCAACCACATTACTGTGAACCACAGACACTGATTCTTGTAATAATGTGACTAAATGGCTTCATTAACTACAGAGTAAAGTTGGAGAAAACAGCTTACTTCCGCAATGACACAAACTTGAAAAAAACAAAAACAAAAACAAAAACAAGTCACCGTTAACAAACTGCTTAAACCCTGCACTCTGCCAGAAAGACAATACCTGCAACAGCAAATAGAGAGATTTTGTAAGGAGATTATTAAGCACTTAGTGTGTGCTAGGTAACCACTGTGTAGCTAGATGGAGATGATGTATATGTGATGGTGGCAGGTCGCAACAAGCAGATATCCCAGAAAGAGAAAGTCACTTTTGTGTTCAATAGGTATGACCGTGGACGTTGGGTTTTCCAGGAAATTAAGGTTCCTCAGTGTCTCAAGCCAACAACAAACCTGTATGAATTACAGGAGCTCTGAGAAGAACACACGCCAAAAAAAATGTACCCAGAATTCCTAAATGGGGATGAGAAAGAAAAAAAAAAGATCTAAGTATGAAAAGGTTTGGCTCCTAAAACAGAGAAACCATTTATAGCATGGGTCCAAGACTTTTCTTATTCTGAAGTAATAAGATGAAGTTAAAGATGGGAACATTTAGTCTGAATATCAGGAAAATCTCCAGACAGTAAAATGGACTAAAACATGGAGTCATCTCCCAAGGAGAGTGATGGAGATCTCAAGAGACTAAAATATTTGGAAACCAGACTGGTTAACACACAGAAAAAGAAACCAACACTCTTAGTCTTCTGAAAGACTGAACTGTTCTAGATGAATCTGTATCAGCAGGGACCTTTATCTAGATCCCAATCTGGATTATTCTGCTTCAGCCACATCAGAGTTCAAATCAAACAAAATGACATGACATCTCCTAAAAGCACAGAGATCGATCAGATTGACATTGAACACAATGGAGAGTTCAAAAATAATTGATTTTTGAATCCCATCCTTCCCTCCCCCAGATTTCTGCCATTGTTTTGAAATTATATGTTGGGTGCAGTGGATAGAGCACTGACCCTGGAGTCAGGAGAATATGAGTTCAAATCTGGCTTCACACACTTGACACTTACTAGCTGTGTGAACCTGGTCAAGTCACTTAACCCCATTGCCTAGTCAAAAAAAAAAAAAAGAGAAAAGAAAAGAAAAGGACGTCATTACATCTAATCTAAACTTGGTCATGTCTGTTCTAGCCCATCAGTGTTCTGCACCTAATAGCCATTTAATAAAAGTGTGTTGGATGAATGAACTGAATGAAAATAGTAAATGACATGAAGTGAACATGCATTTCCCTCTACATAAATATATTATTGATGAAAAAGGAAACTACTATAAACACAAATATTGTGCTGCATAAATGACTTGAGTGTTTTTATGTCCAATAAATGCAAAGTTTTATGAGAAATAACTACAAAAATATCCTAAAATTTTAAAAATGCCATGATAACAGCATTTTTGACATTGTAATCAATTATATTTTGTAAATTCAAAATTAAATCAAGATTCACATTTCTTCATTCTTATCTAGACTCTCTCCAGACTCCATGTCCTTCTCTTGGCCTTCTACATTACCATTGTGGCAAGCCTACACCCTTGGGCCCTCTTCTACTTATTGGTGATTCTCTTCCTAGGACTGCCATTTTAAGACTGACTCCAGTCATTTTCACTTCACTCTCATTTTAGTTTCTCTAGAGCCTCTACTTCTTTTTTCTCCTTCTCTCTTGTTGCTTTGCTCCCTCTCTTTCCTCCAGCTTTCCAGTATCATTATAATGTGCTATCTTCCCCCGCTAGACTGTAAGCTCTTGGAGTGCAGGGACTGTCTTTCTTGCATCCATTTATATCCCCAATGCTTAGCACAGTGCCAAGCACATAAGTGATTAATAAACGATCTATCGTCCATCCATCCATCAATCTATTCCATCTTTTCCATGTACTCTACATAATGAATAAGTTGCCTAGTCCTCCAGGTTTGAGTTATTGAGATTCTGGACAATGCTGTCGTAATTTTCAGAGTATGTTAGGGTGAGTCTTGTAGTGAGATCGAGAGTTAACAAACTAAAAACCTGAGATAATCTTTTAGTAAGATCAAGGGATAACAAGTGGACCACCACAGGGCTATGCTGGTATGCATGGAATATATCTTTTAAAACAAAATAAAATAAAACAAAAACAGATGAAGGCCTCCAGTGAACTGAGTGGATGCTCCATGGGAGCATTTATGGGAGGAATCTGGATAATAACTGCACAGACTGAGAAACCCTGGATGGGCCGCAATCTCTACCATTGGAGAGAGACTCAAGATCACATATCCATCACAGAATCCGCATAATCACAGACAGATCTGTCAGTTGGGAAGTGAACTATCAGAATGATTTTGGAGGAGGGGCCAGGTTAGATTCTCTTCCTGGTCTTTACATTTCTGGAGTGTGGCCAAATTTTGTCTCAGAGTGAAAAAATGTCAGGATATTGACTCCACTTTATTTTATATTGCTAAGTTAATAAATATTTTGGCTTTCTTAGTAGGTGGAACTGTAATGGTTAATTGTCCTGAGGGAGATTAAAAAAACATATTGGACTATCTTTTTCCTTGTATATCTTTCCTGAATATAGCAAAGGCTAATTTTTGTAAAATTAAGTGACTCCCTCCCCCCCAATTTGAAGTGTTAATTATAATTTGTATTCTGGTATCATCACATTGTACTTACTAAAATTTAAAAATTTTAAGTACAGATTTCTATTTTATCTAGGTATTTTAGTGGGACATAATGAGAGTAAATAAAATGTAATACTGAATGCACATTTGTTAAATTGTGTTTAGTAAGGGAAGAAATAGTGTATGTTTTAATATAGTATCTGTTCCTATTTGGCAAAAAAAGAAAAAAAAGACTAAGGAAATGAATGAAGCACACCATTTATACTAATCTGCCAGGGTGAAGAAAGCTTTTGGGTGGAGTATGGATTATAGATTTGTGCTAGCAGGAGGATTATGGACAATGATAATGGAGTGGCCTAGGTGGGAGATGCTATGGTGTATTGGAGTAGAACCACATGAGGGAGGCACTTTCAGTTAAATATTTAGAATCCTTCCTGTGAGGACACTAAAGTCTGAATGCTGATTCTGAAAAATTATACCAACTCATGAAACCTCTTGGTTATTACTGGAAAAGTCTAAAAAGGAAAACAGCCAGAAAATCCAGAATTAACACGCACAGAGCCAGTTATCTGAACCTTTTCTACAAGAGGTAGCTAGAAGTTGGGAAACAGAGGCATAGACTATGCAAGTGATTCTTTTAGCTCACCAGTAGACTTTTTAAAATGCAATCTCAAGGTTGAAAATCAAGGTGGGCTCATAATGTTCAGAGTTCTTCAGTGTTTTGTATGATTAATGGAACTGAGAACCTATGTGAGGCCAAACACAAGTTCATGCCTGCCTCCTCATAGTTAAGACTTCCTATGATTCAACAAACAGATCCACAAATCCTCTGCCTTCTTCTTCCTTCTTAACTATGCTGGATTCTACTTAAACACTTCTACAGATGGGAATTCGGTGTAAGGCAGGTCCATCTTGGAAGGCATCCAAGAGCACCAAGAGGCTCTTTTCATAAGGCAAGAACACATTTATCCTAAAATACAGACCCTGAAGACTGCTGCAGCAATGAATTCCAGTGCTCGCATTGACGCTTCCTCATTTGTCCTCATTATTTGGCTCAAGTCCTACCTTCCCTACACTGCTTAAGCTGCTGGCTTAATGTGTATAACTAAGTTGGTTGCCATGGAATAGACCAAAACTTTGTATGTTTCTGGGATTAAATAAGAATCTCTTGGAATGTGTCAGTTTGGTGTTTCCTCCCCACCCCCACCCCCTTGACTCCCTTTCTCCACGTCTTTTCCTTCTTTAAGACCATCATAAGGAATGAAAACTGGAAATGCAGCACTTGGCAAAATATTTACACTCTTCAGCTATGGATAGAAGCAATGGTACATTCTTACCTGACAATTTCAAAGTTAGCTACGTATTTTATCTTATCAAAGTCATTTGGCAAGCAAATCCTAATTTAGTCAAAAGGAGAGATGACCAGTAGAGAGAAAACAGGGCAGAAAACTAATAATGGTTTTTAATGCTCTTACAAGGATTTACAATTTTCACTATTATATATTGGCTTCATGGTATTGAAGGCAGAGGGGTTGTATAGCCTAAACCCTTTGCTTTACAGACGAGGAAACTGAAGCTGAGATGTGAATGTTAAAATGATAATAATAATAATAACGTAAGCCTATACTCCCAAACTACATGGAAAAACACAAACATATTAAAATAAGAAATGCATGACATCTAGAAGAAAGATCATAGATTTAGAACTGAATAAGTCCTTGAAGACCATCTAATCCAAATCTTTCATCTTATGGATAAGGAACTGAGGCCAAGAGAGGTTCAGGGACTTATTCAAAGTCATACAAATAGTTAATAATTGAGGTTGGATTTGAACCACAGTCCTCTAACTTTGAACCCAAAAGATTTTCACTGTATCACAGCACCTACTGGGGGCAAGAAGGAGGTTTAGGAGGAGAGCCCCAAAGGGCAGGGACTCTTTTATTTTTTTTTTCTTTGTAACCCTAGCACCTAGCAGATGACCTGGTATGGTAGGTACTTAATGAATGCCTCCTGAATAAAATCCAATCGAACTGAAGTGGTCCAAGATCACACAGATAGCAAAGGATGGATCTTCACCTCGAACCCAGGCCTTCTGTCTCCAAGCTCCAGGTTTTGTTTTTAATAACTCACGACTTCCTCTCTTACTAGCATCTCACAATAAACCTGTAAGGGCAAGGTATTGATTGGTATCCCTATTTTGTGGGTTATAAAAAAAAAACAACTAGTGATCTTAGGGTGTTATATATAAAAGTTTTCTGTTCTTTATTGGAAACATTTACTTTATCTTTGCCACCAAAATTATTGTTGTGCTCTAAACTGTTACTGTACATGTAAATTTTAATGGTGGCCAGTTTGAGGATTTAGAGGAAGGTCATTTTTAAAATGTTCATCTCTGCATACCTTAGATTCCTATAAAGTGAGGAAACTGGATTAGATGGGCTTTGGGATGGGATTGGACCTCAGAGGCTGTGTAGTTTATCTTCCTCATTTTAACAATAAGGAAACTGAAGCTCAAAAAAATTATCCAAAGTCATAAAGGTGGCAAGTGTCAAAGGCAGGATTTGAACCCAAACCCCCTGATTGCTGAGACAGTATTTGCTCTAATTTATCATGCTACAGGTCTCATACTTTAAGGAGAAAGCTCATTTTGGAGAATTTCCATAGTTTAAGTCTTTTTTCCATTGGAGTTATTGCAACGTATTTGGAAATAAATAAGAGACATAGGCTGGGAAAGGTGGAGAATGAGGATGAATTTTGATGACTATCGAGAACACTCTGTTACTAACAACCAAGTCAGAAAAGGAATGAAAACATGAACCTGTCCAACTAGAAATCCAACTTTTAACATAAAACTTTAATCTTAATAAAGAAGGGAATTACATGCATAGAATGAAAAAAAAAAATCAGCAACTTTCATTACTTGAAAAACGTGTCCTTGATGCAACTCTGTTCTTAGGGCATATGCAAAGTTAGTTGTGGGAAGAATTGAATTGCAGAGAAAGACTGCACACTACACATACTTCTCATTACTAAATAAACTGAAAGCCTTTTTTTTTTTTAAATGGGGAATTAGAGAGTATATAGAGGTAGGGGGAGGGAAGTCCTGAATATTTTTACATTTACTTGCTTTGAAGAATGATATATGCTACTACATGTAGGGTAAATGTTTTCTATCTTGCCAGACAATGTGATTTAATCTGAAAAGGCTGTAAGTATTTCCGCCCCCAGCTAAACACACCCACATACACAACAACTACAGTTACAAGAATTCTCTTGCCTTTCTGTCTTTTAGTAGGTAATTGGTGCATTTGAATAAAAACTAAAGCATGGGCTCATACTCCTTTTCCACTTGGGTTCCAAAATGGACTCTGGGACCTTGGAACAACATTTGACTCCAGTCTTTCCAGTCTTTAACTCCAGATCTCAAATTGTTTTTATCAGAAGTCTTGTGCTTTCTAAGTTTTCCCTATGTAAACTATGACAAAGAGAAGTTGATGGACTTGCCCAAGATCCCTTGGAAAACTAATCACCAAGCCAAGAATCCTGCACTATGTATACACCTCCCCCCCTCCTAAAAAAAAGTGAGAATATTTAACAACATTATTTTCTTCCAACCTGCATCTTCTCCACTCATATCTGGTCCAAGCTAACCTGAATGTCAATTGATTGATGGGCTTGGGAATCATTGAAGATTTCTAAGTTAGGTTCTTAGGATCAAAGGAGATAATATTTGTACAATATTGGTACAAAAGGAAAAGCACTGGTGTTGGAGCCCTGGGATCTCAGTTCAGATCTTGCCTTGTCATAGACTCCCTGTGTGACCTCAGGCAAGTCACCAAACCTCTTTATATAGGCCTCAGGTCCTCATGGGTAAAATGAGATGGCCTCTACAGCCCCTTCCTAGCCTAATAGGTGCCAAACACTGTGTTAAGCACTTTACAAATATTATCTCCTTTGAGCCTAAGAACCTAACTTAGAAATCTTCAATGATTCCCAAGCCGATCGATCAATTGACATTAGTGATAATAATAATAGCTAGCATTTTAAGGTTTGCAAAATACTTAACAAATATTAGCTCATTTTATCTTCAAAATAACCTTAGGGAAGTAAGTGCTATTACTATCCCCATCTTATACTTGAGGAAACTGAGGTTAAGTGACTTGCCCAAGGTCACATGGTTAGTAAGCGTTTGAGGCTGTATTTGAACTCAAATCTTCCTGACTTCAGGCCACCCACTCAGCTACCCAGAATCCAAGTAAGGGAAAGAATGTAACAGTTGGATTTTGGACTATGAAAGATCTTGAAAGATACTATGAAAGTACCCATGTGACCAAGAGCAGCTAATTGATGATCAGGGTAGGCCAAGTTCAAATTTTTTTCTCTTGGTGTCTTAGTTTTAGTGGAAAAACTCTTGTCAGTACAACGCTTTGATTTTACCTTGCTTATGACAACAATTAACAGATGTAGACTTTGACCACTTCCCAAAACAACAACAACAACAACACCACCTTTGGAAAACATACCTGCATATTCTTCCTGAAAATTCAATGAGGGCTCTCACTTTAGGTACACAACATGATAGAATTTGTCTTTCTTAGGATTTTAAAATCTTCTTACCTGTGGATTTGGGCATATTCTTTCCCCATAGATGAAGTTCCTCTCCTTATAGATGAAATTATTCAAAATAAATCTCCTCAAGGGAAATATTCTCTCTTGGAAGTGGTGTTTTTCAGGTTCATCTCACAAGGACACTAGGCTAAAATAGCTTTTTTTTTATCTTTCAGATTAAATCAATTTGAGATGCACTGGTGAGGCAGCCTCTAGCTCTGAAATGACATTGGCCTTTATTGAACCTCTTTCACAGTAGGAAAGTGTTCTGTCCTGGGGAGGGTATTGTGTTCAGTTATGGGTACCACATTTTACAAGAAAAAAAAACATTGAAAAACTGAAGTGTCTAGAAAGCATGGTAAGAAGATTGGGAAAAACCAGTCATATGAAGAACAGTTGAAGGAACTGGGAATGTTTAGCTGGGAAAGAGAAGACTCAGGGAGGCTCTGCTAACTATGATAAAGTACCTGAAGGGCTGTACTATGGAAGAGGGATTTTTGTTCTATTTTGGTCTCATTTTGGGGTTTTTGGACTAGAACTAAATACAATGAGTAGAAATTGACTAGTACCATATGTAGGTTTGATAAGAGGAGACACTTCAAAAAGTGGAATGGGCTTCCTTGGGTATTAGTAGATTGTTTACAACTGGAGGTCTTCAAGCAAAGGCTAGGTCACATTTGTTGGGTGAGTTGTAAAAGGGATGCTTTTTCAGGAGTGAGCTGGCCAAGATGACCTAGGAGCCCCTTCCAACCCTGAAATTCTGTGATCCTTTTGTTCTCCTAAATAACAACTACTTTACTGTTAACCACAAATAAATGTGTTCTTATATAGTTTGGGGAAATAAATGAAGGCTATTATGTTTTAGTTTTTAATTTTCACGTTTTTTTTCCCAGAATTAACAGAATATTGGCCCCTGTTCTGTTATCTTCTAAAGGATTTGGAACTGGAAATATGACAGATACTTATTTTTCAGAAGAGAGATATTATCATATGTCCTTGATACACTCTCCCAATAACTGAAAGTGCTTCAAAATTTTGGAAAAAAAACTCTTTGGAGGCAAGTCTTCCCCAAGGTCTTACATATAATAGTACATTTTCTTTCAAAGAGATATAGCATGAAGTCAGAACTACTACAAGGAATTCGGGTACCTTAGGCAAAAAATTTGAAAATCGGGCCCCGCTGTGGCATTTGAGCATAGTTGGTATAATGCTAGACCTAAGGGCAAAAAGACCTGACTTCAGGTGTTCATTATTAGCATTGTGACCTTGGGTAGATCACAACCTCTCTGAGCCACAGTTTGCTCCTTTGAAAAACGGGGATAATATGGGGCAGCTAGGTGGCCCAGTGGATAGAGCACTGGCCCTGAAGTCAGAAGGACCTGAGTTCAAATCTAGCCTCAGACCAGACACTTACTAGATGTGTTACCCTGGGCAAGTCACTTAACCCCAATTGCCTAAAAAAAAAATGGGGATAATAAAACTTAAGTACTTACTTTACAGGGTTGTTTTGAGACTTAAGTGATAGAATGTATATGGAGCATTATATGAATGTTGGTTATTATTAATGTTGTTTTTATTGAATCTTCTGAGTGTTACTGTCCAATAGAGGCTTTGAGGCATCATGATTGCCCCCAAAATCTAGGAATCTTAAACTAACCCATAACACTTTCTGAAATTCAGAATGTCACCCAAAGAGTAAAAGGAAACAAATGTCCACGTGAGGGAAGAGTATCATAGGATTATAGACTTCGAGCTATAAGGGATCTTGGAGGTCATTGAGTCCAATACCCTTATTTTTCAGTTGAGAACACTAAGTCTGAGAGAGGTTAGGTGATTTTCCCAGGATCACACAGCTACTTAGTGTGTAAGACAGGATTGGAAACTCAGTCTTCCTGACTTGAAGTCCAGCATTCTATTTACAAAAAAGTGATAGCTACAGAGTGGATCCTTGGTATTCAATGGCGGCCTTGTAATGGCTTGTTTTAGCAAGCTAAAAAAGCGTCAACTGTACATGAATGCTGAATAATTAGTAGGAAGAGGTGAGGTTAGGGGAAAATCGAGGCTACTTTGAGTGGTTCATCCTTCTCATGCCTGAAGTTCATTCAGTTTTCACGACTTCCATCCTACTCCAGGCTTTGAAGGAAGTCAGAAGGCAAAACCCTTTTCTGGAGACCAGGAATAACAGCTGTGACCCCACCCAGCCGGACTTTCTCAATGGATGTTTATATACTGTAGAAGCCCTGGCCCATGATTTCCATCACTACTGCCATTTATTTCAAAGGTGTTTTTGTGGGAGGAGATGTAGGAAAAGTAAAAACCTGCATACCTATAATCTCTTTTATGGGGAGGGGGGGAGTGTTGGATTAAACCTAATTGACTGATGGCCCTAACATTGAACAACATTCTGATCTAGATGAGGTAATGATTTCTTTCTCTTCATTTTATTCATAGGCCTACCAACAACAGCCTAAATGTTTTTAACATGATTCACTGGACCAAGAACCCAAGCTAATTTTTGGTTACTCTTACAACAGAACATTTTAATGAATATAAAATAAACATCTCATTCACTCTCTTCTTTTATGGCCCTCTACTTCTGTAGTTATCAGACCATCCAAAGCTCAAAACATCTATTTAATGATGCAAATAAGTTAGTACCCACCCAGACACCTTCAGTAAGTGAACTAGCCTGGAAAAATATCCCCAAATCACAGAATATCAGACTAGGAAGAGACTTAAATGACTATCTAGTCCCACATTTTTTAAGGGATATTATTCTTTATCATTTGACCAGCTACAAATAGGTTCTCTATTCCTACATTCTTTATAATGATGCATAGGTTGTCATAAAAGTTGATATTACCTACAGACAGGATCTGACTGATTACAGACTAAAAAGGAAAAAACCAGCAAGAATTCATGTCAAGCCAAGAAAATTCCAGTATCAAATTCCTGATAACTTGACCATGTTAGGAAAGGAGGTGTTTCAGACCGGTATATATTTTAGCCAACTAAAACCTATCATTGAAGTCTCAAAATCTTTACAATTTTTATCGTTTTGGATGCAGATATGTTTACAATTTATTACGTACTTTGCTAGAGTACACGAACTTTGTAACCTCTATTTGGACTGCTCAGAAGGTTTGACTTTTTTTTTTTAATGCTCTAGATTAGTACATAGCAGTCAAGTAAATTCCAGATAAGCAAACTGTTACTAAAATCAAAAGTGTGTTGCTACCAACATGTACCAACTACTAAAGAAATGTTGTCTGAAAGGCCGAAAATATGCAATTTGTAATGAGTATAATTTTACTGAGAACATTAAATTGGTTTGTTTTGGTTGAAGGGAAGTCCTCATCCTGAAATTTGCTCATAATTGAAGATTAAGAGTGACAGAATTCATAAGATCATAGATTTAGCCCTGGAATGGAATATGGTCCAACCCCCTCATTTTACAGATGAATCCTAGAGAAGGGAAGTAATTTATAGGATCATAGTATTATGGATTTAGAGCTGGAAGAGAACGTAGACATTACCTAATCCAACCATTTCACAGAAGAGGAAACTGAGGTTCAGAGAGGGAAAGTGCCTTGAATTAATTTCGTTCTCATTCCAAGGGCAACCAAGAAAGTAGTGTGGTATAGTAGAAAGATCACTGACCTTCTCTTTGATACTTACTGCTTTTGTGTTCTTGTTTCAATTTCCCCAACTGCAGAAATGAGGGGGATGGACTGGATGGTGACTTTAGCTTTAGATCTCCTAGCTTTACATCTATGATCCAATTCATAGCCCATCATTAAAGCTTTTAGTCTTTACAAATACATAGGAATACAGAATGAATGCTTTAGAAAAAAAAAGCACTTATAAAGAATAGAAGAAACATTAAATATGACCTTATGATGTGAATTGTCCAATATTGTCTCTTGTATTTGAATGCCTCCCTGTCCATGAAACAATTGTCTCCAGCTAAGTTCTGTTACGGTAACCTATAATACCAGCATCTGATTTGACACAACTCCCTTTCCCTCTATGAATATCTCACATACTAAGGAAGGGTGTGAAAAGTTTCAGCGTTTTGACATTAACAGTTAAAACTATTCATCATAGTAACTTTGGTGGGAACTAGCTTAGTAATGAGGCTACTTCTCTCTGGAGAGGCATAGTGGCATTCAAATAATGAGAATGTTTTCAAACCTATTATTTCCATTTTCCTTTTGGGGGGGGAGGGGTACTAATGAAGGGCTCTCCAAACATAGGTAAAAAAGGTGAAGAAAGCAAGAAAAACTTGTCAGAATGAGCAAAGAATCTCAAAAATTAGCCCACCCTATCCTTGCTTTCCAACTGAGTAAGAGAACTACTGTAATTCACAAATCCGAGAGAAAGGTGAAAATCATCTCTAGAAATACTTTCATTCAGATTTATTGGATTTCCATGATCTATTGTTCTGATGTTGAATGGGTTTCACCTTTAAATGCCTCCCACTAGCCTACACTTTCAAAAGCTCAATTGAGCAATAGCAAACTATGGCTTTTGCTCCAGCGATGTGCTTGTACGACATGGCTAGTCCTGCATGAAACCAGGCTGATTCCAAAATGGCTACATTTCAGGTGTGGAGGAGTAAGATCTAGGTGTGCTAATGGTAAAGTGCTTTAAGAAGATCCCCAGGGAAGGAAATGCTCTCCATAAGTGTGGGCTTAAAATTCACTTTTTATAATATCCTTCATCCATCACATTTCCTCCCCCGCACCTGGCAATTTTATCTTTAAGTTTAAAAGAAATCACTCCCACAGTTGTCCAGGGAATGCCATCTTATTTCAGTCACATTGGCACATGTGGTTCTATCTATAACTATGAAGTAAAAAAGAATAAAAAATGTAGGCCTTGATGACTTAAACAGAAGACATATCAAAGTCAAGGAGGAGCTAAGGGAGATGGAAAGACGGCAATAAAAGTAGCCGAAGGCAGCCGACATGATGAGGCCAACAGTGGTTGCTTCCTGTAGATATAGTTTTTAATTGTGAGTCTGTATGTGAGTATGTGGTGTGTGTGTGTGTGTGTGTGTGTGTGTGTGAGGAAATGACAAACTTGATCCCATCTGTTCTTTCAATTTGCCCTCTGAATGAATATACTATGCACTAGGTTAGTAGCATTCCCACAAGTTCTGAATATAAAAGAAGTTAAAGCATTTTTGTGAGTTGAAGGGGAAGAAATCACTGTACTTAATTTTAAGCCTCTTTCCAAGATGTCACAAGACAAGCTCCAGCTGTTTCCAGAGATTGGGAAAGAAGAAACAAGTGATGGTCAAATAAAAACTCAAACACAGAAGCAAATAAACAATAGCCAAGCCTACGCATTACCTTTTCCTCAGCTTTTGAAGGAAGGTCTACAAAATACCAAGATTGCTTTCATATGTAGGAAGAGGATTACTACAGAAGAACTTGTGTCTGTATTATTCTACAAATGAACAATGCCAAAGATATATCCTTATCACATGGCCTAAATGACAAAAGATACAAATGGCAGAATATTTCCAATACTGACATTTGAATAAAGGAATGTGAATAGTTTCCATAAGCCACTGGCTAATTCAAATAGATTTTTGAAACATTAAACATCTGCTGTGTGTGAGGCAATGAGATACTGGGAATGCAAACATTCCTTGGCCTTGGGGAGCTTATGTTCTACTGGTAGAATACAGCATGACCACGAGTAAAATATAAAATAAGTAAAAAGTAATGCACACAAGTTTTCAGAGGGTAAAAGTGTTAAGGAAAGTTGGGGATCAGGAAATATCTGATTTGTGCTTGCATTTTTGAAAAGTAACTAGGGGCTTTATGTGGTGTGTGTGAAGAAGGAGTGCAGGGTACTTATTGTGGACAACTTAGGCAAATGCATGGGAGCAGGAGATGGAGAATCATCTCCCAGGAACACATGGCAGACCAATTTGACTAACATGAGAATATAGGAAAGAGAGTAGCATGATTGCAAGGAAGTGGGAGCCAGATAATGGAGGGCATAGTGAAAAACTCCATATATTTCTGCCATCTTACCAACAATACCATATCTTATAATTTCAGGTTACAAAGAAAACTGAAGAGTTTAAATTTCTCTTTTTCTTTCTGTCTCTCTCTCTGTCTCTCTCTCTGTCTCTCTCTCTCACACACACACACACACACACACACACACACACCTTTCATTAGGACGTAAGCCCTCATTAATGCTTAACAAAAGTAGAAAGTTTTAAAAGTGTACATTTCAGAATATGATATTTCAGATCTGTGAGAGTGGAATGCTAGTCATTATGTGCACTGTATTCTGATCACATTTTTTTCATTTAGGGTTAGATCTCTTTCAGGAGTGAGCTTTGTAGGGAGCTAGATACACCCTGCTTAATTAGCTTCCCAGGATGTTCTAGACATTGCTGTTTGTATCTTGGATAAACATCGTCCTTCACCACCGGCCCTTTCCTCCCTTTCTCCCCAAAAGAAAGCGAATTGCATTTTCCACGCGTGGCCAAAAAACAAAACAAAAAACAAAAATAAAACCCTCCTTCCCCAAAATAAATAACCCCCAGAAATGCAGTATTCCAAGGTGGAATACAAATATGGCAAGTGAGCTACAAAGGTACCGAGGTTTATGGAGGAATTGTTGGCCTGCTTCTGTTCCTTTTAAAATATACAACATATGCTGAGGGCAAAGTTAGGAGGTGGGTTGTTCACATTCCTGTTCAATTTAATTGCATGCTTCAATGTCCATATTACCTATAATCTCTTTGAATTCCCATGTCCATCAATCAAATAAACATCTCTAGAAAGGCATTCATCGCCTTGTAGGTTATTCAATATAAAATTTTTAGAAGTCCAATTCAACCGAATCCAACAAGCCTTTTAAAGCATTTACTAGGTGCAAGACACTGTGCTACGCCAGACCCAGGTTCAAATCTCATTTCTGAGGCTACCCATAGAGCCTTGGGCAAGTCATCCTCAACTATCAAGAGGGATATACTACATTGGCCTCTGTTGTTCCTTTTGGCTCTAATTCTTATGATCTTAGATAATGGAAACTTCAATTTATTGTAGACTCTTGGTTTCATTACAGTAAGGAGATGCACTTACCCTAATTTAACCAAGCATTTCTATTTGGAGGATAGGAGATTGTTATAAAACAGAGGCTTCTAAACAGACTGTGAAAGAGGGACCAGGCTCCATGGAAGATCTATTCTTCAGTGGGTAATTATTGTCAATAGGGAGGAGAAGAGAGTGATAATCTGTATGTTAAGTAAATCATATTGGTAGCTTTTAAAGGAGTGCATTACTCCAAGACCTCATTCTTACATAGAAGTGATACTGGGCTCTTGCGGTCTATTGTAGTGAATTGTTAGGTCTGACCAATTAGGAAAGGCTTTGAGTGGGGCCCTGGGTGATGTATGATATGCCCAATGTCTAGGGATCAGTTTAGCTCAATTTGGAAGGGCGTGGTACCAGGTTGCCAGCAGGGTGAATTTTTTTTCAATGGATACGTTTTGAGATTATCATGTTGCAGAAGGCTTTTTTTTTTTGGACTAGGCTTGTAGGGAACTTGGGGTGAAGGAACAGATTGATGAAGATCGGCAACTAAGTGTGTTGGCTAGGATCACTAAGAGGTTAAATGATTTGCCAAGAACCAAAGAGGCAAGACTAGAAGCCAGGTACATCTGATTTCAAAGTTGACTTCATACATTCCCCCATTCTTCCTCTCAGAAAAGTATCTGTACCCATGAAATCATGAGTTCTCAAAGAATGTAAGTACCTAAACTAAGACAACCTTCCAAATTAGAAGGTAGTCATTGTAGTTCAGTTGTTTTCAGTCCTGTCTAACTTTTCTTGTGACCCCATTTGGGGTTTTCTTGGCAAAGATACTGGAATGGTTTGCTATTTCCTTCTCCAGCTCATTTTACAGATGAGGGAACTACGGCAAACATGGTTAAGTGATTTGCCTAGGGTCCCACAGCTAGTAAGTGTCAGGTTGAATTTGAACTAGGGAAGATGAGTTTTCTTGACTTTAAGCTCAGTGCTCTATCCATTGCACCATTTAGTCTTCCTTCCTAGATGCTGGTAGCAACCCATTAGGAACCAGAAGACCAGTGATAAAGGACTGTGGCTGAAAGGAAATTGCTCTTGCCTATTGATAAAGTATTTCATTGCAGGCTCCTGGTACAGGAAATGAAATCAAGTTTAAAACTTAAAGCTGTATCACTTGAACTCAGCCAATGTTCATTAAAGTTAAAAAAAAAAAAGTGGCAATACGTTGTATACCCTAAATGTGATAAGTGGTAAATTGATCTTCTTGTATCATCTATATCCAGATGACACCACTTAATTAATCACCTACCCTCTGAACTAGTTTTTGCTTTTTCAAGTGAGCTGAGTTCTAAACAATCAATCACTTGATGATTAGTCAATATAGTTCAGTCATTTCAAATAATCAGACCATTTCAGCTATTTTTTTTTTGGAGATGCCTGAGAGATGATCTTTTGGGGGAGGTAATTGCCATGTGACTTAGAATGGAAGGGACCATAGGGAACATCTAGTACAACTCTTATTTTACAGGAGAAAGCTGAAGCTCAGGGAGACAAGTGATTTCCCAATGTCACAAAGACAGTGAGAAACAGCTATTATTTCATCACAAGTTCCCTGACGCCAAATCCATTTGCTCTTGACACTGCCTAGGATTAAACACAAGATGATTCAAAAGGTCACACGGTCCTGGCCAAAATGGATGATGGTTGGCTTACTCTTTCGCCCGCTCTGGGGCATTTTCACTGGCTGTCACTTATGCCTCAATTGTTTTCCTCATCTCTGCCTCCTGTTTTCCCTGGCTTACTTCAAGTCTCAGATAAAATCCCATCTTTTGTTAAAAAAAAAAAAAAAAGCCTTTCCCAATTGCTCTTAATTCTAGTGCCTTACATTTCTTGAATATTTCCAATTTATCCTGGATGTAGCTTTTCATATACAATTTCCTTGTTGCCTCCTCCATTAGACAGTGAGCTCTGAGGGTAGGGACTGTCTTTTCCCTTCTTTGTATCTGCAGTACTTAGCATAGCACCTGGCACCTAGTAGGGGCTTAGTAAATGTTTTAACTGTTTCTCTTTATTTTCTCTCATAGCTAAATTCCAATCTAATTAATGCATATGTGTTGAAAGAGCTAGTTCCCTATGTGAATTCACATGTCTCTTGACACTGAATGTTTATATGAGTTTTTTAGAATTTACTCACTGTAGGTTAGACTTCAGATTCACAGCCAAACTTACTTATGAAGCTCTCTTTTGATTACACTAAGAATTTCACTCCCGTGTGAAAGATCTAGCACATGGGTTACATTACACAGTGTTGTATTATTTAGCTGAAACAATGAAAAGAGTTTGTTATAAAAACATACGAATCATTGTCTCTCTTCCCTCTGTGGGTAAAACTTCTATCGACATGGGAGAATTGAGCTGATGGAGACATAAACTGGGGTTACATGTGCTAGGGTTAATTACAAGCAGCTGTGACCAATAGGAAAAAAAACTGTCCATATTTGGTTAATTTCTTATGTTAATGTGGGTGGCCAGGTTCAACATGGCCTGGTGACCTTTCCAACATATTCCTCAAATGAAAGGCAGAATATAGATTTAAGAAAATGTCACCGAATGGCGGATTTAAAGTGGGCAAACCTTATTGATTCTGCCTTAAGTAATTTACAGTAAGGCCCTACTCTTTGCTCAATATAAAATTGCTGATATTTATCTTGTCAGCAAGGGTAGAATTCATCAGGGCTTTAGGGTTATGATTGGTACCTTGTTTAAACAGAAATAAATGCTCATTTATGGCAAAAGTGGGCAGATAGAGCACCAGGACTAGTCAGGAAGACCTGAGTTCAAATCCAGCCTCAGACATTTACTAGCTGTGTGACCCTGGGCAAGTCACTTAACCATGTTTGCCTCAGTTTCTTCATCTGTAAAATAACCTGGAGAAGGAAATAGCAAACCATTCCAGCATCTCTGCCAAGAAAACCCCAAATGGGGTCACAGAGTCAGATATGGCTGAACAACAAAATGGCAAATATTCCCACTGTTATAGAGTCACATTCACAGAGCAAGATATGTCAGAAAACAGAGTATTGCATGGTACACTTGGCCCCTTTCAATGAGATGTTGAGACATTGATTTCACTGAAATAGATACAGACTGACTAGATGATTCTTTTAACTCTATAGGTGCTTGTGAAACTGCAGTAGGAACTAATTAGAAATGTTTTGATATAAGATATGTTGTCTGTAGCAAAGAGCACTTCCCTGGAGTTATTTCTCTAATATAATCAATCCTCTTCCTGTCATCCTGTGCGTGGTCTGTGAAAGCTAGGAAGAATGAGGAAATTTTCATGAAATAGTGGCTATGATAATGAAATGTCTGTGAGTGATAAGATATTTATTAGGTTGCAATTTCCTGAACTATTTTAGAATCACTTACATTTTGATTGGGGGGAAGACAGATTGAAACTTTTTGCCTAAATAATATTCACCTTACAGAGATCAAAGAGACCTGTGAAATTCAGTAGTGATCTGTAAAATTTAAAAAGTTCACTGCCAAAGATGACTAAAAAAAAAAAAAAGGAAAATGGCAGCTTTGAATAAGATGTGGGAAGGTAGGAACACTAATATGCTACTGGTGGCTCTACGAACTGTTCTGAGTGCACTGAAAAAAAATTTGGAATTATGCAGGAAAAGTTACCTGCTCATTATCACACAGGCATTAATCACTATCGGAGGAACAGTATAATCCCACATCCTCTGACTCTAGTCATTACTCTTTTAAGAATACTGGAGGTCTGGGGTAACTAGGTGGAACAGTGGATAGAGCTCTGGCCTTGAAGTCAGGAGGACATGAGTTCAAATCCAGTCTCAGACACACGACACTTAGTAGCTGTGTGACCCTGGGCAAGGCACTTAACCCTGATTGCCTCACCAAAAACTAAACAAAACAAAAAAACAAACCCACCACTAGAGGTCAAATTCTACCTGTGATACTTACTACCTTTGTAACTTTGCACCGCCCAGTTTTCTTGACTGTGAAATGAACAGGTTGGACTGGATGACTTCTAAGGTCTCTTTAGTTCTAAATCTATGGTCCTATTATTTTATGAATGAAGACATGAATTTCAGGCATTAGCTATCAGTCAGGAGATGTCTCTTTATAAGCAATGAACTGATGCTGCACCTCTGAAATCATCCTATGCGAGCAGTTCCTTTATTCCACCTATGGGTTTAACTCTTGGCTCTCCAACTTATTATTTGTGTGACCCTGGGCAAGTCAGTGAACTTTTCTGTGCCTCAGTTCCATCAAATGTATAATGAGAATGTTGACCCTGAAGGTCCCTTGCATCTCTAAATCTATGGTCCTATGGTAATTAAGTTTGGCTTTGTTCAGCCTGACTCATGATCCTCCAGTATTACTTCCTGAGTTCACTCAATTCTTTTTTACGGTGTTGTGGTCCAGATTAAGGTGTGACTAACCTCTTCAACTTTGTTGAATGTTATTTACAGACCCAAGTTGGCCATTTACAACTGATGTCCTCCCTCTGGTAGAGATGCTGCTGGTGGCTTGATCCCATGTGAAGCTCAGATTCACAAAGGTGATATTTCCAGGAAGGAAACACTAGATGTCACAGAGGTTTCTGGATATATGTTAACAGTCTGTGAAATCACCCATGAATTCTTGCTCCCAAGTTCCTGGTCTCTCTATGAGACTTTAAAAGAGAAATGCTTAAATTACATTGTAGATTTGGCCATTTTTCAAAAAGTTCAAAGGGAATTTTCTGAAACCTTTGTGTGGGGCTTTTGAGTCATAAATATTTCCTTCAGGAATCTGCCATGTTGTTCAGTATTACTTCATAATTTGGTTATGACTTTGGGGGGCCTAGGGAAGAAGGGAATGTGGAGGGATTTTTTTTTTTAAAATCACATTATCTTGCTTGCAGAATGACATAAAAAGACAGCAACCCATTTGCTGCAATAAAAACTTCAGCAATGCAGTGGATTAGTTAGATTTTCCTCCAGTACAGACAGAAAGCTAAAATGTTCATATATGTGATAGCAGAAACAAACTCAAATGAAAAGATTTTTTAATGCCTATCATTGACACCCTGAACTGTTATGCATTTTACTGTATTTGAACAACGTGGTCAGGAACTCCTAAATCCCTTCCTGAAGGGGCATATAGTTTGGCCCCAGAAGGCAGAGATAAGTAGGATCAGTGGATGAAGGTGCAAAGGGGCAGATTTAGCCTTGAGGGAGTGTTGGAGTGAGAAAAAAAAAACAACAACTCAATAATTAGATCTCTAGTCAAGAGGATTGGGGTGCTCCAGGCGAAAGTGAGCTTCCTCTTAATGGAGGTCTTCAACGAAAGGCTAGATGAACACTTATTGAGTTGGATGCAGAATTATTTTTTTGGGGAGGTGACTGTGGAGGTCCCTTCCAACTCTGAAATTCTGTGATTCTGAGATACAGTCAATAGACATTTATTCTCAAGTAAAATACCTGAAGGGCGTTGTGGAAAGTATCTGCACAGCAAAGAGAAAGTGATATAAAGGAAGCTATTTAAATTTTTCTCGAATCAGCAAAACAGACTTGCTGAAACATTAGAAAGGTATTCCACAGGTAGATCAAACACTTTGTGTACTATCTACACCCATTTTTAATCTCGCTCACTGTAAACTTCAGTTTTCTCATCTATAAATGGAGATAACAAAAATTGTATGCCCTACCTCATACATAGGGGCTAGTATGGATACAGCATTTTGTAAACCTCAAAATGTTATATTAATATGGGTTAATGATCCGGATATTTCCTATTATCATTATAGAGAATGACCTATCAAGATAGACTACAGAGTTTATTGCATCCATTATAGGTCAGGAAACTGAGTCAGAGAGGTCACTTTCTCAAGGTGACACAACTAGTAAGTGTCTGAGTCAGGATTTGAACTCAGGTCTTTCTGATTCCTTTTCCAGCATTCTATCCACTGTACCACCTAGTTGCCCAAAACTTGAAAACAACCAAGACATGAAATTGACTCTAGGTGAGTGAATCAGCAAAGACATTTCAAAATTAATTTTGGGATCTGACCATCTTAAAAAATTATATGACTCGTGCTGTGTGATCCTGGGCAAGTCATTTAACCCCAATTGCCTCACCAAAAAAAGCAAAAAAAAAAAAAAAGATTATATGACTCGTATGAGGACTTTCTTCAGATGAGGGATCAAAACAAGTATGTAGTTTCCTTTTAGCAGTAATGATTTCTGGATGGGAGAAATTTTATCAAAAAGAAAAAGAGAGAATGGACAAACAGCTGAATGTTTATTTATCTTGCCATCATCTGTCTGTTCAGATGAAACTGTTTGTGATATTTGCAACTCCACAACAGGAAAATGATCATATGACTGAACTCTTCAAGCCCACTTACACAAATATGAGGGATGTCTGGGAGCACAAGAGGCTATAACATTAGGCCATCACTTCAAATCAAATTGATTCATCTCAAAATAACTGAGTGGCCATGAATGAGCAATAATTTCTAGGCCATTGGGCAATGTGCTGGATAATATAGATAAAACGTAAAGACTAGCTAGGTCCATTTAATGGGGGCAAAGGGGGGGGGGTCTTAAAATTCTCATGCTTTGATGGACCAGTCTGATCAATATGGATACTCTCTCCACAAGTCCAGGTTTCAACCCATCCTTGCCTCTTTATCCTTTGTGATTCTTGTCCAACTTTCCATGAATCTTCCAGAGAAGATACACTCAAGATAAGAGCTATTGTTAGAGTCTAGGTCTTTGAGTATTTTGTGAATATCAGCACAATACTAAGGCAGTCCATCTGTGATTTCTTGCCCTCTCTGCATGACCAGCTTGTCTCCTTTTCCAGTCATGTATGTCCTTCACAGCATCTATTATGACACTTCCCATATTGAAGTCAAGGAATGTGCTCTGGATTATTTACTCCCATCACGTGCCTTTCCATTTCACTTTGAGTAATCTACAAATTTTATTCAAGACCATTCTCTATAAATAATCAAGAATCCATATAAATGTATAGCTTTAAGATTTACAGAGTGATTCCTTCCCTTAAGCAACTCATTTAACCTCCCTTAGCTCCGGGTTCCTCATCTATAAAATGAGGGGGTTAAATTAGATGGACTGAGGCCCCTTTCAGATCTAGATCTTTGATTTTTTGATTCCAGCTATCTTCTCTCCATATCACAGTTTTTTTTCTAGAATATATCCCCAAGGACGAAGGGGCTTGGGGGCTTACTGGAAAGAAGAGAGTGACCAAATGGGAATATTTCCAATAACATCTACCATTCCCCCCCCCCCAAGAAAACCCTATGAAAGTGTGTACTCTCATTCTGCCAGGTGGTAATTAATTTTGTCTTTCTGATAACAGACACTATGATGGGCAAAATGAAGACCACTGATAAGGCTGCCTAGCAGGGATGGGACTGATTTTTTAAAAATTTCTTTTCTCTTTCCACTCCTTCTGGGCCTACTGAATTCCTCTCCATCCTTTAAAGTCCACCTTAAGTGCCATCTACTCCGTGAAGCCTTCTCTGATCTTTCTATGTTAGTGATCTTTGCTCTTGGGTCTCAGACAACACTTTGATTTTCAATTCACTGGTGCCTGTGCCATGTAATATTATACATTGTAACTATATATATTTGTGTTTTATTCCCCCTCCTCTGCCCCCAACTCTCAATTTGAATGCTACAATATATCTCCCTCATGACCTACCGTAATACACAACAGGGCCTTAAAGAAACATTCACTGACTGACTGGTTGGCTGAATGAATTAATGCTGAGTATTCAGCAAAGCTGGAAATTATTTTGGGGAATAGCAAACTAAATACCAGGCAACCTCTAAAAGTGCTGAAAATGATTTAAGACTAAAGTACATTGAATGTCTTTGTCATTCTTGGTTGTTTACACAATGGGAGCTACTAGTTTGGCAAGAAATAAAGTAGTACATATGGTTCTCAGTGGTGGGTTTGAATCGAGAAAAATTGTATGAGGTTGTATTTGGTCAAACTGCTTTATTAGAGCTAGTTAAGAGTGATCTGGGCTTTCATCCCTTTTCTTACCTGGGTTTCAACTTCTAACTAATTGACTGTAGTCATCATTATCTCTTGCCACCTTGCTTAGGGTAGTCAGCAGAAGAAGGGTAGCCAGATGGCATGACTGTAGGAAATCTCAGGCCTTGAAATACGATTACAACCAAGTGTTTTTTGAGGGTTATTAAGACTGGTCTAGCTACTAAAAACAATTTGTCATCTGATTGGGGTTGGGATGAGTTTTGGCTACTAGATGTTAGTGCTTCAGTGAAGACAATGCAGCTGAGTAATGGTAGTGGGAAAGGAGTTGAGTGGCTACTGTGACAAGGGAATACAATGACATTTATGCTCATACTGAGGCTGCACATAGAACTGGTATATTTAAGGAGTACAGGAATAGTTAATAGTGTTGATCTAGCTCTATGATACTATGGACTTAAAACAATAATGAGTAAAGGGTACATGAAAAAGTTCAGTGGAGCCTTTGTGGCATGGAAGCATTGATTGCTGGTCCCCAAGGGTGGTTTCCCCAGTGTGTGTGTTCTTATGTTCTGCTGAGAATCCTTCCCTAAAGTAAGGTTAGCCTACAGAATGGGGCTTATACCAGCCCCTTGATTTAGCTGATTCATCTGTAGCCACCACACCACGTATAACCCTAGTGAATTGGCCAGGGAAGAATTAAATGTGGCAGGTTAAACTTTGCACCAGAGATGAGACAATACATATTTTGAAGGCTATTTTTTCTCTGGAAGGGTGTGTCTCTCTTTTTGGAGGACAGGGGACCTGAAATTAAATTACATTATACCTGGATATGTTTCTGTTGAGCAGACATAGTGTCAGTTTCATTTCATCTCCAAGCTATCATAATGCATAGGGTCGATGCTAACATTTAATCAAGCCACTAATCTGCCCTAAAAACACACATAGAACAGGCTTCTCCAAGTGAACCTCTCAACCAATCTGCCCTGGGATCAAGGCAGAGGGAGCCATCACAGGAGCTCCAAATGTAAACAGCCTTAGAAAAACCTCCCGGAGAAAGAAGGGCAAGGTTCTGTCTATGGGACTGGCCCTAGGCAAAAAGAGTGAAGGTGGAGAAAGCTGAGTTTCAGCACTTGCACTTCTTTCTATTCTGGCCACCAGGCTCCTGTCAAATCTGCCTTCAGCTAACTGCACCTAGGAAAGGATCTGATTAACTCATTCACACTCATTAAAGTTCAAATGACTTATAATAGGTCAAGTGTCACCTTGCTCAAGGGTATTTCTCATTTCCATTTAATAGATTAGGACTAATCCTTAAATCTTTACATTCCAAAGACATTTATTTCATATAAGGAAGTGGGAGATTTACAAAGATTTTTTTTTTAAATACTACCTCTTACAACTGTACCGGGAATACAATGTATAATTAAACAATGCAGATATATTCAATGCAAGAATAATGAGAGAGTGAAACTTTAATAGTAGAAATCTGTTGATTTTGGGGACTTGGAGAAGCCTTCTTTCTCTATGTCTTAAATCATACCACTGATCATGTTTAGCATTAATAAGAAAACATAGATGCTTTACAACATCACTAAGGAAAAGATGCCAAAACTTGGAACTTGAGCCACTTAAGATTCTAGAACTGGAGGGTCATCTGGAACCACTTAATTTGTTACATCTTTGGTCGTTCTCCTCTGCCCCCATTAGATGCTAAGCTCCTTGAGGGCAGGGATTGTCTTTCTTTTTCTTATTTGTATCTTTAATGCTTAGCACTGTGTCTGGCACATAGTAGGTGCTTTATCAATGTTTATTGAATTGAAAAAGTGGAATAGTATCGGGTAACATGAGAGGCAGCTTAGTATCATGGCTAGAGTGCCTGACCGGAAGTAATGAATGCCTGGACTCGATTCCTACCTTTGATGCCTACCACTGGTGTCATGATGGGCAAGCAGGTCACTTAACCTCTTTATACCTCAGTTTCTGCATCTGCAAAGTGGGGGTAGCACTACCTGTACACTCCACAGGATTTGTGAGGTTCAAATAAAATAATATATGTGAATTACTTTGCAAAAACCTCAAAGGCTATGTAAATGTCTTGAAGATTATGGAGCAGCAGCATAGCATAATGGATAGAGAACAGGACTCAAAACCAAGAGGATCTGGATTCAAGTCTCGTATCTGACACCTACTGGCTGTGTTGTTCTGGGAAAGTCACTGAACCTCTCACTGACTCTAGCAATTCTCTAACTCTATAAACTTCAGAGAAGATGTAAAACTGTATTGGTAGCAGGAATTCCCTGTGCCACTGAAGTTATAGGTCCAGCCTCTATCCCTGTTATTGGAAGCTAGTAGTACAGTGTAGATAAAGTTGGATTTGGAGTCAGAAAGACTGACTTCAAATCCAGCCTCAGGTACTAATTAATTGTTTGATCCCGGGTAATCACTCAGCCTTTATCTGCCTCAGTTTTCCTCATTTGTAAAATGGGGATAAAAATAGCATCTATCTCAGAGTTGTGAGGATAAAAAAGAGATAAAGGCACTTTGCAAAATTTAAAGTTCTAGATTGTTGTTGTTTAGTTGTTTCAGCTAATTTCCCATTTTACAGATGAGAAAAGTGAATCTAAGGGAGAAAGAAACTATTTGGCTAGGGTCCACAGCTAGTTAGTGTCTGAAGCAGGATTTGAACTCAGATCTTCTTACTCCAAGCCCAGTACTCTCTCCATCATACCACTTAGCTACTATACAAATTACACCACTATTAGCATTTGTCTTGAATGTTAAGTTCATATTAATAATGATAATAAAAAATCCTATGGCCCATATTCTGTCTAGTATTTTAAATATAGAATATAAGCTCTATTATCCTACAAACTTTTGTTACTTTACAGCAGGGTCTCTTAAACTGAGGTCCACAAAAAGCCAGGCCTTTAAAAAAAAAAAAACTGCATAGTTCTTAAACAGGAGGTCCCTGAACTTGTATGAAGGGAAAAAATACATCTTTATATTCACTGAACTGAAATTTAATGTTTCCTTCATTTACTTAAAAACATTATTACTAGTCCATAGGTTTTGCCCAACTCACAGAGGGATTCATAGCTGAAGGAAGGATTAAGAACCCTGGCTTTAGGACTTTCTGCATTGGGGAAAACTTCTCATGGTGAAACACAGTGATATACGGAGAGCCCTATTTTGATTGGACCATATCCCAATCACCAAGCACAGGATTGACTTCAGGCTGTCATAGTAAAAATATGCAGATTTCTACAATGGACTCAAAGGTTTGTGACTTTTGATTAAATGAAGTTTATTTTAAATAGCATTCCCTTAGGTAATTTCACCTGGAAAATGTTGCTATAAGGGAAATAAAATAGTGTGTATTGGAATAGTTCTGAAACAGAACATTTTAACTTAAAAAATAGAATCCATTCAGTATTGTTAGGGGTTAATGAAACCATTAATGAAGATGAAATTTAGTCCTTCCTCTCTGATTCGCCTTGTTTATTTCCATGTCTTTTTTTTTTTCTTTTTGGATGATAATTGATTCTCTAACCAAAACCTCCAGATCTGTGGATGATCTCACATATCACATGAGCAGAAAGACAAAAGACTGAATCCAGCAGTGATGTTTTACCTGTAAGGTTCTGAAGGACAAGCTTCCCAGCTTCAATATGTACCACTAAGACTGCCAGAGACATGAGAACTAGGGAATCAATCAAAACTGAGTGCTTAATATTCCTTTCATACAACCATAACTCGATGGGCATCTGGTCTAAGGTGAGGATCACTCTATAAAGCACAAAATGAAAGAGACTGAGACTACCCCCAGTTGCCAGACCTGTAGACCCAGTTATATATTCAAAGGTGGGTTAATGGTAGAGTGAGTTCAAAGAATGATATTCAATCTTTTCCGTAATAGAACTTGACAGAGAATAGACCCAAAATCAAAGACTTGGGGATAAAGGAAGAAAGGAGAGAAAAACTGGAGTTGTTGAGAAAAAAAAGAAGGAAGAACTACTTATATCTCAGAACTTTCATCCTTATCATAATGACCAATGTATTTGTTTTTGTCTGGATAGACTGGTAATAGTGTTATTATTCATCCTTACAATACAATAGCTAGCAATTATATAGGACTTTGGGGGCAGCTTAATGGTGCAGTGGATAGTGCCTGGCTTGGAATCAGGAAGACCTGAGAATCTGCTCTGGTGCATCTTCATGTAGAAAAGCTTTTCCTGATGATAGCTCTTACTTGTTGTGCGTGGTCTCCATTCACATTTCCTTATCATCCATGGATGTGCAATATGTCCCCTGTCTCCTTGAGGGCAAAGATTGCTTTCTTTTTTGTTTGTATAGCCGCTAGCAAAATGCCTGGCATAGAGGAAACATTCAACGTGTGGTTGTTGGATTGGATAGAAATAGTGGGTCCTCATCACACCTATGGCCAGGGGCACGTCTTTCAATCCCACCCTGGTTAGCAGGAATGTTTTCACACAGCAGGAGCTGCTCTTGTCCCACGGAACTTTCCTCCCCTCTCCCTCTGCCCCTGAAAGAGCCTCATTCCCTTCTCAGGAGCCAGGAAAAAGCCAGGCCTTTAAAAAAAAATGCCTACACAGTTCTAAATAAGAGCCACACTCTACCCAGTTGCATGCCACTCCTGTCTGTACAAACATAGCTTTTTCCTGCTGTCTTAAAAGTAAGTAATTTTCAATCTTCAAGTGCCCATTTGTGAGCATCATTAACTCCCTGGGGGCCACTCCACACACCCAAATGAGGACTTGGAACTCCCAAGGCCAAGTTCCTCATTTAAGGTCAGAGAGCATTGAGAGGTGGGGCCACACCAGAACTTGATGAGCCAGGTTGTTGCCTCTCATCTGGGCACTCAGGCTGAACAGGGCACATGTCAGGTAAAGAGAATTTGGCCCTAGAGACATGTGAGGAATTATTTAGGGTGATCTAAGAGAGTAAAGCATGAACCAGGTATGTTCAAACTGAATACACAAAGGGATTGGGCTGAGGAAGTAGGGAGGATGGCCAGGGAATAATAAATAAATGAATAGATAGATAAACAAATAAATAAATGAATGAATGAATGAATGAATGAATGAATGAATAAATAAATAAATGAATGAATGAATAAGTAAATAAATAAATGATAATAGGAAAACAATATCAGGTGTTCTTTTTTGGGGGGTGAAGAAGGAAGGAGGACTTCTCTTCTTAATAGTCTCTTCTCAGGCTGTTGACAGAAAGTCATCATTTCTCTTACTACATAGAGATGAATTCACTTTGATATTCTAGCATAAAGAGAGAAAACCTTCCCCCTCCTCCTCTCCAAGGGTAGGAAAACAAACACTTTTTTGAGTTCTAGCAGCTCTGATTCTCTATTACCTCAAACGAAAATTTTCCATTGTTCAGCAGAACAGATACTTTCCTGAGCCCAGAGAGTGTGAGTGAGCTTCATGAGTCACCTGGGGGCCTTCTCACCAGGGGAAAAAAAAAAAACACACACACACACACAACAATTTGACCCCAGAGGAAATTTCATCCACTTCCAGTCTGAATTTCGTAAATGGCCCTCTGTTATCTGGAACAAAGGACTAGGAGATTGAAAGAGGCAACTGAAATGTGTCCATAACCCACAGGATTATTCTAGCATCAACTCCCTCGTTTTGCTCAGGACAAGGTAGCAAGCAAATCACGGAGGTTTCTCTTGCCCACCAATGGAGTACCACTCAAGGGTACTGAGTGAAATGGCCAAAAGTGTCAGAGAAGAGTCTGCCAAGGGCCAGGAGGATTCTTTTCCAGGCTCAGCAGAGGCCTGCTTTTAAACCGCTGTTCTCTCTCCCCTCCTCTTTGCCAGCTTGATCTTTATTGTGTTAAGTCCTAAATTGAAAGCAGTGTAAATTAAGCCTCTCTAATGAAATGGGAATTGTACTGTAATCACTTTGTTAAACTCCCCTGGAACAGAAAACACACGCAGAAAGTAGGTAGGATCCAATGACAATCAGGTCTGGATGATTTAACTTTAACCTAAAGGATGCCTCCAATACCTTGTATCCCAAAGAGAAAAGAAATCACAGTCTTCTTAACCAAATATTTCTAGTAGGCAAAAATCCAGTAGCTTGTACTTTACTCAGCCAAAGGCTCGTTTCGAAAGCCAATCTGCTGAGTTTTGGGGTGTAGGTGTGAAGACAATTCACCTGTTCCTACCAGCAAAAAATTGGTGGTACTGCTAAAAGACACTTTTCTGTTGTGTTAACTCTTTCATAAAAGCCATTTTCACCCCCTTTGAGGTTGAACAGTGTGTGCTCCGCTATTAACTCATATTTTCTGAAATATGATACTCTGACACTATGGTATGTTAAAGGAACTACAGGGATTTTCCTTGAAAAAGCAAAACACATATTAGACTGGTAATAATTAAAAAGACTACCCAGAAACATGAGGAATGTTAAATGGGCTATGGGGTGTTTTTCTTCTTCTCCCTAGTCTAAGAATCAAAGTATCTTCTAACAGCTTGGAAAGCTAAAACAATGCCTTTTAGCAAGCCTGCTGCCCTTACGGGGTGGGTTTATTTTTAGTCCTCATACACGCGGTTCTGGAGGAAAATATTGGATGTTGGAAAAATCATTTTGCCCCTAGGGAATGGGCATTCACTTTTTCAGCTGGGAGCACATAAGCAATTTATGTGAAAGATCACCAGTGATTTTTTAGAATGATAGAAATGCAGACCTTTGAGGTGATTGGCCATCAGACCTAAACAAGACTCTTCCTTCTCCATGACATCCCCCATCAAATGGTTATGCAGCCTTGGTTTATGGACCTCCAGTGATAAGAAGGTCTCAACATTTGTTTTATGTAATCAAAAGTTTTAAAAGAAAAAAAACCTAGCTCAAAACATTGTTAAATTACAAAAGGCAGAATTTTTTCCCCAATAACTCTTCTGTCTGGGTCCATGCAGCATATTTGAGGCAGGTGAGAATCCTTCTTTTTCTCTACTTTTCTCAAGCCTTGTGATGTCATGCTACGTTCATTCCATTACTTCCCCTTCACACAGCATCCATGTTTTACTTTCGCTTGTCTCCTTGGGTCTCAGGACTCTTTCCCTCTGGATTTTGCTCCCTGGCTGTCTGGAGGTTTTCATTTCCCCCAATACTTGACACAGAGCCAGACGACCTAAGCTGCTGAATACATCAGATGCCAGGAATATTTCTCTACCATCATCTGCATTTTACTTCCATGTGCCCGTGATCTGTATCAGATCTGCATGATCTTTCTGAGGCTTCTGTGGTGGAAAGAATTTAGCCTGCTCTCTTGAACTGTGTGGTCACTCCCTAAGTTTTATTGTAACACAAAGAGTCTGGGACAACAATGTTTTTGCACTGATTTTGGAATGGATCCTCTTAGAGTAACATACTGGAAGGGCAAAACAAAGAGATTCAGGGGAACAGGGTTCGGGGGTGGGGGGGACTGCCCTGAAATATGATGTTCAGTATTGTTTAAAAGTAAGGACTTGTGCCTTCCCCAGAACCATGATGTGCACACAGTAGGTATAGGCTTAGTAGAGATTTGTTGAAAGAATAAATGTTCAATGTCGGGAGTATGCATGTGGTTTCCCTCTCTCACCTGCCACACACAGTAGACAGAATTTCACTTATTGAACAATTTGGCCCACATTTACAGGGATTGAAACTCTTTCTTCAATAATTCCGCAAATGGTACGACCATTTCACAAAAACCACCCTAACTTGAAGCTCCAGGGTCATCTTTTATTGTATCCCTTCCCATCACCCCAGCCCCCACTTCCAACAAATCAAGAAGTCTTTTGTATTCTTCTCTTGTAACACCTCTCCTTTGCCCTCTCTTCTACTCCCATTAACCATCAATCTAGTTCGTGAACTCCTGTAGCATCTGTCGAACTCATCTCCCCATTTCCATCCAGGCTCTGTCTGCTCCAATCTATCCTTCACACCACTGGCACCATTCATGTTCTAATGGACTTTTAATATCATTTAACGCTCTGGCTCAAAATGCTTCAATGACTCTCTATTGCCTAAAAAATAAAGCACATGTTCCTTTATTAGCTCTTTAAATAATCCAACACCAGTCTCCTTTTCAAGTCTTATTTTCCAATATTGCCCTTACACACTCAGTTGCTATCAAAGTGGCCCACTCACTATTTCCCCTTTCTGTCTTGTACTTTGCTCTTTCATACCTCTGTTAAGTAGCATTGCCTTTACCTGTGCCCTGAATGGACTTTCCTCCCACTGCCCATTTTTGCCTTATCAAGCCCTTCTCTTCCACCAAAAAACCAATCAGGAAGACTTCCATGATCACCAAGTGGAAGTGATCTCTCTCTCCCTCCTCCAATTTCTCCCGACTTTTTTTTTTTTTTTGGTGGTGTTGTTAAGGGGCCTTCTCCTTTGCTGTTATTGCCAATTTGAAATGTAATTATTTGTGCATATGTCTTACTCCTCTTCCTCTTGTCTGACTTCCTATGGCTAGATACTGTCATCTTCCATCTTTGTATCACCTAGCATGGTATTAGGCACTTGATAGCTTACAGATTTGTGAAATAATTGAAAGCTATGGAGTGATGCCAAGGGCCTTCTTTAATGACTTTACCATACCTTATTTTCCTCTCTTCCCCATTCTCTGCTTCCCTCAAACCCCTAGGGAAGAAAATTCAAGATGAATAGCCTTTTGTGTTCCTTAGAAGAGCTGCTATAATTTGCTAGATGGGGAAAATATAGTTTGAGGGGGTAAGGGCCTGGGCCCCCAGTTTCCCTGACATTTTGATATCCACTGCCTATTCTATCCTTCTACCATTATCGTTCCAATTCTTAGGTTCCTTTTCAAAGCCTCCTTTTCAATCTTCCCTGTTGTACTTCCTCTCCTATTGGAATGACATCCATAATCATCCATCCCCCTTGCTATTTTCTCCCACTTCTAGCCGTGGCCTCTATTTTCCAAGTGCAGTTCTGGTTTTATTATTCCTTACTGGCTTCCCTTGAGAAAAATGTGCCCTACCAAGTATTACAGTCATTTGACCTCAAGAACACTCAAACCTAACCTAACTAGCCCTCCCCTTCCTCCCAAAAAAAAAGTAGAGGAAGAAAGGAGATGAAATATTGGACACCAACAGAATTTTATAAGCCATTTTTAATAAACTTGAAAAAAATCAGAAATGTGGATTACATTTCCCACCAAAAATAAAAATGCAAGTATAAAGTTGACAGAGTAAATAAGAACTTATAAAAATAAGATGGTTTCTGCCCAACCTAATCTTGGAAAAGAACTTCAAGCACTGGATGAACCCAAAGCACCAGAGAAGAAAATAACGGAATTGGGTGTGATTCATCTTAAATTTTAATGGCTTCATGGTACAGGCTACCTGAGCCAGACTAAATTTTTTGTAGGGTTCTGCTTCTTTGCTATATATTATTGCTGTTTAGCCATTTCAGTTGTGTCTGACTCTGTGACCCTTTTGGAGGTTTTCTTGGCAAATATATTGGAGTGGTTTGCCATTTCCTTTTCCAGCTCATTTTACAGATGAGGAAGCTGAGGCAAACAGGGTTAAGTGACTTGCCCAGGGTCACATAGCTAGTAAGTGTCTGACGCTGGATTTGAACTCAGGAAGAGGAGTCTTCCTGACTCCAGGCTTGGCACTCTATCCAATTTTCCACCTAATTGCCCATTTTCCTGCGGTGGGGAAAGATAAATCATGGAACAGGGAGAAACACACGTTTTAAGCTGCAATCATCATGGATTTGTACAACAAGAACTCATTTTAACCCAAGGTACCCCCAGATTTCAAAGAATTTGGATGTCAGAACCTAAGAATTCCACCCCCCTAACTATTCCCTCATTCAAATCCCTAGGGAAATGTTCCATAAATCAAGACAGAATAACAAGGGTGTTTAATACCCGAGGCAAAGAACAAAATAGAAAGTCTTAGAAGTGTTTATTAACTAGAGAAAAAGAGGTCTTGCAGAGACTTGGCTTGGTATGTGTGACTTACACGCTCTCAGCACTCATGGTCATAGGCGGACTTCTTAACTGAGAGCTATCTCTGGCTTTGCAGCTCCTACTTCTTGAGTATTTTTAGGTAGAACAAACTTCCCCATGCTATTTACTCTCCTAGCCAAGGTGATAATAATAGTTCCTATTTATATAGCACTTTATAATTTACAAAGTACTTTCATTAAACTATTTGATCCCTACTAGAGAAACAGTGAAGTAATTATATTACCATTTTGCAGATGAGCAAACTAAGGCTAAGAGAAGGTTAGTGACTAGCCTGGTACCACATACCTAAATAAGAGTTAGAGTTGGACCACAAACTGAGGGCTTTTCATTTCAAGTCCACAGCAAGCTGCCTTTCTTGGAGAGTCATCCAAAAAGAAGAAAAATAAAACAACACAACACACTTTTTGCTACTGAAAAAAAAAACCCTTTCTAGGTCAGTTGGTTCAATTTGCTTCATTTGGCTTTTTTATTCTGTTTCAAATACAGCATTCTACCCATGAATACCATTAAAGGTGGGGTGACATGTATTTAAAAACTGAATTTAAAAGATTCACCTAAGGTCCTATGGCATTACCAAAGGAAGGACATGCCTGTCTCCAAAGGCACAAATAGGACGGTGTTTTCTCAGCACCTTTGTCCTCCATCCCTTACACTCTTCAAATCTCTGGCAGCATTCTAAAAGGTTGAGTACCCCCCATTCCATGCTGAGAAAATAGCCCCATGCATTTGTAATATTGCTATGGGTGAAGGTTTCTAATCTCTGTTCAAAAACATTAACCATATTGGCACCACTTTTATTTTGCTAACACCAGGAAATGGCATCCTTCTGTTCCATCCTTTAAATAGTCAATCCATTTTCTCCCCAAAAGAAAATTGCATCAGGGTATTCTTAATTGTATTCATTTATAATTTCCATATTAACCACCAGAACTGTATTAGTATTACTAAATGAGAGTGCATTTGGATTTCATAAATATCTTTGAATACCATGAGCTTTACAGTTGCTACTTGGCAGTGTCATCAATACTTTCATATAAAACCCCTTTAATAAAAGCCTGACTTAAACTAACATTTAGCTTTTATGTAAGCAGAAGGATTGCATCAGGGTATTCTTAATTGTATTCATTTGTAATTTCCATATTAACCACCAGAACTAAAATGAGAATATCATCACCCAGGTCAAACATGGTATCATTAACTATAAAACATTTGTTGAATGCTTATTGCATGTGCTAGGGCTGGGAATACAAAGTTCCTCAAGGAGGCTACAGTTTAACGGACAAGATATATAACTGTAATACATGCATATATATATATATATATATTACTATATGTATATATAACTATCTATCTACATATATATCATCTACATATATATTCATATTGATAATATCATCTCAAAACATATACATATATATCATGCTCTAGTCAGTTTGCCTTTCTAATAATTAGACAATGCATTAATTATCCTTCTGCTTACATAAAAGCTAAATGTTAGTTTAAGTCAGGCTTTTATTAAAGGGGTTCTATATGAAAGTATTGATGACACTGCCAAGTAGCAACTGTAAAGCTCATGATATTCAAAGATATTTATGAAATCCAAATGCACTCTCATTTAGTAATACTCATTGCATGTGAAAGAAAATAATTACCTTGTTTGAAGTGCAAAACAGGAGGAAATTAATGAATTTTCTAATTGTTCTTCTCTGTCACCATTAACCAGGGGTTCCCTCTGTAGGGAAGATACACACACATATGTGTATACATATACATACACATCATACATACACGAACGCACATATGCACATGTGCACATAAACACCCTTGTTCAAAAGTCCAAGTAAAATCTTTGTGTAAAATCAGGGTAGTATGCAAAAATATCATATACATCTCTCATGTACATACTGTTCTGTCCTTTGACACTGCCACTACCTCTGGTGCAAGCTTTCCTTCCCTCATATCCAGACTATTGCAATAACCTTCTTGTTGGTCTCACCTTAAGTCTCTCCCCCTTCCAATCTGTCCTCCACTCAGCTTTCAAAATGATCTTTCCATCAAGCTTTCTGACCATGTCATACCCCTTCAGTAAACTCTGTTGGCTTCCTATCAGTGACTTCCTGGATCCTTTGATCTGGGAATCAAATATAAAATCTTTGCTTTGGCATTTAAAACCCTAGCCCCTTTCTGGTCTTCTCATACCTTAATTCCCTGCATGTCCTCTGCAATCCAGTGACATAGTCCACCTACTATGTGCCAGGCACCATGCAAAACACAAAGAAAAGTCAAAGACAATCGGTGCTCAAGGAGTTCACAGTCTAATGAGGGAGATGATATGCAAATAACTATGTAAAACAAGTCAAATACAGGATCATTTAGAAATAACACCCTCACTAGCCCTTAGTTCTCTACTTTATAAAATGAAGAGGACTGAACATATGATCCCTAATGTCCCTTCTGGCTCCAACATTCTGTGTTTAAAGGTTCCTCCCATCTTCAACATTCTGAAGACATATAGTATGGTAGATAAGATGCTGCATTTTAGGAAGATGAGAGTTCAGTCCAGCTTTGGATACTTAGCAGCTGTGTAACCTTGGTCAAGTCACTTAACCTCTCTGTGCCTCAGTTTCCTCATTTGTAAAATGGGGAGAATATTATTTGTAGCTTTTACTTCCCAGGTGTATTATGAGGATTGAATGAGATAACATATATAGAGCAAACCCTAAGTGCTACATACATGTCAGTTATTATTTTCTAAGTTCCCTTCCAGTCCCTATAGTCTATCATGACTTGTAAATTTAAAGTTGGAAGGATCATAGAATTCTAGTGGGAGTGAACACTAGAGGTCATTTAGTTCAATGCTCTTATTTTACAGATGAGGAAAACGAAGTCCGACTTTCTTGCTCAAAGTCACACAGGTAATAAGAAGGAACCTTTGAGTTCATCTGATCCAACTGCCATATTTTACAGATGAGCCAGATAGTTAAACAGATCATGAAACAATCAGGATCCAAATTGAGACTCTTTGATTCCCAAATTGAGTGTCCATTCCACTATACCATGCTTATTTCTATATAAAATTCATTTATCTAACTGCAGGTCAAACAAATCTCTATAAACAAAATTCCACAGAAGTACTATGTGAATTCTTGCTTGTACTTTGCAAACCACTTATTTATTGAATTAAGTTTTTTTTTCCCAGCTAAAAAGAAAGGTATGCTGGAAGGTACAGGCTAGGGGAAAACAAAACAAAACAAAACAAAAAACAAGCAAACTGAGGCAAACAGGGTGAAGTGAATTGCCCAGGATCACACAGCTAGTAAGTGTCTGAAGCTGGATTTGAAATCAGAAAGATGAATTGTGCTGACTCCAGGCCTGGAGCTCTATCCACTATGTCACCTAGCTGCCCCTCACTATTCTTAGAAAAAACAAGAGCATTCAGGGTCAAGGCAGTGAAAGAAAAGGCAAAAACTCAAGATTTCCCTTGTGATTATGGGAATACTTACTCATATTAATAACACTTTAGGGTTTATAAAGGTTTAATGCACAATGACTCTGCTGAGGGTGCACAGTGAAAGTATTATGACCCCTCTTTTAGGGATGAAGAAACTGTGGCTAGATGAGATTAGGTGACTTGTTCTGGGTCACATGTTAGAGATGGGGTTTGACAGTCTCCTGACTGTAAACTTGGTGTTGTTCCCAACACAACATAGGCTTCAAGTCCAAAGATCTTTCCTGAAAAACAGGCTGTGCTTCCAAAGACCCTGTCTTCTAAGGGCTAGTATGCAAGGAAGGGTTTCTTGTTTGTATATTCCTTGAGTAGCTAACAGGTAAGTGAGCTGTTATGGTGGAGTAGAACATCCAGGGAAGTTGGAATGGGAAAGACTCAGGATATGCCAGTTATGGGCTTTACGATTTGGAGCACATGATTGGATTTCTCTGGACTCTCTCTTCTTCCTCTATACAGTGGAGATAATGAAATCGGTGCCACCCACCTCACAGGGCTGTTGTAAGGATTAAATGAAATAGGGTCAGTAAAAATACTCTGTAAACATTACGCACTTCATAAATGTAAAGCATTATTATTAGTTGCCACTAATAGTTACAGTAATAAATCCAATATGCTTTAATCCCTTTACCAGCACAGAACTCTCTTTCTCTACATACACACGCATTTCTCATCCACTGCCCTGAGGAAAGCTAATCTTTAATAGCCACAGTGTTTTTACTGAGCTGGATCAATAGGTATTGTGTATAAAAAGGGAGGGGACGAAGAGAGAGGTTGGTTAATTTGTCTCAAGCACATAGCAAAGTCAAGGATTGAACCAAAAATAGAATTCTGAACTTAACTTCTCTTCCTACAAGCCGCATTGTTAACAGAAACCAGATCTAAAGTCTAGATCACTACTAGAGTATCTCAAGGAAAAGAAAAAAAAAACATACACACACAGAAATCCACTCTCATCCCATGGGTCCCTGCAGGAGCCAGAGGGAATCAGTGAGTGCTGATCCCTGATGTACTCCACCTCAAAGCCCATGCACACAGGCACACACACACCCTTCTCTGGCAGGCAGGGGCTGTGATCCTCAGCAGTCCTCACTGGAGGCTGCATCCATTCCTATTCTGAGAGTCTTTCTTCTGTAACCATCTAAAAGTGAGCACATTATTTTGGTAAAAATTCATTTCAAAATTCCATAAAGCAGATGCACACACATACACACCCTTTTCTTTCACTTAATCAGAGCTGTGAAGCAAGCTACAAGGCAACTCTCCCGTCCGGCTCCCAACTTTTGTCCTGAGTTTTTGGGGGACTGCTGTCAGGTGAGGCAGTGTGGAAAGGGAGGGAATGGTGGTGCTTAAAGCTCTCCGCACTTAATGGAGCTCTTGCTTTGCCAAAAAGGAGGGGTGGGGGTAAAGGGGAGAGAAATGTTTTATGTTAAATTTATGATGTTTCTACAACTGTGAAGGAGCCAGCTTTCTAACTCCAATGCCTCACAAATTCCTTTTTACATAAGGCTTTGATGGGTGGGTATAATTAGGGATTCTTCAAATGGTCCTTGCCTTCTCTTGGTGAGCTTTCAGGTCCAACAAGCTCCTGCAGGTACAGCTGGCTGGAATGCTGGCGGCTGGAAAGAAACCTTGTTAGGAGGCAGGCCAGGCCCAGCCCAACCCGGCCCAGCCCTTCCCAGGCTACTCTGGGGCAAATGCATGTCCTGCCTCCTCACCTCAAAAAAAGAAAAGGAAAGAAAAGAAAAGAAAAAGGTATGTATGTAAGTGTGTGTGTGCATATATGCATGAGTCCATGGGGGGCAGCGGGGTATTCGAATAGTTGGATAGGGCCAGAACGGGAGTCGGGAAGTCCTGGGTTCAGATTTGCCTTTGACACTAGTAATTGATTAGTGGAAAAACCATTACATCTTGTAATCTCATAGAGGCTCAGGCATTTCTTCAAATTTACCTAATAAACTCTAGGGCAAAGGTTCTTAAACCTTTTGGGGGGTCGGACTATCTTTGGTAGGCTGGTAAATGAAGCCTATGGACCCCTTCTTAGAATATTTTTAAGTGCATAAAATACATAGGGGTACATATAGTTATGGAAACATCTTTTAAAATCAAGTTCATGGACCCCAGGTTAAGAACTGATACCCTAGGGTTTTTGGTGTGGGTGAATAAAAAGGATTTCCACCCTTAGGAAATCATAGATCCTAGACATGTTCTGGTATGTTTTGATATGACATTTCATAAAATGGGTGGAGTGGTTTGAACAGCCTCAGCTGTAGGGAAAATCAGTGAAAACCACTGCAAGATATCTGGGGCTAAACCGACCTATAGCTGAATTCTTTCTTCATTTGTTGCCAAGGCTACCATGATCCTAGCACACATTTTAAATCCTAGTGCTTAGGACAGTCTACCTTGCATTATGCATTACACAAATGTAGGTAGTTAGTACTGACATTTGATGATGCTGAAATCAGTTAGTTATGAACTTTACTTCAGGCTAACACAGCAAACATTTATTAAACAACTACTGTATGCAAGGCACTGGGGTTGCAAATACCAAAATGATTCTTGCCCTCAGTGATGATTTGAGCCACCCAAAGAAGATGGTTCAGTGCCCTAAAAAGAGTCCCCACCATGGAGTGGGATAATCTAAATTCATAACTTATTTGGGCAGTATTCTAGCTACGTGACCTTGGGCAAGTTATTACTCCCTCTCCCTAGTCATTGATTTCCCTTCTGTAACAATGAGAGCTGGGCTCCATGATGTGTAAAGTGCTTAACAAATCTAGATCCACTAAGAATTCTAATAGATTTAGGACTAGAAGGGGTCAAAATGCTCTTCTAATCCAATCCCCTCATTTAACAGATGTGGAAAATGAGGCACTGGGCAAGGAAGTAACTTACTCATGATTACATGGGTATAAGTAGCAGAGTTAGGATACGAATCAAGGTCTTCACTCTGAGTCCATGCTCCTTCATCTCTGTTAAGGAGGACAGGTTAGCTGTTCAGGGGGGAAGTCAACAGTTGTAGCCTGGTAGATTTTCCATAGCCATTTTCAAATTGTGTTTAAATTCTGAAATCTGGAATGAACTCATTTTAGAGTTCTTTGGTTTTAGTCATTCCAGAATGATTTTCTTTTAAAAGAAGTAATCAAATTAATACAATGTTTCCATTTGGATACTGGTCAAAATACAGCAGGAGATAAATATGTGCTGGAAATTACACCATTAAGAAAGTATTCCAGCAGAATAGTTGCTTCCCCATGTCTTGAAAAAAATCCCAAGCTACAATTTTACAGTAGGGGTAGATGACCAGTGTCTCTGGAATGAAGAACTGCTCAAAAATAAAGGCAGTTCTCTCTTTAAGAAAATCTAAGATATGAAAACCAAGACTTTCAGTAGATAAATCACTGGAGATATCCTTTCAATAATGAGCTCTATAATGGATCTGAAATGAGATTTAACATCAATATTTGATTTACATACATATGCAGTGAGGGTTTTAGATTTTGCAGAGTTTGAGCATCATTTAGGATGAATCACGTAGAAAGATATGCTAATGGCAAGATATGGTTTTAAATTTTCAGGTGTGCTGTTTCATCATGATAATACTTGACACCATTAAAGCGCCTGGTTATTTTTTTTTAAATGCTTCTATTACTGGCTGTCTACGTAAGAGTCCTATATGGTAAAGTGCATTACTAATTTTCATTTCCATTGGTTAGAAATTTTTTTTTAATCAAAATGTTGTTGCTTCTAAACTGGGAGCATACAAAGCTTTCTTTTCCATTTCTAATCATTGCCTCATGACGATAAAGTCAAAATGCCATTTTTATTTTATCTAGGATCTGACTTTTCTGTCTTTAACCATACCTTCAAGTGGTAGAGTCACATTAGATTAAAGATTTGAACATTTTAGAATGGTCAATTGTGAGACATGATGGTGCCTTCAGAGATCACCATCTCCAGGCCCTTCTTCCCCATTGGCAAAATTCAAGTCAGTTCAATGAGGGTCTGTTCGCTCAGTGTCTAGAATTGTGCTAGATTATGACACAGAGACAATGGAGCATATACACATGCATGGTTATTGGTGTTTATCATTAATTAATAAACACCTCTATAAGTTCTACTAAGTTGTATCTAATACAGAACCATATTCTCCATTAAGGGAAAATGTTCAGTTAATGCTTATTGTTTATATATTGGTCATTTCTGTATATTCCATGTCCCTACCCCAAACCAATTGAACCATTCTGTGTAACACAGAAACAGGTAAGTAAAAATAATGAAAATGAAGAAATATATTCAATTAAGCACTCAATTCATGTTTAATTAGGATAGTACTTTATCTTCTCTCCTCCCTCCTGGAAGATGTTCTCTTGTTTTTTCAGTCATATCTGACTTTTTGTGACTCCATTTGGGGTTTTCTTGGCAAAGATACTAGAGTAGTTTGCCATTTCTTTCTCCAGCTCATTTTACAGATGAACTGAGTCAAAGTTAGGTGACTTGCCCAGGGTCACACAGTTAGTGAATGTCTGAGGTCAGATTTGAACTCATGGAGAAGAGTCTTCCTAATTCTAAGCCCAGTGCTCTGGGCTTATCCACAGTGTTACCTGCCCCTCACCAATCTTACATGCAGGTATTTGCTGCATATATGGTCCCTGTCCATTCAAAATCTGCTCAAAAAGATGACCAGGTAGTATTCAGTATTCATTGGTCCTGATGAGCTAACTTTCACTAAGAGATGGCATCTTCATACACATAAATACATAATACTTCCCCCATACTGATTCAGAATAATGTCATTAAACCATTATAATCAAATACTGCCATAACAACTTGGCCCCTACCGGAAGATCCTTAGGTTTTGGCCAGGATGATTCTGGTGCCTTTACGCTGTCCATGCGTTTGCAGCTCTCTGAGCACTGAGATATCAATTCCTACAGAACCAATTCCAATAACTCCAATTCTTATAGTGTTTTAAGGTTTCTAAAGCACTTTTCTCACCACAACCCTGTGCCCTAATACCCCCATTTTTACATGTGGGAAAACTGAGGCTAAAAGTGAGCTCAAGAGACTTGTTGAAAGCCACATCATATTAGTGCCTGGTATTGGGTCTGGGTCTAATGACATCAGCTTAAGTACTCTTTGTACTTTATCAAATTTAGGAATATGCAAACTGAACTCAGAAATGAATTAGAATGAATGAGTCCAGTAATGTCAGGAGATGACATTATTAATACTTAGTGATAATTGGATGATAATTGTTAATACTTGTTGAAAAAGATACCAAGTTGTGACTGAGTTCTTTGTTTTCCAATCTGCCTCATAGGGAGTATCTCTGTAGGGTTTTAATCTTTGGTTCAGCTGTTTTAAAATGTGTCCTTTTGCGGAATAGCATTGGAAGAAAAACAACGGAAAATTCAAATCAGTTACCTGTCATTTGGACCAGGTATCAAATGCAGGGCAATCCACCAGGACCAGATTAAAATATAATCAGGAAATGTTTAGCAAAACATATAAAAATACAAGACAACATAGATAATGTTAATTTGTGGTCTTCTGAGTCAATATGTGGTTCTATTGAGTCTGACATCACTTGATTAGACCATGTGAATTAGGTACCACTGCACCCTTGTGGCAACAACATATCCTCAGCACACATACCAAAAATGGCAACTGAATAAATTTTGTTTAGTGCATGCCTGAGCTGCAAAGCCCTGGCGAGAGTTATTGTCCATCAAGTGTGAGAAAGTCTGCTTAGAATCTAATAGTGGGAAGCAACATAAGGTGTTGTCTCTTCTAACTTTCTAATGTTACATTTATAGAAACTGAGGCTGAGGAGTTTATACTGTAGTGGGAAGAGAGTTGAGAGTCATAGAAGCAGAACTCAAGTCCTAACTCTGATGCTTACTACCTATGTGATATTGGATGTGTGACCAAACCTCTCTGAGACTCGGGTTTGAGTTGTTGACCTTTAAGGTCCCTTCTGACTCTATAATTCTATAACTTGCCCAAATCATACAACTGGTTAGTGGATAGACCAAGACTAGACCCATTCTTGGCTTTCCACTATAGAATCTTCCTAATAAAGTAGAATAGGAAAACTGTTTGTAATGTAATAGCTTGTCCTTGGGCCTGCTCTTGAGAAGGATTCCTAATTCTCTACACGAAAGTTACATAATCTTGCAAGTCCAGAAATGAGACTATGGATACAGACTGTTTCCCCAGTTATAGCCCTGTCTTGAGAAAAAGGTAGTAATTGGTATGTAGAGTGATTAAGGCATATCCAAGGGGCTAGAACACGGAAGCTATACCTCACGCCCAAAGATAGGTTTGTCTGAGCATCACCTCTAAGTGGAGGTCCCCTTCCTCCAATTATTTCCTCAGCTTTTTGTTGATAAAAATTTCAAAACAATTTATTATGCAGATAATTAAAAAAAGCATACTTGTTATTTTTAGGCAGTCTCTGAAATGTGGTCTCCCTGTGATCTTATTCTCATTGGCATGAGAACTGGTATGAAACTAACATCCTGATTTGTTGAAAGGGGGAAAAAAAGCCATCCACCAACTTGCAGCATAGCACCTGCTATCTGGACAGAGTCAGCTGTAACCTGTAAGCATAGTTTCCCTTAATCCACAGTCAAAAGCTCTGGGTTAAGTTTCCCCAAAGGATTCCAAAGGCAGCTCTGAAGCACATCAATATAAAAGGAGTCAATTTTTATTTTACTAAAATTGAAGGCAGTCCTATGTTTGATAAGCATGCAGTATCAATTCTGTGAAGATGTCTTTTTTAAAAACACCAGGGCCAGGGCAGCTAGGTGGTGCAGTGGATAGAGCTCTGGTCTTGGAGTCAGGAGGACCTGAGTTCAAATCCGGTCTGAGACATTTGACACTTAGTAGCTGTGTCACCCTGGGCAAGTCACTTAACTCCCATTGCCTCACCAAAAACAAAGAAAAAAAAAACCTCCAGGGCCCATTGTTGGTCACCAAAACAAGTAACATGGTAGTTTCTCAAAGAAATGTTGAAAACAAAAAAATTTTGCAAACTCCACCAATTTGTTTGTTCCTGATTCAAAGAGAAAAACAATGTAAAAAAAAAATCACTAAGCTCCTATTTTGCTCTGTATGATAACTGATTTCCCAGGTCTATTGATAGAAACTCAAAACAAAGAAACTCTTAAAACATTAGTAGTCATAAGAATATTTATTATATAAGTTTTGTATTGTACATATTTTGTGTTTTATGGACAGACATACAACATACACCCTTTTCTTTTCAATATTAATCAGATGATGGTATTTGACTGCAAGTCATGGAATGCCACAACCTCAGAAGAATTAAAATTACAGATGACTCAAAAGATAGTAGAAAGACATGGGCGGGGGGAGGGGAGATAAGCAGACTGAAGTGTATCACTAGCAGTGACTTGCAAGTGGTATAAAGCCAAGAGAGGGGACATGCCCAAGGTATACATAGGCTGACCACTCTTGGAGGGGTGGCAATATCCACAAGTGGAGGGAGTACCCTTGCTGAGGAGACCACCAATCCATCAAAATGTCAGATTATCTCTGTGCATTTGAAGGAAAGCTAGTCTATCTTCTCTGTAGTTAGCATAAAGCCTAACCACCAAGTTGGTCTTTTTCAGACACAGTGATCCTTGCAAAGTATCAGTTGAGTTATATAGGGGCTATGACCTGAGTCTTTAGAGGAAATGTCTACATTGACATCACAGAAATGCTGAAAGAGATAGAATGCTAAAGATAGAATTAGGAAGTGAAAGACCAATGACTTAATCTATGAATTAGATTTTTGTTTAGCTTGGATGTTTTCATGGAGCTGCACTTTCCTGGATAAGTATTACTACTTTTTCATCCATGGCATGTATAACATTTTAGAGCTGAAGGGACCTTAGAAGTTATCTATCCAATCCCTTCTTTTTACAGATGAGGAAACTGAGGCCTAGAGTGTTTAAAAGACTTGCTCAACGTCTCACAGATAGTGACAGAATCTCAACTGATGGCATATGATTCCAGATTCCCAGCTCTTTCCACCGCACCTCAGATTCTTATTCGATGTGCTTCAGCTAAGGGAATTTCTAGATTTCTGAACATTACAAATGTAAACTTACAATTTCCATGGACCCCTTACTCAGCAGAACAAGACACGTGCAAAGCTTTACTCAATTTCATACACTGTTATAAACAGAATCAGATAAAAATCCATTGTCTACTTAATGTTAACCAGAGACTTTCCAAAAAACAGATTTCCTATCACAAAAAACAAAGACTAAGGAATTCACCTCTAGTTATAAACTCAATCATGAACTTCAGAGAAAAGTAAAGAGCCTTTAAATATTAATATTTTGATAAATTCTGGGATAAAGGCTTTAAAAAATCATCCTAATTCATTTGCACTTATCAATAAGTGAAGGTCCCACCTTCACTTAAGCCAAACCGAACTATTATTCAGATTTTTTTTTTTGCCAGATAATTATCTTAGACCTCCACTTAGCACTATCTATAGAGATATAGAGTGGCAGCTAGGTGGTGCAGTAGATAAGAGTGCTGGGGCCTGGAGTCAGAAAGTCTCATCTTCCTAAATTCAAATCTGACTTCAGACACTTACTAGCTTGTGTGAAGCTGACCAAGTCACTTAGCTCTACCTCAGTTTCCTCATCTGTAAAAACAGCTGGGGAAGGAAATGGCAAACCAAGAAATTTTTTCTTGCTATATTTCACCTAGACACAACAAATACTGGACTTTATCTATGTGGCAACGACATTTTTAATGATATTCACTTATTTCTAATAGCATTTGGCTAAAGCAGGAGTTTGGCATGGCTTTCCAGTGGCTGTGTAAAAGACTCTGAACAAGATGATGCCTAACCTATGATAGGATTGCTGGCCAGGTGAAAAGAAAGCAGTCATTTGGCAGAGATTAAAGAGGAAGCTGGAGGTGGGCTAGTACCCAGTCTTCCTGATTCACCACACCAGGAACTATTAGATACATGCTGGCTGTGTGACCCTAGAAGTGCCCCAGGCAACTCTCTAAGACTGCTTAAGAGTTTTAGAGAACATTCACACCTTAATTGACAGGGGGAGTTTAGTCACTGAGAGTTCCCTACTAGGGTGAAATCACAAGGGTGGTCCAAAAAAACAAAAATAAAGCTCCCCCCCCAAAAAAAAACAAAAACAAAAACAAGAAATGAGAGTGGTAAACAGAACAGTCCCAGAGAAAGGTGAACCTGATAAAGCCCCTTTTCTCCTTCCAAGTCATTTTCCAGTAGAGCTAAGAGTCCAGGCCTCTTTTCCAGGCCTGCTAAGATCAGAATAAACGGTTTGTTTCCTTTTTGAGAGCCGGTGACCTCACAAGGACGTATGGAGAGAATACAGTACAGGACTTACTTATTATTAATCACCTGTGTGCACGTGGTCCTATACATAAATAAGCAAAACTGAGCCAAAAGAAAGGGCTCTGGCCTTTAAAAGTATTTAAAGGAAACTAGGCTTGTAAACCTCCACAAAAGTATACTGAAAATCACTTCTGATAAATTACTCCCAGAGTTGATTGTTGAGACATTGGCATACATTCCAGAGCTCAAAGTACCTGGAGGGCGGGGCATTGAGAGCTACCATTAGTGGAGACTTGGGTGGAGTTGGAACGGAAAGGGCAAGGACATTTCTCTCCTCAACTTCCCCCTTTCTCTCTGAGTATTGAGGCTACCCCTGAAGCAAGAGTCAGACCTTGGGAGAAGACGAGAGGTTGGGAAGGGTCCTTGGAAATGGACCTTTCTGTTTATAATTAAATTTCCAAAACTGAATAATGCTAGAGAAGGTCTCACTTGTCCATGCATGGTAGTGATTATCTATATTGGTAATTAAATTTATTTAAAGTTTGGAAATATCGATTAATGCTGACTCTTACTATCTTTAGGATTTTTAACCTCCCCATGCCTCAGTCTGTAAAATAAAGGGACTGGCCTCTGAGGTGAAAGGCTGTAACATATAGCTAGCATTTATATAGAGCTTTATGTGGGAGGCATAGTGATCATAGCTGTTCATACTTAAACAGGGCTCTTAAGGTCTTCAAAACTACTTCCCCCTGACTTTGGTATATTACAGTTATTTTGCTCTGAGCTACAGTGTGATTCCTCACTATCTCTTGCTGTGTGTGTATGTGTGTGTGTGTGTTTTAGAAATCCTGGAGCTCAGAATTACGTCTGTGACTTTTTTCCCCGAGAATCCTTCATGTCTTACCTGCATCTAACACACCATGGGTCAGTGGGAAGTAGCTAAAAGGGGGCTATATTTTCAATCACTTAGGAAACACAGATGAAAATATACATAGAGCATAAAGTATTTTTTCCCAAAGTGAAAGAAATTGGCATGAAAGTTTATGGGTACATTTATATGTATGATTTAACAACTTATAAACTGTTGACGAGAATAAAAATGCGGCACCTACAAATTAACCCAGGGAAATCTCAAAGTGTTTTTATGGTGTCAGCACAATTTTTCCTTTACTGGCCTTTATTGTATGGGCCTTGTCAACAAGTTTCAAAAGGACCAAAATGTAGCTTAAAAAAAACGACTCAAGTAACTGGTTATTGGCTGCAAAGGCCAAGATTTCATAACATGGTTCAGTAAGAATTGAGAGCCTGCTGTACTAAGAGACTGAGATCAGTTCTATGAGCAAACTGCTCTTCTTTCTAAAATAAGAGCTCCTATCTAGTAAATTAAAACCACAGTGTTCATTTATTTGGCTGAAAGTGAACAACTTCTCCCTCCTCATCTCAGTTCTTAGAATATCTCATTCCATTCAGGTCTCACCTGTTGGGGGAAGAGCTACTCCCATTTTCTGGGACACCTGGAAAAAGTAATGCTGTCACTATTGAACTTATGATCAAAACACAGCTGAATTTTTAATAACCTCAGGACATCCATAGCTAGTTAAAGCAGACCGGGAAGTTTCTGGAACATCTCAATCTGGTCGTAAATTGAATACCAAATACAGTCCCTCCCTGTTCATTTCACTTGTAACGTTTTAGACAAAAATTATCATCTTAAGTCTTAGAGCTCTTCCATTTTGAGGGTTTCTTGCAACAAAAGCATTTTTTCTTGACATTTAAAACTACTTTAAAAAATAACTTTACCATTCTGCCAATGGGAATTAGCCAATCGCCTGCACACAGTTTTGGTTCATCTGCCAGCTCAAGTCCTGGAAATTTAATTGGAAAAGAGCTACTATATTTTTTTCGCAGTATGTGCAGTTTCCTGACATAAATTGAAAAGGATTTGTGTTATTCTGTTGCTGTTGTTGTTGGTGTTGTTTCGTCACTACTAACACTGAAATTATGTTTTTTGTTGATTCTGAGTTACCAAGTAGATGTTTCACTTGAGAGAAGGGAACAGGAAAGTTAAAGATTATACACCTGAGTACCTTAAAGGGAAGTTTGCAAGTCTCTTATTGCATGATACAACCTTGAAAATTGATATGGTCTTATTATGAGAATGACATTAGAGTAAATTCATTATCACCAGCTATGCCACTGAGCTCAAGGACCCCTGGGCTTTACCATTTGATTTGCAGCTGAAACTTCCTGCCTATGTCTGCTCTGCCTAAGAGAGTGAGAACTCCTTGAGAACAAAAACTGGTTTGCTATGCACACAGAAAGTACTTAATACATGCACTTTCATTCATTCATTCCTTCCTACATATATTCTTTCAAACCTGAAACACATTATACATGTATTATCTACAGCCCTTCCTCCCAAAGCTCAATTGATTACTTATCTAAATATACTAATAAGGGGGCAATTAGGTGGGGCAATGCATAGAGCCCTGGAGTCAGGAGGACCTGAGTTCAAATATGGTCTCAGATGCTTACTAGCTGTGTGACCCTGAGTGAGTCACTTAATGCCAATTGCCTCCAAAAAAAAAATAGTAATAAGCAGTTAAAGTTCTTTGTTTCATTTCCTTCCTTCAAGTGTTACCACCAACATAAAGCTTTTCTGATCCTGCTAGATGTTAGCACCTCCATCTTACTGGGGATTTATTTTTTATATATTTCATATGGACTTCCATGTATACATAATTTCCTCCTGATAGAATATATGTTTCTAGAGGTTAGGGACTGTTTCACTTTCATCTTTATATCCCTGGCCCCTATCATTGTATCTGGCACACGGTAGCTGTGTGATACATATCTCTTTGGTGAAATCCCTCTTTTCCTCCCTTCCTCTCTTCCATCCTTTCTCCCTTAACTCACGTTAATACTTGAGTTTTCTATCTTTCTTGTCTTCTTTCTTACTAAAGAAGGGTGTGTGTGTGTGAAAGTGAGAGAGAGAAAGAGACAGAGAGAGAGAGAGAGAGAGAGAGAGAGAGAGAGAGAGAGAGAGAGAGATTAGCACATCAAAACTGCCAATGAATAGTTCTGGGTATCTATTATCACCACAGTCATTCAACCTCCCAACCCTTTGTGTTTCTCCCAATGGATATAGTCGATGACCTTCAGAAATAGACAAAAGAAAATCAGGAGAGTACATAAACTTCACAGTAGCCATATATCATTTTCACTTGAAATTGACCCAAGAATAAATTGTACAGTTTATATAAACATATGTAAGGCATTTGGAAAAAAAAAAGTACAGTTATGTTAATGGACCTCCTACAATTTCATACCACTTATGACCCTCCCTGTACTGCTGGGCTAAGAAACACACTGCCAGATGAGGAGCCAGAGTTTCTCTTCTTCTGCAAGTAGGGAATCTATTCATTCCAGTGATGTTGAAACTAACTTCTGGGAGCTGTGTAGCCAATTCCACTGGCACCCATCTGTCTCTAAATCCATGTGCCATATGCTCTGAAGCTGGATAGGTAGAAGACAGCACTGCACAGTGAAAAGAGGCTTGAACTGGGAGCTGCAAAGGGGTTTCTAGTCCAGGCCCTGGTACTTAAGTGTTACTTAAGCAAATCACTTCAATTCTTTGCATCGCAATTCCCTCATCTCTAAGCATACAGGGACATTATAGGTCTACTCCATAAGTCTGCTTACTATAAAGCTAAAACTTGTCACTCAAGTTACTCTCCTCATCTTCCCAGATTTGGGGCTGGGTCAATATATTGATATTCCTGCCAGTTAATACCAGTTCATCTCCACCTATCTTGGGTCCCCAGTAATTAAAGGAATCAGAAGAGGTGACAGGTGTTAGTGGCGGGTGATTTGGCTGGAGGGATATGGCACTGAAGGGTGACAACAGAAGGTTGTGCTAGACGCCCCTGGGATCTGTAAGTGAATTCTAAGTCACTCATGCTGGGACTGGTAAATAGAGACATGAATTTGGTTTCTGGCCCTTCTACAAATTCCCAGAAGCCTTAGTTGTGTTATCTACATAATAATACCTGGTAGTTCCATAAGGTTATGATGTTTTCAAACACTTTATATATGTACATATCTATATCTACATCTATATCTATATCAATATATGCTTCATATCACTTAATTCTCAAAATAACCCTGTGTGGTAGATATTAAAGGTTCTATCACTTCTTCACAGATGAGGAAACTGAGTCACAGAGAGCTTAGGTAACTTTTCTGTGGTCATACAGCTAGCAAATGTGGGTAGGGAAATTAAAACTCAGATCTCTCCTGATGAAGGGTCTGGCAGGCTCAGTAAAGATTTTACCCAATCAATAATAATAGCTGGTATTTAAAGAGTTCTTTAAGATTTATGAAGTGCTTTGCAGATATTATGTCATTTGATCCTTATAACAACCCTTTTGCAGATGAAGAAGCTGAGGCAGACAAAGAATGAATGACTTGTTTAGGATTACACAGCTTATAAAACTGTTTGAGGCTGGATTTGAACTAAAGTCTTCCTGATTCCAGGACAAGCTCTCTATCCAATGCACCACTCACTTGGCCCTACCTACCTTTGTACAATTGTACAAATACTGGATTTGAAGTTGGAGGAGTTGAGTTTGAATGCTATCTGTGTGACCTTGGACAAGTCACTTAACATCTTTGTGTGTTGGTTTTTTCATTGGTAATATGAAGAGTTTGGACCAGATGGCCTTTAAGGCACCTGCTAGCTCTGTATTTACAATCTATGTTCAATTTAATTCAAGAAACATCTGTTAAATACTTAGCACACATAAGTCATTGTGCTAGGCCCTAAAAATAGTGCTTGAATTAGCTTACAATCTACCAGTAGGACACAAGATGAGCTTACACACTTGTGTGCAAGATAATTTATAGAAGGGGAAGCTATTGACAATTAGGGGATTCAGGAAAGCTTCTCGTAGGAGGTAGGAGCTGAGCTAAGCCTTGAAGGAATCCATGTATTCTTGTACATGGAGGTGAGAGGGAGTGCACTCCATGGATTAGAGGTGAGGGTGTGGAGGGGATGGGGAGGAAGTGTGGAGGAGCCAACCTGCGCAGAGGCATGGAGATATGAGCAGTTAATAGGCCAGTTTAATAGCAAACCGGAGTGTGATGGGAAACCTTTGTGGAAGACAGATTGTGCAGACCTAAAAATACCAGACTGAGGAGTTTGCTTTTCATCCTAGAGGGAATAAGAAGGACACTGAATTTTTGAATAGAGGACTGAGATGGGCAGAAGTGTTTTAGGAATATGAAGTGTAAGCCAGGTAGTGAAGAGGGTGGAGTATTGGTCTTGAGACTTTGAAAGACCTGAGTTAGAAAGAATTCTGACTCAGGTCCCCACTAGCCGTGTGACCTTGAGCAAGTCAATTAACCTGTCGGTCTCAGTTTCCTCATCTGTAAAATGAAGATAATAACATTTACCTCCCAGGCTTAAGATAACCTGAAGTGCTTTGCAAATCTCAAAGTACCCTTTTTAAATGCTAATTGTCATATTATTATATTAATTTGGTTAGTGGAGGATGAATTGGAAAGTAGAATGACTACATGTGGGAGGATCAATTAGGAGGCATGGTAGAGTACAATAGAGGTTTACAGAAGATTTATGTAAAGTTCTTGGAAATTCTTGGGGAAAAGTTGGAATAGTAACTTTCAAGAGTTTTTTTTTTTCCAATTCTTGGTACGTTCTTACACTCAAATATGTTTTTGTGGAACACCTTCCTGTGAGGCAACATGGGAAGGTGGAAATGAGTACTGGTCCTATGGTCAATGGAACCTGGGTACAAATCTTCTGGTATGTATTACCTGCATAAAAATGGGCATAAAAATGTATTACTTATTAAAAAAAATAAAAGGGTAACTTACTTCTTCCCCATGAGTCTTAGTTTCCTTATCCCTAAAATCAGAGGGTCGTGTTTAACTCAGCTTTAAAAAAGTTAGAAGGTCACCTTAACATCTCCTCCATTGCACTGAATTTGCCTCCCAAGGCCCCTTCCTCATTTTGACTCCATCCGTTCAAGGCTCCAGTAATTCCTTCACATGCTGAGTCAGCACTCAACTAGCTGTCAGAGTCAGCTCTAAAGCCCAGGGGGAGGAGTTGTAAGCTTAGACACTTTTAATATCCATAAGCCTCCAGGGTCCTGGGACAACCTTGGTAAAACTTTCCTTTGAAGCTCGTTAAAAAATAGTAATAAAATCAAAACCTTAGCTGACTGAGACTTCTGACCCTTCACCACCCTGTGTCATTGTCCCAGGCAAGTCAATACTGAAGGCCTAGTATGGATACCTACCAGAAACTCAAGTTCCTAAAAGCAGTCAAATGAAGAATGGCATTTATTCCAGGGGGCACCAATCCACTTTAATTATACCTGAGAGAAAAATTATCACTACCTAGGTCATGTGGTCTGACAGTGTCTGAGTAATATTTTTCACCTCTTCTTCTCTAGGAAAATCAATGGCTTACATATTCAGAGCTAAAAGGGACAATATAGGTCACTGGGTACCACCCTCTTATTTGACAGATAAGGAAACTGAGGCTGAGTGAAATTAAATGGTTTGCCCAGGTTCACATAGCTAGTTTTCTCTATGTCTTCCCAAGTCATGCTGCTTCTTAAAAGTCTAACTCAATGGACTGCCACATGCTAGGATTTCCTTATGTTTAGTCATATTTCTTTTGAAGAGTTAACTTTTGGATTCACATATCCTTTCTCTTTAAAATCTCTGTAACGACATGACCTAGGAATCAAATATAATATCTTCTGTTTGGCTTTGAAAATTCTTAACGTGGCTTCCTCCTACCTTTCCAGTGTTCTCACACTTTATTCTCCTCCACATTCTCTGGGATCCAGTAGCTTCTTTACTGTTCCTTCCACTCCTCATCACATAATGCACTCCATTTCCCAACTCTGGAACATTTTCATTAGCTGTTTCCCTCGTGCCTGGAACACTCTCCCTGTTCATCCCCACCTCCCAGATTCCCTGGATCCTTTCAAATCTGAGCTAAAGTTCCACCTTCTGAAAGAAATTTTTCCCAGTTCTCCTTAATTGTAGCACCTTCCCTTTGAAACTGCCACCAATTCTTCCTGTCTAGATCTTGTTGATACAAGTCTTTTACATTGTCTCTTCCATTACACTTTCTAGCCCCTTGAGAGCAAAGACTGGGTTTGGGGAGTGGGGGGGTTGGCATTGTTTCACCAATGCCTTAACACATAGTAGGTGCTTAATAAATGCTTGTCGACTGACAGACAATGGGGTATAGAATGGGAAACTGGGTAGGCAGGAGAAATGTTGGGCTGGTAAACAATGGCTGGCAGTCTAATAAGGCTGTTACCTTCAAGTATCTGGTGATGTGGTGCCTTCATTTTCCAGTCCCAAGTGGAGTAAGCCTTCGCCCAGAAGCTTACCTGAGTGTATAAATGCATTGTAAACATGTTCTATCACCATGTGCGGCAATCTTGGCTATTACTAATAAGTGCATGGAGGAGGAATTACAACAACTTGTCTAAGTGGGTGAAATCGTTTCCTAGTGTTAAAAAAAAACAAAAACTGGAACAAGGGATAATTTACAAATAGAAGCAGGATCTTCATCTAACTATAAGGAGGCAGCAGAATCTCAAAAACTTGAGCCCTGGACTTGGAGTTAGAAGACTTGGTGACATCCAATCCTTATCACCTTACTTACTCGTTTTGGGACCTTGGACAAGTCACTTAATTTAATCTCCCTAAGCCTCAGTTCTCTGATCTGTGAAATAGGCATACTAGAACACTGAGGACAGATACATCTACCAGTATTGTTTTGAGGAATACACCTTATGAACTGCAAAGAGGTACATATATGTAAGTTATTATTACATTATGAATCATGTGCTCTCCCTTCCATTTGGAAGCCTGTGTTTCATCTGGCATTCACACAAACAACTTGTTTTTCTTCTTTAAAAAGCAATGGGGAAAAGTATCAGCTCTGGAATCAAAAGGACCTGCATTCAGATCTCATTTCTAAAACTTGTGTGACCTTGGACGAAACATTTAACCTCCCTGGGCCTCAGGTTCCTTATCTATAAAATGAAGGAATTAGATGGCCTGAGGTCCCTTCCAGCTCTAAAGTATGACTAAAAATTCCTATTGTGGAATGAGGAGGGAGGGAAGAATGAAGCATTGGGGACATAGTGGTATAACCATGAAGCATCAATGAAAGAGAAAAACACATCAAAACAAAATGAAGGTATGGACTAGATGTTCTCTGAGAGCTCTCCTAGTTCTAGACGTATGATCCTATGTCATTTCAGTGAGCATGTTTTTATGAATTTATACCTCCAAACCAAGGCCACTTGGTAGAATAGTGTAATGAGTGGTGAGAGCCCAGGCCTCCTGTTACAGCAGAAATAGCATTGGTCTTAGAACTGAAAGAGCCAGGTTTGAGACCCAGCTCTGACAATTATTAGCTGCATGACCCCAGACAATTATCTTTATTTTTTCCTTGGTTTCTCCCTTTGTAAAATGAAGGCTTTACTGATGACCTTCTAGAGTTGTGGTAAGGAATGTGCCTTAAAACATAATGAAAATTTTCAGTTGTGTTTTAAAACTAATCCTCAAAGAAAGACTCTTAAATGGTCAGGGACTGGAATTCAATCTATTATGTAACTTCAAGCAAGAAGGCAAAGGGAATCGAACCAGTAAGGGGAACAAGGTGTGGCCATCTGATTGCCCCTGCTGCTTTCTCCACTGCAATCATCTCTTCCTTGACTAGGTTGGGCTGGGAAGAAGAAACTGAAGATGAACAGAGAAGGTAATAACCAGGATAGAAATATCTTGAGTCAGAGAAAATATCATTTCTAAGATTTTATCCAGATTTTAAAATGCCTCTAAGGCAGGTTTGTACAGATGTTGATGGCAAAAGAAATTATATGTGTTTTGCTCTCCTTTATTTATTTTCCTTTATTTTTGTTCCATGAGCCATCAAAGTAACTTTGGAATTATGAGAAACTGCTTTTATTACAGTGGTGTGCCATCTTCAAAAAAATGGGGAGCAGGAATAGATGAGGGTAGGGAGGATAGGAGTTAACCAAGGGTAGCAAGTTGAGATTGGTAGAAGGTCAAAGGGGACAGAGAATGTGAGAGTGAGTGAGATTATGCCATTAAAAGGCCGGACTACATAATTAGACTTTAGTAGGTAGTAAGTAAAGTCAGAAAAAAGGTTATAGAAGAAAAAATGGAGAGGAATCAAGGGACCAAAAGGTCATGATGAGGCAAGAATATGGCAGGAATGAAGGGAAAAATAGAAGGAGACTATGATCAAAGAGGGCAATTTCTGAAGTGAAACAGTTTTGAGGAATAATAGAGCTTAATGTTTTATTCACCCTGGTGTGTGTCTAAAATACAACAGAAATGAAGATGAAAGGATTCAAAGGAATCTTACTGGGAAGACAGGGTGTTGGAAGGGTTATCAGTGTGGAAAGTGAAGTTTCTGAAGATGATGGCAGAGAAAGCAATAGAAAGGAAATCAGATACAGTGGGGAAAATATCTAAGAGATTGCTCATAATAGATATAAGGAATGGGAGAGGATGGTAGTCATATAGTATAAGGCAGAGAAGTCAGTGAATGATAATGGCAGGGCAAAGGTCTAAGGGTTACAATGAGTATGCCAATTCCATTCTAGGCTTGGTGAGACTGAAGAGTGGGAGGTGGAGTATTAGACAGAGTTCCCTGAGAAATACAGTTATTGGAGGAGAGTTGCTTTAAGTCAATGTAAGAGGAAGGGGGGGGATTGTTTATTTATTAAACAAGGAAATCAAAGGTCGGAAAAATAACAACAGCTATCACCTACAATAAAATAAGGGTTCCTAAGGGTGCAGTGAAAAGAGAGAACAGGGTGGGATAGAGACTGCTGGGAATCTTGGGCTGCATACTTGAATCTTGGGGTGAATAAGGATAAGGTAAAGAGAGGTAGTAACAGGATAGGGCTTGTTCCTAGAGGTGTGCCCTTCTAGAAGGGATTAGGGGAGGAGGAGGTGGGACTGTTTGTTGGAGAAGTTCATTAGATACAATAATTGTGATAACAATAATAATGATGACTTACATTTATATAGGCCTTTAAGGTTTACAAAGTGCTTTACATACTATGAGCATCACTATCTCCACTTTATAGCTGAGGAAACTGAGGTTTTAAGTGAAAAGTTAAGTGATTTGTCCAGTTTAGTAAGTATCTGCAATCAAGGTTAAGTGACTTGCCCAAGGTCACACAGCTAGTAAGTTTCTGAGATCAAATTTGAACTCAGGTCCTCCTGAGCCCAGGGCCAGGGCTCTATCCACTGTGCCATTTAGCTGCCCTTCTTTCCCCATTCTTGGCAATCAATGCGAGTATCCTACCAGAATTCTAGCCAGGAAAGTATTGGGTGGTCATTGTAGTAGCAAAAGACACACTGCCCTAGGCTACAGAGGTGAGTAATACTATGGGTAAAAATAACTGGGGACCTGTGCTGCAAAAATAACAACTGTGAAGTCCACTCGCAGAACCATAATAAGATGTAATAGCCAGCTTCCACAGCTATGAAAACACTACATTCGCATATCTTCGGAGTCAAAGGTGCATACTCAAGTTTTCCCAGCTGTAATCAGATCTCGTTATTTTTGTCATGGATTTAGATTCCCACCAAAATGCTTGAACCAATCAGAGTCTTTCCAGTTTTCTTCTGGCCACAGATTTTTGAAAGGCTCGGTGCAAAAAAAACATGAAACAATACTCAGAGAAAGCATCTTGATTACCTCAGTTTCTTATGAATAAGGAATTAACTTTCAGATGTTAGCTTATTTTTTCTGGCAGTCCCTAGCTACTCCTGGTCAGGAACTTGAACTGGTTCACCCAGATAAAAAGATATACTTAATGAGCTAATAATTCTTGCTCCATCTCTTAGGATGACTATATGAAGCTGGCATCTCTGGTGTCTCACTTGAAGATCACCTGGTATCAATTAAATGTTATCTGCCACATAGACCCTACTCCTTCATCTCAATTGTATTCGTTTGTAGCTTGTGATAATGCCAGGTACTAGTTAATCACATTTTTAAAAAATGGGACACGTGAGGTTCACAAGAACATCATTAGTTATAAAGTGGCTGTTTGACTTGCTTTAAGGCTGCCTTGCAAAGGTCCAGGTTATAGGAAGATCTGTTCAAGCCTTTAGGGCACAAGAGGGACACGACAGCTGTCTTCAAGTATCTGAAAAGAGATTAGACTTGTTTTCCTTGACCCCAAGGGGCAGAACCAGGGGCAATGGATGGAAGCTGTCAAAAGACATATTTAGGTCCAATGTCAGGAAAAGTATCCTAATAATTAGGGCTGTCCAAAGTGGGATAGATAGCCTTGGGAGTTAGTAGGTTCGCCCTCATTTTATCCTTACAACAGCCCTGTATATACTTATCCCCATTTTGCAGATGAGGAAACTGAGGCAGGCAGAGGTTAAGTGACTTGCCCAGAGTCACACAGCTAAGTACATTTCAGGTCTTTTTTACAATTGGCTGTAGCTTCCTTTGTCAGCTTTCTCCCCAGTTCTAAATTGCTTCTAATCTGTTGCAAGTTCAGAAGTCATATAATCCAGTATATTAGAAGTGGGTGTAAAATAAGAATAAATAGAAAATCCCTTCAGGCCCTTACTCAGAGCTTATGAGTAACATCCAGGAATCTTATGACATTCATTTAGATGGTACAGTAGTCTTTTCCTATATTATCTCACTGTGAAATGCTTTTTAAACCTTAAAATATTCTATAGATGTTAACTATTACTAGCTATCTATCACCTTAGTGTTCCCCTCTCCCCTCTTTTTTAAATTTGATTTTGGAGAGCTGAAGTTATCAGAGAGCTGAATTCTGGACAGGTGAAGCATTCTTATATTTAATGTCCTTTAGAGTTAGAGGTATTTTAGCTTGGCTTGTATTGGATTCTCTTCAGGAAGGACTCCCCTACTTGCACCCTATATTCACTGAGTTTTGGATTCTTAGGATATTGCTGATTTCCATCATTGTTTTGTAACTGGGCAACTTTGTGAATATTTAGTAACTGTTGCCCAACTTTTCCAAAGGTCTAGTTTATTAAGCTAAAGATTTTGAATATAGTACGGCATAGTGAGGAAAGATAGATTCAGATAATACCCCCCCAAATCTACTACCCACCTTGTGCTTCTCTCAGACAATCAGCTCTTTCGAAAAATACCACCAAGTTTGCATTCCTGCAATGAGGATTCTGAGGACAAGGTTTACCCAACTGAGATGAAGCAAAGAGCTGAAAAATTACCTAATTAACTAGTTAATATCAACCCACTTCATCAAATTGCTTAATTTTCCATTTTGCCTTGGCTATTGATTAAAAGTGAAACGACCTAGCAACTACTGCCCAAGCTTGAGCAAGATTGGGGACCAAGCTCCAGAAAACAACCTGCAGATCATTGCTGCTGCCTTCTTGCAGAGCTAGCTAATTTATCAAGGTTTGGGGAACTGTAGGTCTCTCTAAAAAACAAACAAACAAACACAATACATTTACATAGAATCTTCGCTAAAGATGCTGGAGGTTTTTAGTTATTAATGATCAGTTACTCATTTTATTGGGGGTTAATTACATATTGGATCAAATTTGCAAGGGAAAAGGAAATGAGAATAATGTTAGAACATGGGAGAAAGCCCTTGAAGGCTATCTCCTTTTTAATTTTTTCCCCCATAGGCATAAATACTATTTGGGGGTAGCCTCTATCTTAATGTACTGGATAGAGGTTGGAGGGAAGGAAGGAGGAGAAAAAGAATATTTCCTCTACAGTTATCTTAACAGTATATATTCATGAAAAATTTCCTAGAGGCCTAGGTTGGTTAATGGCTTGTGCTAAAAACAGAAAGAGATACCTAAGTGCCACAACTCTTTGTTAAGATTGTCTCTGTTTACTTATTCTGATAAGCTTAAAATATGTGCTTTCATTTAAATATTATATTTATTATACCGATGTGTATAGGGAGGCAATCAGAATTTGCCAGAAGCATTGCTGACTGACCAAACAGCTTAAACACACACACACACACACACACACACACACACAGACACACACACAACAAGCTACTTTCTCCATTTCCTCTTTTTTCTTTATATATTCACAAGGAAATTCCAAATGCTCATGGCAAATTTTAAAAGATCTCTACACTCACCATCCAAAATAAATGGGTTCATAGCCCCCAGATCCAGTGCCCAGCCACTCACTGGGGGTGGAAGGAGAAGCATATACCTCTAGTTTGAAATGTAAGAATAAATGGCTTAATGGCTAGAGTATCAGACTTGGAGTAAGGAAAACTTGAGTTCAAATCCTGCTGCAGACACACTTACTAGTTATAGTACTTGGGTGAGTTATTTAATCTCTTTCAGTCCATTTCTTCATCTGTAAAATAGGGATAGCAATAGTACCTATATCACAGGACTTTGGGGAGGATCAAATGAGCTAATATGTAAAATGCTTTGTAAACCTAAAAGTTTCATATATGTCTTAGTTATTATTATTATTATTATTATTATTAGTAGTAGTAGTAGTAGTAGTAGCAGTAGTAGTAGTAGTAGTGGTGGTAGTGGTGGTGGTGGTGGTGGTGGTGGTGATGGTGATGGTGGTGGTAGTGGTGGTGGTGGTAGTGTTCTTGGTGGTATTAGTAGTGGTAGAAGTAGTAGTAGTAGTAGTAGTAGTAGTAGTAGTATAGAAAGTGTAGAGAATACTTTTGATTCATTTGGTCTCTGTTAGTTTGCAAGCATAAGTAGAAGTGACAGAAGAAAACTACCCAAGTTTAGAAGATGGAAAACTTACAAGGAACGTGTGATTATGGGTGTAAGGACCTCAGTTATTGTTCCTTAAATAGGATTCCTGAATGCTACATTTTGATTTGCACTGAATCTCATAGACTCAAGAATTTAGAGCTGAAAGGATTTTTTAAAAGATCAGACAGCACAACTCCTTCCATCATTTTACAGAAGAGAGAACTATCAAAAGAGATTCTAACCTGTTTTCCCAAATAGAGGTTCTGCAATTAGAATCATGGACAGCAGTTTCTTAGCCAAAAAGAGTTACAGTTTCATAACACCAGCTTTCAAAATGGGCACCACAAAAATGAATGAATCTGCAAATAAATGTGTGTTCTCTTAAGTTAATGCAATGATTTTTAAAGTTAAGGTAGTTAATATGAACTCCTATTGTGTATTGTGTTTAGTCTACCATGGGTTCATTATTTCTAAATTGTTCTCTTTCCTTGCAAAAGCTAGATTGCAAAATACAATGTAATGCACTTTTGAGCAATACATAATCCTCAGTGATGTTTTTTCTATGCACCATACTTAGTGTGGTTCTAGGAGAATGGTGGCAGGGAGGGAGAAATCAATTTTGAAAAAAGGAGCCCATTTGCCATGCTGCTTTTGTGGCACATTAATGTAGGAGACAATTCTAACAGACATCTCTTTCGTAAATGCTCCTGAACATGAATTCCAAGAGCCAATAATCGCCATTTATTTTTAGACGTCTCTTGGACTCCTTCTAAGGTGGGAGGGGAAAGAATGAACAAAATGAAATAGGACTTGTTTAAATGTTTAAGATCTTAAGCATATCTTCTGATACCAAGAAGATTCATTGGGAAGTAATAGAATAGTAAGCTTGAAGGTAGAATGAGTAAAGAGCAAAATATACCTGTTTTGTTTATTTTGACGAATAAATATCATTCATATATTTTATAATGTTCTATAGCTTATGAGAAAATAACATTATACTGCATTGTATAATAGTGAAGTCATTGGAACAAGCTCCATTTTTTCTATTATTCGATCTTTGGGGGCAGCTAGGTGGCGCAGTGGATACAGCACCAGCTCTGAAGTCAGGAGGATCTGAGTTCAAATCTGGCCTCAGACCAAACACTTGACACTTACTAGCTGTGTGATCTTGGGCAAGTCACTTAACCCCAATTGCCTTAAAAAAAAATCTTTGCTGATAAGGGAGGAAGGAGCCAGAAATACCATTCAAAATCATCAATAAGGAAAATAGGAAGTGTAATGATGTTTAGACAATTCCTTGAATATAACTAAAACACTGATATTCACAATAAACTAAATTTGCCAGACTGCACGAAAAGGATGCATTCAACCATCTTTGCCCTCTCTGTTGATAGTTCTGATGCCATACCCCAAAATAACCAAGCAGCCCGCCTTTCTCAGAGTGAGAGAAGTATGACCCATAAACTCAAAAAAAGTAAAAAAAATGCCTTGTGTTTCCCATAAGAAGTGTCAGCTCGATACGTCAAAGAGTTGATGTGTGAAAAGAAAAAGGCAAGAAAGATACAAGTAGGAGTAAGAGGGATTAAGTACTGTGGTCATAATAATGTGCATTTAAAAAAAAGAGATGTCTTTTCTGATTAAATAACAGCATCTCTTTGCCAATTTAAAGACTCAAAGAAAAAAACATTTCTGAAAAACATGGATCTTCATGTACCACTACTTAAAAACAAGTGCACTTTCATATATCCCACTAATTATCTCACATTTTTCCTCCATTCTTATATCCTACTATATTTTAAGTACCAGGACAAACACCAATACTAAATAATAGCATTTTCCTACTATACGGTTGCTTGCTGTTTTTGGACTCTGTGTGTGTGTGTGTGTGTGTGTGTGTGTGTGTGATGTTTGGGGGAGGAGGAAAGGAGAGAAGGGAGGGACAATCAATCTATCATTTTTAAGTTAGGATAAAATTTGCTTTTTCTCAGCTCAGGTATATAGTTGACAATAAACCCATTATCTGAGTTTAATTCAAGTCAAATAGTTATTTCACACTTGTTCTGTGCCTAGTATCATGTAAGTCATGTCCTCCAATTCCACTGCTAGTTTCCTATATTGGGGGTATTTCTTCATTCACTGGGACCACCAAGAGACAAAGCAGGAAGAAAGGATTTGAAACTAGACATCTGACCACTTGTTAATGGCTTTGGGAAACCAACTGGATCAATAGGTTAAAAATATTGACTCACTGGAGGTTTGTATTCCAAAGTCTAGCTTAATTCTTTACACCCAATGGACATTCAGCAAGCATTGTTGATTGCGTTCTTTGTCAGTTTCACTTACTTATGCTACGTGATCTTAGTCATCTGCAATCTAAAATCAACTGTACCTTTGACCTGGTCAGTTTCATGAAGGTCATTTGGGTGGCCATCCAGCAGTCCTCCATGAAGAAAAAAAAACCCAACTAACTGTAAAACTTAATCTACTCATATGAGATAGCTGAACAATATGACCTCTAAGGTCCCTTGCAGCTATCAATTTATGACCCTATGAATATATGGCATAGAAGACATTTATAAGACACTTGACACTTACTAGCTGTGTGACCCTGGGCAAGTCACTTAACCCTGATTGCCTCAGCCAAAAAAAAAAAAGACATTTATATAAAAGCACCTAGAAAATGACACATTAGATTTGATACTAGAAAAGAAAGGCAGCAAGAGTGAAAGGTTGTAATAAAAGGGAGCTTTAAACAGTTCTTTGGTGGCATAGTGGGTAAAGTGTGGAACTTGGGCTTCCAGAAGGCCCAAGTTCAAATCTTGACTGTGACACCTACTAGTTGTATGATCCTGGGCCAGTCATTTAACCACTATCTGCCTCAGTTTCCTAATCTGTAAAGTAGGGATAATAGTCCCTTCCCACAGGGTTTTTGTAAATTCTAATGAGATAATAGGCAAAGTGCTTTGCAAATCTTAAAACATTACATAAATGCCATTTGCTGTCATTATTTTTCTCCTAATTTAAAAATTCATTATTGGAACAAGGAAAAAGCTCCCAAAATATATAACAAAAAGAACAAGAGAATGAGAAAAATAATCTGTATTTTTGTTATGCTTTAAAGTTGCAAAGTGCTTTGCTAGAGATGAAGCCCCTCTATGTTCTTATTAGCCCGTCTAGTGTGCCATGTTTGCAAAACATTCTGCCACCACTCCTTAGTCACTCACTCATTTACAAAACAGAGCATTCTGTTCTTGATCAACATGAATTAGATAAGTTTTCATTGAAGGTCTCATAGCTCATTATAAACATGTGCTATGATGCCCAATTTGCATATATGCCTGGAGAAACACAAAGCAGTGACCAGTTTTGTCCACTGAGCAGCTGCCTAGGCAAGCCAAGAATCAAATTGATAATCTGGATGAGCACCATAAATGTTATTCTCAGAATATCTGGTTAGCTCAGTTTGGTAACAGAGCATAATGCTAGAGGCCAAGGTCATAGGTTTTTCTCAGGAATAGTGGATAGCATCTCTCACTTCATCTTGCAATCTTGCAAAAGTGTGCTGTTGGTCATGGGGAGGGGGTGGTAGTCAGAACAGCAAAGTGTGGATAGATGCAAATACAATGTCAATAATACTGGAAAATAGCTTAAAATTCACTTTACTGACCGCATCCTACAATACGTACCAACAGTATTGTCATACCACATATTGTCAGAACTTCACTCATTATTATACTGCCTTGGACTACATCCAAGGAGGCTTAATTACTTGTGAGACAAAAGAACACAATGGGGTAAGGTGGTCTCACCTCGAAGGCAAATGTGAATATATTACATTGGAGAACTTTGTGAGCAAGAAATAAGAGGGTTCACACTACTCTGCATTTGTTGATGATGGACCAAGGAAAGGGCCAATGCAGGTCATTGGGATGCTTCCTGGTAAGCTTTTTCAGATCCCCATGTGAGATTTACAGCAGACTGAAATTTGTTCACTCCAAGTCTGAGACAGAGTAGCTACTACTTGACATACTTAGAAGCAGATGGGTTAAGGGCTCCTTCACCCTTCAAGTCACTCAAAGGACTCAATTAGTCATGGCACCTCATTCTACCTGTTTCTGTGGAACCACTTTCTCAAATGCTTTGGTCCAAAGTGGTAGGGTTTTTGTTGTTGGTGGTAAACATCCATCTGCCCAGTGTAACAGAAACCAAAAAAAACAAAAACAAAACAAAACTTTTTTTTGAAGAGCAAAGGAACTGTTTTATGGGTAGATTCTTGAAGAAGCTGAAGACAGCTGATTTTATGTTCTCACATTCCTGGACTCTGATCCTATTATTAGAATCAGACCTGAGAAGTAGCCAGAAGGATAAGAATGAAGAGATATGCTCCACTGAGGGTTGCTTTTGGACAGAATACCTTGAAGCCTAGACCAGATATAAAAGGGAAAAGAAGTCGAACTGGTTTGGTTTTTTTTTTGTTGTTGTTGTTTTTGAAACATGGCTGAATTGTCCATTTTGGGTGAGAAAAAAAAAGTTGTCAGCATATTAATGGCCATCAGATCCTCAACACCATCTGTCTGTCTGTCTGTCTGTCTGTCTGTCTCTCTCTCTCTTTTAAGTTGCAGAACATTTGGGAGCAGCCCCATGTTGACATCCTAATTATGCTCAGTTTTCCAACAGCCCAGGGCAGAATATGGGACAGGGTTCACCTGTACAACTTTCACTGCATTTCTTGGTAGTGAGTGAAAAAAGTAAGAGTTTGGAGGCATTGCAACAATCCATCAGTGATGTTACATTTAGTACACTAAGTACACAAATATCTCTTTTGCTATTATAGCAATCCTCAGGACTTTTGGGATTTGCAGAACAGTTTACATTTATTAGTTGCTCCCAGCAGAGACACCCTGCCCTGGGACCCAAGTCAGTAGTTTCCTTCTCAGTTTTGCAATGGAGGCAACAAGATGTGAAGGGGCTTGCTTTGTGCTACAACACAAATCTCTGTTCATCCTCTAATTTAGCCCCTGAGCTACCTCCTAGAAAGGAGACCATTTTGGACAGAAGAGGGTGGGAAGGGAAAGAATGAAAAGAACTTGGGGGAGAAATTTGGACTTGTGACTAGAAGTTTGCCTTGACTTTCAAAAGACGGTGTTCATCTGCTTAAGCTCATTTCCCTTTCTAGTCTTCTATTATCTGACCAAGGTCAAAAGGTTGAAGTCACACACACCTGTCATTGTTCTTTTAAATGCACAAATATTTCTACTTTCAAGATTTAAACAAATTTCTTTTAAATACTCCCATCAACATTGATTAGGCTTTCTTGATTAAAGGCATAGTTGAATTTAAGCACACCTGATCATAAATAATAGCCTTCCTAAAATAGGCTCACCCAAACCTAAATAATTTGTATTGAGAAATTAACCATTCCATTTTACTATCCTAAGTGCACATTCATTTTCTTACAATTTAGTCCTTTTTATCCCCACATTAAAGGGTATTCTATTTAAAATGAATACAAAGAGAACAAGATATATTTTCTCAGAAACAGCTGGAACATTTTAAAGTATAGAATACTAGAAAGTTTTCAGACATAACAAATATTCAAAAATCAGCCATTAAAGGGTTGTGAAAAAATCTTGTCAGAAAGGTGACACCTTCAAGTCGATGAATAGTAAAAATTACAATCGGTATTAGAAAGGTATCCTTGTACCTGGGAGAAAAAGAGAACTTCGTCTCTATAAATCTTAAATGTGAGGTAAGGTGGATTTATATAGCATTAGTTTGGAAAAGAGGAGAAAAAGTCATTTTACATTTGTCAAAATATCCAAATCTGTGATGATAAATCTCAGGGCTACTCACTAAATGAAAAACGAGCAAACAAACAACAACAGACAGGTCTGATCTTTCAACACTGACCATTGTCTCCCCAGTATAGAAGGAGAATATTCACCCTCTCATCTGTATTTTGCAGATTTGATATAATAAACTGTTTCAAAACTTCTTTATCGGTAGAAGAGCAAACAGAGTCAGGAAGTTTATAACTCCTCTTCCCCCGAAACACACACACACACACACACACACACACACACACACACACACCACATACACATACAACCAACACCCTATGCCAATGACATCAACAACAGGTCGGAACCTGACTCTTGGAACACGAGTTTCTTAATTTTAAGATTGTGCAATTCGAGTCTTCTAAGGCATGTTTCTTGTTCCAAGGGAGCTTATTGTTAGTAGTCACGAAATCAGATTCTGTCATGCTTGGTTCGGAGAGAATGGTGGACCTTTACTGGTTTCTTTAAACCGGAGTTACGTTGTTTGACTATCTACTCCCCACCCCATACCCGAGAGAAGAAAGAGTATGGAGTCTTCATTTGCAAAGTTATTCCCTAAAACGATTTGCACTAAAACCTTATAAGGGATTCCTGTCATCAGTTGGTTTTGAGGATTCTGTAACCTATCAAATATCTAATTCTCCAAAGAAGCCCTGGCGAACCCATTCACGATCCTAGAACTGCCCCCTAGAAGTTTAACGAAGTATTTTAAGAAGCCTGGAAAGAACCTGAAGCGACTCAGGAGTAGTATATAAGTAAGAAAGGGAGGCTGGTAGGGAGGAAACCAAAGGTGAGCAGAGTGCGTCCCGGCTCCACAGTTGATTCCTGCACAGACCTGCGCACCTTGTAGGGCAGGGAGCGATCAAGCATAGGCCGACAGTCCACCAGAGTGGAAGAGGGAGAAGGAGGCGGAGAGAGGGAGAGGAGGGAGACAGAGGGAGAGGAGGGAGACAGAGGGAGAGGAGGGAGACAGACAGAAGCAGACAGACAGATGCACACACACACACACACACACACACACACACCAACAACAGTTAGAAAGGGGAAGCAAGACTAAATCCTGAAGCGTTGTGAGGGTGACTGAAGGCGGGGGACCTGAATGTAAAAAGTGGAAATGGGGGCTGAGGGAGTCGGATCTGGAGACTTTCTCTTTTACTTAGAGGTTTAGTGTGCATGGAGGAGGGTTCAGGCTATTCCTACCCCCCACAAACCGCACCCCGGACCAGTGACAAGACGGGTTACAGAAAGAGAGCAATGAAATGTGAGTGAGGGAGCGAGAATAGTCTGTCTCTTAAATTTGGCGCAGGAGTTATTAACCGGCCACAAAGCCGATCCAGAGGACTAGACAGGTGACAGACACCCTTAATAGCATTTAACTGGTGGGACTTATCCCCAGCCTGATATCTTACGCCTTCCTGAGAAGTATGAGGGCCGTCTTGCAATGGTCCCGAAGAAAACTGGGGGGGTGAGGGGGGCGTCACTTGGAATACTGTCCCATTATCCCTGCTGCACAATACGCCGCCCAGAGTAGACTTCGGCCAATGCCAAGGCACCCCCACCCTCAGAAGTCTACCTCGCTCCCCCCTCCTCGTCCCCACCCCCACGCGGGCAGTCTCCTGAGCCGGCCAAGGAGACGAAAACCGACTGAGAAAGTTTACTGTGCAGAGGCAAATGGAGCTCCAGCAGCTCGATAGCTAGACTGAGGGCGCGTCCGTTCACCAGGTTTCCATTCCGGACCTCAATTCCCCAGCCAGAGATCCCCAGTACCCCCTCCTTTCTGGGCCAGACTGGATTGTCAGGGCAGCACCGCCAGGCTCAACCTCCACTCTCAGCTGATCTTGCAGGAAACGAGGGAGGAAAGGGGGAGCGCCGGCGGACTGAGACGAGAGAAACCGAGGGAGAGGCTAAGGCAGGGTGTGGAAAGAGGGAACGCGAGCTGGCGGAGGGGAGACCAGGTGAGGATAGAAGCAAAGCTGGGAACACAGGGGGAGGCTGCAGGCGAAGGAGACACCTTTACCTTTCTTTTCTTCCAGCGCCGAGCTCAGGGAGAAGTGTCCGGCAAGCAGCACCAGGACAGCGGCTCCAGCAACCCCATAAAGCCCCATTGCCGCACCGGATCGACGTGGGTCCCAGTTCGGTTGTCCCGAAGTGATCTCACGAGCTAACACCTTTTCCCGGCCCGGGCGCCCAGGGGAGACGGAACGCGGCTTAGGGCAGATTTCTGCCAGGTGGAGAATCAATCCCAAGGAGAACGGGGCGTTTGCCTTTTGCTTTTCTTCCTTTGGCGTCGGAAAGCTCCCCTTGCGCCTTCTCTGCCTCGGACTCCGGTTGCCCGACAGGCTGGCTTAGCAGACCATGCCGAGAAGCCGCTGCCGCTGGGGCTACTGCTGCTACTCTGGCAGCCAGAATTCCAGGAGGGCGGGGAGGTGGAGAAGGAGGGGGAGGAGTGAGGAAAGGAGGCGGTGCCGCTTAGCTGCCCCTTAGCCTGCCTCTGTGCTGCGCTCTGTGTGTGTGTGTGTGTGTGTGTGTGTGTGTGTGTGTGTGTGTTCCTGTGTGAGCCGGAGCTCCAAGCGCGCTGGGCACCAGGGGTGGGGGTTGGGAGCCGGACAGGTTGAGGGGTAGGGGGACTGTTGTCAACTCCCAGTCCTTCGGCACACACGTGTGAGTGTGGGCTCGGTTTTTTTTCTTTTTTCTTCTTCGAGGGATTGAAGTACTGTGCTACATAACAGGATCTGGAAGGAGGCTATTTCTCTTAGTAGTTCCACCCCCACAGGGTTCTGGGACAATTTGGTCAGGTGAGGATGCACCCTACTCTCTGGTTGCATCTGCCAAAAAAAGAGGAAGGATAGAGCTGCTTTTCTCTTCCCCATAGCATCCCTTCACCCTCGGGGGTGGAGGCGAGGAAGAGGTTCACTGCAGTGCCATGAGTCGTGGGTTGCTGAAGCAAACGTTCCCCCAGCCTCATTAACTTTTCAAAAAACAAAACAAAACAAAACAAAACTTGTTCCTAACATTTCTCATCACATTTCCCTCCTTGCCCTCTTAGGGTATTCGGTCTAGGAAATCTCTGCTAGATAACCCAGAGCTCAAAAGTCCTACGTTTAGGTAGAAATTGAATGGCAAAGATTAGTGGAAGGGTAGCCCGATTTTAAATCCCAAGTCAGAGAAGACCCAGCATTTTAAAAAGCTGGTAACTGAATGTTACAGAATATCTGAAAGTTATAGAGCTTAGGTTGTGATTTTGGGAAAATACTGCAAGGGGTGAAGGAAACAAACAAACAAACAAAGGATAAAGATAAGAAGACTGTGGATTGTTCTGTAATGACCATTAGTCAATTATCTCCATACACACATTCTTCCTCCATATTTTCATTATATATGTGTGTGTATATATGTATAAAAATGGAAAATCACCAATTATTTTGTTAAGGAAATAGGAATCCTTCCTGATGTCACCATGGAAAAAAGATTAAAGTGCTCCAGAGCGATTCCCCTCTCTTTCTTTTTAATTTGATGATTTATTATCTGCTAAAGAATTAATGTCATGTAGCCCTTTTGCCTCAGTTTACCATGAAGATTTTACCAAGCTTCCTCTAATCTCCTCCCCCATCTTTCAAAGTTCACAAATAATTCCCAAGTGTGTATTAACTACTATCATTGCAGTAAAACCGATTTTCCAAGTTCAAAATTAGGAGGCAAGAGGGAATAAAACAAAAATTAAAACAAAAAAAAAACAAAAATTAGTCATAGAAACACAAAGCAGTGCTTTTTATTTCTGTTCTCCAAGGCCATGTCTCCAAGACATGCATTTTTTGCCATTTATAATGCCCCCCTGGCCTCTGCTCTCTTTTCTCTCTCTCTCTCTCTCTCTCTCTCTCTCTTTCACACATACACAGACACACACACAGACACAGACACACACAGACACACACACACTCTCGCACACACACAAAGGCAGGGTTGGATTTGGCTTTCAGCAACCTGAATCATCTTGTTTGCACCCATGATGTCAAAGTGCGTAGAACCTGGGATCAGTACCATGGCTCAGGAAGTAGAGATTATAGTGGTGCAATAGCTATGAATTATAATTATTTCCCCCTTTTAAAATTTCACCCTTAGAAATAGACCTTGGTGAATTGCACAGAGAGTCCTTGGATGAGATTGGGGGAAACTTGATTAAAGGCTATTTGACCAATTATTTAACAGTAAGATTATTTAATAGTAAGATTGCTTCTATAAGGTTAATATGAAATTAATTATAAAAGGAATAAACCCAGACCTTAGCTGCCTAATTACAAATGATTTTTGAGATGGTGGTATTAAAAAAAAAATCAGATTGTCTCCCACATCCATATCCTTCTCTCCACTAAAAAGACCACCACTCTATTCTAGGCCACCAGCACTTCTCAACTAGACTATAGTAATAGCCTCCTAATCGGTATCCCTGCCATCTCTTCCTTCTCCAAGCCATCCTTCATAAAACTGTGAATATAATTAAAGAATTAATGGGGGTAAAAGAGAATTAATGCTGGAAATAACCTTAGGTACAATCTGGTCAAATTCCCTTATTTTGCAGATGAGGAAACTCAGGTTAAGTGATTTACTCAATGTCACACAGGTTTGTGACATTTGAACCATGTTATTTGATTCCAAAGTCCATACATCTTCCCTTACACCACATTCCCTTTTCTTTTTTTTTTATCACATTCCCTTTTCCTAAGGTAGAGGTCTGACCATGTCATTCCCTTGCTCAAAAATCTTTTCTGGCTCCCTAGTGCCTCTTAAAAAATGGCATTTAAGGTCTTCTGCAATTAAGTTCTCCTTTTCAATCTTATTTCACAGTATTTCCTTTCACCTATTCTTTTCTAGCCAGATTGGATGACTAGCCATTGCCCGATTTAATATTCTTTCTTTGATTCTGATACATTGGAACAAATCATGCACCATGCCTATAGTGCCTCCTCATTTCAGAAGCCTAAACTTTGAGGCTCAACCTAAGTGCTACCTCCCCCATGAAGTCCTTCCTGGGCCTTCCCTTTCCATCAAATTACCTCCTATTTCCTTATGTTCATATTGTATTCCCCCTGGAGCATGTAAGGTCCTTTTGGGAAAGGGCTAATTTTCATATTGGTATCCCAAGCACCTATAATCGATGCCTTGAGCATAGAAAAGGCTTTAAAAATGTTGAGTTGAATGTTGAAATAACTTAGAGCTTTTCCTTCTTCATAGGCTCATTGGACCATAAGAACATAGATTTAGAAAAGATGTCTAAGGTCATCTAGTCAAAATGTCTCATTTTACACATAAGGAAATTGAAGCCAGGAGAGGTTACGTGGTTTACCTGAGGTTACATGGGTAATGACTATTTGACTTTTTACCCATGCTCAAATCCAGCAATCTCTCCTCAAGACATTCAGTCTGCACAAAGCCTGAACTCTTTCAGTCTGCACTCTTTGTTTACTAATCTAAGACCTGGCTTAGGGTTATTTGCTTTGATATGGAAGGAACCTTGAAGAAGAGTTTGTTTAATCCCTTTATGTTCTAGAGATAGGAAGAAGAAAACCAAAGAAGCGATTTGACTTGTTCAGTGTCACACAAGTAGTAAGCAGCATGGTATCTGGCTTCAAATCCAGCTCTTTGTACTAGGACTCTAGACAAAGTTGAGGAATTTCCGTCAGCTGGAGGGGAATCAGGGAAGATTTTGTGGAGAAGGTGCTGCCTAAGATGAAACCAAAAGGAAGGAAAGGAGTGATGAGGAAGGGGTGTACTCTAGATGTGAGTAAATGCCTGAGTAAATGCATTGAGGTTAGAGTGCAGGATGGTCTAGGTCAGGAAACTTCTGATAGCCCAGAGTGTGTGAATGCTACTAAGGTGAGATAAGACAAGAAAGGTAGGTAGATTGTAGAAGGCCCTAAATGCCAGGCTGGGGAGTTTGTAATTATGCACACTGTAGTCTCATGTTGTTTCTTTGCAGGGAACTGCACTCTCCTGGTATTAAAGACACTGTAGTTTGTTAAGATGATATCACAAAGGAACATGTAATTTATGATTGTTCTGACGCACTTCCATGCATGAAATAATCCTCATAAAAACAATCAGGTCTTGCCATTGCCATCTGCCTTAGCTTAAGGATGATGATGAAGTTCAAATATATTCATAATTTTTCAAAGCTTAGTCAGTACTCTAAAACACTTCCCCAGAATTTTGAGTAAAGAAAAGTATGTTGAATTTTGCCTAGAAAAAAAATCAAATGCAATTTTCACTGAACTTACAGAATCCAACCCAACCAGTATTTACTGAGTACCCACTACATGCAAGGTGCCGGACTGATCACTGAGCTCCCCCCCAAACACAAAATACCCCACAAAAAGTCAGCTGCTGACCTTTAGGAGCTGAAATTCTATAGGGGACATAATACATAAATAGCTGAAGTCTGAGTGTTCCAAGATGAAGCAGTGGATAGAGCATCTGGCCTGGAGTTAAGAAAATTCATCTTTGTGAGTTCAAATCCGGCCTCAGACACTTACTAGCTGTTCGATCTTCACTTTCACCCTTGTTTGCTTCAGTTAGTCATCTACAAAATGAGATGGAGAGGGAAATGGCAAACCACTCTGGTATCTTTGCCAAGAAAACCCCAAATGGGGTCACGAAGAGTCAGATGTGACTGAAATGACTAAACAACAACAAGTGTTTCAAAAGTCTTTGATAGTTTAAGATTGCACTAAGACTTTTAGGACACTGTACATACATGATAACTGGATATGGAAGGAATGAGCACTTATAGCTAAGGGGATCAGGAAAGGCTTGCAGTAAGACAAGGTCCATGAGCTGAAACTTGATGGAAGCTTGGAGTTCTAACGATTCTTAGATCTATATACCCCAGGACTGAGACTTCTTACCCTTCCTTATCTTTTTGTCTCAAGCAATTCAACCCCTGTTACTCACCCTTTTATAAGAAACTGTATCCTCTCCTCACTTCCAGCTCATGTTTGCTTTTGAATAAATAACTCCTGAGGATGAAAAACAAATGATTACCATTTCAGAGACCAAATAATAACATACAATTTGGGGGGACTGAGGAGGGTTGGGATGTAGCATTGTGGCTAGCACATTGACCTTTGAGTAAAGAAGACACTGTATAACCATGGGGAAATCAGTTAACCTTTCTGAGAATCACTTATAATATGGAGATGATATATGTGATACTTTATCACATAGAGTCATTATTCAAATGGGATGATGTCTAAAAACTACCTTACACATTTTAGAATGCTAAATAAATGTTAATTATTAGAAACGTCTTTCAGAACTGCAAGAGACTTCAGTGGCCATCTAATTCAATCCCTACCTGATAAAGAAGCCCTTTTACAAGATACCTAACAAGTGGTTATATAGCCTTTAGTTGAATAGGGCAATGAGGCTGAACCCCACACTTTCTGAGGTGGCTCATTCCACACTGGGATAGCACTGATTGCCAGAAAGTTGTTCTTGAAATCAAGCTTAAGTTTGCCTCTTTACAACTCATAATTCTACTCATCCCTCCTAATTCTACCCTCTGACAAGCCTAATCCTTTTTTTCTAGTTAGCGTTAGGTATATAGGCTGTGCCATTTATATGGTATAGGTATGCCTATTTACAAAGAGGCATTTTGCTGAATATGGATGGCATGCTAAATACACACCTATTTACAAGCATTTTTACCCATACCTGTGATTTCAGAGAATTGTCATGGAGGAAATCCCCTTATCTATGGCACCTGCTTTGTAATTTGTGGTCTTAGATAGTTGGCTAGGGCACAGAGAGGTTAAGAGATAGCCAGTATATGTCAGAGATGGTACTTGAACCTTGGTCTTTCAATCTTCTAAGCTAGTTTGTATCCACCATGCTATGTTGCTTTTCACTTGTAATTATGGAGTCATAAAATTTCACTTTTGTAAAAGTCCATAGATGAGGGATCATCCTGTATAACTATTTTATTTTATTTATGAGGAAACTGAGGCCAAGAATGGTCTCATGGTATCATGACTTTTAAGGCTGAGTTAGTGGTAGAACTGAATCTATTAACCAAATCTGAGGAATTATACCTTATCATCTCCATCATTGTTATGATCAGTGGCATCATCATCATCGTTGATGAAATGTTTTTATTTTTGTTGTTTTGGGGTTTTTAAATGGGAATATAAGGGGCTAGGCCAAGAATAGAATACAGAGAAATCATAGCTTCTACCCTTTTAGAGATGAGAACTTGAAGAAATTAGAAAAGATATAGAAGTAGTCATTGAGACAGAATAAGTATTGCTTTGAAAGATAAACTGTAATGATCTTGCCCATTCTTCATACCTGCATTTCCTGTCAAGTCAATCTGGTGCCTAGGAATATACCATCTACCTACTTTTAAATCTCTAAGGGAAATGGCTCTTATTCTGCTGAAGCAAAAAGAGGAAACCCTCTTTACCTCCATGCATTCTGATTTTTCATCCTTTTTACCTTGGCTCACTTTTACTTTGGAAATGAATCTGAGATAGGGACATGCCTATCTCAATAGGTGAGCCATAGGAATTGAGCTCAAGGATGAATTTTAAAAGGCTTAGAAATTCCAAAGAATGGGGAAGCTAATCTGGCCCTGAGTCAGAGATATCAAATGAAGGAGGAGAGGTGATGGGATAGAGGTTCTTATTTGCTTGAATCTGGAAAGAATTTTAGGGATCTACTAGTCCAATCCCCTCACATGAAATGTGAGGAAACTAAGGCCCAGGAAGAATGACTTGCTTGAAGTCAAAGCTAGTTAGTGACAAAGTCAGAACTGGATCTCTTTTATTCAGTGCTTTCTCCACTGCTCCATTGATGACCTCAAATTTCATAGCCTTGACTTGCAGCTGAGGAGCCATTTTTTTTTTCTTTTTTCCTTTTCTTTTTTTTCTTTTTGGGAGGCATTTGGGGTTAAGTGATTTGCCCAGGGTCACACAACTAGTAAGTGTCAAGTGTTTGAGGTCACATTTGAACTCAGGTCCTCCTGACTCCAAGGCCCGAGCTCTATCCACTGTGCCACCTAGCTGCCCCTTTCCTTTACTTCTTAATGTGTCTAATTTTTGAGGATTGATATCCCTAAATAACTGTGGTTCCTGATTCCTCATTATCTGTCAAGGCTGCTAGAATGAAAAGGTCCTGAGTTGAGAATGGAATTTTCCTTCTGGAAATTCTGGAGTCTAGTAGATCATGTAGGTTTTCTCTGCTTTAGGTTTGATCCCCATAATGTGGGCTGTTTCTCATACTCTCGCTTGGTCCTGAGGCTGAAGTGAAACCAGGCTATGGATAACTCACAATCTGTAGAGCTTATCATTTGAAGTACATTTGGTTTGCTGATTTAGCTAAAATTTGCAAGAAGGATGATGTTGGGCTTCTAAGTAGGAAAGGCATAAAGAATCTAGTTTCCAAGAGAGTCTTTTTAAGGGCACTGAGAAAAAAAATAGTAACCAGTACATACCAGTATTGGATTATAAGAACAAGCTATACCAAGCTAGTCTCATTTCCTTTTCTGAGAGGGTTATTAGGTGGGCAAATCAGGGCGATACTATAGAAATAGCATATCTGGATTTTAGTAAGGTGTTTGTCAAAGTCTCTTATGGTATCCTAATGGACAGAATGGGTAAATACGATCTAACGATAGTATAACTAGCTGCTTACATTTCAAATTGGATATTTCATAGGCATCTTAAACTCAGTAGGTTCAGATCTCTTTGGAATTTGCCTACTTCTATCCAGGGCACCACCATTCTCCTAGTCACCTAGGTGTCCATCCATGCTATATCCTTGAATCCTCACCCTCCCTCACTCCACATATACAATCAATTGCCAAATTTTGTTTCTACCGCCACTACATGTCTCTATCTGTCTCTTTCTCTCTGTTCATAGGTTCATTACCCTAATTCAGACCTTTCTTACTTTTTTCTAGGATTTCTAGGATTTTGGTCTCCCTGACTCTAGTCTCTTTCCTCTGCAATGTATCTCCCACACCATTGCCAAAGTGATTTTCCTAAAGTACAGGTCTGATCATATCATTCCCTTTATTCATTAAACTCCAATAATTCCCATTGCATATTCATACGCACTTTATCTACCCCAATAGAATGTATCTTTCTTAATGGCAGACACTGTATTTGAAGTGCTTAGCATAGCACCTGACACATAATAGGCCCTTCATAAATACTTGCTGACCTATTGGTTGGAATCTCACATCTGAATGTCTGCAGTGATATTTCATAGAATCATATGTAGAAAAACAATGAATTGAAGTTCTCCAAGAAGTAATAGCATTAATCAGAAATAGGGACATCTGAGGAGGGAGTTAATATTTGGGTTAAAGAAGATGAGTTCTGTTTTGAATGTGTATATCACTTATGGTGGATTGGCAAACATCCAAGTTGAGAAACCCGATAGAACAAAAAACTCCTTAACAAGTGATATTTTTATTTTTATTTATTTTGAACTTTTTTCTTTGTGTCTCTAGCACCTAGCAAAATGTCTTACACATAGTAGGCTCTTAATAAAGGTTTACTGAACGAATAAAGATAAAGTTATAGCGCTGCAGCTCAGGAGAAAAGTCAAGACTGGAGAATTGAATGCCCTCTCATCCCTGGAGAGGTGACAGATAATTGAAGTTATGAGAACAGGTGAGATCTCTGTGAGAGAGAACAGCAGAAGACTAAAGACTGAGTCTTTGGACTATATGCATTTAGAGGACAAGAGAAAGAAATGGAGGTTTCTAAAGAGGCAGATGAACAGGCAAAAATGAAGAGGAAATCCAGGCACTCCCAAACAGTGACTGATTGATTTCAACCAAACGGCTGAAGTCTGTGTATATATATGATGGCCTAGGTGACAAAGAACCTATGGCTTCTAGGTGATAAAATAGATGATCCTTTAACCCAAACTTATTATTAGAACAGATCAGGAGCAATTTCTGCTGCCTTGTAACCAAGCACCTGAACCCTGTCCTAAATTCTCAATTCAATCCAACAAGAATTTTTATTAAGTGCCTACATCAATACATGCAGTGGACAAAGTGTGGGAGATTCAAAGGGGGAAAAATGATATAATCTTTGCCCATAAAGAGCTCACATTATATTGTTATGGTAGGGGGGTGAGGGAGAGGCAGAAGTCATAAGAAGAAGTTTGTATTTTTTAAGCCTACCTCTGTAAGAACTATGAAATGTACAAAGAGAACTGACTAGGTTTGATTCCTGGCCTCTGAGAGCTTATATTCTAAAAACTATATTCCAGTGAGAGAACTTTCAGTCAAATAAAGGAGGGAAAGGAGAGTAGCAACACACAATTTAATTAGCCAAATGATCTAGCAAAAATCATGCCAAACAGTTCTCTTGGCAGAATTCCATACCTTCCTGAGGTCCCATTTCAGTCTGGGGTGGGTTAAGGATTACTTCTCTAGTATGGCACAGGCTTCTTTGCACATATCTTTGTATCTTTCCACCACAAGGTTAAAACCATAGAATCTCAGTGCTAGGAAGTACTTCATAAGTCATCTAGACCAAACTATACCTCTGAGAGCCAGGATCAAACAGAAACCTAGGTGCCTTGTACTCAGTCCTTAAATACCGAATGATGGCCAAAGACTGGCAGCCGTTGCCTATTCTCACAACCAAGCCAACTCTGATTCCATTGCTTATGGATGTCAACAAGTGATTCTGTAGACACTTCCCTATGCTGTGCCCAATTTTAAATGCAGGTTTGGAAGAATTATACTCCTTTTATGCTGTAACATGGTTTTATTGCTCTAATTATGTCTTCAGCCCAGGTATCAAAGGTTGTATTTAGTTCTGAAGCTAGTAAAAAATTTGTATTGTCAACAAAGAATTACCGATAAAAGGAATGCTTAACAATTCCATCTATGGAAGACTTCCATGTGTGTATAACATATATGTCAAGATTAAAAGGTTGGTTTGAAGAAAAGGAAGATAATAGGCCTAAAAAAGAGATAAGTGCTTCGGAGATCCTAACCAGAAATGACCATTTGCTTTGATTAGTATATCAAATGGGATTACAAGAATTAAGACCTTTCCAGTTCAAATGGTCATTAAATGTGGACAAGCCCAAAGCAAAAGAGATTGCCATTGCAAAAAAATAGAAAAAATACAGCAGTTGTTTTAAGTGCAAAGGTATAGAAAAAGGTGTTTGCTACTTCGGGACATAGAATCATGGGAGAACACAAACCTACTCTGCAGACCATATAATTCACTTCCCCGGTTTTTCATATTAGGAAACTACAGCCTAGAGAGACAAAGTGACTTACCTAATGTCACACTTACTTAATTGATAGGTACAGGGGAATAAGTTGTTCTTGTGTGGTAGCTTGGAAAATACTTTCTGTCATTAAATATTTGCATGCTTTTATTATTTTAAAATGGTATTTATGGACACCTCTATGGGCTTGCTTTATAGTTATTTTAATTGGTTATTCTCAACAGCAAGTCCATAAGACAAGCCTGTGCTGTCACCCCATTGTAAAAAGACAGAAATAGAAAGGCTAAATGATTTGCCTGTGGGTACATAGCTAACTAGTGACAGAGCCAGCATCAGTTCACAGCTCTTGTTCTTCAGGTAAATCACTCTGTGCGATAGATTAATTATCTAGTAGACATAAAATTCAATTTTGCTACTTCCTAAGAGTCCCTGGCTGTCCTGTTACTGTTACTGAGTTGGTGGCCTCATTTACTCACAGAGACCACATAGTTTTTTTTCCCACCTTTGGTATTCAGGGAAGTGGGGTTACCCAAAGGCTCTATTATTTTAAAGAAAAGAAAGAATATGCATTCATCTTTTTGAAAGTGATTTTTATGTTCTCAGCATTCGTCAACCCTGTGGGCTGGTTCTGCCATTCTTTCACTTCCTGGGGGTTAATCTAAGAACTCAGGCAGGTAAAAGTAATGCTGTAAAATATGTAGAATCAAATTTGAAGAGAGGCAGGCAGGGGGCTGAATGTAGCCCCATTAAGGTTATCTTTCAATTAGAGTGAATGACCATACAAAAGTCTTAGCATTAAGTCATGAAAAATTAAAAGAAAAAGGAAAAGAGTAAATGGTTCCTATTGGCACAATACCTTTCCCAGGGACTGATTGACAGGCTAAGCCTTCTATTCAGTACTTTTCACCAGCACCAACTTCACTTCAAATTGTTGTTGAAAAATTCCAATTTGGAACTTTCAGTATCACATTGTTCTCTGCCTTCAAAAGAACTGCTATTTGCTGGATGTAGCAGCTGCACAAAGAGAATGACATGGAGCAATGAATGTCAAAATAACAGCTGGCATCAGGAATCAATAGTCACCCAGGGCAAGCAGATGGACGTGTTAATAGAGACTATGCTACGTATGTTTAACAAACTAGCATGTAAGTACCACAGAGACTTGAGTGGTTGTTCACAAAATGCAAAGCCAACGCTTCGACAGACTGATCCCAGGCTCTAGGGAGGTGGGGGTGGGGGATTTGGGGGTAGACGAGGGAGGTTGCCCTGAATACTTTTCTTGCAGGAGCAGAAAACAAGTGTGTTTTCAATACTAGTATTAGGGAATTACAGATGCAAAGCTGGAAGAAACCTTATTTCAAAACTACTGTGGCATGTTCATCATAAAGTTGGAAACTCATGGAAGCAGCCTTGTGGTTCAGGGAGAAGAGCATCAGATTTGGAATCTGAGCACTTGAGGTACATTCCTGGCTCCGACACTATCTTTGTGACAGTGGACAAGTCACTTAAGCTCTCCGGGCCTTGGTTTTCTTATCTTAAAAAAAAATGACCCCCCCCTTTGGGGTTTTCTTGGCAAAGATACTGGACTGGTTTGCCATTTCCTTCTCTAGCTCATTTTACAGATTAGGAAACTGAGTCAAACAGGGTGAAATGACTTGCTCGGGGTCACATAGTAAGTATCTGAGGGCAGATTTAAACTCAGGTCCTTCTGACTCCAGGCACTCTATCCATTGTACCACCTGAGAGGATTGAGTTAGATGGCCTCTAAGGTCCATTCAAGCTCTACATTTATGTTTGTTCTTCCTGGGAAGAAAAAACTGAGATATAGGAGAAAGGCAGCTTAGTGTCTAGAATGCAAGTATTGCTGGGTGATTGCAGACCAAAAGCCCTGGAGTACTAGAATTTGTTCCTGAGAAATCATTTAGTCCAACTGCTTCATTTAAAAGGTGAGGAAATGGAGAGCCATAGTAAGAAGGCCAAGTCAAACAGTGAGGTGGGACGGAAATAGAACCACTAATTTATAATCCTAACTCCAACACTGAGGTATCTATGGAATGACACCAAAACACTAAGTTCATTTGGCTCATTCAGTCACTTTGGAGAAAATCAATCAAATCAGTGAGGGAATAGCTGTAAAACAAAGAATCTATTGAGCTGACCAATTGTTTTCAGTTTTCAGCCATGTAGATAAAGTCTGAATTACAGGCTAAAGATAGCCTTCTGGTCTAACATAGGCATTTCAGGAGAGCTAGTGTGCCAGACTATCTAGGTACGATGTTTTGGTGGGAGTACTAATAACAATTGATATTTACATAGTATTTTGAGAAGCAATATATTGTGGTGGATAGAGGACTGGTCTTAGAGTCAGAAAGACATAGGTTCAAACTGTCTTTAAAAAAACTATGGAATAAAACAAGTATTTCCATAACATAGCATAATAAAAATATGACTGTAGATGAAACTGCAAATCTATTATGTACAACTTGTTATTCATTTTAAATATATAATAAATTTATCATGTAAATTTCTTTTTTTCCCTTGTTTTTCTTCTCCCCCCAGAGATGGCTATATTAGACACAAGTGTGTGTGTGTGTGTGTGTGTGTGTGTGTGTGTGTGTAGGCCATTTCAAGTTGTAGTGATCTATATGTTGCCACTGGATCCAGATGGCTCTGGAGGAGATAATGAGGCTGGTGACTTTGCACAGCCCTCCCTCACTTAAATCCAATTCACTTGAAGATATGACATCATCTTCCTGATGTCATGGTCCTCTTCAAGAATGAAAGACAAACAATGATCTGTGAATTTGTAGCTGCCCCACTGGGAACCCAACTGGTCAGTTTCAGTTGGGCAAGGCAACTCTTCCCTTCCTTTCTTCCTTCCTTCCCTTCCTTTCTCCTTCTCTCCCTCCCTCTTCTCCCTCTGTCCACATAGGGAATCATGCCCTTACCTGTGAGTACTCTGCCCAAAGGAATATAAATTTTGATTGCTGAAACCTCAAAAGACATCTTGGGGTATATGAGCTAGATTTCTTTTTTAAGGATCATGCCTTAAACCCGAATCACTCTGGCTCTCATTGAGTAGCCAACAACAGGTCCCAGCCCAAGCCTCACTTGGTCATTGTTTGGGCTCTGATGGCTCAGATTGAGTATGAATAGCAATTGTTTCTGTTTTGACCTGAAACCCCGAGAGTCTTCCTCTCCCAGATTGATTTTTTTTTAACCAGGTAAAAGAGGCCATTCTTTGCCTCACTTCTTACCTAGTCTTAATCATTGAATGGGCTGAGACCTGTTAAAGACCTTGGCTTAAAAAGGCCAAGGTATCCCACTACATTGGGGACCATCTCCAGTCATCTGATCTGGAGATCTGGCTCTGGAGGAGAGAGTGAGTCTGATCACTTTGCACAGCCCTATCTCACTTAAATCTTATTCATTTGCAAGTCATTACATCACCTTCCTGATGTCATGGTCCTCTTTAAGAATGAAGGACAAACAACAACATATGTAAAATCATTCTATACATATTCCAATTTATCAGTTCTTTCTCTGGATGCCTTAAAACGTCCTTTGTAGTTATTTAGAGTATTTAAAAGAGTCAAAATGACTTACTCAAAGTTGTTCTTAAAACAATATTGCTGTTACTATATACAACATTCTTTTGGTTCTGCTCATTTCACTTTTCCTTATTTCATGTGAGTCTATCCATGTTTTTCTAAAATCAAGGAGCTCATCATTTTTTATAGCACAGTTGTATTCCATCACAATCATATACCATAACTTGTTTAGCCATTCCCCAATTGATGGGTATCCCCCAAATTTCCAGTTCTTTGCTACCACAAAGAGAGCTGCTATAAGTATTTTAGAACTTATAGGTTCTTTCCTTTCCCCCTAATCATCTTTGGAAATGCACCTAGTAGTGGTATTGTCTCTTATTGCCCCTTGCACATACTAGCTATCTGACCATGAGTAAGTTAGCTAACCTCTCAGTGACCTTGGCAACCCCTAAAGACTTCACATTTCAGATGATGTGAAAATCTGCATCAGTGAAAGGAGTTTCTATAGGAGAAGTTCCCTACACCAATGAAAATTACAGATCTGGACCAACAACAAAAAACATCTAGTTCTTTAAAATTTTCAAAGTACTTGTGTACATTATGTCACTTAAGCCTCAGAGTATCTCTATGAGGTAGGCAGGGTAGTCATTATCATCATCATCACCCCCATTTTACAGGTGAGGAAACTGAAGCCCAGTGAGGGTAGGTGGTTACGCAGCTCATAAGGAACAGATGAGGATTTCAACCCATATCTTTCTGGCTTCCTTTTTCTCACCAATAAAACAAGAGGGCAGGACTAGATTAGTGGGCCTTTCCAGCTCCAAAGCTTTTGATCTCATTATATGCACTACTCTAGGCTGCCTCTATTGGGATTAGGAAACAAGAGAGAAAGTTTGACAATCAGTTGAAAAAATAGATTTGTTTTGGTAATTGGGGTTAAGTGACTTGCCCAGGTCACACAGCTACTAAGTGTCAAGTGCCTAAGGCTGGATTTGAACTCAGGTCCTCCTGATTCCAAGGCCAGAGCTCTATCTACTGTGCCACCTAGCTGCTCCTGAGAAAATAGATTTGAAAGTGCTTTAAAAAACCCATAGTCTTTTGCAAATATAGTCTATTACTGGCACTATTCTTAGTTTATATATTTTGTAAAAGAAAAATAATCATTGAAATCCTGAGCTTGGCACATCTCCTAGCCAAGGTGTAGGCACCTAGCACAGAAGTTTCCCCAAAGGTAACGCTGAGAGAAAGAGAGAAAGAGAGAGAGGAAAACAGACAGAGAGAGAGAGACACACACACACACAGAGACAGAGACAGAAAGAGACAGAGAGAGACAGAGAGACAGAGACAGAGACAGAGAGACACAGAGACAAGACAGAGTGAACATTAATCAAGCTCTTGTTATATGCTAGGCATTATGCTAATCTCTGGAGGTACAACATACTAAATATTTGCTAAATAAATGATTGGCCAACCTGTCCAGTAAAATGTCACTTTCATTTGTGCTCCTAACATTTTAAACCTTGCCTGTTTCATTTGGGTCTTGCTACACATCCCCTATAGCTGTCAGAAATTTTCATAAACATCACTCATTTGTTCACTCCTCAGGCAGATCACTGAAATTGCAGTCAGCCTTTGCCCACCTTGTCCCTTCATACTCCCTCTTTACTGCCATCTTCTGTTTGCTGGTCATTGGGTTCATTTTCTGGAAACTGTCTTTTTAAAATTTTTGAATGAATCAAATAAGCAAAGCAGGAAACTTGACCGACTTTGTGCTGGGGCTTGAGCCTTATTATTAAAGTCATGTTTCACAGACTCTAAACTCAATCCAAATAAGCAATAGTTCATGTACTTTGCCACCATGAATATTCTAAGATTAAGATATTTTTTCTACTCATACAAGCAAACTCATGATAGAAACATTTTCAATGTGATGAATTGGTCTCCATTTTTAGGCTCTTAATTTACTAATCCATTACAGTTTCAAACTATAAAGAGGCTGTAGCAAAGGAGAGCTCTCTAGAGCCCCGTAGTAAGCCTTCATGTGACTCAAGCCCTTTCTGAATTAAATCTACGTGCCCCAAAGAGAAATGTGCTAGGAACTTACTCTGTACCGTTTTCTTCCCAGCATGTTGACTCATGGTGTAATAAACCTGCATGTATACATCCCTTCGAGCTATTCATCATCTATTTCTATGCCCTGCAGTTATATACTCACTCAGGATGTTCTAGGTCACTGTTATCTGCCAGAGCTTCCTGTTTGAGGAGACAATTTTAAAAGGGCAGATTCAGGAATTTCAGAAAATGCTGTCTTTGCTAAATGCAAGAGCCCCTCACTTCACCTCCTTTTGACTATTTTGGGTAGAATTTGACTTTTTAACTTTTACTGGAAGGCAACTGACCAAATCTGGTTATCTTCAAGCGGCTTTGCACTTTCTATTCTCTGATCATTTCAGCTTTGATAACCCTTTTGGAGATGACACCAGATACTTTCCCTGAGAGCAGGAGTCTTAAAGCGGGGTCCACTGAACTTATGTAGTATATATGGCATATCTATCTATAATGTTATAGATAGTATATATTACATAGATAGAAAAATGTAGGTATATATGCATATTCAAGTATACCTATACAGTATATGTTATACACATACATACATATATACATACATACATATCAGAGAGACATTCCTGTGCCTGCTCTTTTAAAATTAGCTCTCAATAGGAAGCACAGGTAGATAACAGTGACCTAGAACATCCTGAATGAATATGTAACTGAAGGGCATAGAAACATATTTTATTGTTCGGTCATATCCAACTCTTCATGACCCCATGAATCATACTGTCTGTACTGTCCATTTCCTTCTCCAATGTCTTAAGACAAACAGAAGTTAAGTGACTTGCCAAGGGTCACATAGCTAGTAAATGTTGGAGGTCATATCTAAATTCAGGTCTTTCTGACTCTAAGCCGTGTTCTATGTATATCCACTGAGCCACCTAGCTGCCTCCAAGGCAAACTGAGATTAAGTGACTTGCCCAAGGTCACACAGTTAGTAAATATCTGAGGCTGGATTTCGATTTAGGTCTTCTTGACTTCAGGCCCAGTACTCTATCCACTGAGCCATCTAGCTGCCCCATAGGAATATATATATACACACACACATACACACAAACACACACATACATATGTACATATACACATATATGTATATATATGTGTGTATAGAGTAATATAATATAAATGTATATTATAACTATATTTCAATGTAATTGATTTCCTTTTTAATCCTATATATTTTGTTTTTTGCATTTAAAAGCATTCTCAGAAGAGTTCCTTAGGCTTCACCAGATTACCAAAGAGGTCATGGCATTCAAAAAGTTAACCCCCTATCATCCTAGAAGAACTTCTGCCCTTCCCATTGGATTGTAAGATCTTTGCAGGGCCATCTCTATTGGTACTGATTCATATTTTGGCACTGGATCCAGATGGCTCCAGAGGAGAAAGTGAGGCTGGTGACTTTGCTCTCTCTCACTTAAATCCAATTCATTTGTAAGTCCTGGCATCACTTCCTGATGGTCTTCTGCTAGAATGAAGGACAAATGAAGGACAACTACTATGGTATACCAGCACTTAGTACAGTGCCTAGAACATGACAGGTATTTAATAAAGGTTTATTGGATTGGATTGAGATCCTACTCTTCTGATTAGTGGGTGCCTACTCTGGATCACTATTTCAGGATAGCCACAGCCACCATGCTTCACTTTACTTTCTCATCTGGACACTTCATCTTTAGGTTCAATAAGATCTTTGCTATCCACACCAGAGACCATGTTACTTTTGCCCAAGACCCCCACTCCCCTGCCTCGTTCAGACTACTATTTCTTTTCTTTCCCTCCTCCCAGCTCTGGAAAGATGAACTGTGATCAAATCAACTCTGCTGCTGTTCCTGGAAGGGTTGTGTCAATCTAATCCCCTATGCCCTACTCACCATTGATGTGACTTCCCAGAAAAAAGAAAAAAACAGCACTTCCAGGCCACCACTTTCCTATTTTCTTTCCCATTAGAACATAAGCTCCTGCAGAGCAGAGACTGTCTTTGCTTTTGTATTTGAATCCCAATATAATGAGTGCTTAATAAATACTTTTTCATTCATTCATTTATTCATTCAAACACCTAATGTTTTTCCAGGCACTGTACTAAGTATTAGGGATATAAAATCTAAAATTAAACACTCCTTGATTTCAAGAAGCCTATATTTTATTATGGGATTCAATATGTACATAGACAAATAAATATAAAGTACACAGAAGTCAATGTAAAGTTATTGGGGTGAAGTGGGGGGAGGGAAGAACTCTAACAGCTGGGGTAGCTGAGAAAGATCTGGATAGGAGGTAGTCCTTCAGCTAAGCCAACTTTGGACATTGCTAGAAAAGAAGGGGGACTTGAAGCCACTCATAGATTATGGTGGCCTGGATTTGGATACAATTTGAAACTTCCTCTAATGAAAAACATCTTGAGAAAAGTACAAGGTGCTAAAATTCATATCAGACTTGACTTGTGGGGGTCATATAACCAGGTGTGTATTTGAAAGGGCAATAAGTGAGTGACTACCTTCTGTGTCTGGGATGGGCATTACACTTATCAAGCCATGCCCTTTGGCCTGGCCACAGCTCCTTCAACATTCCATTATTTCGTGAATGGTGTTCTGACAGATTTATTAGATCAGAATATTGTCACCACTTGGACAACATTCTGATATTGTCCTGGGATATGCTCTCACAGGACACACCAATCAATGACCCATGGACTTTACTACAAGGTGGAGAACTGCCAATTCCATCAATCCTTTCTTTCTTTCTTGGTGTTTGTCTTACACCCCAGGGGAATTGTGGGTTCACCCAAGTTGGTGGGTTTGTGGTCATCCACAACTATGTACAACCTGACAATGTCTGGCTACTCTAGCAGCCGCTCTTTGGGAGCACCACTGTTCCCTGGTAGGTTTTTTTTTCCCTGACAATTTTAATGGGCAATTCCTTCTGATGATGTTGGCAGCACCTCCTATCCATATCTTGAAGTAAAGGAGGAAGAATCTGAGGTCCAAGTGGGCTTTCTTGTGTTGCCTTGGTATCATCTAAACATCCATCTTCTCTTATTCATAAAACAAAACAAAACAAGATGGGGTTTGTTTTCACTTAATCGTAGTTGACTTTGAATCATCTCTTGTCAAATCAAGGAGCACTTATTAAATGTTTACTATGTACCACAATAGAGGCAGCTAGGTGTTTCGGTGGATAGAGTGCTATCTCTGGAGTCAGGAAGACCTGAGTTCAAATTTGATCTTACATACATACTGTGTAATTCTGGGCAAGTCACTTAACTTTTGTTTGCCTTAATTCACTGGAGAAGAAAATGGCAAATCATTCCAGTATCTTTGGCAAGAAAACCCAGTGGACAGTCTTGGTGTGATATTGTCCACAGGGTCACAAAGAGTCCAACATAACAGAACAATAACAACACATACCAGGAACTTAGCTAAGTGCTGGGAATACAAACACAAGCAAAAAGACAGTCTCTACCCTCAAGGAGCTTACATTCTAAGCAAAGAAGACAGTATTTAAAAAGGAGTTGAAAAGGTGGGGTGGAGGGGGGAAGAAGGTAACTGCTTGGGTAGAGACAGTTCTGAGTCTGGAGAGAAATGAAGACACAGCTGACCTAAGTCCTTCCTTAAAATGGAGGTTCTGGAGGATCCAGTCAATCAGAAGAAGAGGCCCAAGGTAGAGGGTGCTTCCTGTGTGAAGAGTCCAGGGGTAGAGTGAACTTCCAGGTTGAGAGGGCTTCTCTGGAATGACAAAGTGGAACTTTGAAAGGAATGCAGGCAATAATCCACCTTCACCTGCCCTGTTACTTACGTCAATTGTCATCATGGAGGAAACAGTACTTTGATTGGCAGGGAACTATTAATGGTAAAGATAACATTGGAGACACAGTGCCCTTTACTGGACAGTGCCTTGTTTTATAGTTAACATCCTAAGACACCACCAAAACTTCATGCACTTTACAGATGCCCGGATGCTTGATTGGTTCCATTTTGACTGATTCCTTGTCTGTTTCTATAGAAGTTTTAGGTGCTTTTGGCATGATCAGAGAGCCTACACTGAAGTTTTGGATAAGAATGGTGGTCCCACTTCATTGTTGCAAGGAGATTTCATAGAGACAGCAAGATATCCTATTGGCTGGGTATCTGGGAATTTTTCAGGAGGTAATGTTGGTATCTTATGTGAATGAATGATATTCCCATAGAAAGAGAGCATCATGTATTGGAAAGAATGCTGGGCTTGGAGTCAGAAGAGGTCTGGATTCAAATCTCTCCTCTAGTACTTACTACCTCTGTGACAATGAGTGAATTAATTAGTTGATCTTAACCTTTGTTTTCTTAATCAAAAGTGAATAGAATAGTACTTGTAAAACCTATTTTACAAGGTCAATATGCAGATTAAATGAAAGAATGTATATAAATATTCTTTGCAATTCATATTACATAAATGTCATGATGTATTTTAGTATTGCCAGCTTGGACTCAGTTCTTCCTTTCTTTCTTGGGTATTTATGAACCATTTTTCTAAATTATTTCATCTGTGTAATAGGGTAGCAATGGTTGAGTCAGAAGTAGTGTTGGGCCCTGCCCTTGATCATATGGGTCCACCAGTACCAGCTGGGAGTAGGGCATACAATATAACACACACATTCACGCACACACACACACACACACACACACACACACACAAAGATTGAAACTTTGGGCAATGAAATTTGTAGTATTGGCAAGTCAGAGTTGGAAAAAACCTTGAATTTTATAGATGAAGGAACAAAGATTAAGTGGCTTGTCCAATGTCGCATAGGTAATATACGAAAGAGCTATAATTTGAACCTTGATCATCAGTTCCTAAATCCAGTGTTGTTCTTTTTCTTAACTTCATTGTTAATTCTTAATTGTTAATTGTCATTCTTAACCTCATCCTCTCTAGTCTAGAGTTGGATAAACTTAGACTCTCAAGCATTCTTATACTGTAACTTCATTCTCTTATGGATTCACTGATTGTTTAATCAATCCCTAGTCCACCTCATTTCAGTCACATGGATCTTTGGCTTAGACCAGTAATTCATTTGCCCAGCTTTCTTCAGTTATCCCTGTTCTTTAAATGCACTTATTTTTGTTTTTTGCTTTTTTGTTTTTATATTTTTTATTAATTTATTTTTAGTTTTCAACAATCACTTCCATATGCTTTTGAGTTTTAAATTTTTCTCCCTCCCTCCCCACCTCCTTCCCCTAAATGGCGTGAAATCTGATATAGACTACACATATACATTCCTATTAAACATATTTTCACATTAGTCATGTTTTAAGGAATAATTAGAACCAACAGGAGGAATCACAAGAAAGAGGAAACAAAACAAAATAGAAGTAAAAAAAAAAAGAGCAAATAGTATGCTTCAATCTGCATTCAAACTCCATAGTTCTTTCCCTGGGTGTGGATAGCTTTTCTTTCATGAGACTTTTGGAGATATTTGCATTGCTGAGAAGGGCTAAATCTATCAAAGTTAGTCACAACGTGGCTGTTACTGAGTACAGCATTCTCCTGCTTCTGCTCACGTCACTCAGCATCAGTCCATACAAGTCTTTCCAGATTTTTCTGAAGTCTACCTGCTCATCATTTTTTATAACAAAATAGTATTCCATTACATTCATATACTACCACTTGTTCAACCATTCCCCAGTTGATGGGCATCCTCTCAACTTCCAATTCTTTGCCACCATAGAAAGAGTTGCTGTAAATATTTTTGTACATGTGGGTCCTTTTCCCATTTTTATGATTTCTTTGGGATACAGCCCTAGAAGTGCTATTGCTGGGTCAAAGGGTATGCACATTTTTATAATCGTTTGGGCATAGTTCCAAATTGCTCTCCAAAATGGTTGGATCCGTTCACAACTCCACAACAGTGCACTAATGTTCCAATTTTCCCACATCTTCTCCAACATTTGTCATTTTCCTGTTTTATCATGTTGGCCAATCTAATAGATTTGATGTGGTACCACAGAGTTGTTTTGATTTGCATTTCTCTGATCAATAGTGATTTAGAGCATTTTTTCATATGACTATAGATGGCTTTAATTTCTTCATCTGAAAACTGCTTGTTCATATCCTTTGACCATTTATCAATTGGCGAATGACTTGTATTCTTATAAATTTGACTTAGTTCTCTATATATTTTAGAAATTAGGCCCTTATCAGAGACACTTCAAAATTATCCATTTTGCATTTCATGATGTTTTCTATCTCCTGTTTGGTCATAAATTCTTCTGGTCTCCATAAATCTAAGAGGAGAACTATTCCTTGCTCTCCCAGTATGCTTATAGTATCAGCCTTTATATCTAAATCATTAACCCATTTTGACCTTATTTTGATATATGGTGTGAGATTTTGGTCTATGCCTAGTTTCTGCCATACTTTTTTACAGTTTTTCCCAGCAGTTTTTGTCAAATAGTGAGTTTTTATCCCAGAAGCTAGAGTCTTTGGGTTTATCAAATAGCAGATTACTATAGTCATTGACTACTGTGTCTTGCATACCTACCCTATTCCACTGATCCACCACTCTATTTCTTAGCCAGTACCAAGTAGTTTTGATGATTACTACTTTATAATACAATTCAAGGCCTGGAATGGCTAGGCCACCTTCCCTAGCATTTGTTTTCATTAGTTCCCTTGATATTTTGGAACTTTTGTTCTTCCAAATGAATCTTGTTATTATTTTTTTCTAGCTCTATAAAATAATTTTTTGGTAATTTGTTTGGTATGGCACTGAATAAGTAAATTAGCTTAGGTAGAATTGTCATTTTTATTATATTAGCTCAGCCTACCCATGAGCAACTGAAGTTTTTCCAATTATTTAGATCTGACTTAATTTGTGTGAAAAGTGTTTTGTAATTGTGTTCATAGAGTTCCTGGGTTTGTTTTGGTAGGTAGAGTCCTAAATATTTTATAATGTCTACAGTAACTTTAAATGGAATTTCTCTTTCTATCTCTTGCTATTGGGCTTTGTTGGTAATATATAGAAATGCTGATGATTTATGTGAGTTTATTTTATATCCTGCAACTTTGCTAAAGTTGCTTATTATTTCAAGTAGCTTTTTACTTGATTCTCTAGGATTCTCTAAGTATACCATAATATCATCTGCAAAGAGTGATAGCTTTGTTTCTTCTTTGCCCATTCTAATACCTTCAATTTCTTTTTCTTCTCTTATTGCTAAAGCTAACATTTCCAGTACCATATTGAACAACAGTGGTGATAATGGACATCCTTGTTTCACCCCCGATCTTATTGGAAATGCTTCTAGCTTATCCCCATTACATACAATGCGTGCTGAAGATTTTAGGTAGATGCTACTTAGCATTTTAAGGAAGACTCCATTTATTCTTATGCTCGCTAGTGTTTTTAATAGGAATGAGTGTTGTATTTTGTCAAAAAGCTTTTTCTGCATCTAGTGAGATGATCATGAGGTTTCTGTTACTTTAGTTGTTGATATGATCACTTATGCTGATAGTTTTCCCAATATTGAACCAGCCCTGCATACCTGGTATAAATCCTACCTGGTCATAGTGTATTATTCTTGTGATAAGTTGCTGTAATCTATTTGCTAATATTTTATTTAAAATTTTTGCATCTATATTCATTAGGGAAATTGGTCTATAAGTTTCTTTCTCTGTTTTGACTCTTCCTGGTTTAGGTATCAGCACCATATTTGTATCATAAAAAGAATTTGGTAAGACTCCTTCTTCACCTATTTTCCCAAATAGTCTATATAGTACTGGAATTAATTGTTCTTTAAATGTTTGATAGAATTCACTTGTAAATCCATCTGGCCCTGGAGATTTTTTCCTAGGGAGTTCATCAATGGCTTGTTCATTTTCTTTTTCTGAGATGGGGTTATTTAAGTATTTTACTTCCTCTTCTGTTAATCTGGGCAATTTATATTTTTGTAAATATTCATCCATTTCCCTAAGATTGTCAAATTTATTGGCATACAGTTGGGCAAAATAGTTCAAACCCACTTCTTTTGCCCTTGGGAATGATTACTTCTTTTTTTCATCTGAGTATTTTTTTTAATTGCTGACATATGTCACTCTTGTCTTGGGCCTGATACTTGATACTTGCTCTTGAACCTTCACCTCCTGCATGCCTCAGATAGTCTGTTACTTCTTTAAGCAAGTAGTATGATTTTATGGACTTCTAGCCTATCAATGTGCAAGCTATGGAGCATAGCACTATGATGCCATGGTGTAGTGGGTAGTTGACATATAAGTCAGCAAGACCCAGGTTCTGCCTTTGACATGTACTGTATGACCCTAGATAAGTCATTTGTCTAGTATATAATGCGATTCCCTTTGGCTGTAAATTGCAGAACAGTTGCTAGCTTGCATTGATAGACACAGTAGAAGGGATTTACTAACAGGATAAAAGCAAAGATTCGGTTCCCTACACTTCTCCCCTTGATAAAATATACAAGGCACTGGGAACAGAAACACTGATAAACCCAGTGGTCCCTGGCTTCAAGGAGCTTGTTTCCATGCTATGACAGCTCTTCCTCAGCAAGACTGAGTATACATCAAATAGATTGTCAAAGTTCCCTTCAAAACTCACACACATTAGTGATATGGTTCATGGTCCCACTACATGTCCATGGCAAAATTAACTAAAGATAATGCTGCTACTCATCCCTCAGAAATTCATACCAAAAGACTTATGGATTCAGACTTTATCTTTTTCTTGGGAGACCCTCTGAGACAAGTTGGAAAGGCTCATCCTCTTGGGTGGCCCCAAGGTAATGATTTTTTTAGGCCACGGTAACTTGTATAGACCATCTACTAAGTTGCAGAAGGATTGTAACATGTGTTGATGGGAAGAACTTTCACTCAAAAAATTATAGAACCTTGAAGTAATGAAGTTAATAGAGATTAAGGAACTTGCCCAGACTCAAAGAGCTAGTAAGTGTCAGAAGTTGTAGTTTCACCCAAGTTTACTGAACCAACTTGAATGTTCTTCATGTTCTTTCAACAGTAGCACTTACATTGGACAATTGAATTTTTCAACTGTTCCCCTAGGTCAAGTGCTAAATAAATGAATCAATCAAACAACAAGTGCTTATTTAGCTTTATTATGTGCCCAGCATGGTTCTAAACACTGGGAATACAAATACAAGCAGAAAGACTGTTCTAAGTACTTTAAGTACTAATGGAAGAAAACAATTTTTGAGAGGAAGCTTAAAGGAGTTGGGGGGTAAGGGGGTGGTGTACTGGGTGCTCTTCTCAAATGGAATTTCTTGAAGGAGACATTCAATAAGAGGGACAGGCCACTGGTACTTTTTGTGTATATTCTGGGGATGGAATGAGAGACCTCGGGATGAAGAGCGGGGGCACAGTAAGGAAGCCCAAAAGGCAGTCTGGAGGCTTGTTGAATCCTGCTGTTGTTCAGTTGCAGACTCTTCCAAACTCATGTTAGTTGCTTCCATAACACTATCCATCCTTTCCTGTCCCCTTCTCCTATTGTCTTCAATCTTTCCCAGCATTAGACTTTTCCCCCCAACGAGTCCCTTCTTTAAGCTTCAGCTTCAGTATTTGTCCTTCCAATGAATGGTTATTGGCTGATTTGATCTCCTTGCTGTCCAAAGGACTTTCCAAAGCCTTCTCCAGCATCACAATTTGAAAGTGTTGATTCCGCTGCACCCAGCTTTTTTTTTGCAATCCAGCCCCCAACAGCCGTACATTACTACCAGAAAACCCATAGTTTTGACTACATGGACTTTTGTCGTCAAGGTGATGCCTCTGCTTTCTAGTATGCCATACAGATTTGCCATAGCTTTTTTTCCAAGGAGCAAGTGTCTTTTAATTTCATGGTTGCAGTCACCATCTGCAGTGATCTTTGAGCCCAAGAATACAAAATCTGACACTGCTTCCATTTCTTCTTCCTCTATTTGCCAGGAAATGATGGGACCAGACCAGATACCATGTTGAATCCGCTTGACAGCAAAAACTAGTCCATTCAGGTCAATTCATTTAAAAAAAATCAATCAATCAAATTGTTTGGCATCTTGTGGAATAAAACAACAACAACGACAACAACAACAACAAAATGCTGCCAGGCTGAAAAGATAAGAAAATACACCTTCCTCTCTTTTGTTTGAGTAGTGGTGATGATGCTGGGGATATATGGAATGTTAAGTGTTAAACATGCTTTCAGAAGCAGAAACTGTTATCGGTCGGTTTTGCTTACCTGCTTTTCTTTGTTAGAAAGAAAGCTGGCTGGGTGGTGGTGGCAGGAGAAAGCAACATATCTAGAAATTACTGTGATTTCTAAATGAAAGGAATAAATAAAACAAATGGTAAGAAAGTAAATAAATAAAAGCTTCTGCGAAAAAAAAATTTATATTCTGTCCTCAAAGAATATTCACAAAAGCCTCAGATTCCTTTTTCAATTCTTCTCTTTTTGCCCAACAACAGGATTCTTGCTAGTTTAATTAATCCCCAGAAGAGGCACAATTGCTTTACTTGTTAAATACCTGCATTAGAGACAGGCAACAACTTGCTTTTAATAACAAATCTCAGACTGAATGCCACATTAATGTCTGGTCTTATAATTCAGGCCATTTAAGTGTTTTGTTGTAATTTCACAGACTGCAGGGGTAATAGAGAAGGAGCTATTGGAGCCATTTTCTATTCAACACAGTTTGGAGAAATCTTAGCCTCCTGCCAAGATAGGAATTAGAAAATCCTCAGAATGCTCAGCGGTTGGAATGACCTGCTGGAATTTTCGCATCAGTCATTCCATATACCAAAGTTCAGTAAACCTACTGTAGGTACAATGAGTTTTCTTAAGATGCAAAATCTGAGAGAAGCATAATTCATCTTGGTAATAAAATGTTCATTAAAATGTCATCTTGCTACAAAGCATCTCATTACTCATTATTTATATTGCTCCCCTTTCACTACTTGTCTGAGTCTAAACTTCAAATCATTCAATTTCACATTATAGTATTTATAGAAAATTTCCACTCAGCCTTCCCTTGCTACTCTCTCTCTCTCTCCCTAGGATTATCTTTGAGAAGCTGTAATTTCACCTTTTTTACTCCATGTTCAGAAGTTATATACTTTTCAAAATGAAGGAAAAGGGACTCATATTTCTAAGTGAATGAAAACAACAGGTTCTTTTGTGATTTTTTAAAACTCAAGGCTCTATTTTTAGTTGATAGATAATTACAAAGTAGCTCAATGATAAAGACAGAACTTTCTGAGCATCGTATTTCTGAGAAGAATACACTCATAGTTCTGAAAAATTTAGATTGGTGTCAAGAAAAATTAGTACTGGAAAGAACTTTAAATATTACTTTTTATTCAATTCTGACAACCCTATTTTACAGGACCAGGAAATGAAAGTCCATAAAAGGAACATGAGTTGTTTAAATTCGCATGACTAGTTAGTGAGAGAAAGGAGAAACCAAATTTCTTGAACTTTTAGTTTCATGTTTCTTTTAAAAATTTATTTATTTTTAACTTTAATTTAAAAAATTGAGTTTCAAATTATTTCCCTCACTCCTGCCCACCCCCCATTCATTGATAAGGCAAGCAATATGATATCAATTATACACATGAAGTCACGCAAAACTTATTTCCATATTAGCCTTCTTGAAAACAAGAACAACAACAACAAAATATAAAACAACATAATGAAAGTATGAAAAATATGCTTTAATATGCACTCAGAATTCACCAGTTCTTTCTCTGGAGTTGGATAGAACTTTTCATCATAGGTCCTTTGGAACTGTTTTGTATCATTGTATTGATCAGAGTAGCTTCATCTTTCATAGTTGACCATCATTACAATATTGCTGTTACTGTGTGCAATATTCTCTTGGTTCTGCTTACTTCACTTTGCATCAATACATACAAGTCTTTCCAGGTTTTTCTGAAACCATCCTGCTCATCATTTCTTATACCACAATAGTATTCCATTATATCATATACCACAACTTGTTCAGCCATTCCCCGATTGATAGGCATTCTCTTCATTTCCAATTCCTCGTTACCACAAAAAGAGCTGCTATAAATATTTTTGTCCTTTCCCTTTTTCTTTGATCTCTTTGGGATACAGACCTAGTATTGTTGGGTCAAAGGGTATGTACAGTTTTATAACCTTTAGTGTATAATTCCAAATTGTTCTCCACAATGGTTTGACTAGTTTGCAACTCCACCAACAGTGCATTGGTGTCCCTACTTTCCATATCCTCTCCAGAATTTAGCAATTTCTTTTTCTGTCATGTTAGCCAATCTGATAGGTGTGAAGTGGTAACTCAGAGTTGTTTTAATTTGCATTTCTCTTTAGTGATTTAGAGCATTTTTTCATGTAACTGTTGATAACTTTGATTTCTTCTAAAAACTGTCTGTTCATATCCTTTGACCATTTACCAATTGCTGAATGGCTCTTATTTTTATAAATTTGCTTCAGTTCCCTATGTGTTTGAGAGATGAAGACTTTATCAGAGAAACTTCCTATGAATTCTGCCCCCCTCACCCCAATCCGACTTTCCTTCTAATTTTGGCTGCGTTGGTTTTGTTTGGGAAAAATTTTAATTTTCATGTGATCAGAATTATCCTTTTATTTCCTGTGATTCTCTGTATTTCTCATTTGGACATAAACTCTTCCCTTATCTATATACCTGACAGTTAAATTTTTCTATGCTCCTCTAATTTACTTATGATATCACCTTTTATGTCTAAGTCATTTATGCATTTTGACCTTATTTTGGTATGCAATGTGAGACATTGGTCTATGCCTGCTGTTGTTGTTCAATTGTTTTCAGTTGTGCTGGACTCTTCATGACCCCACTTGGGTTTTCTTGGCAAAGATACTGGAGTGGTTTTCCATTTCCTTCTCTAGCTTATTTTATAGATGAGGAAACTGAGGCAAACAAAGTTAAGTGATTTACCCAGGGTCACACAGCTAGTGTCTAATAATGGATTTGAACTCAGGTCTTTCTAAATCCAGGCCTGGCACTCTATCCACTGTATCACATAGCTATCCCTGGTCTATGCTCAGTGTCTGCCAAAATATTTTCCAATTTTCCCAGAAACTTTTTTCAAATGTTGAGTTCCTGCACCAAAAGTTTCTATCTTTGGTTTTATCAAACACCAGATTACTATGATCAATTACTCCATGTATTTTGTATTTAATCTGTTCCACTGATCCACCACTCTATTTCTTAGCCAATAACAAATTGTTTTGATGATTACCACCTTGCATAGTTTGAAATCTAGTACTGTTAAGCCACATTCCTTCACTTTTTTTCATTGATTCCCTTGATATTCTTGACTTTTTGTTCTTTCAGATGAATTTTGTTATTTTTTTCTAGATCTATAAAATAATTCTTTGATAGTGTGATTCTTATGGTACTGAATAAGTAAATTAATTTATGTAGAATTGTCATTTTTATCATATTGGCTTAGCCTACTGAAGAGCAATTAACATTTCTCTAATCATTTAGATTTATTTTCATTTACATGAAAAGCATTGCATAATTGTATTCATATAGTCCCTGGGTTTGTGTTGGCAGGTAGACTCTCAAGTATTTTATAACGTTCGCAGTTATTTTAAATGGAATTTCTGGGGGTGGAGCCAAGATGGCAGAATAAAAGTAGTGACTTGCTTGAGCTTTCCCCCAAACCCCTCCAAATACCTGTAAAAAATGTCTCTAAAGAAATTCTAGAGCAGCAGAACCAACAAAAAGTCAGAGTGAAACAAATTTCCAGCTGATTGGAAAGGTCTATTGTGCCAGGCTGGGAGAGGAGTACAGTTCAGCATGGGCCTCAAAGGCAAAAATAGGGCCTCAGTGAATCTGAAGCAGTCCTCAGGGTATTGAATCAAGGGGAGTTGTGGCAATTTCCAGACATCCCAACCCACAAACACCAAGCACAGCTTAGAAGGTCAGAAGAAAAGGTATGTTTGACCAAGGTGAGAGAGGACCTAGGTCCCAGTCCTAGTGCAAGTGCAGACCCAGGGAGGCAGCTGCTTCCAGAGCTCTCGGCCCCAGAGACAGAGGGGGGATCAAGCAGCTGATCAGAGGGGGATTGCGGGGATCTCTTTACTGATTTTAAAGCAGGACTCTCTTGCTTTGCCTGTGCTCAGATCTGGGTTGCAGTTCTGGGTGGCGGTCCTAGGATGAGGAGGAGCATTAGTGTGGTAAGCTTGTGGTGGCAGGAATCCTCCTCACAGTTTCAAGGCAGAAAAGAGTGCTTGTGGTCACTCATAGATCAGAGTACAGGCCAGGAAGGGAGTAAACACCTTGCCCTTGATTGTTGGATGAATTGAAAATTTACAGGTCCCCAGAAGTATCTCTGAAAACAGCTGCACAAAACCCCCAAAACTTGGGACAGTACGTTCTCCACACTGGAAGCAGACCCCTACCTTAACAAAGAGTTTAAAACTCAAGTAATTGGCTAGGAACATGAACAAACAGCACAAAAAAAGTCAGACCATAGAATCTTATTTTGGTGAGAAAGAAGATCAAAACACAACCAGAAGAAGACAACAAAGTCAAAACTCCTATATCCAAAGCCTCTAAGAAAAATATGAATCAGTCCCAGGCCATAGAAAAGCTCAAAAAGGATTTTGAGAAGCAAGTAAGAGAAGTAGAAGAAAAACTGGGAAGAGAAATGAGAGTGATGCAAGAAAATCATGAAAAACAAGTCAACAGCTTGCTAAAGGAGACTCCCCCAAAAATACTGAAGAAAATAACACCTTAAAAACTAGACTAACCCAAATGGCAAAAGAGGTCCAAAAAGCCAATGAGGAGAAGAATGCCTTAAAAAGCAGAATTGGCCAAATGGAAAAGAAAGTCCAAAAGCTCACTGAAGAAAATACTTCCTTAAAAGTTAGAATGGAGCAAATGAAAGCTAGTGACTTTATGAGAAATCAAGACATTTTAAAACAAAACTAAAAGAATGAAAAAAATAGAAGAGAATGTGAAATATCTCATTGGAAAAACAACTGACCTGGAAAATAGATCCAGGAGAGAGAATTTAAAAATTATTGAACTGTCTGAAAGCCAAGATCAAAAAAAGAGCCTAGACATCACCTTTCAAGAAATTATCAAGGAAAACTGCCCTTATATTCTAGAACCAGAGGGTAAAATAGAAATGGAAAAAAATCTACCAATTACCTCCTGAAAGAGATCCCCAAAGGAAAACTCCTAGGAATATTATAGCCAAATTAAATGGAATTTCTCTATTTCTTCCTGATGAAGTTTGTTGGTAATATACAGAAATGCTGCTGATTTATGTGGGTCATCCTTCATTAATCAAGAGAAGTCATAAGAACTTAAATAGATAACTAAAGATGTATTGTGGGTCTTAATTATACTCACAATTAGAAAATTTTTCAAATGGTATTAATAAGCTTTTAAAACCTTCACAAATATGTCATTAGGTTCCTAATCATTATTGCACAGGTGGAGAAAGTGAATTATAGCAGGTGAGAGCTGGAAGAGACTATAGAGGGTACTGGGGTCATAGTTCCTAGAGTTGGATGTCCCCTTAGAGGTAATCTTGTCTACCCTCCCATTTCACAGATGAGGAGACTAAAGACCGAGGAGGTTAGGTGATTTGTTCAAGGTCACATAGGTCTTAAATTATACTTGTAGGGGAAAGTGTGTTGATCTTGGAGTTAGGACACCTGAATTTAAATCCCCACTCTACTGCCTTTGTGACCTCTCAGCTTCTCAGTTTCGTCACATGTAAAATAAGGCGCTTGGAACAAGATGACCTCGAAGGTTTCTTCCAGCTTTAGTTCTATGATCTCATGATCCTATGACTCAAACCCATATTTTCTAATTCCAAATCTAGTACTCTTTCTATTATACCCCACTGCTTCTCCCAAAAGAGGACCAGGTAAATGATTTGTTAAACATCATGTAGCAATCTATTGGCTTCTGTGCCAAGAATTCTTTATCAGTGGTATACAAGATTCTTTTGAATATAGTGGGATGATTTCAGAAAAACCTGGGAAGATTGGTATGAACTGATACAAAGTGAAATGAGCAGATCCAGGAGTACAATTTATTATTGTATGTAAATTAGTTTAATTCAAGATCTAAAGACTTAATAATTCTGATCAATACAATGACCTACCATAATTCCAAAAAATTCATTATGAAACATTCTATTCCTTTCCAGATAAAGATTTTTTGGATTCCAATTGCAAATAGAAATACATTCTCTTCTCTTTATATTTCTTTCTTGAATATGGCTAACAGGGGAGTTTCTTTTGCATGACAATACATATTTGTAATGGATTTGTTTTTTTCTTGCCTTCTCAATGGGCAAGGGAAGGGGAGCGAAAGGGAGATAATTTGGAACTGAAAATAAAATTGAATTAAAAAAAAGAAAAGAGTGGCAGGGCTATAGGAGACACTACTATTGTGAAACTTAAATGTTGTTTCTTATTGAACTATAGGGTAAATTTTTATTTGTGAAAAAAATCAAAAATATCTTTCAACTATTGGTATAGCCAAGGTTATGCTCTATGTTTCCATTTTTGTTTTATCCCTGTCTTTCATTAAAATACCTAAAAAGTGAAATTTGCAGAAGTCATAGATCTCAAAGTAATGGAATTAAGAACCCCAGTCAGAAAATGCAAAATGAGTTCTGTATAAGTGGGGTAACTTGGCAACATTTGTTACAAGCATTGTGAGTTAAGTACACCACAAATAACATCACATCTGGTCCTCAGGAATGACATTCTTTTCATATGGGATATGGATGATTTTGTGCGTATAGATTGCACATATTAACATTAACAACTTCCCCAAACAAGTCTCGATGCCATCCAGATATATTTATGGTTACAAAAGGACACAGGGACATTGTGCTCTTTGCCATGCCAGACACCAGAGGATGTCCAAAGCCTGGATTTACTCTGTGCTCAATGAACTAGTCAGACCAGTGAAATTATCAATTAGAAGTTGTTGGACCTTATGTAGACCAAGCCAATAGGCAACACTGATCAGAGAATAACAGAATCTCAAGGTTCGAAGAGATCTGAGGAGTCATTTAGTACAACTTGGACCTGAACTGCAATGTTCCCTTTAACCTCCTGAGAGATTGGTTTCCACTCACCACTTCAACACCTAAAGTAATGGGGAACTCATTACCTTGCAAGGCAAGCTCATTCTTCTATTGTTTCGTTAGGAGGTTTTCTCTTATATTGAACCATAATCTGTTTCTTTGCAACTTCAATGTATTTCACATGACATTGTTTACCCTCATCGTGTACTTAATATATGTAGACATTTGAGATATGACTATAGAATAATGAATGGATTCATGAGTCAGCCTGGCAGATCTCACTTCAATGTATACTTCAGAGACAGCTGTTTGGAGTTACTGCTTAAAATGTAGCTGCCTCCTCAATTGTCATAGGATCAGGTACTATTGTCGGTAAAGAGGAAGAACTTTCTAATTAAATGAATTAAATTCAACTAATAAATGTGTGTTGACTTGATTTGACCAAATAACTGATAAGTTCAAGGCACTGTGCTCAGAATCACTAAAACTGTCCCACAATAGAATCATGTCAACGAGCATTTATTAAGTGCTTACTATGTGCCAGGCACTATACTAGGCACTGGGAATGCAGAGAAAGGCAAAAATTGTCACTGTCCTCAAGATTATCTCATTCCAATGGGAGAGATAAAATGGAAATAATTAAATACGTACAGGACATATACGGAGTAGACGGAAGGTAATGACAGAGAGGAAGATCTTGAAATCTGGGGGGACCAAGAAGTGTTTCTTATAGAAGATGGAAGTTGAGGTGAGTCTCAAAGGAATGTAAAGACTCAGTGCAGTTCCGAACACTTAAAATATTTAAGAAGAGGCCAGACAATGATCTGTCAAGGGACTGTGTAAAGAAGATTTTTGCATTGATTAGGACGTTGAACAATGTGATCTCTAAATTCCCTTCAATCTGGCATATTGTGGAAATCCATCTTGTTTCTTTATAGTCGCACCTTACAAGTAGATGGAGACACACGTTTGACTCTACAAACGAAAACATAGACTAAATGAAAGGTTCGTTTATGTGTGAGTGTTGGTGTGGGTGTCTTTGGTGTGGCACCAAGTGCAGAGTAAAATGTGTGAGAGGCATGTTTCGTGAATGGGGGAAAGGGAGAAATTACCACCTTGTTTTTAATTAGCTGGCAACCTTCCAAAGTTGACTCAACTCATTTTGAAATGATTAAAACCTGAAAGCTCCCTTTCATTTTTGGTGTAAATGAAGCGAATGCACAGCTGAATCTGGCTTTCTTGACTGCTGGGGTGACAGCTTCGAAAGGAAAGTGCTCATGGCAATTGAAGAAGAAAAAGGATAATTTCAAGTCCCTAATTAAGGAAGGGCCCTACTGACTAAAAGTAAATTGTATAACAAACAAACCTGTGCTTGACTCAAAAATCTGTGAAATCCCATCTATAAATTCCCACCTTTAACAAAACGGCTACAATAAGTGGTAAGCTTATCCAAAATTGGTTTTATAATGGAAAATCTGACAGATTTGAAACAGCCATGGCTGGGCTAGTCTGCTTTTTCCATTTGTCAGATTTGTGCTTTTAATGTCCAAGAAATGAGTATTTTGAAAAGCAAGTGTGAAAAGCTTTGGATTCAATGGAACATGAAAGTGCATTAAAGTAAGGCAAGTGCCAGAGGACAGATATACATGATATGGCATTAAGTGGCCATCCTAGAGGAGACGGAGGATCTTTGATCAGTTGCCCAAATGACTAAGCAGCAATCAACCAGTTTGGTTCCAAAGTAATTCATTTAGATTGTGGAGAGGGTGTGAATAACTGGATGGATCACTCTCTGTGGTTCAGTTATTTCTGTCCTTTAGGTTTGGTTACAACCAGTCAACAAGCATTTATTAAGTGCCTGCTATGTGCCAGGCACTGTGCTAGGTACTGAGGGTACAAAGACAATAAATGGAACCACCTGTACTTGCAAGTGGTTTACATTCTAATGGGAGAGACAAGGACAAATCTAAGTCTGTACAGAACAAATATAAGGAAAATAAATACAAAGAAATTTAATATAAGGTAGTTTGAGAGGGAGCATCTTAGTAGTTGAGGGGATAAAAAAAGGCATGTTTAAATACATGTTTTTTTGGTTTGTTTTATTTTGTTCTTTGGTGGTGGTGGTGGCGGGGGACTTTCGATTATCTCTATTTTTTTTTAGAATTCCTCAAGTGGAAATTACCTCCAACAGTGCAGATGGGTAACTCCTCTATAACTTTCCAACTTAAAAAAATTGCCTGGAGCACTGAGAGATTAAATGACCTTGCCATGTTCTGCATCCAGTAGAAGCCAGTGTCAGGGCTTGAACCCAGGTCTTCCTGACTCTAAGTCTGTCCTTTGATTCATTATATCATTCTATGGATCAGTGTGAGGAAGAATAGCAAATTACATAGCTGAAATTTATTAAGCCATTAAAGCTTAAAAGTGCACTAAGACTTTTGGGACACTGCATGGCTACCACTTGTTATTATCTCGACAATACCCCTTGAGGTAGGTTCTGTAGACACTACTATGCTCATTTTACAGATGCAGAAATTGAGGCTCAAAAAGGTTAAATGACTTGTCTATGGTCATTAAACTAGTAAGCATCAGGGGTAAGATTTGAAGAATCTTGTCTTTCCTGATTCTGGCTTCCTAATTCCTGTCATTTTTTAGGGAAAAGGGGATTTCTAAGTGAATGAAAATAGGTCTACAAACCAAGAGAACCATATTTTTTGCCCTTTCTGGATGCCCTTCAAATTCTTCTAGAGCATTTTGGATGTTTCCTTTGTCCTTATCACGTACATATTTAGGCACACGCCATTCTCCCCCAATGGATTAGAAGACATTTGGGATCAAGAATTGTGTCATTTTTCATCTTGAGATCCCAAGGGCCCAGCCCAGCATAGTGGGAAGGAAGGAAAGGAGACAATCATTTATTAGGCACCTTCTTTGTGCCAGGCACTGTGCTATGATCCCATTTGATATTACATAGTAATACATTTGCTAGTATACAGAATTGAATTGTGTAGGCCACTGGTTTGGTAAGAAGTGCTCTCAGATAGAAACCTCCCCTGAAAAGCTACTGTAAGGAAGCAGAACATCCACATGCACCCTGGCTCTGGTTTAGCAAAAAATTCCAACTACATACAATAAAAAGACATTGGAAGGAGACAGAGGCACAAATAAGACATCATGGATATTCTTTATTCAAGTTCACAGAAACTCTTTTTAATTTTTATCTTTTTTTTTTTTTTAGGCAACTGGGGTCAAGTGACTTGCCCAGGGTCACACAGCTAGTAAGTGTCAGGTGTTTGGTCTGAGGCTGAATTTGAACTCACATCCTCCTGACTTCAGGGCTGGTGCTCAATCCACTGCACCCCCTAGCTGCCCCTTTAATTTTTAATAAATGAAATAAATTGGAGTTTCTAGTTTTAGCCATGATTTTATTTTTCTTTTGTTTATTTCATTCTCTTATTGATGGTTACTTGGTTTAAGGGAAAAAAATACTTTAAAACATTGCCTTCAAAGAGACTCCAGAGAGCTTTTATTAGCATTGATAAATCATCCTACACATTTTATATGGTTTTTGCCTGTATAGAAGAGAACAAGGCACAATGAGCATGCTCAAACATTTTGTCTGGTCATAAAATGAGAAATTCAGGTATAGATAATCCCAGTTAGTCTGATATTAGGCATCAAATAATTTGGTTAAAGGTCCATGTCATTGACTGGATCGTTTCCCTGCAAGAGGGATGTTTGGGTGCTGAATAGTTGCATTTATTTGCTTTCTCTAAGTTCAACTGATCAGTCAAGCCTATGGTTATTCATTACTTGTTATCTATGGAGATACAAACATATCTGGGAGCAGTAGCCCAGGAGGAAGTCTTGTTCTAGGAAGTTGCAGGGATTTTGAGTGGAGATATAGGGCAGCGATGCCTTATCCTGTAGCAAGGCTGGTGTTGAATTAATTATTTCCTGAGCTAGAGGCAACAAGTGGGTGGAGAAGGTGGGAGTGGGGGGGGGGGGAGCAGACAGAACAGATAAGATTCCTGGTAAATTCTGATATTCCCCTGGATGGCTTGATGGGATGAAACTTGGTTTTTGGCAGGCTGTGAGGAGGATTGATTCACCCACTCTCAGTTTAGGAAAGCTCTACCTCAAGGTCAATCTTAAAATTTGAATTAATGGATTAATTCACTGGAGGATGAAATGGGGAGAGGAAAGCATCTCTGGTGGGTTGGATCTGCTCCAAGTGGGAAGAGGTAGGTAGTCAGTAGAGGAAAAGCTTTCTCTAGAAGTCTTTATATTCTCCTTTTTTTTTAAAAAAAAAAAAGATCTAAATACTTCTTTGTATTGTAGTTTTCTTTTACAACATATTACATTCCAAGTGATTTGTTTGGAAGTTGAGGGGGGAGACAGAGATCATGATCACTATGAACTGGATGGTTAGAGAAACCTTCTCAAAGGAGGTGGATAGGATTAAGAAAGGCAATGGATAGAGAGAGAGGGCACTTCAGGCCAGAAGAATGAGATGTACAAAGATGTGATCCAGATTTAGTTGTCATACAGCTCTGGGTAGGGAAAATTTCCATGGAGGAGTAGTGAAATATGATTGTGAAGTTTGGGGCTGGATCACAAAGGACCATGAATGCAAGCTAAAGGAGCTTGTATACTTACTAGCTGTGTGACCCAGGGCAAGTCACTTAACCCTGTTTGCCTCAGTTTCCTCATATGTAAAAAGAGCTGGAGAAGGAAATGGTGAACCACTCTAGTATCTCTCCTAAGAAAACCCCAAAGGGGTCACAAAGAATCGGACACAACTGAAATGACTGAACAATAACAACTTTATCTCATGGAAGCCTTTAAAGATTTTTGAATAGAAGAGTGATATGTTCAAAATGATATTTTGGGAAGCTATTATAATGTGATGGTAATCCTCAGGATGGGTTGAAGTACATGGGGAAAAAAATATTGAGGGAGGGAATAAGCATTTCTATAGAGCCTACTATGTGCTAGGCACTATGCTAAGTGCTTTCCAACTATTATCTCATTTGAGCCTCTTGAGAACACCGCAAGGTTGGTGCTGTTATTCTCCATTTTTATAGTTGGGAAACTGAGGCAAACAGAGATAAATGACTTGCCCAGGGTCACACAGTTAGTAAGTGTCTGAGGTCAGATTTGAGCTCCGGTCCTTCTGTCCACTGAGCCTCCAAGCTGCCTTAAAGTTTGCAAAGCACTTTCCCCCTACTGATTCTGTGAGGTCATACAGCATAAGTATTGTTATCTGCATTCTACAAATGAAGAAACTGAAGATGTGAGAAGTTAAGTAACCTTAACAAGTTAGGGTTATCACTAAGTATCAGGGATAGGATTCAAACTCAAATCTCCTGGTTTCTAGCCAAGGCATCTGAGAGACCTAGAGCAGGATGAAAACACCGTGTATCCAGGAGAAAAGGGAAAAGAGGTCCAAAAGAGGAAGAGAAACAGAATGTGGAAATTTCCTTCAGGGTTGAGTTTGTCGGTGTATATCTCACCAGTTAAATTTCCTCTGCCATTACCCTAAACTGGCTGCTCTTCATTTCACATTTGGGTGAATGCAAGAGCTTCCTAATTAGTTTCCACATTCCAGGGACTCTTTCTTCCAGTCTATCATGTATACTGATGTCAAACTCACTTTCTGACATGACTTTGAACATTTTATTTGTCCTGCTCAAGGACCTGCATTGGCTCCTCTCTAATGACTTTCAAGAGCCTCTTTTACCTAGTTCCACTCTATCTATGCAACCTTATTCCTCTGCCCTCCTCAAAGCAGATCTTTTCATACATTCAGACAGTGCTTCTTTTTTTTTTTCGTCTATATAAAACCACGCTTGTCCCTGACTCTGTCTTAGCTCATGCTGTTAGCCTCACCAAGGAACCATAGTTTACCCTCTTAGATGGCACCTGGATTTGAAGGCCAACAGATACCTAAAAAACCATTGCATTAAGTACATTGCCCAGTCTGAAGAGTTTGCCTAACCCCAGTGCTTCACACTTTCTCTTAGAGATCTGACGTCTGTTATACTTGCAGTTTGGATGGCAATGTCTGAAGAACACTGAGACTAATTTCAGACAACCTGGGCTGAGTCTCAGCTCTGGTATTTGCCAATTGCCTAATTTTGGGCAAGTCAATTTAAATGCCAAAGTCTCAGTTTTCTCATCTGTAAAATGGAATGATACTACCTGTGCTAGAGGCAGAGCTGGCGTTGGGATGAGGACAATCTGAGTTTGAGTCTTGCCCCTGTCACATTCTGACTGTGTGACCCAGGATAAGTCACTTCTACTCTCAGTGTCTTCAGGCAACATGCTAAGATGTTTAAATTCCAGAGAGAGATGCAATTGTTGTTCAGTTGTTTCAGTTGGAACTGACTCTTCATGACCCCATTTGGGGTTTTCATGGCAAAGATACTGAAATGGTTTGCAACTTCCTTCTCCAGCTCATTTTACAGTTGAGGAACTGAGGCAAGCAGAGTTAAATGACTTGCCCAGGGTCACACAGCTAGTGAGGCCAGATTTTAACCAGAGAAGATGGGTCTTCTTGAGTCAAGGACCAATATTCTATCCATTGTGCCACCTAATTGCCCTAAAAACCTATTAGATTTAGATAAAGCATCGTCCATTCCTTGATGGAGCTTAAAATAATGAGGAAACTGAGGCAAACAGGGTTCAGTGACCTGCCTAGGATCACACAGGTAGTAAGTGTCTGAGGTTGGATTTGAACTCAGGTCTTTCTGACTCCAGACCTGATAAGAGTCTCTATCCACTGTACCACCTAGATGCACAAGGATGCAGTATGTACAGACAATCCATGGTGCCTTCCCAAGATTACAAACACAGAGGTCAATTCCTCTCTCTCCTCTACTCCCTCTGTCCCCCAGTTTTGCAGTTGATGAAGCTGTGGCCCAAGTCCAGGTTAAGTGTGTTCCACAAAGTCCTGCAGTATCACAAGCTGAATTCGAACTCAGGTCTTCTGACTCCAGAGAGGGCCAATGTTATTTTATACCAGACTGCTCTTTATTATATCTCCCTCCCTAACAACCCAGGGTATTTATTTTTTACCTCCAAAATCTATTCCAACAGGCATTCATTATGAATAGTGGCAAAGAACATGGTTCTAAGAATAGTTTCTAACTAAATTTCCCTTGGCTGAACTCAATTGGCAGTTTATAAATCTACCTATTGAATTGACACCCAGGGAGGCTGTGCTTAACGGCCTTGCAGATGAGCCCCCTAAAAAAAGAAAGCTTCCACAAACTAGGCTTTGATAATAGCTGACTGTGAGAAGCATCATGTATCCGGGTCTGAAGGTCATGCAAATATCCGTGTAATGGCCTCTTTAAATTATACAATAGCTCTTAAAAAATAGAATCATACAATGTTAGAGTTGGAAGACAATGCAAAGATCGCTTAGCTAAAGCCCACTCATTTTACAGATGACTCATATTTCTATAGTGCTTGGAGAAAGCTCAGAATAAAACAGACTTTTCCTCATAACAATACCTCTAGGTAGATAGTCCAAGACTATTATTCCCACTTAACAGTCTTTCCTCTCCTTCACCCCTCATATTCTAGCTCCACAGAGGCTTGCATCTATTCCCTTCTCTCCATGTACATGAGCTTTCCCCTAATTCAATTGCTCATCAGTAGTGTCCTGAACTGTTGCAACTCCAATTTCTCTTTTCTCCCAAACATCTTCCAAGATAATTTTCCTAAAGCACAGTTCTGCTTATGTCACTTCTTTGCTCAAGAAGCTTTCAATGACTCACTATTGACTCCTGGGTAAGATAGAAAACCATCAGCTTGTCTCTTAAAGCCCTTTCCTGTCCGGCTCTTGCTCACCTCTCCAGTTTGGTTCCATATTTTTCCCCTTCACATGCTCTGGGTTCCAGCCAAGCCAGGTTCACTTTCACTGAACTCAGTGAACTCAACATTTTACCTTCTATTTCTGTACCTTTGCCCAGGCTGCCCCCCAGGTCTGAAATGCCCTCTTTCTTCATCTTTTTAACTTCTTTCAAGGATCACTTCAGGTGCCCTCTCCTACCGAAAGCCTTTCCTGATGCTATCAGTCATTAATCCTTTCTCTTTCCTTAAATGATACTGTATTACACATATGAACATTTTGAATCCCTCAGTGGGAGCTCTTTAAGAAGAGTGAATGATTTTAGTCTTGTTTTTACATCCCCAGTGTCTAGCACAATGTCTTGTATATAGTAAATATTTAATAGTTTCTTGTTGGTAAAGAAACTGAGATTGAATATGGGGGAGTTCATAGTAAAAGGAAGAAGACTGAAGATTCTCCATTCCCGGTCCTCTGCTTGTTGTGCTATACAGCCTCTCTTAAAAAAATATTGGGAGAAATTTATGATTTTTTTAAAATGAGGGCTTAGTTTATTGTTTTTTTCTCTTTTTTATTAATTTATTTTGATTTATCAATAATCACTTCCATATGCTTTTGAGTTTAAAATTTTTCTCCCCCTTCTTCCCTACCACCCTCAAGACAGCACACAATCTGATATAGGCTATACATTTACATTCATATTAAACATATTTTCACATTAGTGATGTTGTAAGTAAAAATCAAAACCAACAGGAGGAACCATCAGAAAGAGGAAACAAAACTCAACAGAAGAGAAAAAAAATAGCGATTCAACTTTCATAGTTCTTTCTTTGGATGGGGATAGCATTTTCCATCACAAGGCTTCTGGAGATGTCTTAGATCCTTGTATTGCCAGGAAGGGTTAAGTTTATCAATATTAGTCATCACACAACGTGGTTGTTATTGTGTACAACGTTCTCTTGGTTCTGTTCACTTCACTCAGCATCAGACCATACAAGTCTTTCCAGGTTTTTCTGAAGTCTGCCTGCTCATCATTTCTTATAGCACAATAGTATTCCATCCCATTCATATACCACAACTTGCTCATCCATTCCCCAATTGATGGGCATCCTCTCAATTTCCAATTCTTTGCCACCACAAAAAGAGCTGCTATGAATATTTTTGTACATGTGGGTCCTTTTCCAATTTTTATGATCTCTTTGGGATATAGCCCTAGAAGTGCTATTGCTGGGTCTAAAGGTATGCACCTTTTTATAGCTTTTTGGACATAGTTCCAAATTGCTCTCCAAAATGGTTGGATCATTTCACAACTCCACCAACAATGCATTAGTGTTCCAATTTTCCCACATCTTCTCCAACATTTATCATTTTCATGTTTTGTCATGTTGGCCATTCTGATAGGAGTGATGTGGTACCTCAAAGTTGTTTTGATTTGCATTTCTCTAATCAATAGTGATTTAGAGCATTTTTTCATGTGATTATAGATGCTTTAATTTCTTCATCTGAGAACTGTCTGTTTATATTCTTTGACCATTTATCAATTAGGGAATGGCTTGTATTCTTATAAATTTGACTTAATTCTCTATATGTTTTAGAAATGAAGCCCTTATCAGAGAGACTGGTTGTAAAAATTCTTTCCCAATTTACTACCTTCCTTCTAATCTTAGTTGCATTGGCTTTGTTTGTACAAAAACTTTTCAATTTAATGTAATCAAAATTATCCATTTTGCATTTTGTAATGTTCCCTATCTCCTGTTTGGTCATGAATTCTTCTGTTCTCCATAGATCTGACAGGTAAACTATTCCTTGCTCTCCTAGTTTGCTTATAGTATCAGCCTGTATATCTAAATCATGAACCCATTTTGACTTTATTTTGGTATATGGTATGAGATTTTGGTCTATGCTTAGTTTCTGCCATACTCTTTTCCAGTTTTCCCAGCAATTTTTTTTTCAAAGAGTGGGTTCTTATCCCAGAAGCTGGGGTCTTTGGGTTTATCAAATAATAGATTACTATAGTCATTTACTACTGTGTCTTGCATACCTATCTTATTGCACTGATCCACCACTCTATTTCTTAGCCAGGACCAAGCAGTTTTGATGATTGCCGCTTTATAATACAATTTAAGATCTGGAATGGCTAGGCCACCTTCCCTTGCATTTCTTTTCATTAGTTCTCTTGATATTCTTCCAAATGAATTTTGTTATTATTTTCTCTAACTCTATAAAATAATTTTTTGGTGGTTTGATAGGTATGACACTGAATAAGTAAATTAGCTTAGGTAGAATTGTTATTTTTATTATATTATCTCGGCCTACGCATGAGCAACTGAAGTTTTTCCAATTATTTAGATCTGACTTCATCTGTGTGAAAAGTGTTTTGTAATTGTGTTCATAGAGTTCCTGGGTTTGTTTCAGGAGGTAGACTCCTAAACATTTTGTAATGTCTACAGTAAGTTTAAATGGAATTTCTCTTTCTATCTCTTGCTGTTGGGCTTTGTTGGTAATATATAGAAATGCCAATGATTTATGTGGGTTTATTTTATATCCTGCAACTTTGCTAAAGTTGCTTATTATTTCAAGTAGTTTCTTACTTGATTCTCTAGGATTCTCTAAGTATAACATCATGTCATCTGCAAAGAGTGATAGCTTTGTTTCTTCTTTGACTATTCTAATACCTTCAATTTCTTTTTCTTCTTTTACTGCTGAAGCTAACGTTTCCAGTATGATGTTGAATAACAGTGGTGATAATGGACATCCTTGTTTCACCCCCGATCTTATTGGAAATGCTTCAAGCTTAATCCCATTACATATTATGCTTGCTGAAGATTTTAGATAGATGCTATTTATTATTTTAAGGAAGACTTCATTTATATCTATGCTCTCTAGTGTTTTTAATAGGAATGGGTGTTGTATTTTGTCAAAAGCTTTTTCTCCATCTATTGAGATGATCATGTGGTTTCTGTTAGTTTTGGTGTTGATATGATGAATTATGCTGATAGTTTTCCTTATATTGAACCAGCCCTGCATTCCTGGTATAAATCCTACCTGGTCATAGTGTATTGTTCTTGTGATAAGTTGCTGTAATCTATTTGCTAATATTTTATTTAAAATTTTTGCATCTATATTCATTAGAGAAATTGGTCTATAATTTTCTTTCTCTGTCTTGGCTCTTCCTGGTTTAGGTATCAACACCATATTAGTATCATAAAAAGAATTTGGCAAGATTCCTTCTTCATCTATTTTACCAAATAGTCTATATAGTATTCGAATTAATTGTTCTTTAAATATTTGATAGAATTCACATGTAAATCCATCTGGCCCTGGAGATTTTTTCCTAGGGAGTTCATCAATGGCTTGTTCAATTTCTTTTTCTGAGATGGGGTTATTTAAGTATTTTACTTCCTCTTCAGTTAATCTGGGCAATTTATGTTTTTGTAAATATGCATCCATTTCGCTAAGATTGTCAAATTTGTTGGCATATAATTGGGCAAAATAATTCCTAATTGTTGTTTTGATTTCCTCTTCCTTGGTGGTAGCTTCACCCTTTTCATTCTTGATACTAGTAATTTGGTTTTCTTCTTTCTTTTTTTTAAAATTAGATTAACCAAAGGTTTATCTATTTTATTGGTTTTTTCATAAAACCAGCTCTTAGTTTTATTTATTAGTTCAATAGTTTTCTTAATTTCAATTTTATTAATTTTTCCTTTGGTTTTCAATATTTCTAATTTGGTGTTTAATTGAGGATTTTTAATTTGTTCTTTTTCTAGTTTTTTTGGTTGTATGCCCAATTCATTGATCTCCTCTTTTTCTATTTTATTTATGTAAGCATTTAGAGATATAACACTTCCCTTAAGAACTGCTTTTGCTACTTCCCATAAGTTTTGGTATGTTGTCTCATTACTGTCATTCTCTTGAATGAAATTATTGATTGTTTCTATGATTTGTTGTTTGACCCAATCATTTTTTAGGATTAGATTATTTAGTTTCCAATTATTTTTTAGTCTATCTTTCCATGGCCCTTTATTACATATAATTTTTATTGCATCATGATCTGAAAAGGATGCATTTAATATTTCTGCCTTTCTACACTGGCTTGTGAGGTTTTTACGCCCTAGTACATGGTCAATTTTTGGGTACGTGCCATGTACCACCAAGAAAAAAGTATATTCCTTTCTATCCCCATTCAGTTTTCTCCAGCGGTCTATCATACCTAACTTTTCAAATGTTCTATTCACCTCCTTAACTTCTTTCTTATTTATTTTCTGGTTAGATTTATCTAGTTCAGAGAGGGGGAGGTTGAGGTCCCCCACTAGTATAGTTTTGCTGTCCATTTCTTCCTGTAACTCTCTGAATTTCTCTTCTAAGAATTTGGAAGCTATACCATTTGGTGCATATATGTTTAGTAATGATATTACTTCATTGTCTATGGTGCCTTTTAGCAGGATGTAGTTTCCTTCCTTATCTCTTTTGATAAGATCTAGTTTTGCTTTTGCTTTGTCTGAGATCAGGATTGCTATCCCTGCTTTTTTTACTTCAGCTGAAGCATAATATATTTTGCTCCAACCTTTTACCTTTACCCTGTATGTGTCACTCTTTTTCAAATGTGTTTCCTGTAAACAACATATTGTAGGATTATGGTTTTTATTCCACTCTGCTATATGTTTCCATTTTATGGGAGAGGACATCCCATTCACATTCACAGTTATGATTACTATCTGTGTGTTTTTCTCCATCCTTTCCCCCCCATTTATGCTTTTCTTTCTCCTTTCTCCTTTCCCCCCTCACTAGCTTTTTACTTTTGACCACAGCCTCCTTCAGTCCTACCTCTATTCTATTATCCCTTTCCCTTTTCTTCCCCTTTACCCCTACTGCTTCTTCCCTCCCTTCTATCCCCCCTCCCTTTTCTTTCCCCTTTTCCCTCCTACTGCCTATAGTGCAAGTTAGATTTCTATACCTAACTGATTATGTTATTCCCTTCTTGAGCCAAATCTGGTAAGAGTAAGGTTCAAACAATGCTCATCCCCCTCCCTTCTTTACCTCTGCTCTAATAGGTTTTTGTGTCTTTTCGTGTAATGTAATTTACCCTTGTCTGCCTCCTCCTTTCCCAGTACATTTTCTTAGCTCAGACTAATCCATTTGCTTGGATCCATTTAACCCAATTGATTAAATTTTTTTTTATCATTTCATCAAAGTCAACTTATATCTACCCCCTTTATGTATACTCCTTTAACATGGTATAATAACAATACAGTTCTCAAGAGTTGCAAGTGTCCTCTTCCCTTGTAGGGATATAAACATTTTGCCCTTATTAACAACATATTGTATCTTTCTGTCCCATTTACCTTTTTATGTCTCTCTTGAATCTTGTACTTGAAGATCTAATTTTTTGTTGAGCTCTGGTCTTTTTATCAGGAAGGTTTGGAAGTCCCCTATTTCACTGAATATCCATCTCCTTCCCTGAAAAATCACGCTCATTTTTGCTGGGTAGTTAATCCTTGGCTGCATTCCAAGCTCCTTTGCCTTATGGAATATCATGTTCCACATCCTACGGTCTTTTAATGTAGAGGCTGCAAGGTCCTGTGTAATCCTGACTGTGGTTCCATGATATTTAAATTGTTTCTTTCTGGCTGCTTGCAGTAATTTCTCTTTAATCTGGTAATTTTGGAATTTAGCTATTATATTCCTTGGCATTTTCAATTTGGGATCTCTTTCAGGCAGGGATTGGTGGATTCTTTCTATAGTTATTTTGCCTTCTGGTTCTAGGACTTCAGGGCAGTTTTCCTTTATGATTTCCTGAAGCATATTGTCCAGGCTCTTTTTTTCATCATGATTTTCAGGGAGGCCTATAATTTTTAAATTGTCTCTCCTGGATCAATTTTCCAGGTCAGTTGTTTTACCCATGAGGTATTTTACATTTTCATCTATTTTTTCATTTTTTTGTTTCTGTTTGACTGATTCTAGCTCTCTCATAGAGTCATTGGTTTCCATTTGTTCAACCCTAATTTTTAACATATTGTTTTCTTCTGTTAGATTTTGTACTTTCTTCTCTAATTGGTCAATTGTATTTTTAAGGGATGTGTTTTCTTCAGTGTACTTTTTTTTTCCAGTTGGCCAATTGTATTTTTAAGGGACTTGCTTTCTTCAGTGTACTTTTTTTCCAATTAGCCAATTGTACTTTTTAAGGACTCCTCTACCTCTCTCATTTGACTTTTAAAATCCTTCTTGAGCTCCTCTAAGAAGGTTTGTTGGGCTTCAGACCAGTTCATATTCCCTTTTGATGTTGCAGATGTGGGTCTGATGATAATGTTGTCCTCTTCGGAATTTCTGTCTTGATCTTCACTCTTCTCATAATATGAATCTATCCTACATTTCTTTTTACTCATGGTGTTTCTTTATTCCCTGGCCTTTAAAGAGATTAAGCTCTACTGCTGGTGAGCAGAGGGCACTGACCCAAGCTTCTTGTGTTGGGAGCCTAGGTCTTGGTCACCAGCTTTGTGTGCTGGGGCCTCTTATGTTGGCAATTGGAGACTGTAGGGTTCTGGCAGCTTACCTAGCGTTGGGCTGGAATCAGCAAGGCTGGGACTTTCAGGCAAATCTAAGTTGCTTTCTTCAGCTCCTTTCAGAGGAATGCTGCAGGGTGCTTATCTGCCCGGGGCCCTTTGTAGTGCTGCTTCCCTTATTTTTGCTGAGGCACTGGAAGACCCATTTGCTGTAGAATGCTGAGGCACCAGAATCTCCTCCTGGTGTGTTAAAGTGGGTCTTTCCACTAGCTGGCGGGCCACTCCTGGTTCCGTATTGCTCCCCTTCCCCCAGGGTAAGAGGGGCCTTTCCCGTTAATCCCTCTAGCTATCTGGGCTACTGCACTGCTGCACCCTGTCTTTCTTCTGGTTCAGCTATTCCAGGGTTTTTTCTGGGGTGATATTTTCTAGGTTTTCAGAGGTTGATAGAGGAGGGTGAGAGCAACTACCATTTTTACTCCATTATCTTGGCTCCCCATGATTTCTTAAAAAAACAAAAAACAACCCCAGTAACTCTGGAAGATTTCGGAATTGAAAAAGCAACATAAAATAATTTAGTTTCTTTTTCTTGGGCTAGGCAATGTGGTTAAGCGACTTACCCAGGGTCTCATAGCTAGTAAATGTCAAGTATCTGAGGATGGATTTGAACTCAGATCCTCCTGACTCCAGGGCTGGTGCTCTATCCACTGCACCACCTAGCTGCCCCTCTTAATGGTTTCTTTAAAAAAAATCTAGTAACTGGAAGATTTTGGGAAAGCAATATAAGGTAATTTAATTTTCTTTTAATTTAATTCAATTGCAATTTTAAAGAGGGATAAGTGAATAGAAAATTCCCTTTCTGACTTAGAAATACAGGAAATAGTAAAACTCTGTAAGATGTGGACCCTTTGAAGGTTAGTGCCCTTGTGCCACTGGGAGGATGCACTCATCTTTTCACTCAGGGTGACAGAAACTGTTTAAATTAGGTATGTCTGGTAAACAAATAAACTTGTGGTTAACCACTAAATTAATATTAACATCTGACAGTTAAAGTTCTTCATGTTAGAATTGTGAATTGTAACATGTTAAAATGGAAGAAGCTTGCTCTATTCTTGTAGAACTAAAATACATTTCTCCAGAATTCCTATATCTTGGGAGTTGGGAAGGACCTTGGAAGCCATCAACCTATACTTAAATTGGTGTCCCTCTTACAGCTTCCTAGAGAAGTGGGCCTCCAGCTTCTTGAAGCTTTCTTAGTGAAGGGAAACTAATAATAATAGCTAGCATGTTAACTCATTTTATTCTCACAACAGCCTTGGAAGGGGGATGGTATCTTATGTTTTTTTTTTTAATACAGATGAGGAAAGCGAGGCATAGAAAGGTTGTGACTTTCCCAGGGTCACACAGCTAGTACATGTCTGAGGTGAGATTTGAACTCAGGTCTTTGTGATTTCAAGTCCTCTACGCTATCCACTGTACTACCTGGTTGCCCATTTCACTTTTACACAGCTCTAATAGGAATTTTGTTTCCCCTTATATCAAATAGAAATCTTCCTTTCTGCAACTTCCAATCATTGCTAATATTTATGCCCATTAGGGCTAAGAAAAAAAAAAAGTTTACTTCTCTTCCATTTCACAGCCCTTCAAATAATTAGAGGCAGAGTATCATGTCCCTTTAGGTTTTTCCTTCTTTAGGCTAAATTTCCCCAGCTCTTTCAAAAGAGGCCCCTCAGATGACATAGTATTCAGTTTTCTCATCATCCTGCTCATCCTCTCCTGAAGGCTTCCCAGCTGGTCATTGTCTTTTCTAAATTGTAGCATTCAGACCCGAACACAAGCTCTAGATGTGGCTCCACCATGGCAGTGTCCAGGAACAGAACTGTCCCCTTATTCTGGCTACTTTGCTTCCACTAATGAAACGCTGAAGATTCCATAATTGCTCCGGCTTCCAAATCACACCATTGACTCATGCAGAGCTTGCTGTCCAGCAGCAAGCGTCCTTTGTTTTTTCACATAAGCTCTTACTGAGGCACGCCTTCCCCCACTTGTATTTCTGCAATTTTTTTTAAACTAAGTATTAGAACTTTATACTTACCCATATTAAATTCCATCCTGTTAGACTGAGTCCATTTTTCTAGCCTATTGAAATCTTTTTGGATGCTAATTCTGTCACTAAAGAAGAAAATAGTCCCTCCCAATTTTATGTAAATTCAACTAAACATTTATCAGAGTCAGGTCTGTGGCTAGACCTGAGTTCAGATCTCATCTTAGTCTTGTCTTTAGTCTCTCCCTACTCCAGTCTGTCTTCCACTCAGCTGCCAAAATGATCTTCCTAAAAAGAAGGTTTGACCATGTCACCATCCTTCTTCTTCTTCTTCAGCAATTGGGATTAAGTAGCTTGCCCAGGGTCACACAGCTAGTAAGTGTCTGAGGGTGGATTTGAACTCAGGTCCTCTTGACTCCAGGGCTGGTGCTCTTACTGTGGCTCCTAGTTGCCCCAACCCTCTTTAATAAACTTCTATGACTTCCTATTACCTTCAGGATGGACTATAAAATCCTCTGTCTGACATTTAAAGCCCTTCACAATGTGACCCTTGCCTCTTTTTCTGATCTTTACTCCTTTCCAAATATTTCACAATTCATTAACACTTGCATTCTTGTTCTTCCTTACAGACAACACTCCATCTTCTGGCTGTGGCTTTTCACTGGCTGTCCTCCATGCCTGCAATATTCTCCCTCCTAACCTCTATTTCCTGGATTCCCTGCTTCCTTCCAGCTCACATCTCACCCTCTACTGGAGGCCTTTCTACCCCACTCTGCTGTTCTCTCCCCTCTACTGTTAATGTTTTCTCTTGGAGATCACCTTAATAATACCATAATACCTTGGAGATATTATGTATATCCTGTATGAACATCTTTGTTCATATTGTCTCACATTAGAATGTAAAATCCTTGAGGGTACGGACTTCCTTTAGGTGTATTCCTGTTGCTTGGCATTGTGCTTGGCACATAGTAGGTCCTTACTAAATGTTGGTTGACTTGACTTGCTGTCTCCTCCATTAGAATGGAAGCTCATTGTGAGTAGGGATTCTTTCACTCCTTGTTCTTTTCTCTCCAGCATCTAACACAATGCTTAGAATGTAGTAGGTTATTGATTAACTGATTGATAGATTAATTTACTGAAAAATTTTCTTTGATTTTAAGACTCTAACCTAAAATTTTTTAATTTTGTGTAATAGCAAAAATAAAAAAAGGAGGAGAAAAAAACACATTTTGATAAATGACAAGGGCTTTGCCATTTTGCAACTTTGTGCATGCAAATCTACCTACAAACTTTAATCAGAATTCTCCAAGACCAAGAGGTTGGTGGATTTAAGTGCATATCAACCATCTTCTCCTGTAAAATCTCAGTTCCCCTTTTCATTTTTCCCATTTTGCTCAGTGATAACACCAATATTCCCCATTCCCAAATTTAAAACTTTGTAGTTATGTCAGATTCTTACCCTTCACTTGTCCCCAATCAGTTTCCAAGTCTTGTTGATTTTTCCTTCACTATTATTTTGGATTTCTTTCTTCTTTCTCAGCACTGCTGCCACCTACATAATCTAAGAACTCACTGTACACATGTGACTGAAAGAGCTCAGATTCTTTTCCTATTCCCATGCCTTCCTTAACCCCACCCCATGTTGCACAACCCTGCTAGAATCCTCTTCCTGAAGCATAATTTCTACCTATTCCAGTAAGAACTTACTATTACCTTGCGATCAGGTTCAAACTTCTTAGTCTAACAGCCAAGAAAGCCCAATGAGTAATCCTGTATTAGCTAGCCAACTTTATTTCCTGTTACTCCTCAGGATGAACACTGCTCTAGCATCCCCTGGCTCCCCACTCACACTTTCCCATGTAGTCCAATCTCATCCAATGAAATGAAATTCAATTCAGGATTATCAGGCACTTACTGTGTTCTAAGCACAATGTTAGTTGCTAAGGAAGATATAAAATAATATTCAAAATAATATAATACAAAACAAAAACAAAAATAGCAGGACACAAACCACAGGTCTAAGTAAAGAAGAGGGTTTGAGTGGCCTGGATAGATGTCATAAGGTTTAAATACCTATTGTTGTTGTTCATTTTTGTGCCTCTTCATGACCCTATTTGGGATTTTCTTGGCAAAGATACTAGAGTGGTTTGCCTTTTCCTTCTCCAGCTCATTTTACAGTTGAGGAAACTGAGGCAAATAGGGTTGAGTGAGCTGCCCAGAGTCACACAACTAGTAAGTGTCTGAGGCCAGATTTGAACTAGAGAAGATGAATCTTCCTGACTTTTGGCCCAATGTCCTATCCACTGTGCCACCTAATTGCCCTAAACATCTATTATGTTCAGATAGAACAAGGTCCATGTCCTCATAGAGCTTAAAATTTTCATTGGGTGATATGATACATATACATGAATAATTTATACCTTTCCATAGGATAAGAGAGTACTTTATGGTAAAGAAGATGTAAGAATTTTTGTAAACTTCAAGCTTGATACGAGTTAATAGCTCACTATGGCAAACAAGAAAGCAAATGCTATATTAAACTTCATGAACAGACACATGGTATCCAAGACTAGAGAGGTGATACTCTAACTATACTCTGGCCTGGTCAGATTGCTACTAGAATATAGCATTCAGATCTGGTTACCACACATTAGGAAGGATGATGCAAGAGGACAATGAGGATGGACAAAGGATAATCTCAAAGAATAAACAATTTCTTATGATTTTAGATTTTATTTTGTTTCTATACTCTACCCCCCTTCCAAAAAAAAAAAATTGACTGCCAAACAACCACAGAAAAAGCAAGAACAAAACTGACTGAAGTCCAAGGTCTTCATTAGGGATCAGTGAGCCTGAGAGGGTGGAACATTTGAGTTGTTCAGTCATGTCCAACTCTTCATGACCGCCTTTGGGGTTTTCTTGGCAAAGACACTACAGTCGTTTGCATTTCCTTCTCTAGCTCGTTTTTACAGATGAGGAAATGGAGGCAAACAGGGTGAAGTGACTTGCCGAAGATCACACAGCTAGTAAGTGCCCGAGGCTGGATTTGATCTCAGTAAGACGAATCTTCCTAGACTCTATCCAGTGTGCCACCTACCTGCCCAAAACATTTGAGTTAGGTTTGGATTATTGCCAAGGGATCATGCACTTATCTGAACCTTTGGCATCTGAGAAATAAAGATCATGAAAACAACATCTAGAGAAATTGCTGACAGTTTCCATTCCAGTCTCATTTAGAAACTGGAAGCACAAATGGTAAGCCCTAACAGGCAGCCCATTCTTCAACTCCATTTAACAAAAATGCACAGATGCCAACCTAATCAAATAATTAAAACGTACTGGAGGAGACCAAGATTGAAATCAAAATGGTCCAGACTTCACTCTCGTAAAGTTTACTTCTCCCGTTTGTAGGTATTAGTTTTCTTTCTGGAAAATCATTTTATAAACAAAGCTTACCTATCATTTCAGTCATATCTAGAAATCTAAACATGTTCAGTAGCATCTCATTTCACTGGAACTTACTTATCAGCCTCAGCTATCTAAAATACAAATGAGGGCCTGGAAGAAAACACAAATTGTCACTGAGTAGCTAACATGGGTGCTACAAAGACCATACACTAAAGCTCTGGCTTTTTTTTTTTTTCCATATAAGAGTCCCTCAGGCTCTCACTCAGAGCCCATTAATTTTTATTTTAGGCACAATTCGAGACACAGAAGTCTGTTAGCAGTCTATTGCCAATGTAGGGTCAACCAAGTCTTCTCGCCTCAATGGACCCTAAGGTCATAGTCATATTATAGGATATAATTGTGTTATGTGACCTCAAGGTCACACCACATTAGGAATGGTTGAAGGAACTTTACCAGAGAAGAAGGGAAGACTTAAGGGGGATATGATAACAGTCTTTACCTTTGAAAGGCTGTCTGTCACATGGAAGAGGGTATTAAGAACTGTGTGTAGAAAGCTACAGAGAAGTAGATTTATGTTTAATCATTAAAGAAAGGCTTCTTAATAACTGTAGCTATCCCAGAGTAATACTTGATGCCTTGGGAGGTAGGTGCTATTGTTAGTCCCATTTTTACAGATGAGGACACAGGCAGGAAGAGGTTAAATGACTTGCCCAAGGTCCCACAGCTAGTAAGTATCTGAGATCAGATTTGAACTGAGGAAGACTCACCTTCCTGACCCCAGGCCCAGTGCCCTATCACTCTTGCCATCTACCTGCCTTGAGAGGTAGCTCAGCAGAGAATTTCCAGCAAAAACTGAGTGACCACTTGCCAAGTATGTTTTACAAAGGATCTTTTTTTTTTTAAATTTTTGGATCCTGTTTTTTTTTTTTTTTTTTTTGGGTGAGGCAATTGGGGTTAAGTGACTTGCCCAGGGTCACACAGCTAGTAAGTGTCAAGTGTCTGAGGCTGGATTTGAACTCAGGTCCTTGTGACTCCAAAGCCAGAGCTTTACTCATTGCGCCACCTACCTGCCCATTTTTATTTTTATTTTTTTTTATTTTTGGAAGGTCCAGATTGAATTAGATAATCTCTAAGGTCCTTTTCAATTCTGGACCCAGAATCTGAAGAACTGAGTAAATCATGGGTGTATCACCTATTCAGCTTGTGACGTTAGGCAGGTCATCTACTCTCTCTGAACCTCAATTCTCCACAGGTAAAATGTGGAGGTTGGATTAGATGGCCTTGAAGACGCCTTTCAGCTCTATGGCCATGATCTCATTATACTTTGCAGTGATTGTTGGACAGGATCCGATGAGGTCATCCAAGTGAAGTTCTTTGTGCTATGTAAGGTATAAGGTACTATGTAAATGTAAACTATGATGATTCAGTAGTGGTCATCATTATGGTCATCATTGCCATCTGACCTTGCTTCTCCTACCAAAGGACAAACTTCTCTGGAGGAAGGATTTTGTCTTCTGCTTCTTTGTTTCTCCCTTATCACCCATCGTGGAGCTGAGCATACTGTAGTATAGTGGAAAAAACATGAACTCTGGAGTTAGAGGACCTTTGGCATCCAATTCCACCCCGATGCTTCCTATTTGTGTGACTTTAGGCAAGCCACTTCATCTTCCTGTGCCTCAGTTTCCTTATCTGTGTAATCCCAGTCCCAAAGCCCATTGGTATCTTTGTTACAACTATAAAATGAATGGCCTCTGAAGTCCAACTCAGCTCTAACTCTACAAACTATGAAATAATTGGCTTGATTGTTATTTTGATCACATGAAGAGATGGCTTGAAGAGATTTTTCTTCCCAAGGGAGATCCAATAGTTTACCTGGAAATAAGACATACGCTTCCCAACAACCTGTTTATTGTCCTAGCCAATAGACTTTCTACTTTTCTGGACACTCAGATCCAATAGAGCTTTTTCTCTCCCCCCCGCCCCGCCCCGCCCCGATGGTTTCTCTACCTCTCGTCATATTAATATGGCAAAGCTTATTCCTGGAGCTTCTTCAATTGCTCTGAAGCAGAGATGTTCATTGACCCTAGGTCCATTTGGTTAGTAATGGCCCCATGGGCTGTGTTTGAGAATGTTTGCTCAGGTAGGTGTGCTGTACTATGGTGCAATAGTTAGAATAGTTGGCAGACCATTTGTGGCTTGGCAAAAGTCATAGGTATATTCAGGTACACAATTGCCTAGGTTGTTTTTGCAATGTGGCAACAAATGGGAATTTCTACTGAAAAAAAAAAAAGAAAGGGGGTGGAGTAGACAATCTCAAATGAGGCAGAATTTATAATGGTCTCAGATGTTTCTTTTCTTTCTAACTTCCAAAGAACTACTAAGCATCACAGAAAGAACAAAATTGACTAAATGCCAGAGTCTTGGTTAGGAATCAGTGTACCTAAGAGAATGGAATATTTGGATTAGTTTTGGATGAGCACCAAGAGATCGTGCACTTATCTGAACCTTTGGCACCTGAGAAATAGAGAGGGAAAGATCATGAAAGCAATATCTAAAGATACTGCTTCCATTCCACTTTTTATTCCAGTCCCATTTAGACACTGGAAACACAAAGGCAAACACAAATAAGCAGCATTAGGCAGAGGACATTTTTCAACTTCATTAAACCAAAAAAGCAGAATTGCACACAAATAATTGTGCATAAATAGTTGTGCATAATTATTCACAAAAAAAGCATAATTACAAGACCCTACAAGTACAGGAGGACACAAAGATTGTTTAAAAAAAAAATGACACGGGCCTGGACCTCAAAGAACTTACTTCTCTCATTTATATGTGAATTTTCATTTAAAAAAATAATCATTTATTAATCAAAGACTGCATATCTTTTCAGTCACATTTAAACCTAAATGTGCTTCAGTAATACCTTGCTTATCTGTCAGACTCAGCTATCTAGAATACAATTGAAGAGCTGGAAGAGAGCAAAAGTTATCTCTAAGAAGCTAAAGTAGGTGCTACTAAGGGCGTACACTTGCATTCACATGTTTTTAATATAGGAAAGCTTCTTTGGGCTTTACTCAGAGCCTATTTGCTCCTATTTTAGTTATAATTCAATTTTAGACATATAATCCTAGCAATCTATTCTCATTTAGTATAAGGCCAAACAACCTGACCCACCTCAATAGACCCTTAGGACATAATTTTTTTAATATGATATAATTTCATTCAGAGTTATAAGTAAAAATAGAATTATACTTACTTTGTTTAAGAAGGCAGGGAAATGGATGACATAGGTTTAAAAGATTTTTTTTTTTTTGCTTTTTGGTGAGGATATTGGGGTTAAGTGACTTGCCCAGGGTCACACAACTAGTAAGTGTCATGTGTCTGAAGCCAGACTTAAACTCAGGTCCTCCTGACTCCAAGGCCGGAGCTCTATCTACTGCTCCACCTAGCTGCCCTGGTTTAAAAGATTTTTGTCCAAAATACATATTTTTAAAAGTATTGCCATCTAAATAGAATAGACTTTATTTATCTGGAAAAACAAATTATGTAGAAAGTCTTATTCTCTAAAAATGCCAGTTAAGTTAGATGTTATTATAGTTGTATAAACTGGAAGAGGGTTACCAAAACCCACAGTCTGGTAGATGCTGGGATGAACATTAGAAAGAACAATGGTGACTTGGCTGGGTATTATGGGATCTCAAATAAGGGGGGTATGAAATAATTCCTGCCCACAACAAATTTTTAAACTATTTGCGCTTTCCTTGCTTGTCTAATTTGAAAGAGACTTTATATCCAATTTAGTTCAGCACTTTTAGTTTACTGAGGAGGAATCTGACAATCAAAAAGCTCAAGTGATTTGCCCAAGGTTGGAAAACTAGTGTGTGAGCTAGTTATTGAACCCATGTTCAGTGTTCTGTGCTGCCTTTCTTTCTTGCCTGGTTGATGCTAAAGTGTTTTTATAGTTCAGTAAGCAAGATTCAATAACCAGAGCTTATGTGAATTGACCAAATTGAGTTTCTTAATTCCTTGCCAGATGAATGGTTAGATACTGGGCTATAGATAAACAAATCAGGACTGTGATAGACCAAGCCCAGACAAGCCTAACATTCCCATACTTTTGGCAATAAACTCTAAGTACAAGGAATAATGACATCTGGAGAGGTCAGGGTTTAAAGTTCTAAATTCATTTTTTAAAAATGATTGAGTTTGTCCTGCTTTTAGCATTGATCTGTTTATACAGTTGGTCAGCAACAAACTCTTATTCCAGCGCCTATTATGCGCCATGCATTGTGCTAACTGCTGTACTAAGTCTCAGAGACTTGATTAGTTCTATCACATTGTAGATTCATCTCAGAAGGGATATTCCCTGAAGCCCATAGTTTAGGAACCACAACCCAGCACCAGGGTCTCTGGGATGAAATGGACAATGACTTATCTTGGGTACAACTCTGAAAATCTCTTCTTTTTGGTTCATTTTTGCATGCACTCAGGAGTATTACTGAAATTTAGCTAGTATCTGGGTTGCTACAAAAGTGTGTCAAAGGGTCCCTAGCTCCCATACAAGTAAACAAAGTAACAATGAATGTATCAGGTACAGAACAGCTTTTATTTCTCCCCACAGAAAATTTAGAAAGGACTTAGAATAACCTCTAGTTGGTCAATCCCTTTCCTCCATAAATCTATGTAATCTTCAGTATTTATAGCATTACTTTGTGGTTTGGATTTCCTTCAGATGGGAAATGAACTTGGGTTTACTACCGAGGTGATTGATTCTCTGGTTTTCTGGGGAGTCCCACTTTCACCCTAGGGACCCATAGAAGCCTCTTGCCTTACGGTACTTTTTTTTTTTTTTGAGCTGGCACTTTAATGAAATGTTTATTTAACAGGTCAACCTTCCCCTCCACCCCCCAGCCAAACTGGAGTTTCTTCTTGTTTCCCTACTGTGTGCAGGTAATGACAAAAATAGCTGCTGACAAAGCTGAACATAAAGTATTTCAAGAGAGTATGGCCAACAGTGGCTTTAGCTTTTCTTTTTCTTTTGTAAAGTATATATATATATATATATATATATATATATATATATACACACACACATACATACACACACACACATATATACACACATATATATACAGATATATATCTGTAGTATGTATATATATATATATATACATATATATATATATTCTACAGATCACAGTAGAGGTTTAGACACACTAAATAAGTTCAAGTGAGATCTGACAACAGGCACACCCAGGAAACACCAAGTTGAGATGAGCTGTTTCTGGGGCTCTCATTGCTCCATCTTCTGGCCACTGGTTGAGTCTTGAGGGAGAAACTTGCCTAACGCGAGGGAAAGGGACAGGAAGCACTGCAGTGTCATGTTGGAAGGGCTGTGCATAGGAACCAGCGGGTAGGAAAATGGCACCCATTACACATTGCTCAGGGTGGCCACCCCAGGGAGGACTTTGCCCTCCAGCAACTCTAGACTGGCTCTACCCCCAGGGCTCACATGGCTGACTTTGTCCTTAGTTTTCCATTTGGCATAGTGAGTGGCAGTATCCCCACCACCTATGATAGTGATGCAGCCCCTCTTGGTGGCCTCCACACATTGTTCATTAGCTCTTTGGTTCCCTGAGCAAAGGTTTCCCACTCAAGTTTCTCACTCTACCAAGTCCATTCCTTACAACCTGTTTGGCCTGGGCTACAGCTTTCACATACTTCTTGCTGCTATCAGGGTTACTGTTCAAATCCATCCCTCCAGTAGGGATGCCAGAAGCCAACGTTGCTTGGCCAGTCTTGGCATTCTCATCAAACTTGTCTGCTGTGACAAAGACAACAGGCAAAGTGATCTTGAAGCCATTCTTCTCAGCCTTGACCATCAGGTCTTTGACAATCTTAGCCCCCTCTTCATCAAAAAGAGAAGTTCTGATCTCCATGTTGTTGAGCACCTTGAGGAAAGTGAAACCCATCCCACCACCAATGATCATCTCATTGACTTTGTCTAGTGTATTGCTGATCAACTGGATTTTGTTAGCAACTTTAACTTTGCCCAACATGACCACGAAGAGCTTCTCTGGGCTCTCCAGGGCCTTGGAAAAATGTCAGCTTCTTTTTCATGAGGAAACTGCATGCCTTCTGGGACAGATTCACTCCACTATGGAACTGTAGGCACAGTGAGCAGTACTAAAAGCATCATTGACCTAGACATCCCCCAGCTTGGAGAGGGATGCTTGGAAAGCTTCTACTTTGTCTGGCTCAGCTTTTATCTTATTCCCAGAAGCACCTTTGCCCTTTCCTTCTTTTACATAGAAGCAAAGATTCTCCAGCAAAATGGTGGAATAGTTAGATGAGTTAGCACAGGCTTTCTCCAATTCTGGACCCACACAATCCTTCAGGAACAGAACATCTTTGCCCAGCAAGGATTTGAGCTCCATAGTCACAGGCTCCAAGGAGATTTGTCAGGTAGGCCTAAGTGACTCATCAGAAGAACAGACTTGGTTCCATTACCCAAGCAGTAACTGATGCTAGGATGAGCAGCCTTGATTCTCTGGTTCTTGGTTATCTCTTTGCTCTTCATGGGAATGTTAAAACCCACCCTCGCGATGACCCCTTTTTCTTTTAGATTCACTTTAGATTCCAATGTCAGTTTTCTGGAAAGAGACATGTTGATGGTGAGGAGATCATTGGGTGGCTGTGGCTGTGACTGTGGCTATGACTGAAGCTTGGGCTGCCTGAGCTGGGGACTGCTCTGCACAGGGGGTCAGTACCCCCCCTATGGTACTTCTTTAAGTACTTGAACTTAAGTACTTAAGAAGTTAACTGTACAGTGACATGTGTTAACTGTACTTACGTACTTCCTAAGGAAGGAAAAGAACTTGGGAGTCATTGTACCGGGACTATCTAAATTATCCTGGTGATAATATATGTCAATTTTCAGGTTCCTCCTCCCCTAATATGATATTCTTGCTAAGGTCAAGTGTAAACATCTTCTCTCTTTAAGAAGCTAACAGTGTCCAAGAATTCTTCCTACTCTTACTAGAAGTTGGGATTCTGAGATTCACTTTTCTCCCAAAGGCTGGTGTTTTCCAGGAATCGCATCTTTTTCTCGTTAGATGGGAGATCATTGAAGTCTTAAATATGGGGTGGCCAGAGAGGCAATACTGAGTCTCAGACTCAGGAATTCCCCTCCCTCTTCCTAGAAGGCTGGATTCTTGGCTTGCTAATTGATTCATAGATGCTGGCAGTCATCCTGTGTCATCTATGAGCTCTGGAGGTCACTATCAAAGTGCCAGGTTGATTTGGTCAGTGACCAAGATTGTGGATTGGGCATTGGGCCCTAAAATATAGGGAAGATGGAGAAAATGGTGACCTGCTGTAACCAGTATGATTCTATGGAAAGAGTCCTTTTTCTGGAGTCAGAGGATCTAGGTTCAGATCCTACCTCTGAGGTTCATTACCTGTATGATTGAGTGAATCACTTAAATTCTCTGGGAAAGGGAGAAGGAAACTTCAGTTCCAGCTTCCTTCTCTATAAAATGGGGAGCTTGTACTACATGGGCTCTGAGATGACAAGCTATGTATCATATATGACCTACATCTTGCTATGCAGCATGCTTTTCTTGCTGTGTTATGCTTCTTTGCTATATATTGTTGTTGGTTAGTCCTCTCAGTCATGTCTGACTCTTCATGATCCCATTTGGGGTTTTCTTGGCAGAGATACTGGAGTGGTTTGCCATTTCCTTCTTCAGCTTATTTTACAGAAGAAGAAATTGAGGCAAACAGGTTTAAGTGACTTCCCCAGAGTCACACAGCTAGTAAGTGTCTGAGGCCAGATTTGAATTCAGGAAGATGAATCTTTCTACCTATGGGTCCAACACTCTACCCACTGCACCACCTAGCTGCCCTTGTTATATATAATAGCTAATGTTTATATAGCCCTATGTGCCAGACTCTGTGCAAATACTTTACAAATGTCTCATTTAATCCTTAAAACAACCCTGGGAAGTAGGTACTATTATACCCTTTTTACAGATGAGGAAACTGAGGCAAACAGTGGTTAAATGACTTGTCCAAGGACATTGCAGCCAGTAAGTACTTGAGTTTGGATTTGAACTCAGGTCTTTTTTTTCTTGTTAATTTATTTTGATTTATCAAGAATCACTTCCATAAGCTTTTGAGTTTTAAGTTTTTCTCCCTCTCCCTCCCCCCCTCCCTCCCCAAGATGACATGCAATCTGATATAGACAATACATATATATTCCTATTAAACATATTTTCACATTAGTGATATTGTAGGTAAGAATTAGAACCAATAGAAGGAACCACCAGAAAGAGGAAACAAAACAAAATAGAAGGAAAAAAATAGCAAATAGTATGCTTGGATCTGCATTCAAATTCCATAGTTCTTTCTTTGGATGTGGAGAGCATTTTCCATCATGAGGCCTTTGGAGATGTCTTAGATCCTTGCATTGCCGAGAAGGGCTAAGTCTATCAACTTTAGTCACCGCATAGCACGACTGTTACTGTGTACAACATTCTCCTGGCTTTGCTCACTTCACTCAGCATCAGACCAGACAAGTCTTTCCAGGTTTTTCTGAAGTCTGCCTGCTCATCATTTCTTATAGCACAATAGTATTTCACTACTTTCATATACCACAACTTGCTCAGCCATTCCCCAATTGATGGGCATCCCCTCAATTTCCAACTCTTTGCCATCACAAAAAGAGCTGCTCTACATATTTTTGTACATGTGGGTCCTTCTCCCATTTGTGTGATCTCTCTGGGATATAGCCCTAGAAGTGCTATTGCTGGGTCAAATGATATGCACATTTTTTTAGCCCTTTGGGCATATGAACTCAGGTGTTTCTGATTCCAAGCCTAGAGCTCAACCCACTATGCCATCTAGCTGCCTACTTAATAATGTTTTGAAGTAACTGTTGCTCTGCAGTATGTATCTGCTGTATGCTTCTGCATGTGACCAATGTATGTGTTTACTATATGAAATTTCCAAATGATGCTTAGTATTCATTACATGAGACTTGTGTCTTTGGTCTGTTATATACCCCGTTGTCATGTATGCTATTATTATGTGCTATGTTTTATGTTTGTTGCCTATAGTAAAGCTAACTGTACACAATTCCAGTGAGAATGCCATGGGTTAGTTACACAATTTGCATGGTTATGGGTAGTTGGAATGATTACCTGAACTGAGAGTGATTTCTTCCTCTGAAGTCTTGTTTACTGAGTACAAAATTCATACCTTTCTTTATGACACATCATAAACTACCTTGTTTTATGACCTTTTGTGCGTATGCTGCATCTCTTCTAATTCAATTCAATTCGGTTGTGAACAGGCAAGGAAAGGGAAGGACAACAGGAAGAGGTAAATGAGCTTCATTTTTTTTTCTTCTTTTTTTCTTGTTTGTTTTCTGTCAATGGCTCCCAGTAGATTTCTTTGGGCTGCTTACAATACTACAGGAAGAAAAGAATTCATTTCTCATGACAATGTGGGATCTAAGGACATGCATCATAGCACAGAGAAGTCAGCTACTTTTTTCTTAATCTATCACTTATCTTGTGAACAATTACAATTTAATATCATTCAACATTAGACATGAAATGGATTTGAGGGATGTCAAGTCGGAATCTCTCACCTTAAGGAAGAAATGGAGTGCCCAAACAAGTGAAGTGAGTTGGTCAAGGTTCTACAGTTAGTAAGTGGCAGAACCAGGAATAAAATCACAATGGATGACAATATGTAGCTTTATAAGTTTTCTAAATCATCATATCCTGTATTTTATTTGACTCTCATAGCAACCCTTTGAGGTAGTGCAAATATTATAACCCTTTTCCAAATGAGGAAACTGTGGCTCAGATTATTTAATGACAACTCAAAACCTGTATCTATCAAATCTTAGCGGAGAGAATTGAACCCAGTCATCTGCCACCCCCAAGTCCAGTGCTTTTCATACTGTAACACCTTGGCCCTATGTCTGAGAATCCAAGCCTATTTACTCAGTGTTTTTTTCTACAGGATCACAGAATTCTCAGGATCTTCATTTCTCCCAACTCCATCTTTAGCTTCTTTGCTTTTTTGGTTGCCTATTTTCTTTATAAATTTTTAAATGTTTGAAAATTATTTTCACTTATGGAGAAGCAACATGATGTAGTTCAAGAATCTGAATGTCTGGAAGACCTGGCTTTAAATGTTGCCTCTGACACATACTGGTTATGTGGCCCTAAGCAAGTCATTCATCCTCTAAGCCTGTCATTTACAGATCAATTAATGACCTGCATGGGTAGAGTGGCTTCCCTCACCTCTAGCAATAAAATCACATATCTTATCTCTATTTTTATTTATTGGAGACCTTCTGGTCTCTCCTCCAATTGCCAGTGGTTTTTAATAATTTCTCAAATGATTTTGTATTGACTTAATCTGTGTAAATACTGTACTCCCCTTTTCCTTCTGTAGAATGTCAGCTCCTTGAGGGCAGGGATTCTTTTTGTCATTGTATCCCCAGTGCTTAGCACAATGCCTTGCACATAGCAGGTGCTTAATAAATTCTTATTGAAATCCAGTTATTTTAAAATTTCTATTATATCTTGTTTATATTATTTATTTTTCTTCTCTATCTTAAAAATCAATTATTTCTTCTTAGTGATATGAGAATTATAAAGGACAGTTAATGTATGACAAATATGTAAAGATTGCCATGTCAGTGCAAGCACCTGTATGTGTATGTGTACATAAACTCTTAATATGCATATAATATGAATATCTCAAGAGTTATTGGATAATCTATAGACATAGGGCCGTTTCTTGGGTAGATTTTCTTTCGTGACCTGACCTTTTCTTACACATTCTCCCACCAAAATTCTTAAGATTTTTTTGTAGTCAGTTGTCTCCTGACTCATTTGCGTTTAATATTTTAAGGCTATTAGTCTTCAGAAATTTTCCACTTGGGAAAAAGAGTACTGAAAGAGGGTATAGTCTTGATAACCTTGAGGCCTCATAGGTTATGCCCTGCTAGAGGAAGTCACAAAACAGACTCTTTCACTAACCAGAGCTTTCTGCTGCATGGAAATATTTTCCCTCAATCTCTGACTGAGCTTCTTTTCTCACTATAGCAGCTCCTGTTGATTTGGCCCAATTTGAATGGTTCACAGAACCACAGATTTTTAGAAGGGGACTTCAAAGGTCATCTAGTTCAACACCTTCATTTTGCAGATAAACTGGGTTTTTGAAAGGTTAGATGACTTATCCAAGATCCCATGGGTAATAAATGGTAAAGTGGGGATTTGAACTCTAGTCTCCTAATGCCAAATCCAGCATATGTTCTCTCTGAATATATATTGCCATTTGATGGATTCCTTATTTAATTTTCATAGACTTGCTGATTCTCTGAAGTAACTTCAGGGGTTACACTGTTTAACTTGAGCAAGAAACCTTCCTACAACTGCACACACAAATCATTATCCAATTTCTGTTTGCATAATCAATCAATCAGTAAACATTTATTAAATGCCTCTATGTGCCAGGATATGTGCTATGTGCTAGAGATACAAAAAGAACAAAAGACAGCCCCTACCTTCAAGAAGCTTACAATCTTAGGGGACAGCTAGGTGGCACAGCGGATAGAGCACCAGTCCTGGATTCCGGAGGACCTGAGTTCAAATCCAATCTCAGACACGTAACACTTACTAGCTGTGTGACCCTGGGCAAGTCACTTAACCCCATTGCCTTGCCAAAAAAAAAAAAAAAGAAGAAGAAGCTTACAATCTTATGGATGGGGAGCTTACTTTGTTCTAAGGCATCCATTTCTACTTGTGGACACATCTTCTTATTTAGAATTATTTCCCTATATCAAACTGAGTTTTTCTGCTTTTCTGTAGCTATTGTCCACTGCTCCTCATTCTAGCTTCTAGGGCCAAAGTAAATAATCCACAAAATGGCCATTTACATACATGGAATCCACTATAGTCTCTTCCCAAAGTTCTCTCTCCTGCAGGATAAGCATCCTTATTATTATTGCTTATCCCTTTACTATTCTAGTCACACTTCTTTGGACTTGCTGCAGTTCATAAATCTCCTCCCTAAAATGTGGGGAATAACACTGTAGATGGGATCATACCAGGTCAAGAGACAGGGAGATTATCCCTTTGCTTGCTTTGGACACTTAGCTTTTGTTAATGCAGCCTAGGATCACCTTAGCATTTTTCTTTGCCAGGTTATTTATTGGCTCATATTAAATAGTCATTTCATTATCTGTCTCTCCTCAGTGAAGGTTCTTTTTCACAAGAAAGCCTCCCCATTTCTTTTACCTGTACAATTGATTTTTTGGGCCTGTGTCAATATTTACATTTATCCCTACTACATTATGTTTATTATATCTTCTGTCCTCAGCTTTCCTTCCTTCTCTTTCTATACTCAAGCATTTGGTGATCTCATCTACTTCCATCATTTCAATTAACCCTTCTGATGATAGCTCCTAAATCTGTATATCCAATTGGAGTTCACCTCTGAGACCTGTACCCACAAATCTAACTGACTACTGGACATCTCCACCTGGATGTCTTGTCAGCATCTCATATTCAATGTATCTAAAACTGAATTCATCTTCTTCTTCTTCAAAAAAAAATCTGTCTCTCCTCTCAATTTCCCCATTTCTGTTGATGATATTACTCTTTTTTCAGTCACTTAAGCTCAAATTCCAACTCATGTAGTATTCTTCACACTCCAATCCATCATATCCAATCAGTTGCCAATTCCTACCTTTATAGGATATATTCCATCTCTCCTTTACATTCCTTTCACACTGCCGTTATGTTAGTTGAGGCCCTCCCTCATTATCACTTGCTTGGATTATTATCATGGCCTCTCAGATGGTTTCTATTCCCCCTAATTTTTCCCTTGCAAGAGCCATCCTTCACAAAGTTGCTAAAAATAATCTTCCTTATAAACTAGATTGGTCACATCATTACTTTTCTCAGAAACCTTCACTGGTTCCCCATTGCTTAAACGTGAAAATATAAGCATTAATCTAGTTTTTTAAAATTTTCCGTTTGGCTTCAACCTACAAAACGCAACTGTGGTAGAGAGAGTTTGAGCATTGAATTTGTTGTCAGATTTACCCAGGCAGTTCACTTAACCTTTCTAGGCCCCAATTTTCTTGTTTGTAAAATGAACATATTGGAAATGATCTCTGAGGTTTATTATAGCTCTAAAATCTCTGATCCTACCTTTGCAGTCTTATTTCATACTGCTTCCTTTAATATACTACACCTTCCAGTCAAACTGGACTGCTGGCCTCTCGCTGAGCTTGTCCTATGGGCTCGTAGATCCATGATGTTATTTGTGTTCCCCAAATCCTCTCTTGTACTCCCATACCTAGAATGTTCTCTGAATTGCTATCAATTGAAATCTTTCTTTCTCTTCAATTTAGAGCTGGAAGGAAGACAGTTCAGATGTCACTTCATCTTTGCCTATCCCAGCAGAAAATGCCAAACCCCCAGGATAAGGTTATCTCTCCTACCTCAAATTGCTCACATCATTTCATCTAGATCCTTCCGATGCACTTATCCCATTTGCCCTTGTATTATGCTTATTTGTTCCTAGGTGTTATGCTCCACTGTGAGGCAATAAGCCCCATGATGGTAAGAATTGTATAATTTTTCACCCTTGCATTCAAAATAGCAAATTACTCAATCATAGTGGTCACTTAAATAATATTTGTGGAATTGAACTGAGTTGGATTGGATTAGAAATAATAAATAGCATGTATAGAGCTTTAAGGTCTAGAAAGCATTTTACATTATCTTATTCGTTCCTAATTGATTGGAAAGAAGCACAACAAACAATCGACCAAGTGCTAATTAATTCCCTAGGATGTGCTAGGCACTGTGTTGGGTTCTGGGAACACAAAGACAAAAAATGGACTTGTCCTTGCCCTCAGGGAGCTTAGATTCTAGTAAGGGAAGTAACCCAAGCCTGTATAAATATATACAAAATATTTTTGAAGGGGAATAGACTTTTGATTATATTGGTAGAGGCAACCACTGACAAGAAAACTCTTTCCATCAATATAGATTGGTATTTATTTTGTTACTGGTGGCATTCAATATTGCCTGGGTCCCTAAGAGGCTCAGTGATTTGCCTGGAATCATGCTGACATTTTATGTCAGAAGCAGGTCTTGAATCCAGAACTGCCTGATTAGGATGCTACATCTTCATTCACTATGTCGTGTTGCCTCTCATACAAAATATATACCAGTTAAATACTAGGTCATTTCAGGTGAAAGTCAAGTCAGGTTTCCTGAGTTTGACTTTGAAGGAAGCCAGAGATTTTAAGAGGCAGAAGAAAAGAGGGAGTGCTTCCTAGGCATGCAAGAAGGAGCAAGAATGACTTCCTTTGCAGTCAGTCTGTCAGTATGTCAGCATGTCTCTCTTTAATGTCCATCTACTTTCTATGTAGTCTGTCAGTGATACCAAGGAAAGGAACATAGCAGCTAATTAAATTCTCTCTGGCTCTATCTCTCTGTCACTCTCTATGTCTCTGTCTTTCTCTCTCTCCTCCCTACTGCACCAATATACATCTATCATCCAAGATTAATTGGAAGACTCTTTTGTAGATGTAAGAATTTCAGCAAGTGTATTTTCCAGAGTCTCCAAGGGAACTTAAGGCCAATTTCATTGGCCAATGTATGATTTAGAACTATCACTTGTGTGACCATGGCCACCAAATCATTTCACATCTCTGACCCCTGATTCCTCTATCTGTCAAATGAGGAAGTTAAACCACATGGTTTTGAAGGTCTCTTCTAGCTATTGCTGTGTAATTCAATGGCTGTTCATACATTTGTTTTGTGGAATACGGATGTGCTACAGTCACTGGAGAAATGTTGAATTTCTGAAAGTAGTATGAGTTTTCCACCTGATTTGCTTACTCCAATCTAGATCTTGTTCTTTCCAGAATCAAGGAAGGCTTGAGTTTAAAGGAGCCTTAAAAAACAAACACTTTTTATAAAACCCTCATTTTACAGAGAAGGAAGTTGAGGCCCAGAGAAGTGAAGTGAGTCAGCCACAATCACATACCTTCTCTGAAGGTCAGCCTCATGCGGTATCATGATGCTGCCTGCCGTAAGGCACTAGGTCAGAGACATGGCCACGCAAAGAACTCTCCTCCATAGCCACAGGAAGACCAGAGGCCAATTTTTCTCAGTGAGATTGAAAATGACACTGTGAAAAAAAAAATAAAACAACAAAACACCTCTCTCTGGCCTCAAGCCTCAGGAGACAAGTTGGTTGTGGAAGGAATGCTTCAAGACTTAAAGACAATGTAACCAGCCTGCATTTTTTTCTCCTTTCCAATAACCCTGATCCCCACCTTTAACCTCTAGTTAGGTAATAGGGTCCCTAGGAAGGCTGAAAACTGCAAAGTGACCTTAAAGACTGTGCGCAACAATTTCAGCACAGTGTATCTATTATTATTGGAGGCTGTGCCCTGCCCTGAAATTCTGTCTTCTGTATTTGTCTGGGAAGTAGGCAAAGAGCAGAGCACAGAAGATGCCAAGCCTGCATGAGCAAGGAGGCAATAGATTCATCCAGGGAAGGCATGAGTGTGCCAGGAAGGCTTTATACCAGTAGGGCTCCCAGTTTAAAAATGAACACTGGTCATTCAAAGTCCAAAGTAGGCTTGACTGCCCTCTTAGCATTTTTTTCCATCAACACAGCTGGGGATTCAGTCTTTTTAGTTCTAATAGAGGATGGCTCACCTTTTCCAGTTCACTCAATGTATTTTCTCTTAGTTCCCTCACAAGTGATCTTTTTTTATTTATTTATTTTAAACATTATTTTCTTTTAAAATTTTGAGTTCCAAATTCTCTCCCACTGCTCCCCCACCTACACACTCTAATATATCAATTATATATGTGAAATCATGCAAAATATTTTCATGATAGCAGTATCACAAAAAATAAGAGTGAGAAAATTATACTTCAACTTGAACTCAGAGTTTATCAGTTATTTCTCTGTAGGTGGATAGCATTTTTTCATCATGAGTCCTCTGGAATTGTTTTGGAGCATAATATTGATTGGAGTAGCCAAGTTGTTACTGTGCACAATGATCTTCTGGTTCTTCTTATTTCACTTTGCATTTTTTTTCCTGAAACCATGCTATCATCATTTCTTATAGCCAACAGTATTCCATCACAATCATATGCCACAAGAGAATCCCTTCAATTTCCAATTCTTTGCCACCATAAAACAGCTACTATAAATATTTTTGTACATATAGATTCTTTTCCTTTGATCTCTGGCATTCAGAACTAGTAGTGGTACTGCTAGATCAAAGTATGCACAGTTTTATATAATTTCCAAATTGCTTTTTAGAATGATTGGTCCAGTTCATTATTCTACCAACAGTTCATTAATGTACCTATTTTCCCTCATCTTCTCCAGCATTTGTCATTTCTAAAAGGTATGAGGTGGTACCTCAGAATTGTTTTAATTTACCTTCATCTTACAAATAGTGATGTAGAGCATTTTTAATATGACTATAATTAGCTTTAATTTTTTTCTTCTGAAAATTGCCTGTTCATATCCTTTGACCATTCATCAATTGGGGAATGGATCTGATTTTTTATGAATTCGACTCTGTTCTACACTCAGTATATATTTGAAGAATGAGACCTTTGTCAGAGAAGCTATTAATCATTATCTTTGGTACCTTTTTAGCAAAATATAGTTTCGCTGATTATTTCTTTCAATTAGGTCTATTTTTGCTTTTGTTTTGTTTGAGATCATGATTGCCACCCTTGTCCTCTTCAGCTTCAGCTGAAGCATACTAGACTTTGCTCCAGGCCTTCATTTTAATTCTGTGTGTATCTTTCTGTCTGAAGTGTGTCTCTTGTACACAACATATTTTTGGATTCTGGTTTCCAATTCATTCTGCTATCTTCTTTCATTCTATGGACTAGCTCATCCCATTCACATTCATAGTTATGACTACTAAGTGCCTTACAACTGATCTTGACCTTTAAGGTCCCTTCCAGGTCCCAAGGTCTATGATTCTTTATGGCTGACATAGTCTTTATGGCTGACACCCCCAGATATGTGCACTGAGACAGAGAGGAAGCACTTGAAAACTAAATCAAACATGTCAATTTAATAGGAAGGAAACTAGTTTGCTAAGAGTCATAGAACCACAGCAGTCTAGAACTGGAAGGTATGTCTGAGATTAATACAATTTCCTCATTTTACAGAGGAGGAAATTGAAGAATAGAAAAATAAAGCAACTCACTCAAGGTTAAAATGCTAATCAGTGGCAGAATTGGGACTAAAATTCAGGTCTCCTGACTCTCAGTCCGGTGCTCTGTCATTCAGGGCTTAGTATGACATCATGACTGAGTCACATAAAAATTACCATGTAATCCATCATTTTAGTTTGGGGAAAATCCAAATAAGTGATATCTGAATTAACTTTATTTTTTTTCTTATGACTGTATCAATGACTTTTTCTAAATTTTCATTGTTCTTCATATTATGAAGATTTGGCACTACTGAGAAGACTTTCTTCCTTCAAACTTTCTCCCCTTGGCTCCCTTCTATTTCTCCTTCTCATTTCCTAAGTGTTCTTTTTCAGTATCATTCACAATTTTTTCTTTCTCTTCTGTACTTGGACTAGTGGCAATTCATCCCATCAGTGCTCAGTTCCTTATTCTTTAACAACAACAGCAACAACAACAACAACAAAAACTCAGTCCTTAGTTGAAGTCATACTCACAACTCCTAAGTCTATTTCTCTTCAGTACTGATCCAATACCTAATCTCTAGCTGGCACTAATGATCAACTTCACTTCTATAATGCCATCATTTTAAACTTGACCTACTCAGAAGAGAACTCATTTTCATTTCTCTCTCCCAAAACTATTTCTTGATTTTCTTGTTTCTGTCAATGGTATCAGCATTTCTCTAGTCCCATTGGTTTAAAATCTTAGAGTAATTTTCTATTCCTTTCTTTCCTTCATTGCTCATATCTAATCAGTCATCACACTTTGCTATTAGCTTTGAAAGATCCCTTTCTGTTTCCCTTCACCCTTCCCCCACCAAATGAGAAGACTGGAGACTCCAGTAGAGAACAGGTAGGTAAGAGCTGGAGGATTTTCTTCCTGTTTCAAATATTTTCTGTCATATGGTTACAGAAAAATTACATAATATACTTCCTCTTCAGTCTCTTTTTAATTGTTTATTTGATTTGATTTTTATTTTCAGTTCCAAATTTTCTGTTTCCTTTCACCCTTCCTCTACCAATTAAGAAGACAAGAAATACAAGACTCATCATGCATATGAAGTTACACAAAATATATTTTTGTATTCTCTTCAATTTCTTCATCTGAAAAACTGGCAATAAAGATAAGATTAATTTGGGATTATTAGAAAGTCAATCATCTGAATTCAGAATTATCTAACAGGTATTGACTGTTTATCTATAGAATACTAAGTATTCAAATGAAAACTGAATAATTCAGTTACCTGATTACAACCAAATATTTAAAAGACATTTGACAGCATGGAAATTGTTTGAATAGATTAAGTATTAAAAATAATTCCTTAAAAATAATAAAAACTGTGTAAGTGAACTTTTTTTTACATGAACAATCACTGATGATCACCAAAGTGTAGGGACGTGCTAGGCCCAAGTCAAAACAGCTCACAAGAGCCAATTTTTACATTTATAGTATGAACATTTCTACCCTGGAAATTCCCAAATGCCACAATCAGGACTTGATTTATTATTTTATTGATTGTTCAAATTTAAGAAAGTGATGGATAAAATGTTAGCAATGCAAATTCGACTTAAAAGTGTGTCATGTGCACATTCCCTCCCCGCCTCTTGCTCCAGAGTCAGTTATCAAACATATACCTGCGTACTCCTGTCAAAAAATCTTTCATTTCTTGAATTTTATCATGATCTAGGCATAATTCCTCTTCAGGAACACTAAGTCACTTAAAAAGCAATAAGGACAACTGCTTCAATGCCAAGTAGGAAAAGCATGGACAGTCTACTGCCCTGCACATACCACTTCCCGCTGTGTCTGGACTCTCCGTGACTGCATCTCAGCCAAGAACCCCAACTTCCCAAATCTGCTTAGCTAATGAGAGCCAATGAGTTCTCAGCTTGAAGCAGTACACCTACCAGCCGTGATGCACACACTATTAATTAAACATATTGGTATCTAACAGCTGGGTCCATAGACAGTCTTACAGTAAATAACTGAAATATGGATCTGTGGTTGTGCCCATGATAAGAAAAAATTTATCTTTAATCAGAAATAATGACCACCATCCCCACAACCCCAAAGGGAGATGTTCTGTTTGTATTGGGTTGCCAAGAAGAAAAAAAAAAACCAAAGATCCATCCATTATCTTTTGGAAGATGCAAATGGATTATGTATATAAATGAAGGGCAGACTGAGCTATGATGCTTAAGGTCACATTCAAACAACCCCTTATGCCTTGTGGGTACAGATGAAGTGCTGAGAGTCTGCCGCCAGAATTTTAACTTGCCCTACTAAGTCTCGCCTAAGATGCCAGCTGTCTTGGATTGACTGGCATCCAAAGAACTGAACCAAAGGGGGAGAAAAATCAAAGGATACAAGGACTGTCCAAGTCTCTCTCTCCCTCCCCCCTCTTTGTCTGTCTGTCTCTCCCTTTGTCCCTCCTCTTCCCCTCTCTCTCTGTCTCTGTCTCTGTCTCTCTGTCTCTCTGTCTCTCTCTCTCTCTGTCTCTCCTCCTTCCCCTCCCCCTCTACCCCTCGTACTCCCCCATCCTCGGCTCTGTGTCCTAGATTGACAGAATCTAAATTTGGCAGGAGGAGCACTTCCAAAGAGGCAGCTTGCTGCTCAGGACTCTCTAACAGATGCAGCTTCCTCCAAAGCAATGGCCTCGAAGTTTATGCCCATCACTTTTACAAAATCTTCCTAGAATGAACCATTCCAGGGAAGGTGATTCTGTTCCTCTTGTTTCTTTGGCTTTGGATATAAAACAAAAATGAACCTCCCCCGCCCTCACCATCTACAATGAAAAGACATCACCAGGCAGAAGAAACATTATTTGTACAAGAGCTGAATATGGTTATGTGGTTGAAAAGGAGAGAAAAAATATTGCTTATGTTCTTGCCAACTCTGTGGTAGCATGAGGCATGGCAGCCAGATACCAAAATACATTAATAGCAAAAATGTAAAATATATAGGGCACATTGCTCTTACTGGAAGCTTGCAGTATTTGAGGCTATTCATAGCAGCTTCTATGTAGGTCCAAGATGAATATGGGCAGGAGTAGAGGGATGTCAAGTGCCACATTCTAATGAAAATACAGATTCAATAGGTCCTCCATCCTTAAGTGATTCCACTTAGTATCCTTAAAAGTTGATTGATAACTCTACTCCTCTATCCTTAAGTCCCTTTAAGGAAAAAAAAAATTGTTGTGGAACACATCCATGTGGATGTGGTTGAAAGGACTCTGGGAGAGCTTTCTCATCCTGGTTCTTTTACTATCAACTTGACCTTGGGCACTAAGTCACTTAGCCTTTTGCTGGACCTCATTTTTCCAAATTGTAAAATGAGGTGGTTAGACTGGGTGAGCTGTAATCCCTTTAAGTCTAACATTGGTTAATATAGATTATACTACTTTAATCTATTGATGCAATTAATAGATTCGAACATAAACCTGCTTGGGGACTGGTTTTCTTTTTGTTTTGTTTTGTTTTGTTTTTTTTTTTTTGGTCTTCATCTTCTTAGTGTCTAGGTGCTTAATGCATGCTTGTGGTTGGTTTGCTGTTGTTGGGGAGACTGAGAGTCTTACTCAGCCAAATAGTCAGCCAAATAGGGACTTGATCAAACTCTCATTGAATCATTAGTAGAACTCTTCTAACTTGGATTCCTTCAGCTTTGTTTAAGGATTTCCTGTTGCTTTCAGGCAGTAGAGCACAGTGGAATGAGTACTGGATTTGGAGTTAGAGAATCTGGGTTCTAATCCAATCTCTATTACCTATGTGATCTTGGGCAAGTTATTCACTCTCATTGGATCTCAGTTTCCTTATCTGTAAAATCAAGGGGTTGGATTTGATGGCCTCTAAGGTCCCTTCCAATTTGACATCTATGATCCTATGACTGCTTTGTCTCTCAACAATCCAAAATTAATCTGGCATTTAACAAACGTTTGTAGATTTGAGTCGAATAAAACAGAGACACAAAGTGCTTTGGAACCATTGCAGATTATATAACAAGTTCTTCAAGGTTGCTTAACCATAGCTGGAGACTATTGATACTTGAGTTAGTTCTCAATCACACTGTAAAGTTGATCTTCATGATTACTCTACTATTATTTCTACTAAAATAATCCCCAATAGCATAGACCAAGAAGAGCTCAGAGCCTCAATACCACTGATAACTTTTTGAAGCCCTGTCTCATTTAAATCCAATTCACCCACGATTCAAGACATTACCCTCATGATGTCATTGGTTCTCTTCGAGAATGAAGGACCACCACCACCACCACCACCAGCTCTCCCCTCCCCACCAAAGATTTTGTCCAGAAAGTTCTGAGTTATTCCAAGTGTACCTACAGTGCATTTGAATTATGCTCCTTGTTTTATTCAATCCAATATTTATTGATTTATCCTTTTATTTGTTTATTTTTTATTTATTAATTACTTAACTCAGATATTAAGCACTACTAAATGTCATATACCTGGCTCATCATTGAGGATACAGCAACAGGTACAGCTCTGCCCCTACAATTCTATACAGGCTCTGCTCCTAAGGAACTTAATGTATATGGATGGGGTAGGGGTAGAGGCAGAAGATGTAGACACATAGCTATGATACAAAGGAGAACAAAAAAGCATGAAGGAGGCAATGAGAAATATGAATAGGGAAATGTTACTTTCCTGGGCAGAGATGGGGAATTAGTAGAGAAAATGAAACTGAGATGATCCTAGAAGCAAATGGAGATGAGAGCAGGGGTATGAAAAGGAAAGGAATTCCTGATAAAGAGACTAGAGAAATAGAGAGACACAGACTTTACAATTTGTCTGGAATGTAGAGTATGTAAAAGAGGGAGGCATAAAATAAAATTAGTTCATCCAGTCAAAACTAGGGAGATTTGGCCCAAGTGGAATACTGCCCTGGGCTCCATCCTTTAAAGCAGTACCTCAAGCAACTTACCTTCTATCTACTGCCCAGGTTCAAGAATCCTCGGCAGTCACCCACTTGGGCCTGCTTTCCTTAATGTCATCCTCCTCACTCAAGGCAGATATTTTTGCCTGATTTTTTTCTTTTTTAAAATTTATTTTATTTTTAACTTACGGAACAAAAACAAGCATTTCCTTTAACATAGTATAATAAAAAAAAGTGATTGCACGTGAAACTGCAAATCTACTATGCACAACTTGCTATTCCTTTCAAATCTACAACAAAATTATCATGTAAATTTCTATTTTCCTCTTTTTTTCTTTCCTATGCTGCTCTGCCCCCATGGTTACCATTAGACACAAATAAGTATATATACATAAAATTATTTCCATACATACTTCTATTTATCAGTTCTTTATCTGGCTGCAGATAGTGTCTTTCTCCATATGTCCTTTATAGGTAATTTGGGTATTTATAATAGTCAAAATAACTTATTCAAAGTCGTTCTTAAAACAATATTGCTGTTACTGTATCTTGTATTTTGCTCTTCGTTATTTCATGCAAGTATTTCCACATTTTTCTAAGATCATCGAGCTCATCATTTCTTATAGCACGGTAGTATTCCATCACAATCATACACCAAAACTCGTTCAGCTATTCCCCAATTGATGAGCATCCCTGTAATTTCCAGTTCTCTGCCACCACAAAGAGAGCTGCTGTAAACATTTTAGAGCATAGAGGTTCTTTTCCTTTTTCCCTAATCATCTTTGGAAATAGACCTAGTAATGGCATTGCTGGCTCAGAGCATATAGGTAGTTTAGTAACTCCTTGGGCATAATTTCAGTTTGCTCTCCAAAATGGTTGGATTAGTTTGCAATTCCACCAACTATCAGTGTCCCAATTTTTCCACATCCCCTCTAACATTTGTCATTTTCCCCATTTTAGCCAGTCTGATAGTGTAAAATGATACCTCAAGGTTGTTTTAATTTGGATTTCTCTAATCAATAATGACTTAGAGCATTTTTTCACAGGCCTATACATTTTGATGGTTAGGTTCTTTGTGCCTTCTGAGGTGCTAATTAACCAATCTGAAGAAGCAGTTCATGTTAATGTGCTGCGGGGGAAAGTGAGAAAAGATCTGCATTCTTTTCCCAGATAGAATAGGACTTTAGATGTGAAAACTTGAGAATGAATGAAAAACATTTATTAAGCCCCAGGTGTTAGGCAAATGCAGAAGTTTACATATGAATATGTTTGTTCAGTCATTTTTCGGTCATGTCTGACTCTTCTTGACCCCATTTGGGGTTTTCTTGGCAAGGATAATGGAGTGGTTTTGCCATTTCCTTCTCCAGTTTATTTTATTGATGAGGAAACCAAGACAAACAGGGTTAAGTGACTTGCCCAGGGTCACATAGCTAATAAGTATCTGAAGCTAGATTTGAACTCAGGAGAATGAGTCTTCCTGACTCCAGGCCTGGCACTCTATCCACCGTGCCACCTAGCTGTCCTTACACATTTTAACAGGGCCATATGATACAGATAAGGAAGTGGTGGCCAGGTAATGATGTTTGGATCTGGGAAATCACAGAGATGGTGAGTAGGGTCAGAGCAGGCTCTTCTCACACCTTTTCCAGAAACATTTAGTATTAACTTAATTATTGTTCCCAGAGCAGAAAAGAGAAAGGTAGGAGTGGTGGGGGAAAAGGGGTACTCTGTGGGAAAAGAGTGGGTAGCAGAAAGAGAGCAAAGGTGGATGGCTGGATGTTCTGCTCTAGGGTTGGCAGGTTCAACCCTTTCATTGTAAGGAGGGACACCCTGAGGTTGTCATATCCAAATTCACATATCTAATTAAGGCCAGATCCAGAGGTAGAACTTAGATCTTTTCTTCCTAGACTAGTACTGTCTCTATGGAATTATCTTTGTTGTCACAAAGGATGTGACTTTTGGGGCACTTAGGACCAAGGATTTAGAACTGAAAAGAACCTTAGAAATCACCTAGTTTAGAAATTCTTAAGCTTTTTTTATGTCATGAACTACTTTGACAGTCTGGTGAAACCTATGCATCCCTTCTCAGAATAATGCTGTTAAATGAATAAAATAAAATGCTTTAGGTTACAAGAGAAACCAATTATGTTGAAATTCAGGCACCCAAAAAATATTCTTTTAAACCAAGACTCCAGGTTGGGAACCCCTGATCTAATCTAATCATATTTAACAGATGAGGAGACCAAGTCTCACAGAGATATGACTTGCCCAAGCCCAGAGCCTGGTTTTCAGCTGAAGTTCTCTGACTTAATTCAGGGCTCATTCCACTGTATTGTGCTGTCTAGGGTAGTCATCATAGGGCAAGTAGGGCCTTATGGTGTCCTTTCAAGTCACACTACAGTCTGCCTACTTACAGTCGGTTATGACTGACATTCTTCATTCATTTGTCTTGAAGAGTTCTTGCTGCACCTCAGGGCAACTAGGATTAGTGGATATAATAAACCTTGACACATGACAGTGATAAATGAGAAAGGCCAATGCAAATTTGAATGGAATATATTATTTTCTGCTAAGCCAGGAAATACACCCAAGGGCTTTTTTAAGCAGGACCAATTATGATCAGGACAGAGTTTATCTAAGGCTTCTGGAGGTTGTTTCGGTGCTTGAGAATTCATTACTTAAACTGACAAAGGCCTAAAGTAGTGGGAGAGGAAAGGGTTATTTCTACATATGAGCTCCATTTCTTCTTTAATTACTTAAGACAGCCAAAAATAGAATTTGAAGAATGCAGAAGTATGTCCCTGAGAAGAACTCATTGCTTAGGGACTGGCACACCCAGTAGGGAAGATGAGCTCTGAAAGGTGTTTGATATTTAACCACAGACACAAAAGGCCCAAAACAATTTAGGGTGGGCATCCTTAATGCAAGCTTCATTCTGAAGATTAGACTGGGTTGTCTTAAAATAATAGCATGATTTCCCTGTGCTTTAATTGGTAGACCAACAGGGCTGAGTAAGAAACACAAACCCTGCAGATGCTCAGAGGGCAATGGAAATTCTTACTGGGGACTTGGAATTTCCTCTGAAATATGATCACTGCCCAAATTCAGTCTGAGAGTTATCATCTTTTATTCTTTCAAAAACACATCCTTTTCAGAGGTATTTTGGCTGCCGATTCTGAAGGAATGAAATTGCCCGGTACGACAAAGGAAAATACACCAGAGACCCAGAGACCATGTGCACAAAATGTCCTGCCTGATCCACTTCTGCTCCACAGGGTAAAGGAGGTGCCTTGACTAGTCACTACATAGAGAACACCTTCCTCTGCTTCTGTGAGGGTGTGGTGGACACATTTCTTGGTGCCTGTATGGACTTGTGTAAATTCTGCCTCTCACACTCAGGCAGAAAATCAGGTTTCATAACCTTTCTCCACCCCTACCCTCCCTCCACTTTCTTTCCTTCATGTTCATCTTTCCTTTGGTTTCCTTCCTATCATTTATGAGTTTCAGAACTCATGGAAGGAAGGAGCTAGTAAAACTATTGAGCTTAGTGTCGGTGAAAGGTTTTTACCAACGGAAATGGGGGGATTATTGCTGACATACCTTGAATTCCATCATGGGGGAAGGAGTACCTTAGGTGTATGCAGCAATAATAGTGGCCTTGGACTGAGTGAGGTGACTGAAGCTGAGACTTAGTGGCATAGCATGGACTCTTACAGAAGATCAATCTGCATTCCTAGTGTCCAAATTGGTTTCAGGGTCACTGGTGTCACTTGTGGATATTAAAGTACTTCTTTCTGTGGCGGGCCTGGCCAAGTGCCACTACCTAGGATTGCTCCCACCTTCTATCTCCTTGGTTGAAAGGCTCTGGAGGAAATCTAAGAACTGTGCTGATTAAATCAGCTACAAATTTATGTTATCTAATCTCAACTGAGCCCTCACTTTGAGCCAGATAAAACTTTTTCTCCTCACTAAGAGATTTTCTATCTACTCACTACCAAGGCTTTTCCAAACTTCTTCTTTCCTCTAGCCTCCCCCCCACCCTCTCAGCTGAGGATCTCACCACATTCATTACAGAGAAAATTAAGGCCACTCCCCCTGAGTTCCCTCTTTTCCTTTCCTTCTTATCTCACAACTACTTGACAATACCTCCCACACTCTCTTGGTCTCTGATGCAGAGGTAATCCTTTTCCTCGTAAGTCCAACTTTCTTGTAGGTACCTTAGATTCCATCCCCAGGGAGTTTCTTTAAAAATTCCACCCTTACTGGTTTTCTAAACTTCAAGTGTCTCCTTATCTTTAGGTTCCTTCCAGGCAGCAGACAAACTTTCTGGTCCCCCTCTTCACTATAGAACCCGTCATTCCCTCTACTTATTATCCTATATCTCTTCTCCCTTTCTTACACAAATTCCTTGAAAAAGCACCACTTCACTTTCCTCTCACTCCCTTCTAAGACGGTCCCACTTTCTTTTAAATCTTTCACTTGTGGCTCCTAGAAGCTGTAGCATGGGCAGAGGCCACACCCTGGTAAAACCCTCTTAGCAAATGGGTTAAATCAGGTAAAGGGTAAACAAACAACTTGTTGAGTTAGGGGGAATGACTACCTCCAGCACAAGAAGACTTCCTCTGGTGGAAAGGACAGATAAGAACAATTTGTTCTAACTGCCAGGAAGGCAGCTAAAGAAGGCACTGGGAGCACTTAGAGGTTTGGTCAGACATCAAAGGTCACCCACTGCTCCTGGGCCACCACCAGTTGTCTTGACCTTTGTCTTACCACTGGACTTTGATGACTGTGGAAGAGTGAGTGAGGCTGATGGCTTAGTGCAACTCTGCCTCACTTAAATCCAATTCACTTATCTCTTTGGGCCTCTTCAAAGACTAAAGTCATCTTTAAAGTCAATAACAAACCTGTAGCATCTGGCTTCTGACCTCATCACTCAACTGAGACAGTTCTTTCCAAAGTTACCAATGTCTCTTAATTGTCAAATTGCTATAGTTAGAACTTACATGGCGCTTTCATGTTTGCAAAGTGCTTTATAAATAGTATCTGATTTCATATGCTGGGAGGTAGGTGCTATTATTATCCCCATTTTACATTTGAGGAATCTGAGATAGGCAGAGGCTAAGTGATTTGCCCAGGGTCACACAGCAGGTGAGTTTCTGAGGCTGAATTTGAACTCAGGTCTTCTTGACTCCAGGCCACACATTCTGTGAAGTTTGGATTCAGTCAAAGGGCTGCACTTGAGGACCTAGAGGGCCACCACATGTGTCTTGGGGCCGCAGGTTCCCCTCTCCTAATATTCCGTGCCTCTTAACTGTGGGTATACCTCAAGGCTCCACCCAAGAGAGGCCCTCTTCTCCTTTTGCTGCATTTTTTGGCCTCATTACATCATCAGCTAGCTCTTCTAGCTTGATTGTCATGTCTATGCAGACAACTCCCAGACCTACTGTTAATGTCTCTTCTGAGCTTTAGTCCCACATCTCCAACTGCCTACTTGACATTTCAAAATGGATATCCCAAAGGCATCTCAAACCCACCATGTTCAAAACAGAACTAAGGATGATCTTTCCTCCCAAACCCACCCCCATTACTATTGGGAGCACAGCCAAATTTCTAGTTGCCCAGGTACACAATATCTCTGTCATCCTTAACACCTCACTCTTACTCACCCTCACTGTCCTCATGCCTATATCTATTTAGTTGCCAATTCATGCCATTAATATCTCATAACATCTTCCACATATATTTCCTTCTCTCTATATAGCCCTTAACTTGGATCCTTATCACCTCTTGCCTGTCCTATTGCAACAGCTTCCCAATTTGCTCTCCCTGCCACAAATCTCTCTCCACTCCAATCCATCTTCTATTCAGTCCCCAAAGTGATTTCCCTAAAGCATTGTTCTATTCATGTCCCACTGCCCTCCTTAATAAGCCATAAGAACTCTCTATTACCTTGAGGATCGACTATAAAGTCCTCTGTGTGGCATTTAAATCTCCACACATCCTGGCTGCTTCCAACTTTTCTAGTCATCTTCACTTCCAAAGAGTCAATAGTTCAGTCATACTGGCCTTCTTTCTGCACTTATTACACAAAGTTCCATCTCCTCTCCCCATTTCTCTGTCCCATGCCTGGCATGAACTCCTATGTTATTTTCATCCTTCAGAATCCCTGGTTTCTTTCAAGATACAGATGAAGAACTTTTACACGAAGCCTTTCTTGATCTTCCCAATTGTAAGCATCCTTTCTCCCCAAAGTGCCTTGTATTTACCTTGTATGTGTATGTATGCATGTATGCATGTACATATGTATGTATATATGTGTGTAAATACATATACACATATATATTACACACACACATATCTCTGTGTGTGTGTGTGTGTGTGTGTATTCATGGTTTTTTCCCCATTAGAATTTAATCTCCTTGAGGGTAGGGGACATTTCACTTTTGTCTTTGTATCTCCAGTGCTCACCACAGTCTGTGGTATGTAGTAGACATTTATGAAATGCTTGTTGACTGGGAAGACAAAGAAAACTGACCTAAATTCCCCAAGAGTCTTTTTCTTTCGGAGTGGGGTGGGCTTCCTTCTCCTTAGTGAGAAGGGAAGAGACTCAGGCCCAACCTGACTGCTTACAGACATCCTGACCACCAGTGGGGCAGTGACCCAACTTCTACATCGACTCCAGCCTGAAACAGATCCTCCAGGCTTGTCTTCATTGCAAGTAGTTCTATAAACTCCCAGAGACTAGGATGGAGGGAGAGCCAAACAGCTCTATGATTTTCATACCAGCCTTTGCCAGAACAAAAACTTCTGGACCATCTTTGTGCCCTCAGGGACTCCTAAATGTATGAGCCACCCATACTGTTCTATAACAATTTGGAAGAGACTCAAACCCATAGATACATTCCTAAGGGATTAGCCAGAGACCTTCTAACTTATTTTCTCTTCTGAAAGTTGACTTTTTTTTTTTAGTAAAAAGAAAAGGTAAAGAAATTCTACAGAATGTGATTTCTGTCCTTGGATGGTCACACTGGCTATTTCAATGAACTAGCTTAGGGATGAAGGTGGGTGAAATGTTGCCAAGTTCCAGGTCTCTCAGGACTGGGAGGGGATAGTAAAGAATGCTTGAAATTTATATGTTGCTTTAAAGTTGAAAGACACTTTTCTTGCAACAGTTCTGAGGCAGGTAGTGCAAATATTAGGATCCCCATTTTGTGGCTGAAGAAACTGAGGCTTTAAAAGGTTAAGTGATTTCCAGAATCATGTGTCTGATAAGTGGGATTCAAACCCAGGTTCTTCCTACTCCAAGTCCAGTTTGCTAGCTACTAAATCACCTTGGGTTGACTTTTTACTGTACAAGGAAGGAAGGAAAAAAAGATTTATTAAACACCTATTATGTCCTAGGAACTATTCTAAATGCTTTTAATATATTATCTCATTTAATACTCTCAATAACCTGCAAGGTGGGTGCTATTGTTCTGGGGGAGGATTGTGAGACAAATGCCTACATCCTTGACCAAATGGAGAAAGATCCAAAAGCTGATTTTATGTTGGACTGAATAGCCTCTAAGATCTTTGTCATGAGCAAGGGCATGAGTTTTTTCTAGGACAACTCTCAAATTCTCCCATCAGTGGAAGAAGTTAGAGAAAAGATAGAACTAGGATGTCCCTGTAGGAATCATACTGAATAGATTATGACTGAGGCAGGGGTGGAGGGTGGGAAAGTGCTGAAAAGGGGGGGAGGTATGTCCAGTGACTCTGTATGAAAGCATCAGTGTATAAGTGGGAGACCTGGACAAGGTAAGAGAGACAGATGGAGGAGAGGTTGCTGAGTGATGTTGGCAAAGCGATGGTCTGGAAGCAACAGTGAGGAACAGAGATTATACATACTCCTCCTCCTGGTTCACTGCATCGTGGGGGAGGGGGGAAGGGAGGGTAGGTGGATAGTGAACGTCACCCAGTACTGGTGAGGGTGGCCAAGGTTGCAGTATTTCCTGGAGAGGGGAAGGATTCTAGTTATTACCAGAATTAGGGAAGACAATGAAGTAAAGACAAAGACCCCCATGAAGGGGAATTGTTTTTGTTATCACTGCTGCTGCTGTTTCAAACAATAAAAGTAGGAGAGGGCTCCAATGGGCAATGTGGGACATATCTTTTGATATTTACCATATTCAAAATTAAAACATTTTATTATTTTCATTATTAAAAAAAAACTATTTTTGACCTTGTGGACCCCCTGAAATATTCTTGGGGATCCCCAGGGGTGCTCAGATCCCACTTCAAGAACCAGTGGTATATAGGATGGATTGGAGAAGCTAACAGGGCATCTAACTGCCTTGTCCAAGGTCACAAATTATTGAGTATCAGGAAGACACTAGAATTCGCCTCTGACTTCCAGTCACATTCTATGGGAGCCACAATAGAAAAATACTTCCATAATCGACCAGTCCAGGCATGTGGTTTTCAAAGCATTTTCATCTGGTGTCTTCTCTCTTTTCCTGGGCTTTTCTGTTGCCAAAAATGAAAGAGGAAGTGAGCGGAGTAGTCGCAGAGGCTGGGTTTGAAGTTTTGACTGTTTATTCAACCTTCAACCTGGGGGTTTAAAGAGATTAGAAAGCAAACTATGTGTGTCTGGAGTCTGTGTGAATGCGGTTGTATAAGTTCAGATTAAATCATTTTTTTTGAGAGATATACACAAGCCTCAAGGAAATTAATAATGGGGCACACCTAAAGACAGCCTTAGAACCAGGAAAATCTTATGTCTTGTTCATTTTCACTTTAAGGTTTACGAGATAATTTCTTCAGAAGGACTCCACGAGACCAAGCATAATAACCCCCATGGCCCACTGGTGTCCAAATCTTATCAAGAGCTGTAAAGGAAAGCCCCAAGCGTTGAGTGGGTCCCCGTGTCGGGTTTGCAGGAAGCATGAACAAGGGTCCTATAGGATGAGGCAGGGATGGGTCACAATCATATTCTTAGAAGGATTGTCCTCATCTTCACTCATTAAAATACTTGTCCCCTTCACTCACATACCTCTTTAGAGGCTTATCTGATGCCTACTTCCTGCTCCAATTTGGCACTCTGGCCTACTGTAAGGTCTCCAGAAGGCCACCACGCCGTTCATTTGCTACTATTCTTATCTTGCTTAAAAGGCTCCCAGCTTTTTACTACCAAGTCCCTTCATCTTTCAAGGATAGCATCATTGGTGCTAACAAGCTACATCTCCGAGCCCCAAGTGTTTTGCAAAAGTGAGGTGGGAATAGATGGTTGGAAGCCTCATAGCACTGAGTGTTTATGTCATCTACTCATAAACATAGAATTTAGGAGCTGGAAGAAAACTTAGATGACATTTAGTGTAAGCCCACATTTTGTGGATGAGGAAGTTTAATGCAATTTAAAAAGCATTTCTTAAGGGCTTTCTATATGTAAGGAAACTGAGGGTCAAAGAGATTAGCTGTTGCCCAAGGTCACTCAGATAGTGAGTGGCACAGTTTATAGTTCAGTTGTTGTTGTTCTGTCCTGAACAACTCTTTGTGACCCCACTTGGGGTTTTCTTGGCAAAGACAATAGAGTGGTTTGCCAGTTCCTTCTCCAGCTCATTTTACAGCTGAGGAAACTGAGGCAAACAGGGTTAAGTAACCTGCTTAGGGTCACACAGATACCAAATGTCTAAGGGGGATTTGAACTCAGGAAGATATTCAGGCCTGGAGCTCTCTCTACTGTGCTACCCAGCTGCCCTATGACAGAGCCTAGACTAGAGCTCCGAGTTGCAGCATGGAGTACTATTGAGAACTGAAGCACTATTATACTTGGGTTCAATCAAGTATAATTGAGAAAGCACTAGATTTGTAATAAAAACTCAAAAGAAACATTAAAAAACTCTGGGTTCAAATTCTTGATTCGCTACTTTATCACCTCTGTGACCTTGAGTAAAGTAATTCCCCTATCTGAATTTTAACATCTTCATCTATAAAATAATTTTGTTGGACTAGATTATCTTCAGCTGTAAATTCTATGTTTCTATTTCACGATGATTACCCAAAGTCATCTAGAAAAGCTATTTTGTTTATATGAGTTACATCTATTGATATTAACTGTGCTGGAAATTTTATTTTATTAGTTTTAATTTTGTTGGTATGGCTTATATCTATTGACATTTAACTATGTTGAGAATTAACACTAATAAAATTTTAAAATATTGATTTATTAATTGTTTTAAAATAACAATAATAAACCCATTGCATGTTAATGTAAGTAACATTTTTTTGAAAATACTATTTTGAAATATTTTGAAAAACTATTTGCCAAAAGAAAAAATAATTATTGAGAAGACTGGCTTTGTTTTACATATATTTGCAAATTTCTTTAATGTTTGGCTTGGTAGAAGACAGCAAGATTCTTAAATATGTTGCTGCATTTAACCTATTGTAATATGCTATTCTGGTTGAATTATATGAAAAAAATTTGACCTCATATAGTTATGTGGTTGGAAAAGGAGGATTACTTTAATAGGTAGATAGTATCCTATAATTCACTAATTAATTATTATGTAAAATAATAATAATAATATGATAAAGAGTTGGGCTAAATAATCTTTCAGATCCCTTCCAACTATAATATTCTTTATATCCATAATTCCATTGTCTCACATTTTAAAATAATATTTCATTTCCCCCCAGTTACATGTAAAAACAATTTTTAACATTCTTTTTGTTTTGTTTTGAGTTTCAAATTCTATCCTTCCTTCCTCTCCCCCCTTCCTGAGACAGTAAGCAATCTGATATAGGTTATACATGTACAATCATGCAAAACATTCCCATATTAGTCATTTTGTCAGTCCCTTAGACTTGAGGTGTTTTATAGTTAAGGAAGCACTTAATGTAGATTAAGTCATTGGAATAAGACAGGGCCTAAATCTACTTATTTTCCACAAAGAATTATGATTCTGAATTAAGAAATGAGCTCTATCTAGTCAATTTAAATGGAAGATGACACCCCAAAGTTGTCACTAGCCTGTGGGAAACTGGAGGTTTGCCCCCAGAGTGCCAAATTTAGAGGGCACTCATAGAACTTGCAATAACTGCCACAGAATAGAAACAACAGAGTTTGGCATCAGTTATGAGTGTAATTAGTTCAAACAGGAAGCTACTAGATGGGGTGCTGTCTCGAACACTCCCGTGTTACCCTACTCTTCCCAGCTTCCAAGTGTGGGAGTCCCCTCAATAATGGCCTTGAGCTAGTGTCCTGGAGCTCTCTGCTTTAGTCCTTTCCCCAGCTGAGGGTTCCCTTTCAAGTCTTGGAATGGTTTGTGGTGCTTACCTTAGGCAAAAGATTCTGACTTTCCTGACTATTTCATTATAGCAGGTAAAGATGTGTATCAGGGCAGATACTCATCCTTTTTATTTGAGGAGCCTCTCACCTTGCTGTGACCAGTTAGGACAAGGACTTGGAGAAGTTGTCAAAAAGCAGAAGAAGGAGTGGCTCTTAACTAAGTGTAAGGGACAATCATTCCCCTCCCCAAAATTTGGAGGACCACATCTATGTCTGGATAGGCAAATACTCTCTCTGGACTGTATCTTGCAGAAGACTTTAATGCAAGAAATGCTTTCATTAGGAGAGGGTCCTGAAAGTGACTTCCTGGTGGTATACACACAATATGGAATGAGACATGGAAGAGGAATGAGAAAGTGACTGTAGTTTGGGCTGCAGTCCAGTCCTGTTCACCCCTTGCTGCTTATTGGCATTAGATTTGTGTCCCATAGGGATTAACAATATTAGCTAATAATAGCTAACATTTATATAGTGCCAGACATTGCGCTAAGTGCCTTACAATTATGCATATCATGCCTTAGAATTATGCATTTGATCCTCACAACAATCTTGGGAAGTATGTGCTATTATTATCATCCCCATTTTACAGATGGGGAAACTGAGGCAGTCAGAGGTTAAGTGACTTGTCTTGGGTCACACAGTTAGTAAGTTGTCTGAGGTGAGGTTTGAAGTTAGGTCTTCCTGACTTAGGACCGGGCTCTCTATCCACTGTGTTGATTAGTGTTTGGAGTATCTGAGTAGGAGCCGTTTTCAGTGCTGGGATTGCAGGGCTACACAGGTATAGCAGGCTGATTGATGGGCAGCTCAGCTTCCAAGATCCTGGAGTTCCAAGATCATGGTCAGCATCAGAGATCTGGGTTGTCCTGCAGCCACGACCAAAGGCATCACTGAAATCTTCTGTAGACCTTCCCAGTGGCAGTATGGTGAAACAGAACGTGGCAAACTGCCTGTCTCCCATCTCCACTTCCAGAGATTTGGATGAGATAATGAACTTTGGGGTTGACTCTCCCACATCTCAGGAGTAAAGGTAGATAATAGACTCTGACCAGAAAGGGACATTTTACCTTGGAGGCTGGAGTTCAGCAGTGATTAGAATGCAGCATTCTATGATACTAGTATCTAATTCTCCTAGACTTGATCATGATTTTTCTAATACAATCAAATTGTTTAACTATGAATTTAAGATCTAAATGAATGTTAACAGCTTAGATATGCCAGAGAGTGATTAGTGGATGGAGGGATACAAGCCAATAATTGATAAATAACAATTTTAAGGTAATCCTTAGACCCAGATGTAACAGAGGGTTTGAGAGCTAGATGATCAAAGAAAGAACTGCTCATAGAACAAATTTTTCTTAGTTGTCCCCAGGTTCTCACTGCAGTAGCCTGTCCCTATGATCCTGACTGCTGACAGGTGCAATCAATTAGATAAGGTAACATTGACATGCTGTGTTTTTTACTACCTTCCCTATTACTGTGAAGGACAACACCATCCTCTCAGTCCCTCGGAGTCATCCAGGATTTCTCACTCTCTCACCCTCCATATCCAAGGTCTACCAATTTCACCTTTGAATCATCTCTTGAATACATACCCTTTTCTCCTCTGACATTGCCACCCCTCCCTGGTGCAGACCCTCATCATCTCACGCCTGGACTATTGTAATAGTCCGCTTCAAGTCTCTCCCCACTTTAATCCATTCTCAATCCAGCCACTAAAATGATTTTTCTAAAATTTGGGGTTTGTCTGATCATGTCACCCCTTACTCAAGGACCTCCAGTGGCTCCCTATTGCCTCTAGTATTGAATAGAAAATGCTTTTTGGCATTCAAAGCTCTTTATGACCTAGCCCCCTCTTACCTATCCAGTCTTCTCACACCTTACTCTTCGATAGGCACTTTTCAATCCAGTGACACTGGCCTCTGGGCTGTTCCACAAACAAGACACTCCATCTCTTATTCCTGACAGTGTCTTCAGTTGTCCCTAATGCCTAGGAATGTTCTCCCCTCTCTGCTCCAACTACTGACAACCCACCCTCCCAACCTCTCCCCCCCAGCTTCTTTTAAGGCTCAATTAAAATCTCACCTTCTATGGGAAGTGTTCCTCAACCTGTCTTAATTCCAGTGCCTTCCTTCTGTTGAATATTTCCTATTTATCTTATATATAGTTTGCTTTGTATATATTTAGCCTTCCCTGTTAGACTGTAAGCTCCTTGAGGGCAAGGGCCATCTTTTACTTCTCTCTGTATCCTCAGTGCTTAGCACAGTGCCTGGAACATAGTAGGCACTTAATAAATGTTTATGTATTGATTGAAAGGACTTACCATTTCAAGGACTGTGAGATTTAACCTTTGTTATATACAAAACTAAGCAGGAATAATCCTTAGAAATAACATTGGTATAGGAGAGAAAAGTTGTTGTTGAATCATTTTAGTCATGTCCAATTCTTCCTGACCTCATTTGGGGTTTTCTTGGCAAAGATACTGGAGTGGTTTGCCATTTCTTTCTCCAACTCATTTTTAAGATGAGGAAACTGAGGCAAACAGGGTTAAGTGATTTGCTCAGGGTCACACAGCTAGTAAGTGTCTGAGGCCAGTTTTAGCTCAGGTTTTCCTGAGTACAGGCCTGGTTCTCTATCTACTTCACCACTTAGCTGCCCTATGATCTAATCCTGGTTCTGCCACTGATTATCTGTGGGAGTTTTCTGGGTCTCAGTTTCCTGATTTGTAAAATGAAAGATCACAGATTTAGAGCCAGAAGGGATCTTTGCAAACCGTGAGAAAACTGAGGCCCATAAAGGTAAAGTCACCTGCCCAGGGTCACATAGATAGTAATTGCTGAACACAGGGATTTGAACCCAGGTCCTCTGATTTCCAAACCAGTTCTCTTTCTACTAGACCATACTGTACTAAATTTTCCTGGATTGGACTAGGTGATTTCTGCTCCAGTTATAACTGCCTGTGAAATAAGAAAGTTCTCATGTGGTACCAACTCTTTTTGTCCCCGAGTTCTGTCACTGACTTGGAAGCCTTTCCCAGCCCCTCCTGTTTCTGGTGCTTTCCCTCTGTTAATTATTTCTCATTTATCATTTAGATAGCTTGTATTCATAGATTTGTTTGCCTGCTGTCTCCCCCATTAGATACTGAGCTCCTGGAGGGCAGTGATTCTGGTTTGCCTCTCTTTGTTCCCCAGCACTCTTGGCACGTGCACTTAATAAGTGTTTATGGAGTGAGTGACTGAGTTAACCAGCTCTGGACCTCAGTTCTCTCAGCTGAGAAAGGAGGGCATTCACAGGGTGTGTCTAAGGTTAACCAGTTCTGGTGACAATCCGTTTTGGAATGCAAAGAGTTAAGGAAGCAATTAACAGGAAGTTTGAAAACTGTTTCCAGGGTGAATGTTTTCTACTTGATAGAGTGTATTTTGTATTTGAATACAGTTTGATTACTTCCTGGTCTCTCTCTGAGGTGACTTTCCCTTAGCAGTGCTTTCCTCTTGATCCAAAGCTGTCTTGTTTGCAGATTATGTAATAACATCCTCTAAACATCTCAGAGCACAGTTTAGGGTCCACACTAATCTGTCATCTGTTTTGCACATTTTTGGCACCACTGTCCAACAAACTGGACCAGCCAATGTGGATGAACATTGACCTGTGACCAGAGGTTCAACAACAAAGCCAAGCCTTGCCCTCTAATTTCTCATCAGGACAGAGTTTCCAGAAAAGAGGTTGCCACCGCTAGCAACTATGAAAGCCATGTTGAAATCAGAGAAGAATAGAGACTGTGGGGATAATGCTAGTTTGTTAATGTGTTATATATTCTTACATTTGTGATAGAAGGCATTTACAAAACATGGAAAGACAGGAATCTCACAAAGAAAAAAGGAAATATTGTGTGCTGATTTTTACCCATTTTCCTTTCTGCATCTCAAACTCTATCTTGACATTATCTGTAAGGTGATTAGATAAGGGAAAAGAAAAAGTCTTCCTTAGAGTCCCTGATTATTCTTTGCAATGACTCTTATTGTGTCTGTGAGAATAGCGGACCTGGCTCTGTACAAGAGAAGAGAAATGCATTGCAAGGGGAAATCCTTTTCTTCTTCTTCCCTCTCCTCCCTCCCCTTCACTTTCCCCTTCCTCCTTTTCCTTTTCTTC